>NC_136073.1:730576171-731272005 GCF_964261635.1 Lissotriton helveticus
ATCATCTTTCGATCTTCTGCTATCTTCGCTGTCTTCGCCATCCCTGGACACGTGTTTCGGGGTATCACCCCTCGTCAGCAGGGATAGGCCGTGTACTGGGGTTGCCGATGGCTGCCAATATCTGCCAGGTATAGTACCACTCAGGCGCGTAGGTGCGGGATCCCAGGCTCGTCAGCCCACTGCTCACAGGAGCTTTAAAGTTACAAATGGGGGTGGGGTCGCACACTACTCACACACCGGCGGTGTCGCCCCTAAGGACTCTGGTCAATGTAGTAAAGTGTTCGCGATGCATCATCTCTCGATCTTCTGCTATCTTCGCTTTCTTCGCCATCCCTGGACACGTGATTCAGGGTATCACCCCTCGTCAGCAGGGATAGGCCGTGTACTGGGGTTGCCGATGGCTGCCAATATCTGCCAGGTATAGTACCACTCAGGCGCGTAGGTGCGGGATCCCAGGCTCGTCAGCCCACTGCTCACGGGAGCTTTAAAGTTACAAATGGGGGTGGGGTCGCACACTACTCACACACCGGCGGTGTCGCCCCTAAGGACTCTGGTCAATATAGTAAAGTGTTCGCGATGCATCATCTTTCGATCTTCTGCTATCTTCGCTGTCTTCGCCATCCCTGGACACGTGTTTCGGGGTATCACCCCTCGTCAGCAGGGATAGGCCGTGTACTGGGGTTGCCGATGGCTGCCAATATCTGCCAGGTATAGTACCACTCAGGCGCGTAGGTGCGGGATCCCAGGCTCGTCAGCCCACTGCTCACAGGAGCTTTAAAGTTACAAATGGGGGTGGGGTCGCACACTACTCACACACCGGCGGTGTCGCCCCTAAGGACTCTGGTCAATGTAGTAAAGTGTTCGCGATGCATCATCTCTCGATCTTCTGCTATCTTCGCTTTCTTCGCCATCCCTGGACACGTGATTCAGGGTATCACCCCTCGTCAGCAGGGATAGGCCGTGTACTGGGGTTGCCGATGGCTGCCAATATCTGCCACGTATAGTACCACTCAGGCGCGTAGGTGCGGGATCCCAGGCTCGTCAGCCCACTGCTTACGGGAGCTTTAAAGTTACAAATGGGGGTGGGGTCGCACACTACTCACACACCGGCGGTGTCGCCCCTAAGGACTCTGGTCAATGTAGTAAAGTGTTCGCGATGCATCATCTTTCGATCTTCTGCTATCTTCGCTGTCTTCGCCATCCCTGGACACGTGTTTTGGGGTATCACCCCTCGTCAGCAGGGATAGGCCGTGTACTGGGGTTGCCGATGGCTGCCAATATCTGCCAGGTATAGTACCACTCAGGCGCGTAGGTGCGGGATCCCAGGCTCGTCAGCCCACTGCTCACGGGAGCTTTAAAGTTACAAATGGGGGTGGGGTCGCACACTACTCACACACCGGCGGTGTCGCCCCTAAGGACTCTGGTCAATGTAGTAAAGTGTTCGCGATGCATCATCTTTCGATCTTCTGCTATCTTCGCTGTCTTCGCCATTCCTGGACACGTGTTTCGGGGTATCACCCCTCGTCAGCCGGGGTAGGCCGTGTACTGGGGTTGCCGATGGCTGCCAATGTCTGCCAGGTATAGTACCACTCAGGCGCGTAGGTGCGGGATCCCAGGCTCGTCAGCCCACTGCTCACGGGAGCTTTAAAGTTACAAATGGGGGTGGGGTCGCACACTACTCACACACCGGCGGTGTCGCCCCTAAGGACTCTGGTCAATGTAGCAAAGTGTTCGCGATGCATCATCTTTCGATCTTCTGCTATCTTCGCTGTCTTCGCCATCCCTGGACACGTGTTTCGGGGTATCACCCCTCGTCAGCAGGGATAGGCCGTGTACTGGGGTTGCCGATGGCTGCCAATATCTGCCAGGTATAGTACCACTCAGGCACGTAGGTGCGGGATCCCAGGCTCGTCAGCCCACTGCTTACGGGAGCTTTAAAGTTACAAATGGGGGTGGGGTCGCACACTACTCACACACCGGCGGTGTCGCCCCTAAGGACTCTGGTCAATGTAGTAAAGTGTTCGCGATGGATCATCTTTCGATCTTCTGCTATCTTCGCTGTCTTCGCCATCCCTGGACATGTGTTTCGGGGTATCACCCCTCGTCAGCAGGGATAGGCCGTGTACTGGGGTTGCCGATGGCTGCCAATATCTGCCAGGTATAGTACCACTCAGGCGCGTAGGTGCGGGATCCCAAGCTCGTCAGCCCACTGCTCACGGGAGCTTTAAAGTTACAAATGGGGGTGGGGTCGCACACTACTCACACACCGGCGGTGTCGCCCCTAAGGACTCTGGTCAATATAGTAAAGTGTTCGCGATGCATCATCTTTCGATCTTCTGCTATCTTCGCTTTCTTCGCCATCCCTGGACACGTGTTTCGGGGTATCACCCCTCGTCAGCAGGGATAGGCCGTGTACTGGGGTTGCCGATGGCTGCCAATATCTGCCAGGTATAGTACCACTCAGGCACGTAGGTGCGGGATCCCAGGCTCGTCAGCCCACTGCTCACGGGAGCTTTAAAGTTACAAATGGGGGTGGGGTCGCACACTACTCACACAGCGGCGGTGTCGCACTAAGGACTCTGGTCAATGTAGTAAAGTGTTCGCGATGCATCATCTTTCGATCTTCTGCTATCTTCGCTGTCTTCGCCATCCCTGGACACGTGTTTCGGGGTATCACCCCTCTTCAGCAGGGATAGGCCGTGTACTGGGGTTGCCGATGGCTGCCAATATCTGCCAGGTATAGTACCACTCAGGCGCGTGGGTGCGGGATCCCAGGCTCGTCAGCCCACTGCTCACGGGAGCTTTAAAGTTACAAATGGGGGTGGGGTCGCACACTACTCAAACACCGGCGGTGTCGCCCCTAAGGACTCTGGTCAATGTAGTAAAGTGTTCGCGATGCATCATCTTTCGATCTTCTGCTATCTTCGCTGTCTTCGCCATCCCTGGACACGTGTTTCGGGGTATCACCCCTCGTCAGCAGGGATAGGCCGTGTACTGGGGTTGCCGATGGCTGCCAATATCTGCCAGGTATAGTACCACTCAGGCGCGTAGGTGCGGGATCCCAGGCTCGTCAGCCCACTGCTCACGGGAGCTTTAAAGTTACAAATGGGGGTGGGGTTGCACACTACTCACACAGCGGCGGTGTCGCACTAAGGACTCTGGTCAATGTAGTAAAGTGTTCGCGATGCATCATCTTTCGATCTTCTGCTATCTTCGCTGTCTTCGCCATCCCTGGACACGTGTTTCGGGGTATCACCCCTCTTCAGCAGGGATAGGCCGTGTACTGGGGTTGCCGATGGCTGCCAATATCTGCCAGGTATAGTACCACTCAGGCGCGTGGGTGCGGGATCCCAGGCTCGTCAGCCCACTGCTCACGGGAGCTTTAAAGTTACAAATGGGGGTGGGGTCGCACACTACTCAAACACCGGCGGTGTCGCCCCTAAGGACTCTGGTCAATGTAGTAAAGTGTTCGCGATGCATCATCTTTCGATCTTCTGCTATCTTCGCTGTCTTCGCCATCCCTGGACACGTGTTTTGGGGTATCACCCCTCGTCAGCAGGGATAGGCCGTGTACTGGGGTTGCCGATGGCTGCCAATATCTGCCAGGTATAGTACCACTCAGGCGCGTAGGTGCGGGATCCCAGGCTCGTCAGCCCACTGCTCACGGGAGCTTTAAAGTTACAAATGGGGGTGGGGTCGCACACTACTCACACACCGGCGGTGTCACCCCTAAGGACTCTGGTCAATGTAGTAAAGTGTTCGCGATGCATCATCTTTCGATCTTCTGCTATCTTCGCTGTCTTCGCCATTCCTGGACACGTGTTTCGGGGTATCACCCCTCGTCAGCTGGGGTAGGCCGTGTACTGGGGTTGCCGATGGCTGCCAATGTCTGCCAGGTATAGTACCACTCAGGCGCGTAGGTGCGGGATCCCAGGCTCGTCAGCCCACTGCTCACGGGAGCTTTAAAGTTACAAATGGGGGTGGGGTCGCACACTACTCACACACCGGCGGTGTCGCCCCTAAGGACTCTGGTCAATGTAGCAAAGTGTTCGCGATTCATCATCTTTCGATCTTCTGCTATCTTCGCTGTCTTCGCCATCCCTGGACACGTGTTTCGGGGTATCACCCCTCATCAGCAGGGATAGGCCGTGTACTGGGGTTGCCGATGGCTGCCAATATCTGCCAGGTATAGTACCACTCAGGCGCGTAGGTGCGGGATCCCAGGCTCGTCAGCCCACTGCTTACGGGAGCTTTAAAGTTACAAATGGGGGTGGGGTCGCACACTACTCACACACCGGCGGTGTCGCCCCTAAGGACTCTGGTCAATGTAGTAAAGTGTTCGCGATGCATCATCTTTCGATCTTCTGCTATCTTCGCTGTCTTCGCCATCCCTGGACACGTGTTTCGGGGTATCACCCCTCGTCAGCAGGGATAGGCCGTGTACTGGGGTTGCCGATGGCTGCCAATATCTGCCAGGTATAGTACCACTCAGGCGCGTAGGTGCGGGATCCCAGGCTCGTCAGCCCACTGCTCACGGGAGCTTTAAAGTTACAAATGGGGGTGGGGTCGCACACTACTCACACACCGGCGGTGTCGCCCCTAAGGACTCTGGTCAATGTAGTAAAGTGTTCGCGATGCATCATCTTTCGATCTTCTGCTATCTTCGCTGTCTTCGCCATTCCTGGACACGTGTTTCGGGGTATCACCCCTCGTCAGCTGGGGTAGGCCGTGTACTGGGGTTGCCGATGGCTGCCAATGTCTGCCAGGTATAGTACCACTCAGGCGCGTAGGTGCGGGATCCCAGGCTCGTCAGCCCACTGCTCACGGGAGCTTTAAAGTTACAAATGGGGGTGGGGTCGCACACTACTCACACACCGGCGGTGTCGCCCCTAAGGACTCTGGTCAATGTAGCAAAGTGTTCGCGATGCATCATCTTTCGATCTTCTGCTATCTTCGCTGTCTTCGCCATCCCTGGACACGTGTTTCGGGGTATCACCCCTCATCAGCAGGGATAGGCCGTGTACTGGGGTTGCCGATGGCTTCCAATATCTGCCAGGTATAGTACCACTCAGGCGCGTAGGTGCGGGATCCCAGGCTCGTCAGCCCACTGCTTACGGGAGCTTTAAAGTTACAAATGGGGGTGGGGTCGCACACTACTCACACACCGGCGGTGTCACCCCTAAGGACTCTGGTCAATGTAGTAAAGTGTTCGCGATGCATCATCTTTCGATCTTCTGCTATCTTCGCTGTCTTCGCCATCCCTGGACACGTGTTTCGGGGTATCACCCCTCGTCAGCAGTGATAGGCCGTGTACTGGGGTTGCCGATGGCTGCCAATATCTGCCAGGTATAGTACCACTCAGGCGCGTAGGTGCGGGATCCCAAGCTCGTCAGCCCACTGCTGACTGGAGCTTTAAAGTTACAAATGGGGGTGGGGTCGCACACTACTCACACACCGGCGGTGTCGCCCCTAAGGACTCTGGTCAATATAGTAAAGTGTTCGCGATGCATCATCTCTCGATCTTCTGCTATCTTCGCTTTCTTCGCCATCCCTGGACACGTGATTCAGGGTATCACCCCTCGTCAGCAGGGATAGGCCGTGTACTGGGGTTGCCGATGGCTGCCAATATCTGCCAGGTATAGTACCACTCAGGCGCGTAGGTGCGGGATCCCAGGCTCGTCAGCCCACTGCTCACGGGAGCTTTAAAGTTACAAATGGGGGTGGGGTCGCACACTACTCACACACCGGCGGTGTCGCCCCTAAGGACTCTGGTCAATATAGTAAAGTGTTCGCGATGCATCATCTTTCGATCTTCTGCTATCTTCGCTGTCTTCGCCATCCCTGGACACGTGTTTCGGGGTATCACCCCTCGTCAGCAGGGATAGGCCGTGTACTGGGGTTGCCGATGGCTGCCAATATCTGCCAGGTATAGTACCACTCAGGCGCGTAGGTGCGGGATCCCAGGCTCGTCAGCCCACTGCTCACAGGAGCTTTAAAGTTACAAATGGGGGTGGGGTCGCACACTACTCACACACGGGCGGTGTCGCCCCTAAGTACTCTGGTCAATGTAGTAAAGTGTTCGTGATGCATCATCTTTCGATCTTCTGCTATCTTCGCTGTCTTCGCCATCCCTGGACACGTGTTTCGGGGTGTCACCCCTCGTCAGCAGGGATGGGCCGTGTACTGGGGTTGCCGATGGCTGCCAATATCTGCCAGGTAAAGTACCACTCAGGCGCGTAGGTGCGGGATCCCAGGCTCGTCAGCCCACTGCTCACGGGAGCTTTAAAGTTACAAATGGGGGTGGGGTCGCACACTACTCACACACGGGCGGTGTCGCCCCTAAGTACTCTGGTCAATGTAGTAAAGTGTTCGCGATGCATCATCTTTCGATCTTCTGCTATCTTCGCTGTCTTCGCCATCCCTGGACACGTGTTTCGGGGTATCACCCCTCATCAGCAGGGATAGGCCGTGTACTGGGGTTGCCGATGGCTGCCAATATCTGCCAGGTATAGTACCACTCAGGCGCGTAGGTGCGGGATCCCAGGCTCGTCAGCCCACTGCTCACGGGAGCTTTAAAGTTACAAATGGTGGTGGGGTCGCACACTACTCACACACCGGCTGTGTCGCCCCTAAGGACTCTGGTCAATGTAGTAAAGTGTTTGCGATGCATCATCTTTCGATCTTCTGCTATCTTCGCTGTCTTCGCCATCCCTGGACACGTGTTTCGGGGTATCACCCCTCGTCAGCAGGGATAGGCCGTGTACTGGGGTTGCCGATGGCTGCCAATATCTGCCAGGTATAGTACCACTCAGGCGCGTAGGTGCGGGATCCCAGGCTCGTCAGCCCACTGCTCACGGGAGCTTTAAAGTTACAAATGGGGGTGGGGTCGCACACTACTCACACACCGGCGGTGTCGCCCCTAAGGACTCTGGTCAATATAGTAAAGTGTTCGCGATGCATCATCTTTCGATCTTCTGTATCTTCGCTGTCTTCGCCATCCCTGGACACGTGTTTCGGGGTATCACCCCTCGTCAGCAGGGATAGGCCGTGTACTGGGGTTGCCGATGGCTGCCAATATCTGCCAGGTATAGTACCACTCAGGCGCGTAGGTGCGGGATCCCAGGCTCGTCAGCCCACTGCTCACGGGAGCTTTAAAGTTACAAATGGGGTGGGGTCGCACACTACTCACACACGGGCGGTGTCGCCCCTAAGTACTCTGGTCAATGTAGTAAAGTGTTCGCGATGCATCATCTTTCGATCTTCTGCTACCTTCGCTGTCTTCGCCATCCCTGGACACGTGTTTCGGGGTATCACCCCTCGTCAGCAGGGATAGGCCGTGTACTGGGGTTGCAGATGGCTGCCAATATCTGCCAGGTATAGTACCACTCAGGCGCATAGGTGCGGGATCCCAGGCTCGTCAGCCACCTGCTCACGGGAGCTTTAAAGTTACAAATGGGGGTGTGGTCGCACACTACTCACACACCGGCGGTATCGCCCCTAAGGACTCTGGTCAATGTAGTAAAGTGTTTGCGATGCATCATCTTTTGATCTTCTGCTATCTTCGCTGTCTCGCCATCCCTGGACACGTGTTTCGGGGTATCACCCCTCATCAGCAGGGATAGGCCGTGTACTGGGGTTGCCGATGGCTGCCAATATCTGCCAGGTATAGTACCACTCAGGCGCGTAGGTGCGGGATCCCAGGCTCGTCAGCCCACTGCTCACGGGAGCTTTAAAGTTACAAATGGGGTGGGGTCGCACACTACTCACACACCGGCGGTGTCGCCCCTAAGGACTCTGGTCAATGTAGTAAAGTGTTCGCGATGCATCATCTTTCGATCTTCTGCTATCTTCGCTGTCTTCGCCATCCCTGGACACGTGTTTCGGGGTATCACCCCTCGTCAGCAGGGATAGGCCGTGTACTGGGGTTGCCGATGGCTGCCAATATCTGCCAGGTATAGTACCACTCAGGCGCGTGGGTGCGGGATCCCAGGCTCGTCAGCCCACTGCTCACGGGAGCTTTAAAGTTACAAATGGGGGTGGGGTCGCACACTACTCAAACACCGGCGGTGTCGCCCCTAAGGACTCTGGTCAATGTAGTAAAGTGTTCGCGATGCATCATCTTTCGATCTTCTGCTATCTTCGCTGTCTTCGCCATCCCTGGACACGTGTTTTGGGGTATCACCCCTCGTCAGCAGGGATAGGCCGTGTACTGGGGTTGCCGATGGCTGCCAATATCTGCCAGGTATAGTACCACTCAGGCGCGTAGGTGCGGGATCCCAGGCTCGTCAGCCCACTGCTCACGGGAGCTTTAAAGTTACAAATGGGGGTGGGGTCGCACACTACTCACACACCGGCGGTGTCTCCCCTAAGGACTCTGGTCAATGTAGTAAAGTGTTCGCGATACATCATCTTTCGATCTTCTGCTATCTTCGCTGTCTTCGCCATCTCTGGACACGTGTTTCGGGGTATCACCCCTCGTCAGCAGGGATAGGCCGTGTACTGGGGTTGCCGATGGCTGCCAATTTCTGCCAGGTATAGTACCACTCAGGCGCGTAGGTGCGCAATCCCAGGCTCGTCAGCCCACTGCTCACGGGAGCTTTAAAGTTACAAATGGGGGTGGGGTCACACACTACTCACACACCGGCGGTGTCGCCCCTAAGGACTCTGGTCAATGTAGTAAAGTGTTCGCGATGCATCATCTTTCGATCTTCTGCTATCTTCGCTGTCTTCGCCATCCCTGGACACGTGTTTCGGGGTATCACCCCTCGTCAGCAGGGATAGGCCGTGTACTGGGGTTGCCGATGGCTGCCAATATCTGCCAGGTATAGTACCACTCAGGCGCGTAGGTGCGGGATCCCAGGCTCGTCAGCCCACTGCTCACGGGAGCTTTAAAGTTACAAATGGTGGTGGGGTCGCACACTACTCACACACCGGCGGTGTCGCCCCTAAGGACTCTGGTCAATGTAGTAAAGTGTTCGCGATGCATCATCTTTCGATCTTCTGCTCTCTTCGCCATCCCTGGACACGTGTTTCGGGGTATCACCCCTCGTCAGCAGGGATAGGCCGTGTACTGGGGTTGCCGATGGCTGCCAATATCTGCCAGGTATAGTACCACTCAGGCGCGTAGGTGCGGGATCCCAGGCTCGTCAGCCCACTGCTCACGGGAGCTTTAAAGTTACAAATGGGGGTGGGGTCGCACACTACTCACACACCGGCGGTGTCACCCCTAAGGACTCTGGTCAATATAGTAAAGTGTTCGCGATGCATCATCTTTCGATCTTCTGCTATCTTCGCTGTCTTCGCCATCCCTGGACACGTGTTTCGGGGTATCACCCCTCGTCAGCAGGGATAGGCCGTGTACTGGGGTTGCCGATGGCTGCCAATATCTGCCAGGTATAGTACCACTCAGGCGCGTAGGTGCGGGATCCCAGGCTCGTCAGCCCACTGCTCACGGGAGCTTTAAAGTTACAAATGGGGGTGGGGTCGCACACTACTCACACACGGGCGGTGTCGCCCCTAAGTACTCTGGTCAATGTAGTAAAGTGTTCGCGATGCATCATCTTTCGATCTTCTGCTATCTTCGCTGTCTTCGCCATCCCTGGACACGTGTTTCGGGGTATCACCCCTCGTCAGCAGGGATAGGCCGTGTACTGGGGTTGCCGATGGCTGCCAATATCTGCCAGGTATAGTACCACTCAGGCGCATAGGTGCGGGATCCCAGGCTCGTCAGCCACCTGCTCACGGGAGCTTTAAAGTTACAAATGGGGGTGGGGTCGCACACTACTCACACACCGGCGGTGTCGCCCCTAAGGACTCTGGTCAATGTAGTAAAGTGTTCGCGATGCATCATCTTTCGATCTTCTGCTATCTTCGCTGTCTTCGCCATCCCTGGACATGTGTTTCGGGGTATAACCCCTCGTCAGCAGGGATAGGCCATGTACTGGGGTTGCCGATGGCTGCCAATATCTGCCAGGTATAGTACCACTCAGGCGCGTAGGTGCGGGATCCCAGGCTCGTCAGCCCACTGCTCACGGGAGCTTTAAAGTTACAAATGGGGGTGGGGTCGCACACTACTCACACACGGGCGGTGTCGCCCCTAAGTACTCTGGTCAATGTAGTAAAGTGTTCGCGATGCATCATCTTTCGATCTTCTGCTATCTTCGCTGTCTTCGCCATCCCTGGACACGTGTTTCGGGGTATCACCCCTCGTCAGCAGGGATAGGCTGTGTACTGGGGTTGCCGATGGCTGCCAATATCTGCCAGGTATAGTACCACTCAGACGCATAGGTGCGGAATGCCAGGCTCGTCAGCCCACTGTGGGCTGACGAGCCTGGGATCCCGCACCTACGCGCCTGAGTGGTACTATACCTGGCCGATATTGGCAGCCATCGGCAACCCCAGTACACGGCCTATCCCTGCTGACGAGGGGTGATACCCCGAAACATGTGTCCAGGGATGGCGAAGACACCGAAGATAGCAGAAGATCGAAAGATGATGCATCGCGAACACTTTACTACATTGACCAGAGTTCTTAGGGGCGACACTGCCGGTGTGTGAGTAGTGTGCGACCCCACCCCCATTTGTAACTTTAAAGCTCCCATGAGCAGTGGGCTGACGAGCCTGGGATCCCTCACCTATGCGCCTGAGTGGTACTATACCTGGAAGATATTGGCAGCCATCGGCAACCTCCAGTACACGGCTTATCCCTGCTGACGAGGGGTGATACCCCGAAACACGTGTCCAGGGATGGCGAAGACAGCGAAGATAGCAGAAGATCGAAAGATGATGCATCGCGAACACTTTACTATATTTACCAGAGTCCTTAGGGGCGACACCGCCGGTGTGTGAGTAGTGTGCGACCCCACCCCCATTTGTAACTTTAAAGCTCCCGTGAGCAGTGGGCTGACGAGCCTGGGATCCCGCACCTACGCGCCTGAGTGGTACTATACCTGGCAGATATTGGCAGCCATCGGCAACCCCAGTACACGGACTATCCCTGCTGACGAGGGGTGATACCCCGAAACATGTGTCCAGGGATGGCGAAGACAGCGAAGATAGCAGAAGATCGAAAGATGATGCATCGCAAACACTTTACTACATTGACCAGAGTCCTTAGGGGCGACAACGCCGGTGTGTGAGTAGTGTGCGACCCCACCCCCATTTGTAACTTTAAAGCTCCCGTGAGCAGTGGGCTGACGAGCCTGGGATACCGCACCTATGCGCCTGAGTGGTACTATACCTGGCAGATATTGGCAGCCATCGGCAACCCCAGTACACGGCCCATCCCTGCTGACGAGGGGCGATACCCCGAAACACGTGTCCAGCGATGGCGAAGGCAGCGAAGATAGCAGAAGATCGAAAGATGATGCATCGCAAACACTTTACTACATTGACCAGAGTCCTTAGGGGCGGCACCACCGGTGTGTGAGTAGTGTGCGACCCCACCCCCATTTGTAACTTTAAAGCTCCCGTGAGCAGTGGGCTGACAAGCCTGGGATCCCGCACCTATGCGCCTGAGTGGTACTATACCTGGCAGATATTGGCAGCCATCGGCAACCCCAGTACACGGACTATCTCTGCTGACGAGGTGTGATACCCCGAAACACGTGTCCAGGGATGGCGAAGACAGCGAAGATAGCAGAAGATCGAAAGATGATGCATCGCAAACACTTTACTACATTGACCAGAGTCCTTAGGGGCGACACCGCCGGTGTGTGAGTAGTGTGCGACCCCACCCCCATTTGGAACTTTAAAGCTCCCATGAGCAGTGGGCTGACGAGCCTGGGATCCCGCACCTATGCGCCTGAGTGGTACTATACCTGGCAGATATTGGCAGCCATCGGCAACCCCAGTACACGGCCTATCCCTGCTGACGAGGGGTGATACCCCGAAACACGTGTCCAGGGATGGCGAAGACAGCGAAGATAGCAGAAGATCGAAAGATGATGCATCGCAAACACTTTACTACATTGACCAGAGTCCTTAGGGGCGACACCACCGATGTGTGAGTAGTGTGCGACCCCACCCCCATTTGTAACTTTAAAGCTCCCGTGAGCAGTGGGCTGACGAGCCTGGAATCCCGCACCTACGCGCCTGAGTGGTACTATACCTGGCAGATATTGGCAGATATTGGCATCCATCGGCAACCCCAGTACACGGACTATCCCTGATGACGAGGGGTGATACCCCGAAACATGTGTCCAGGGATGGCGAAGACAGCGAAGATAGCAGAAGATCGAAAGATGATGCATCGCAAACACTTTACTACATTGACCAGAGTCCTTAGGGGCGACACCGCCGGTGTGTGAGTAGTGTGCGACCCCACCCCCATTTGTAACTTTAAAGCTCCCGTGAGCAGTGGGCTGACGAGCCTGGGATACCGCACCTATGCGCCTGAGTGGTACTATACCTGGCAGATATTGGCAGCCATCGGCAACCCCAGTACACGGCCCATCCCTGCTGACGAGGGGCGATACCCCGAAACACGTGTCCAGGGATGGCGAAGACAGCGAAGATAGCAGAAGATCGAAAGATGATGCATCGCAAACACTTTACTACATTGACCAGAGTCCTTAGGGGCGACACCGCCGGTGTGTGAGTAGTGTGCGACCCCACCCCCATTTGGAACTTTAAAGCTCCCGTGAGCAGTGGGCTGGCGAGCCTGGGATCCCGCACCTATGCGCCTGAGTGGTACTATACCTGGCAGATATTGGCAGCAATCGGCAACCCCAGTACACGGCCTATCCCTGCTGACGAGGGGTGATACCCCGAAACACGTGTCCAGGGATGGCGAAGACAGCGAAGATAGCAGAAGATCGAAAGATGATGCATCGCAAACACTTTACTACATTGACCAGAGTCCTTAGGGGCGACACCGCCGGTGTGTGAGTAGTGTGCGACCCCACCCCCATTTGTAACTTTAAAGCTCCCGTGAGCAGTGGGCTGACGAGCCTGGGATCCCGCACCTACGCGCCTGAGTGGTACTATACCTGGCAGATATTGGCAGCCATCGGCAACCCCAGTACACGGACTATCCCTGCTGACGAGGGGTGATACCCCGAAACATGTGTCCAGGGATGGCGAAGACAGCGAAGATAGCAGAAGATCGAAAGATGATGCATCGCAAACACTTTACTACATTGACCAGAGTCCTTAGGGGCGACACCGCCGGTGTGTGAGTAGTGTGCGACCCCACCCCCATTTGTAACTTTAAAGCTCCCGTGAGCAGTGGGCTGACGAGCCTGGGATACCGCACCTATGCGCCTGAGTGGTACTATACCTGGCAGATATTGGCAGCCATCGGCAAGCCCAGTACACGGCCCATCCCTGCTGACGAGGGGCGATACCCCGAAACACGTGTCCAGGGATGGCGAAGACAGCGAAGATAGCAGAAGATCGAAAGATGATGCATCGCAAACACTTTACTACATTGACCAGAGTCCTTAGGGGCGACACCACCGGTGTGTGAGTAGTGTGTGACCCCACCCCCATTTGTAACTTTAAAGCTCCCGTGAGCAGTGGGCTGACGAGCCTGGGATCCCGCACCTATGCGCCTGAGTGGTACTATACCTGGCAGATATTGGCAGCCATCGGCAACCCCAGTACACGGACTATCCCTGCTGACGAGGTGTGATACCCCGAAACACGTGTCCAGGGATGGCGAAGACAGCGAAGATAGCAGAAGATCGAAAGATGATGCATCGCAAACACTTTACTACATTGACCAGAGTCCTTAGGGGCGACACCGCCGGTGTGTGAGTAGTGTGCGACCCCACCCCCATTTGGAACTTTAAAGCTCCCATGAGCAGTGGGCTGACGAGCCTGGGATCCCGCACCTATGCGCCTGAGTGGTACTATACCTGGCAGATATTGGCAGCAATCGGCAACCCCAGTACACGGCCTATCCCTGCTGACGAGGGGTGATACCCCGAAACACGTGTCCAGGGATGGCGAAGACAGCGAAGATAGCAGAAGATCGAAAGATGATGCATCGCAAACACTTTACTACATTGACCAGAGTCCTTAGGGGCGACACCGCCGATGTGTGAGTAGTGTGGGACCCCACCCCCATTTGTAACTTTAAAGCTCCCGTGAGCAGTGGGCTGACGAGCCTGGGATCCCGCACCTATGCGCCTGAGTGGTACTATACCTGGCAGATATTGGCAGCCATCGGCAACCCCAGTACACGGACTATCCCTGCTGACGAGGTGTGATACCCCGAAACACGTGTCCAGGGATGGCGAAGACAGCGAAGATAGCAGAAGATCGAAAGATGATGCATCGCAAACACTTTACTACATTGACCAGAGTCCTTAGGGGCGACACCGCCGGTGTGTGAGTAGTGTGCGACCCCACCCCCATTTGGAACTTTAAAGCTCCCGTGAGCAGTGGGCTGACGAGCCTGGGATCCCGCACCTATGCGCCTGAGTGGTACTATACCTGGCAGATATTGGCAGCAATCGGCAACCCCAGTACACGGCCTATCCCTGCTGACGAGGGGTGATACCCCGAAACACGTGTCCAGGGATGGCGAAGACAGCGAAGATAGCAGATGATCGAAAGATGATGCATCGCAAACACTTTACTACATTGACCAGAGTCCTTAGGGGCGACACCGCCGATGTGTGAGTAGTGTGGGACCCCACCCCCATTTGTAACTTTAAAGCTCCCGTGAGCAGTGGGCTGACGAGCCTGGGATCCCGCACCTATGCGCCTGAGTGGTACTATACCTGGCAGATATTGGCAGCCATCGGCAACCCCAGTACACGGCCTATCCCTGCTGACGAGGGGTGATACCCCGAAACACGTGTCCAGGGATGGCGAAGACAGCGAAGATAGCAGAAGATCGAAAGATGATGCATCGCAAACACTTTACTACATTGACCAGAGTCCTTAGGGGCGACACCGCCGGTGTGTGAGTAGTGTGCGACCCCACCCCCATTTGTAACTTTAAAGCTCCCGTGAGCAGTGGGCTGACGAGCCTGGGATACCGCACCTATGCGCCTGAGTGGTACTATACCTGGCAGATATTGGCAGCCATCGGCAAGCCCAGTACACGGCCCATCCCTGCTGACGAGGGGCGATACCCCGAAACACGTGTCCAGGGATGGCGAAGACAGCGAAGATAGCAGAAGATCGAAAGATGATGCATCGCAAACACTTTACTACATTGACCAGAGTCCTTAGGGGCGACACCGCCGGTGTGTGAGTAGTGTGCGACCCCACCCCCATTTGTAACTTTAAAGCTCCTGTGAGCAGTGGGCTGACGAGCCTGGGATCCCGCACCTATGCGCCTGAGTGGTACTATACCTGGCAGATATTGGCAGCCATCGGCAACCCCAGTACACGGCCTATCCCTGCTGACGAGGGGTGATACCCCAAAACACGTGTCCAGGGATGGCGAAGACAGCAAAGATAGCAGAAGATCGAAAGATGATGCATCGCAAACACTTTACTACATTGACCAGAGTCCTTAGGGGCGACACCGCCGGTGTGTGAGTAGTGTGCGACCCCACCCCCATTTGTAACTTTAAAGCTCCCGTGAGCAGTGGGCTGACGAGCCTGGGATCCCGCACCTATGCGCCTGAGTGGTACTATACCTGGCAGATATTGGCAGCCATCGGCAACCCCAGTACACGGCCCATCCCTGCTGACGAGGGGCGATACCCCGAAACACGTGTCCGGGGATGGCGAAGACAGCGAAGATAGCAGAAGATCGAAAGATGATGCATCGCAAACACTTTACTACATTGACCAGAGTCCTTAGGGGCGACACCACCGGTGTGTGAGTAGTGTGTGACCCCACCCCCATTTGTAACTTTAAAGCTCCCGTGAGCAGTGGGCTGACGAGCCTGGGATCCCGCACCTATGCGCCTGAGTGGTACTATACCTGGCCGATATTGGCAGCCATCGGCAACCCCAGTACACGGACTATCCCTGCTGACAAGGTGTGATACCCCGAAACACGTGTCCAGGGATGGCGAAGACAGCGAAGATAGCAGAAGATCAAAAGATGATGCATCGCAAACACTTTACTACATTGACCAGAGTCCTTAGGGGCGACACCGCCGGTGTGTGAGTAGTGTGCGACCCCACCCCCATTTGTAACTTTAAAGCTCCCGTGAGCAGTGGGCTGACGAGCCTGGGATACCGCACCTATGCGCCTGAGTGGTACTATACCTGGCAGATATTGGCAGCCATCGGCAACCCCAGTACACGGCCCATCCCTGCTGACGAGGGGCGATACCCCGAAACACGTGTCTAGGGATGGCGAAGACAGCGAAGATAGCAGAAGATCGAAAGATGATGCATCGCAAACACTTTACTACATTGACCAGAGTCCTTAGGGGCGACACCACCGGTGTGTGAGTAGTGTGTGACCCCACCCCCATTTGTAACTTTAAAGCTCCCGTGAGCAGTGGGCTGACGAGCCTGGGATCCCGCACCTATGCGCCTGAGTGGTACTATACCTGGCAGATATTGGCAGCCATCGGCAACCCCAGTACACGGACTATCCCTGCTGATGAGGTGTGATACCCCGAAACACGTGTCCAGGGATTGCGAAGACAGCGAAGATAGCAGAAGATCGAAAGATGATGCATCGCAAACACTTTACTACATTGACCAGAGTCCTTAGGGGCGACACCGCCGGTGTGTGAGTAGTGTGCGACCCCACCCCCATTTGGAACTTTAAAGCTTCCGTGAGCAGTGGGCTGACGAGCCTGGGATCCCGCACCTATGCGCCTGAGTGGTACTATACCTGGCAGATATTGGCAGCAATCGGCAACCCCAGTACACGGCCTATCCCTGCTGACGAGGGGTGATACCCCGAAACACGTGTCCAGGGATGGCGAAGACAGCGAAGATAGCAGAAGATCGAAAGATGATGCATCGCAAACACTTTACTACATTGACCAGAGTCCTTAGGGGCGACACCGCCGATGTGTGAGTAGTGTGGGACCCCACCCCCATTTGTAACTTTAAAGCTCCCATGAGCAGTGGGCTGACGAGCCTGGGATCCCGCACCTATGCGCCTGAGTGGTACTATACCTGGCAGATATTAGCAGCCATCGGCAACCCCAGTCACACGGCCTATCCCTGCTGACGAGGGGTGATACCCCGAAACACGTGTCCAGGGATGGCGAAGACAGCGAAGATAGCAGAAGATCGAAAGATGATGCATCGCAAACACTTTACTACATTGACCAGAGTACTTAGGGGCGACACCGCCCGTGTGTGAGTAGTGTGCGACCCCACCCCCATTTGTAACTTTAAAGCTCCCGTGAGCAGTGGGCTGACGAGCCTGGGATCCCGCACCTACGCGCCTGAGTGGTACTATACCTGGCAGATATTGGCAGCCATCGGCAACCCCAGTACACGGCCTATCCCTGCTGACGAGGGGTGATACCCCGAAACACGTGTCCAGGGATGGCGAAGATAGCAGAAGATCGAAAGATGATGCATCGCGAACACTTTACTACATTGACCAGAGTCCTTAGGGGCGACACCGCCGGTGTGTGAGTAGTGTGCGACCCCACCCCCATTTGTAACTTTAAAGCTCCCGTGAGCAGGTGGCTGACGAGCCTGGGATCCCGCACCTATGCGCCTGAGTGGTACTATACCTGGCAGATATTGGCAGCCATCGGCAACCCCAGTACACGGCCTATCCCTGCTGACGAGGGGTGATACCCCGAAACACGTGTTCAGGGATGGCGAAGACAGCGAAGATAGCAGAAGATCGAAAGATGATGCATCGCAAACACTTTACTACATTGACCAGAGTCCTTAGGGGCGACACCGCCGGTGTGTGAGTAGTGTGCGACCCCACCCCCATTTGTAACTTTAAAGCTCCCGCGAGCAGTGGGCTGACGAGCCTGGGATCCCGCACCTATGCGCCTGAGTGGTACTATACCTGGCAGATATTGGCAGCCATCGGCAACCCCAGTACACGGCCTATCCCTGCTGACGAGGGGTGATACCCCGAAACACGTGTCCAGGGATGGCGAAGACAGCAAAGATAGCAGAAGATCGAAAGATGATGCATCGCAAACACTTTACTACATTGACCAGAGTCCTTAGGGGCGACACCGCCGGTGTGTGAGTAGTGTGCGACCCCACCCCCATTTGTAACTTTAAAGCTCCCGTGAGCAGTGGGCTGACGAGCCTGGGATACCGCACCTATGCGCCTGAGTGGTACTATACCTGGCAGATATTGGCAGCCATCGGCAAGCCCAGTACACGGCCCATCCCTGCTGACGAGGGGCGATACCCCGAAACACGTGTCCAGGGATGGCGAAGACAGCGAAGATAGCAGAAGATCGAAAGATGATGCATCGCAAACACTTTACTACATTGACCAGAGTCCTTAGGGGCGACACCACCGGTGTGTGAGTAGTGTGTGACCCCACCCCCATTTGTAACTTTAAAGCTCCCGTGAGCAGTGGGCTGACGAGCCTGGGATCCCGCACCTATGCGCCTGAGTGGTACTATACCTGGCAGATATTGGCAGCCATCGGCAACCCCAGTACACGGACTATCCCTGCTGACGAGGTGTGATACCCCGAAACACGTGTCCAGGGATGGCGAAGACAGCGAAGATAGCAGAAGATCGAAAGATGATGCATCGCAAACACTTTACTACATTGACCAGAGTCCTTAGGGGCGACACCGCCGATGTGTGAGTAGTGTGCGACCACACCCCCATTTGTAACTTTAAAGCTCCCGTGAGCAGTGGGCTGACGAGCCTGGGATCCCGCACCTACGCGCCTGAGTGGTACTATACCTGGCAGATATTGGCAGCCATCGGCAACCCCAGTACACTTCCCATCCCTGCTGACGAGGGGCGATACCCCGAAACACGTGTCCAGGGATGGCGAAGACAGCGAAGATAGCAGAAGATCGAAAGATGATGCATCGCAAACACTTTACTACATTGACCAGAGTCCTTAGGGGCGACACCACCGGTGTGTGAGTAGTGTGCGACCCCACCCCCATTTGTAACTTTAAAGCTCCTGTGAGCAGTGGGCTGACGAGCCTGGGATCCCGCACCTATGCGCCTGAGTGGTACTATACCTGGCAGATATTGGCAGCCATCGGCAACCCCAGTACACGGACTATCCCTGGTGACGAGGTGTGATACCCCGAAACACGTGTCCAGGGATGGCGAAGACAGCGAAGATAGCAGAAGATCGAAAGATGATGCATCGCAAACACTTTACTACATTGACCAGAGTCCTTAGGGGCGACACCGCCGGTGTGTGAGTAGTGTGCGACCCCACCCCCATTTGGAACTTTAAAGCTCCCGTGAGCAGTGGGCTGACGAGCCTGGGATCCTGCACCTATGCGCCTGAGTGGTACTATACCTGGCAGATATTGGCAGCCATCGGCAACCCCAGTACACGGACTATCCCTGCTGACGAGGTGTGATACCCCGAAACACGTGTCCAGGGATGGCGAAGACAGCAAAGATAGCAGAAGATCGAAAGATGATGCATCGCAAACACTTTACTACATTGACCAGAGTCCTTAGGGGCGACACCGCCGGTGTGTGAGTAGTGTGCGACCCCACCCCCATTTGGAACTTTAAAGCTCCCGTGAGCAGTGGGCTGACGAGCCTGGGATCCCGCACCTATGCGCCTGAGTGGTACTATACCTGGCAGATATTGGCAGCAATCGGCAACCCCAGTACACGGCCTATCCCTGCTGACGAGGGGTGATACCCCGAAACACGTGTCCAGGGATGGCGAAGACAGCGAAGATAGCAGAAGATCGAAAGATGATGCATCGCAAACACTTTACTACATTGACCAGAGTCCTTAGGGGCGACACCGCCGATGTGTGAGTAGTGTGGGACCCCACCCCCATTTGTAACTTTAAAGCTCCCGTGAGCAGTGGGCTGACGAGCCTGGGATCCCGCACCTATGCGCCTGAGTGGTACTATACCTGGCAGATATTGGCAGCCATCGGCAACCCCAGTCACATGGCCTATCCCTGCTGACGAGGGGTGATACCCCGAAACACGTGTCCAGGGATGGCGAAGACAGCGAAGATAGCAGAAGATCGAAAGATGATGCATCGCAAACACTTTACTACATTGACCAGAGTCCTTAGGGGCGACACCGCCGGTGTGTGAGTAGTGTGCGACCCCACCCCCATTTGTAACTTTAAAGCTCCCGTGAGCAGTGGGCTGACGAGCCTGGGATCCCGCACCTATGCGCCTGAGTGGTACTATACCTGGCAGATATTGGCAGCCATCGGCAACCCCAGTACACGGCCTATCCCTGCTGACGAGGGGTGATACCCCGAAACACGTGTCCAGGGATGGCGAAGACAGCGAAGATAGCAGAAGATCGAAAGATGATGCATCGCAAACACTTTACTACATTGACCAGAGTCCTTAGGGGCGACACCGCCGGTGTGTGAGTAGTGTGCGACCCCACCCCCATTTGTAACTTTAAAGCTCCCGTGAGCAGTGGGCTGACGAGCCTGGGATCCCGCACCTATGTGCCTGAGTGGTACTATACCTGGCAGATATTGGCAGCCATCGTCAACCCCAGTACACGGCCTATCCCTGCTGACGAGGGGTGATACCCCGAAACACGTGTCCAGGGATGGCGAAGACAGCGAAGATAGCAGAAGATCGAAAGATGATGCATCGCAAACACTTTACTACATTGACCAGAGTCCTTAGGGGCGACACCGCCGGTGTGTGAGTAGTGTGCGACCCCACCCCCATTTGTAACTTTAAAGCTTCCGTGAGCAGTGGGCTGACGAGCCTGGGATCCCGCACCTCTGCGCCTGAGTGGTACTATACCTGGCAGATATTGGCAGCCATCCGCAACCCCAGTACACGGCCTATCCCTGCTGACGAGGGGTGATACCCCGAAACACGTGTCCAGGGATGGCGAAGACAGCGAAGATGGCAGAAGATCGAAAGATGATGCATCGCAAACACTTTACTACATTGACCAGAGTCCTAAGGGGCGACACCGCCGGTGTGTGAGTAGTGTGCGACCCCACCCCCATTTGTAACTTTAAAGCTCCTGTGAGCAGTGGGCTGACGAGCCTGGGATCCCGCACCTATGCGCCTGAGTGGTACTATACCTGGCAGATATTGGCAGCCATCGGCAACCCCCAGTACACGGCCTATCCCTGCTGACGAGGGGTGATACCCCGAAACACGTGTCCAGGGATGGCGAAGACAGCAAAGATAGCAGAAGATCGAAAGATGATGCATCGCAAACACTTTACTACATTGACCAGAGTCCTTAGGGGCGACACCACCGGTGTGTGAGTAGTGTGTGACCCCACCCCCATTTGTAACTTTAAAGCTCCCGTGAGCAGTGGGCTGACGAGCCTGGGATCCCGCACCTATGCGCCTGAGTGGTACTATACCTGGCAGATATTGGCAGCCATCGGCAACCCCAGTACACGGACTATCCCTGCTGACGAGGTGTGATACCCCGAAACACGTGTCCAGGGATGGCGAAGACAGCGAAGATAGCAGAAGATCGAAAGATGATGCATCGCAAACACTTTACTACATTGACCAGAGTCCTTAGGGGCGACACCGCCGGTGTGTGAGTAGTGTGCGACCCCACCCCCATTTGGAACTTTAAAGCTCCCGTGAGCAGTGGGCTGACGAGCCTGGGATCCCGCACCTATGCGCCTGAGTGGTACTATACCTGGCAGATATTGGCAGCAATCGGCAACCCCAGTACACGGCCTATCCCTGCTGACGAGGGGTGATACCCCGAAACACGTGTCCAGGGATGGCGAAGACAGCGAAGATAGCAGAAGATCGAAAGATGATGCATCGCAAACACTTTACTACATTGACCAGAGTCCTTAGGGGCGACACCGCCGATGTGTGAGTAGTGTGGGACCCCACCCCCATTTGTAACTTTAAAGCTCCCGTGAGCAGTGGGCTGACGAGCCTGGGATCCCGCACCTATGCGCCTGAGTGGTACTATACCTGGCAGATATTGGCAGCCATCGGCAACCCCAGTACACGGCCTATCCCTGCTGACGAGGGGTGATACCCCGAAACACGTCTCCAGGGATGGCGAAGACAGCGAAGATAGCAGAAGATCGAAAGATGATGCATCTCAAACACTTTACTACATTGACCAGAGTCCTAAGGGGCGACACCGCCGGTGTGTGAGTAGTGTGCGACCCCACCCCCATTTGTAACTTTAAAGCTCCTGTGAGCAGTGGGCTGACGAGCCTGGGATCCCGCACCTATGCGCCTGAGTGGTACTATACCTGGCAGATATTGGCAGCCATCGGCAACCCCAGGACACGGCCTATCCCTGCTGACGAGGGGTGATACCCCGAAACACGTGTCCAGGGATGGCGAAGACAGCAAAGATAGCAGAAGATCGAAAGATGATGCATCGCAAACACTTTACTACATTGACCAGAGTCCTTAGGGGCGACACCACCGGTGTGTGAGTAGTGTGTGACCCCACCCCCATTTGTAACTTTAAAGCTCCCGTGAGCAGTGGGCTGACGAGCCTGGGATCCCGCACCTATGCGCCTGAGTGGTACTATACCTGGCAGATATTGGCAGCCATCGGCAACCCCAGTACACGGCCTATCCCTGCTGACGAGGGGTGATACCCCGAAACACGTGTCCAGGGATGGCGAAGACAGCGAAGATAGCAGAAGATCGAAAGATGATGCATCGCAAACACTTTACTACATTGACCAGAGTCCTAAGGGGCGACACCGCCGGTGTGTGAGTAGTGTGCGACCCCACCCCCATTTGTAACTTTAAAGCTCCTGTGAGCAGTGGGCTGACGAGCCTGGGATCCCGCACCTATGCGCCTGAGTGGTACTATACCTGGCAGATATTGGCAGCCATCGGCAACCCCAGTACACGGCCTATCCCTGCTGACGAGGGGTGATACCCCGAAACACGTGTCCAGGGATGGCGAAGACAGCAAAGATAGCAGAAGATCGAAAGATGATGCATCGCAAACACTTTACTACATTGACCAGAGTCCTTAGGGGCGACACCGCCGGTGTGTGAGTAGTGTGCGACCCCACCCCCATTTGTAACTTTAAAGCTCCCGTGAGCAGTGGGCTGACGAGCCTGGGATCCCGCACCTATGCGCCTGAGTGGTACTATACCTGGCAGATATTGGCAGCCATCGGCAACCCCAGTACACGGCCCATCCCTGCTGACGAGGGGCGATACCCCGAAACACGTGTCCGGGGATGGCGAAGACAGCGAAGATAGCAGAAGATCGAAAGATGATGCATCGCAAACACTTTACTACATTGACCAGATTCCTTAGGGGCGACACCACCGGTGTGTGAGTAGTGTGTGACCCCACCCCCATTTGTAACTTTAAAGCTCCCGTGAGCAGTGGGCTGACGAGCCTGGGATCCCGCACCTATGCGCCTGAGTGGTACTATACCTGGCCGATATTGGCAGCCATCGGCAACCCCAGTACACGGACTATCCCTGCTGACAAGGTGTGATACCCCGAAACACGTGTCCAGGGATGGCGAAGACAGCGAAGATAGCAGAAGATCAAAAGATGATGCATCGCAAACACTTTACTACATTGACCAGAGTCCTTAGGGGCGACACCGCCGGTGTGTGAGTAATGTGCGACCCCACCCCCATTTGTAACTTTAAAGCTCCCGTGAGCAGTGGGCTGACGAGCCTGGGATACCGCACCTATGCGCCTGAGTGGTACTATACCTGGCAGATATTGGCAGCCATCGGCAACCCCAGTACACGGCCCATCCCTGCTGACGAGGGGCGATACCCCGAAACACGTGTCCAGGGATGGCGAAGACAGCGAAGATAGCAGAAGATCGAAAGATGATGCATCGCAAACACTTTACTACATTGACCAGAGTCCTTAGGGGCGACACCACCGGTGTGTGAGTAGTGTGTGACCCCACCCCCATTTGTAACTTTAAAGCTCCCGTGAGCAGTGGGCTGACGAGCCTGGGATCCCGCACCTATGCGCCTGAGTGGTACTATACCTGGCAGATATTGGCAGCCATCGGCAACCCCAGTACACGGACTATCCCTGCTGACGAGGTGTGATACCCCGAAACACGTGTCCAGGGATTGCGAAGACAGCGAAGATAGCAGAAGATCGAAAGATGATGCATCGCAAACACTTTACTACATTGACCAGAGTCCTTAGGGGCGACACCGCCGGTGTGTGAGTAGTGTGCGACCCCAGCCCCATTTGGAACTTTAAAGCTTCCGTGAGCAGTGGGCTGACGAGCCTGGGATCCCGCACCTATGCGCCTGAGTGGTACTATACCTGGCAGATATTGAAAGCAATCGGCAACCCCAGTACACGGCCTATCCCTGCTGACGAGGGGTGATACCCCGAAACACGTGTCCAGGGATGGCGAAGACAGCGAAGATAGCAGAAGATCGAAAGATGATGCATCGCAAACACTTTATTACATTGACCAGAGTCCTTAGGGGCGACACCGCCGATGTGTGAGTAGTGTGGGACCCCACCCCCATTTGTAACTTTAAAGCTCCCATGAGCAGTGGGCTGACGAGCCTGGGATCCCGCACCTATGCGCCTGAGTGGTACTATACCTGGCAGATATTAGCAGCCATCGGCAACCCCAGTCACACGGCCTATCCCTGCTGACGAGGGGTGATACCCCGAAACACGTGTCCAGGGATGGCGAAGACAGCGAAGATAGCAGAAGATCATAAGATGATGCATCGCAAACACTTTACTACATTGACCAGAGTACTTAGGGGCGACACCGCCCGTGTGTGAGTAGTGTGCGACCCCACCCCCATTTGTAACTTTAAAGCTCCCGTGAGCAGTGGGCTGACGAGCCTGGGATCCCGCAGCTACGCGCCTGAGTGGTACTATACCTGGCAGATATTGGCAGCCATCGGCAACCCCAGTACACGGCCTATCCCTGCTGACGAGGGGTGATACCCCGAAACACGTGTCCAGGGATGGCGAAGATAGCAGAAGATCGAAAGATGATGCATCGCGAACACTTTACTACATTGACCAGAGTCCTTAGGGGCGACACCGCCGGTGTGTGAGTAGTGTGCGACCCCACCCCCATTTGTAACTTTAAAGCTCCCGTGAGCAGGTGGCTGACGAGCCTGGGATCCCGCACCTATGCGCCTGAGTGGTACTATACCTGGCAGATATTGGCAGCCATCGGCAACCCCAGTACACGGCCTATCCCTGCTGACGAGGGGTGATACCCCGAAACACGTGTCCAGGGATGGCGAAGACAGCGAAGATAGCAGAAGATCGAAAGATGATGCGTCGCAAACACTTTACTACATTGACCAGAGTCCTTAGGGGCGACACCGCCGGTGTGTGAGTAGTGTGCGACCCCACCCCCATTTGTAACTTTAAAGCTCCTGTGAGCAGTGGGCTGACGAGCCTGGGATACCGCACCTATGCGCCTGAGTGGTACTATACCTGGCAGATATTGGCAGCCATCGGCAAGCCCAGTACACGGCCCATCCCTGCTGACGAGGGGCGATACCCCGAAACACGTGTCCAGGGATGGCGAAGACAGCGAAGATAGCAGAAGATCGAAAGATGATGCATCGCAAACACTTTACTACATTGACCAGAGTCCTTAGGGGCGACACCACCGGTGTGTGAGTAGTGTGTGACCCCACCCCCATTTGTAACTTTAAAGCTCCCGTGAGCAGTGGGCTGACGAGCCTGGGATCCCGCACCTATGCGCCTGAGTGGTACTATACCTGGCAGATATTGGCAGCCATCGGCAACCCCAGTACACGGACTATCCCTGCTGACGAGGTGTGATACCCCGAAACACGTGTCCAGGGATGGCGAAGACAGCGAAGATAGCAGAAGATCGAAAGATGATGCATCGCAAACACTTTACTACATTGACCAGAGTCCTTAGGGGCGACACCGCCGGTGTGTGAGTAGTGTGCGACCCCACCCCCATTTGGAACTTTAAAGCTCCCGTGAGCAGTGGGCTGACGAGCCTGGGATCCCGCACCTATGCGCCTGAGTGGTACTATACCTGGCAGATATTGGCAGCAATCGGCAACCCCAGTACACGGCCTATCCCTGCTGACGAGGGGTGATACCCCGAAACACGTGTCCAGGGATGGCGAAGACAGCGAAGATAGCAGAAGATCGAAAGATGATGCATCGCAAACACTTTACTACATTGACCAGAGTCCTTAGGGGCGACACCGCCGGTGTGTGAGTAGTGTGCGACCCCACCCCCATTTGTAACTTGAAAGCTCCCGTGAGCAGTGGGCTGACGAGCCTGGGATCCCGCACCTATGCGCCTGAGTGGTACTATACCTGGCAGATATTGGCAGCCATCGGCAACTCCAGTACACGGCCTATCCCTGCTGACGAGGGGTGATACCCCGAAACACGTGTCCAGGGATGGCGAAGACAGCGAAGATAGCAGAAGATCGAAAGATGATGCATCGCAAACACTTTACTACATTGACCAGAGTCCTAAGGGGCGACACCGCCGGTGTGTGAGTAGTGTGCGACCCCACCCCCATTTGTAACTTTAAAGCTCCTGTGAGCAGTGGGCTGACGAGCCTGGGATCCCGCACCTATGCGCCTGAGTGGTACTATACCTGGCAGATATTGGCAGCCATCGGCAACCCCAGTACACGGCCTATCCCTGCTGACGAGGGGTGATACCCCGAAACACGTGTCCAGGGATGGCGAAGACAGCAAAGATAGCAGAAGATCGAAAGATGATGCATCGCAAACACTTTACTACATTGACTAGAGTCCTTAGGGGCGACACCGCCGGTGTGTGAGTAGTGTGCGACCCCACCCCCATTTGTAACTTTAAAGCTCCCGTGAGCAGTGGGCTGACGAGCCTGGGATCCCGCACCTATGCGCCTGAGTGGTACTATACCTGGCAGATATTGGCAGCCATCGGCAACCCCAGTACACGGCCCATCCCTGCTGACGAGGGGCGATACCCCGAAACACGTGTCCGGGGATGGCGAAGACAGCGAAGATAGCAGAAGATCGAAAGATGATGCATCGCAAACACTTTACTACATTGACCAGAGTCCTTAGGGGCGACACCACCGGTGTGTGAGTAGTGTGTGACCCCACCCCCATTTGTAACTTTAAAGCTCCCGTGAGCAGTGGGCTGACGAGCCTGGGATCCCGCACCTATGCGCCTGAGTGGTACTATACCTGGCCGATATTGGCAGCCATCGGCAACCCCAGTACACGGACTATCCCTGCTGACAAGGTGTGATACCCCGAAACACGTGTCCAGGGATGGCGAAGACAGCGAAGATAGCAGAAGATCAAAAGATGATGCATCGCAAACACTTTACTACATTGACCAGAGTCCTTAGGGGCGACACCGCCGGTGTGTGAGTAGTGTGCGACCCCACCCCCATTTGTAACTTTAAAGCTCCCGTGAGCAGTGGGCTGACGAGCCTGGGATCCCGCACCTATGCGCCTGAGTGGTACTATACCTGGCAGATATTGGCAGCCATCGGCAACCCCAGTACACGGCCCATCCCTGCTGACGAGGGGCGATACCCCGAAACACGTGTCCAGGGATTGCGAAGACAGCGAAGATAGCAGAAGATCGAAAGATGATGCATCGCAAACACTTTACTACATTGACCAGAGTCCTTAGGGGCGACACCACCGGTGTGTGAGTAGTGTGTGACCCCACCCCCATTTGTAACTTTAAAGCTCCTGTGAGCAGTGGGCTGACGAGCCTGGGATCCCGCACCTATGCGCCTGAGTGGTACTATACCTGGCAGATATTGGCAGCCATCGGCAACCCCAGTACACGGACTATCCCTGCTGACGAGGTGTGATACCCCGAAACACGTGTCCAGGGATTGCGAAGACAGCGAAGATAGCAGAAGATCGAAAGATAATGCATCGCAAACACTTTACTACATTGACCAGAGTCCTTAGGGGCGACACCGCCGGTGTGTGAGTAGTGTGCGACCTCACCCCCATTTGGAACTTTAAAGCTTCCGTGAGCAGTGGGCTGACGAGCCTGGGATCCCGCACCTATGCGCCTGAGTGGTACTATACCTGGCAGATATTGGCAGCAATCGGCAACCCCAGTACACGGCCTATCCCTGCTGACGAGGGGTGATACCCCGAAACACGTGTCCAGGGATGGCGAAGACAGCGAAGATAGCAGAAGATCGAAAGATGATGCATCGCAAACACTTTACTACATTGACCAGAGTCCTTAGGGGCGACACCGCCGATGTGTGAGTAGTGTGGGACCCCACCCCCATTTGTAACTTTAAAGCTCCCGTGAGCAGTGGGCTGACGAGCCTGGGATCCCGCACCTATGCGCCTGAGTGGTACTATACCTGGCAGATATTAGCAGCCATCGGTAACCCCAGTCACACGGCCTATCCCTGCTGACGAGGGGTGATACCTTGAAACACGTGTCCAGGGATGGCGAAGACAGCGAAGATAGCAGAAGATCGAAAGATGATGCATCGCAAACACTTTACTACATTGACCAGAGTACTTAGGGGCGACACCGCCCGTGTGTGAGTAGTGTGCGACCCCACCCCCATTTGTAACTTTAAAGCTCCCGTGAGCAGTGGGCTGACGAGCCTGGGATCCCGCACCTACGCGCCTGAGTGGTACTATACCTGGCAGATATTGGCAGCCATCGGCAACCCCAGTACACGGCCTATCCCTGCTGACGAGGGGTGATACCCCGAAACACGTGTCCAGGGATGGCGAAGATAGCAGAAGATCGAAAGATGATGCATCGCGAACACTTTACTACATTGACCAGAGTCCTTAGGGGCGACACCGCCGGTGTGTGAGTAGTGTGCGACCCCACCCCCATTTGTAACTTTAAAGCTCCCGTGAGCAGGTGGCTGACGAGCCTGGGATCCCGCACCTATGCGCCTGAGTGGTACTATACCTGGCAGATATTGGCAGCCATCGGCAAGCCCAGTACACGGCCCATCCCTGCTGACGAGGGGCGATACCCCGAAACACGTGTCCAGGGATGGCGAAGACAGCGAAGATAGCAGAAGATCGAAAGATGATGCATCGCAAACACTTTACTACATTGACCAGAGTCCTTAGGGGCGACACCACCGGTGTGTGAGTAGTGTGCGACCCCACCCCCATTTGTAACTTTAAAGCTCCCGTGAGCAGTGGGCTGACGAGCCTGGGATACCGCACCTATGCGCCTGAGTGGTACTATACCTGGCAGATATTGGCAGCCATCGGCAAGCCCAGTACACGGCCCATCCCTGCTGACGAGGGGCGATACCCCGAAACACGTGTCCAGGGATGGCGAAGACAGCGAAGATAGCAGAAGATCGAAAGATGATGCATCGCAAACACTTTACTACATTGACCAGAGTCCTTAGGGGCGACACCACCGGTGTGTGAGTAGTGTGTGACCCCACCCCCATTTGTAACTTTAAAGCTCCCGTGAGCAGTGGGCTGACGAGCCTGGGATCCCGCACCTATGCGCCGGAGTGGTACTATACCTGGCAGATATTGGCAGCCATCGGCAACCCCAGTACACGGACTATCCCTGCTGACGAGGTGTGATACCCCGAAACACGTGTCCAGGGATGGCGAAGACAGCGAAGATAGCAGAAGATCGAAAGATGATGCATCGCAAACACTTTACTACATTGACCAGAGTCCTTAGGGGCGACACCGCCGGTGTGTGAGTAGTGTGCGACCCCACCCCCATTTGTAACTTTAAAGCTCCCGTGAGCAGTGGGCTGACGAGCCTGGGATACCGCACCTATGCGCCTGAGTGGTACTATACCTGGCAGATATTGGCAGCCATCGGCAAGCCCAGTACACGGCCCATCCCTGCTGACGAGGGGCGATACCCCGAAACACGTGTCCAGGGATGGCGAAGACAGCGAAGATAGCAGAAGATCGAAAGATGATGCATCGCAAACACTTTACTACATTGACCAGAGTCCTTAGGGGCGACACCACCGGTGTGTGAGTAGTGTGTGACCCCACCCCCATTTGTAACTTTAAAGCTCCCGTGAGCAGTGGGCTGACGAGCCTGGGATCCCGCACCTATGCGCCTGAGTGGTACTATACCTGGCAGATATTGGCAGCCATCGGCAACCCCAGTACACGGACTATCCCTGCTGACGAGGTGTGATACCCCGAAACACGTGTCCAGGGATGGCGAAGACAGCGAAGATAGCAGAAGATCGAAAGATGATGCATCGCAAACACTTTACTACATTGACCAGAGTCCTTAGGGGCGACACCGCCGGTGTGTGAGTAGTGTGCGACCCCACCCCCATTTGTAACTTTAAAGCTCCCGTGAGCAGTGGGCTGACGAGCCTGGGATACCGCACCTATGCGCCTGAGTGGTACTATACCTGGCAGATATTGGCAGCCATCGGCAAGCCCAGTACACGGCCCATCCCTGCTGACGAGGGGCGATACCCCGAAACACGTGTCCAGGGATGGCGAAGACAGCGAAGATAGCAGAAGATCGAAAGATGATGCATCGCAAACACTTTACTACATTGACCAGAGTCCTTAGGGGCGACACCACCGGTGTGTGAGTAGTGTGTGACCCCACCCCCATTTGTAACTTTAAAGCTCCCGTGAGCAGTGGGCTGACGAGCCTGGGATCCCGCACCTATGCGCCTGAGTGGTACTATACCTGGCAGATATTGGCAGCCATCGGCAACCCCAGTACACGGACTATCCCTGCTGACGAGGTGTGATACCCCGAAACACGTGTCCAGGGATGGCGAAGACAGCGAAGATAGCAGAAGATCGAAAGATGATGCATCGCAAACACTTTACTACATTGACCAGAGTCCTTAGGGGCGACACCGCCGGTGTGTGAGTAGTGTGCGACCCCACCCCCATTTGGAACTTTAAAGCTCCCGTGAGCAGTGGGCTGACGAGCCTGGGATCCCGCACCTATGCGCCTGAGTGGTACTATACCTGGCAGATATTGGCAGCAATCGGCAACCCCAGTACACGGCCTATCCCTGCTGACGAGGGGTGATACCCCGAAACACATGTCCAGGGATGGCGAAGACAGCGAAGATAGCAGAAGATCGAAAGATGATGCATCGCAAACACTTTACTACATTGACCAGAGTCCTTAGGGGCGACACCGCCGATGTGTGAGTAGTGTGGGACCCCACCCCCATTTGTAACTTTAAAGCTCCCGTGAGCAGTGGGCTGACGAGCCTGGGATCCCGCACCTATGCGCCTGAGTGGTACTATACCTGGCAGATATTGGCAGCCATCGGCAACCCCAGTCACACGGCCTATCCCTGCTGACGAGGGGTGATACCCCGAAACACGTGTCCAGGGATGGCGAAGACAGCGAAGATAGCAGAAGATCGAAAGATGATGCATCGCAAACACTTTACTACATTGACCAGAGTCCTTAGGGGCGACACCGCCGGTGTGTGAGTAGTGTGCGACCCCACCCCCATTTGTAACTTGAAAGCTCCCGTGAGCAGTGGGCTGACGAGCCTGGGATCCCGCACCTATGCGCCTGAGTGGTACTATACCTGGCAGATATTGGCAGCCATCGGCAACTCCAGTACACGGCCTATCCCTGCTGACGAGGGGTGATACCCCGAAACACGTGTCCAGGGATGGCGAAGACAGCGAAGATAGCAGAAGATCGAAAGATGATGCATCGCAAACACTTTACTACATTGACCAGAGTCCTAAGGGGCGACACCGCCGGTGTGTGAGTAGTGTGCGACCCCACCCCCATTTGTAACTTTAAAGCTCCTGTGAGCAGTGGGCTGACGAGCCTGGGATCCCGCACCTATGCGCCTGAGTGGTACTATACCTGGCAGATATTGGCAGCCATCGGCAACCCCAGTACACGGCCTATCCCTGCTGACGAGGGGTGATACCCCGAAACACGTGTCCAGGGATGGCGAAGACAGCAAAGATAGCAGAAGATCGAAAGATGATGCATCGCAAACACTTTACTACATTGACTAGAGTCCTTAGGGGCGACACCGCCGGTGTGTGAGTAGTGTGCGACCCCACCCCCATTTGTAACTTTAAAGCTCCCGTGAGCAGTGGGCTGACGAGCCTGGGATCCCGCACCTATGCGCCTGAGTGGTACTATACCTGGCAGATATTGGCAGCCATCGGCAACCCCAGTACACGGCCCATCCCTGCTGACGAGGGGCGATACCCCGAAACACGTGTCCGGGGATGGCGAAGACAGCGAAGATAGCAGAAGATCGAAAGATGATGCATCGCAAACACTTTACTACATTGACCAGAGTCCTTAGGGGCGACACCACCGGTGTGTGAGTAGTGTGTGACCCCACCCCCATTTGTAACTTTAAAGCTCCCGTGAGCAGTGGGCTGACGAGCCTGGGATCCCGCACCTATGCGCCTGAGTGGTACTATACCTGGCCGATATTGGCAGCCATCGGCAACCCCAGTACACGGACTATCCCTGCTGACAAGGTGTGATACCCCGAAACACGTGTCCAGGGATGGCGAAGACAGCGAAGATAGCAGAAGATCAAAAGATGATGCATCGCAAACACTTTACTACATTGACCAGAGTCCTTAGGGGCGACACCGCCGGTGTGTGAGTAGTGTGCGACCCCACCCCCATTTGTAACTTTAAAGCTCCCGTGAGCAGTGGGCTGACGAGCCTGGGATCCCGCACCTATGCGCCTGAGTGGTACTATACCTGGCAGATATTGGCAGCCATCGGCAACCCCAGTACACGGCCCATCCCTGCTGACGAGGGGCGATACCCCGAAACACGTGTCCAGGGATGGCGAAGACAGCGAAGATAGCAGAAGATCGAAAGATGATGCATCGCAAACACTTTACTACATTGACCAGAGTCCTTAGGGGCGACACCACCGGTGTGTGAGTAGTGTGTGACCCCACCCCCATTTGTAACTTTAAAGCTCCTGTGAGCAGTGGGCTGACGAGCCTGGGATCCCGCACCTATGCGCCTGAGTGGTACTATACCTGGCAGATATTGGCAGCCATCGGCAACCCCAGTACACGGACTATCCCTGCTGACGAGGTGTGATACCCCGAAACACGTGTCCAGGGATTGCGAAGACAGCGAAGATAGCAGAAGATCGAAAGATAATGCATCGCAAACACTTTACTACATTGACCAGAGTCCTTAGGGGCGACACCGCCGGTGTGTGAGTAGTGTGCGACCCCACCCCCATTTGGAACTTTAAAGCTTCCGTGAGCAGTGGGCTGACGAGCCTGGGATCCCGCACCTATGCGCCTGAGTGGTACTATACCTGGCAGATATTGGCAGCAATCGGCAACCCCAGTACACGGCCTATCCCTGCTGACGAGGGGTGATACCCCGAAACACGTGTCCAGGGATGGCGAAGACAGCGAAGATAGCAGAAGATCGAAAGATGATGCATCGCAAACACTTTACTACATTGACCAGAGTCCTTAGGGGCGACACCGCCGATGTGTGAGTAGTGTGGGACCCCACCCCCATTTGTAACTTTAAAGCTCCCGTGAGCAGTGGGCTGACGAGCCTGGGATCCCGCACCTATGCGCCTGAGTGGTACTATACCTGGCAGATATTAGCAGCCATCGGTAACCCCAGTCACACGGCCTATCCCTGCTGACGAGGGGTGATACCTTGAAACACGTGTCCAGGGATGGCGAAGACAGCGAAGATAGCAGAAGATCGAAAGATGATGCATCGCAAACACTTTACTACATTGACCAGAGTACTTAGGGGCGACACCGCCCGTGTGTGAGTAGTGTGCGACCCCACCCCCATTTGTAACTTTAAAGCTCCCGTGAGCAGTGGGCTGACGAGCCTGGGATCCCGCACCTACGCGCCTGAGTGGTACTATACCTGGCAGATATTGGCAGCCATCGGCAACCCCAGTACACGGCCTATCTCGTCTCCTGATGAGGGGTGATACCCCGAAACACGTGTCCAGGGATGGCGAAGATAGCAGAAGATCGAAAGATGATGCATCGCGAACACTTTACTACATTGACCAGAGTCCTTAGGGGCGACACCGCCGGTGTGTGAGTAGTGTGCGACCCCACCCCCATTTGTAACTTTAAAGCTCCCGTGAGCAGGTGGCTGACGAGCCTGGGATCCCGCACCTATGCGCCTGAGTGGTACTATACCTGGCAGATATTGGCAGCCATCGGCAACCCCAGTACACGGCCTATCCCTGCTGACGAGGGGTAATACCCCGAAACACGTGTCCAGGGATGGCGAAGACAGCGAAGATAGCAGAAGATCGAAAGATGATGCATCGCAAACACTTTACTACATTGACCAGAGTCCTTAGGGGCGACACCGCCGGTGTGTGAGTAGTGTGCGACCCCACCCCCATTTGGAACTTTAAAGCTCCCGTGAGCAGTGGGCTGACGAGCCTGGGATCTCGCACCTATGCGCCTGAGTGGTACTATACCTGGCAGATATTGGCAGCAATCGGCAACCCCAGTACACGGCCTATCCCTGCTGACGAGGGGTGATACCCCGAAACACGTGTCCAGGGATGGCGAAGACAGCGAAGATAGCAGAAGATCGAAAGATGATGCATCGCAAACACTTTACTACATTGACCAGAGTCCTTAGGGGCGACACCGCCGATGTGTGAGTAGTGTGGGACCCCACCCCCATTTGTAACTTTAAAGCTCCCGTGAGCAGTGGGCTGACGAGCCTGGGATCCCGCACCTATGCGCCTGAGTGGTACTATACCTGGCAGATATTGGCAGCCATCGGCAACCCCAGTCACACGGCCTATCCCTGCTGACGAGGGGTGATACCCCGAAACACGTGTCCAGGGATGGCGAAGACAGCGAAGATAGCAGAAGATCGAAAGATGATGCATCGCAAACACTTTACTACATTGACCAGAGTCCTTAGGGGCGACACCGCCGGTGTGTGAGTAGTGTGCGACCCCACCCCCATTTGTAACTTGAAAGCTCCCGTGAGCAGTGGGCTGACGAGCCTGGGATCCCGCACCTATGCGCCTGAGTGGTACTATACCTGGCAGATATTGGCAGCCATCGGCAACCCCAGTACACGGCCTATCCCTGCTGACGAGGGGTGATACCCCGAAACACGTGTCCAGGGATGACGAAGACAGCGAAGATAGCAGAAGATCGAAAGATGATGCATCGCAAACACTTTACTACATTGACCAGAGTCCTAAGGGGCGACACCGCCGGTGTGTGAGTAGTGTGCGACCCCACCCCCATTTGTAACTTTAAAGCTCCTGTGAGCAGTGGGCTGACGAGCCTGGGATCCCGCACCTATGCGCCTGAGTGGTACTATACCTGGCAGATATTGGCAGCCATCGGCAACCCCAGTACACGGCCTATCCCTGCTGACGAGGGGTGATACCCCGAAACACGTGTCCAGGGATGGCGAAGACAGCAAAGATAGCAGAAGATCGAAAGATGATGCATCGCAAACACTTTACTACATTGACTAGAGTCCTTAGGGGCGACACCGCCGGTGTGTGAGTAGTGTGCGACCCCACCCCCATTTGTAACTTTAAAGCTCCCGTGAGCAGTGGGCTGACGAGCCTGGGATCCCGCACCTATGCGCCTGAGTGGTACTATACCTGGCAGATATTGGCAGCCATCGGCAACCCCAGTACACGGCCCATCCCTGCTGACGAGGGGCGATACCCCGAAACACGTGTCCGGGGATGGCGAAGACAGCGAAGATAGCAGAAGATCGAAAGATGATGCATCGCAAACACTTTACTACATTGACCAGAGTCCTTAGGGGCGACACCACCGGTGTGTGAGTTGTGTGTGACCCCACCCCCATTTGTAACTTTAAAGCTCCCGTGAGCAGTGGGCTGACGAGCCTGGGATCCCGCACCTATGCGCCTGAGTGGTACTATACCTGGCCGATATTGGCAGCCATCGGCAACCCCAGTACACGGACTATCCCTGCTGACAAGGTGTGATACCCCGAAACACGTGTCCAGGGATGGCGAAGACAGCGAAGATAGCAGAAGATCAAAAGATGATGCATCGCAAACACTTTACTACATTGACCAGAGTCCTTAGGGGCGACACCGCCGGTGTGTGAGTAGTGTGCGACCCCACCCCCATTTGTAACTTTAAAGTTCCCGTGAGCAGTGGGCTGACGAGCCTGGGATCCCGCACCTATGCGCCTGAGTGGTACTATACCTGGCAGATATTGGCAGCCATCGGCAACCCCAGTACACGGCCCATCCCTGCTGACGAGGGGCGATACCCCGAAACACGTGTCCAGGGATGGCGAAGACAGCGAAGATAGCAGAAGATCGAAAGATGATGCATTGCAAACACTTTACTACATTGACCAGAGTCCTTAGGGGCGACACCACCGGTGTGTGAGTAGTGTGTGACCCCACCCCCATTTGTAACTTTAAAGCTCCTGTGAGCAGTGGGCTGATGAGCCTGGGATCCCGCACCTATGCGCCTGAGTGGTACTATACCTGGCAGATATTGGCAGCCATCGGCAACCCCAGTACACGGACTATCCCTGCTGACGAGGTGTGATACCCCGAAACACGTGTCCAGGGATTGCGAAGACAGCGAAGATAGCAGAAGATCGAAAGATAATGCATCGCAAACACTTTACTACATTGACCAGAGTCCTTAGGGGCGACACCGCCGGTGTGTGAGTAGTGTGCGACCCCACCCCCATTTGGAACTTTAAAGCTTCCGTGAGCAGTGGGCTGACGAGCCTGGGATCCCGCACCTATGCGCCTGAGTGGTACTATACCTGGCAGATATTGGCAGCAATCGGCAACCCCAGTACACGGCCTATCCCTGCTGACGAGGGGTGATACCCCGAAACACGTGTCCAGGGATGGCGAAGACAGCGAAGATAGCAGAAGATCGAAAGATGATGCATCGCAAACACTTTACTACATTGACCAGAGTCCTTAGGGGCGACACCGCCGATGTGTGAGTAGTGTGGGACCCCACCCCCATTTGTAACTTTAAAGCTCCCGTGAGCAGTGGGCTGACGAGCCTGGGATCCCGCACCTATGCGCCTGAGTGGTACTATACCTGGCAGATATTAGCAGCCATCGGTAACCCCAGTCACACGGCCTATCCCTGCTGACGAGGGGTGATACCTTGAAACACGTGTCCAGGGATGGCGAAGACAGCGAAGATAGCAGAAGATCGAAAGATGATGCATCGCAAACACTTTACTACATTGACCAGAGTACTTAGGGGCGACACCGCCCGTGTGTGAGTAGTGTGCGACCCCACCCCCATTTGTAACTTTAAAGCTCCCGTGAGCAGTGGGCTGACGAGCCTGGGATCCCGCACCTACGCGCCTGAGTGGTACTATACCTGGCAGATATTGGCAGCCATCGGCAACCCCAGTACACGGCCTATCCCTGCTGACGAGGGGTGATACCCCGAAACACGTGTCCAGGGATGGCGAAGATAGCAGAAGATCGAAAGATGATGCATCGCGAACACTTTACTACATTGACCAGAGTCCTTAGGGGCGACACCGCCGGTGTGTGAGTAGTGTGCGACCCCACCCCCATTTGTAACTTTAAAGCTCCCGTGAGCAGGTGGCTGACGAGCCTGGGATCCCGCACCTATGCGCCTGAGTGGTACTATACCTGGCAGATATTGGCAGCCATCGGCAACCCCAGTACACGGCCTATCCCTGCTGACGAGGGGTGATACCCCGAAACACGTGTCCAGGGATGGCGAAGACAGCGAAGATAGCAGAAGATCGAAAGATGATGCATCGCAAACACTTTACTACATTGACCAGAGTCCTTAGGGGCGACACCGCCGGTGTGTGAGTAGTGTGCGACCCCACCCCCATTTGTAACTTTAAAGCTCCCGTGAGCAGTGGGCTGACGAGCCTGGGATCCCGCACCTATGCGCCTGAGTGGTACTATACCTGGCAGATATTGGCAGCCATCGGCAACCCCAGTACACGGCCTATCCCTGCTGACGAGGGGTGATACCCCGAAACACGTGTCCAGGGATGGCGAAGACAGCAAAGATAGCAGAAGATCGAAAGATGATGCATCGCAAACACTTTACTACATTGACCAGAGTCCTTAGGGGCGACACCGCCGGTGTGTGAGTAGTGTGCGACCCCACCCCCATTTGTAACTTTAAAGCTTCCGTGAGCAGTGGGCTGACGAGCCTGGGATCCCGCACCTCTGCGCCTGAGTGGTACTATACCTGGCAGATATTGGCAGCCATCCGCAACCCCAGTACACGGCCTATCACTGCTGACGAGGGGTGATACCCCGAAACACGTGTCCAGGGATGGCGAAGACAGCGAAGATAGCAGAAGATCGAAAGATGATGCATCGCAAACACTTTACTACATTGACCAGAGTCCTAAGGGGCGACACCGCCGGTGTGTGAGTAGTGTGCGACCCCACCCCCATTTGTAACTTTAAAGCTCCTGTGAGCAGTGGGCTGACGAGCCTGGGATCCCGCACCTATGCGCCTGAGTGGTACTATACCTGGCAGATATTGGCAGCCATCGGCAACCCCAGTACACGGCCTATCCCTGCTGACGAGGGGTGATACCCCGAAACACGTGTCCAGGGATGGCGAAGACAGCAAAGATAGCAGAAGATCGAAAGATGATGCATCGCAAACACTTGACTACATTGACCAGAGTCCTTAGGGGCGACACCGCCGGTGTGTGAGTAGTGTGCGACCCCACCCCCATTTGTAACTTTAAAGCTCCCGTGAGCAGTGGGCTGACGAGCCTGGGATCCCGCACCTATGCGCCTGAGTGGTACTATACCTGGCAGATATTGGCAGCCATCGGCAACCCCAGTACATGGCCTATCCCTGCTGACGAGGGGTGATACCCCGAAACACGTTTCCAGGGATGGCGAAGACAGCGAAGATAGCAGAAGATCGAAAGATGATGCATCGCAAACACTTTACTACATTGACCAGAGTCCTTAGGGGCGACACCGCCGGTGTGTGAGTAGTGTGCGACCCCACCCCCATTTGTAACTTTAAAGCTCCCGTGAGCAGTGGGCTGACGAGCCTGGGATCCCGCACCTATGCGCCTGAGTGGTACTATACCTGGCAGATATTGGCAGCCATCGGCAACCCCAGTACACGGCCTATCCCTCCATGATGAGGGGTGATACCCCGAAACACGTGTCCAGGGATGGCGAAGACAGCGAAGATAGCAGAAGATCGAAAGATGATGCATCGCAAACACTTTACTACATTGACCAGAGTCCTTAGGGGCGACACCGCCGATGTGTGAGTAGTGTGCGACCCCACCCCCATTTGTAATTTTAAAGCTCCCGTGAGCAGTGGGCTGACGAGCCTGGGATCCCGCACCTACGCGCCTGAGTGGTACTATCCCTGGCAGATATTGGCAGCCATCGGCAACCCCAGTACACTTCCCATCCCTGCTGACGAGGGGCGATACCCCGAAACACGTGTCCAGGGATGGCGAAGACAGCGAAGATAGCAGAAGATCGAAAGATGATGCATCGCAAACACTTTACTACATTGACCAGAGTCCTTAGGGGCGACACCACCGGTGTGTGAGTAGTGTGCGACCCCACCCCCATTTGTAACTTTAAAGCTCCTGTGAGCAGTGGGCTGACGAGCCTGGGATCCCGCACCTATGCGCCTGAGTGGTACTATACCTGGCAGATATTGGCAGCCATCGGCAACCCCAGTACACGGACTATCCCTGCTGACGAGGTGTGATACCCCGAAACACGTGTCCAGGGATGGCGAAGACAGCGAAGATAGCAGAAGATCGAAAGATGATGCATCGCAAACACTTTACTACATTGACCAGAGTCCTTAGGGGCGACACCGCCGGTGTGTGAGTAGTGTGCGACCCCACCCCCATTTGGAACTTTAAAGCTCCCGTGAGCAGTGGGCTGACGAGCCTGGGATCCTGCACCTATGCGCCTGAGTGGTACTATACCTGGCAGATATTGGCAGCCATCGGCAACCCCAGTACACGGACTATCCCTGCTGACGAGGTGTGATACCCCGAAACACGTGTCCAGGGATGGCGAAGACAGCAAAGATAGCAGAAGATCGAAAGATGATGCATCGCAAACACTTTACTACATTGACCAGAGTCCTTAGGGGCGACACCGCCGGTGTGTGAGTAGTGTGCGACCCCACCCCCATTTGGAACTTTAAAGCTCCCGTGAGCAGTGGGCTGACGAGCCTGGGATCCCGCACCTATGCGCCTGAGTGGTACTATACCTGGCAGATATTGGCAGCAATCGGCAACCCCAGTACACGGCCTATCCCTGCTGACGAGGGGTGATACCCCGAAACACGTGTCCAGGGATGGCGAAGACAGCGAAGATAGCAGAAGATCGAAAGATGATGCATCGCAAACACTTTACTACATTGACCTGAGTCCTTAGGGGCGACACCGCCGATGTGTGAGTAGTGTGGGACCCCACCCCCATTTGTAACTTTAAAGCTCCCGTGAGCAGTGGGCTGACGAGCCTGGGATCCCGCACCTATGCGCCTGAGTGGTACTATACCTGGCAGATATTGGCAGCCATCGGCAACCCCAGTCACATGGCCTATCCCTGCTGACGAGGGGTGATACCCCGAAACACGTGTCCAGGGATGGCGAAGACAGCGAAGATAGCAGAAGATCGAAAGATGATGCATCGCAAACACTTTACTACATTGACCAGAGTCCTTAGGGGCGACACCGCCGGTGTGTGAGTAGTGTGCGACCCCACCCCCATTTGTAACTTTAAAGCTCCCGTGAGCAGTGGGCTGACGAGCCTGGGATCCCGCACCTATGCGCCTGAGTGGTACTATACCTGGCAGATATTGGCAGCCATCGGCAACCCCAGTACACGGCCTATCCCTGCTGACGAGGGGTGATACCCCGAAACACGTGTCCAGGGATGGCGAAGACAGCGAAGATAGCAGAAGATCGAAAGATGATGCATCGCAAACACTTTACTACATTGACCAGAGTCCTTAGGGGCGACACCGCCGGTGTGTGAGTAGTGTGCGACCCCACCCCCATTTGTAACTTTAAAGCTCCCGTGAGCAGTGGGCTGACGAGCCTGGGATCCCGCACCTATGTGCCTGAGTGGTACTATACCTGGCAGATATTGGCAGCCATCGGCAACCCCAGTACACGGCCTATCCCTGCTGACGAGGGGTGATACCCCGAAACACGTGTCCAGGGATGGCGAAGACAGCGAAGATAGCAGAAGATCGAAAGATGATGCATCGCAAACACTTTACTACATTGACCAGAGTCCTTAGGGGCGACACCGCCGGTGTGTGAGTAGTGTGCGACCCCACCCCCATTTGTAACTTTAAAGCTTCCGTGAGCAGTGGGCTGACGAGCCTGTGATCCCGCACCTCTGCGCCTGAGTGGTACTATACCTGGCAGATATTGGCAGCCATCCGCAACCCCAGTACACGGCCTATCCCTGCTGACGAGGGGTGATACCCCGAAACACGTGTCCAGGGATGGCGAAGACAGCGAAGATGGCAGAAGATCGAAAGATGATGCATCGCAAACACTTTACTACATTGACCAGAGTCCTAAGGGGCGACACCGCCGGTGTGTGAGTAGTGTGTGACCCCACCCCCATTTGTAACTTTAAAGCTCCTGTGAGCAGTGGGCTGACGAGCCTGGGATCCCGCACCTATGCGCCTGAGTGGTACTATACCTGGCAGATATTGGCAGCCATCGGCAACCCCCAGTACACGGCCTATCCCTGCTGACGAGGGGTGATACCCCGAAACACGTGTCCAGGGATGGCGAAGACAGCAAAGATAGCAGAAGATCGAAAGATGATGCATCGCAAACACTTTACTACATTGACCAGAGTCCTTAGGGGCGACACCACCGGTGTGTGAGTAGTGTGTGACCCCACCCCCATTTGTAACTTTAAAGCTCCCGTGAGCAGTGGGCTGACGAGCCTGGGATCCCGCACCTATGCGCCTGAGTGGTACTATACCTGGCAGATATTGGCAGCCATCGGCAACCCCAGTACACGGACTATCCCTGCTGACGAGGTGTGATACCCCGAAACACGTGTCCAGGGATGGCGAAGACAGCGAAGATAGCAGAAGATCGAAAGATGATGCATCGCAAACACTTTACTACATTGACCAGAGTCCTTAGGGGCGACACAGCCGGTGTGTGAGTAGTGTGCGACCCCACCCCCATTTGGAACTTTAAAGCTCCCGTGAGCAGTGGGCTGACGAGCCTGGGATCCCGCACCTATGCGCCTGAGTGGTACTATACCTGGCAGATATTGGCAGCAATCGGCAACCCCAGTACACGGCCTATCCCTGCTGACGAGGGGTGATACCCCAAAACACGTGTCCAGGGATGGCGAAGACAGCGAAGATAGCAGAAGATCGAAAGATGATGCATCGCAAACACTTTACTACATTGACCAGAGTCCTTAGGGGCGACACCGCCGATGTGTGAGTAGTGTGGGACCCCACCCCCATTTGTAACTTTAAAGCTCCCGTGAGCAGTGGGCTGACGAGCCTGGGATCCCGCACCTATGCGCCTGAGTGGTACTATACCTGGCAGATATTGGCAGCCATCGGCAACCCCAGTACACGGCCTATCCCTGCTGACGAGGGGTGATACCCCGAAACACGTGTCCAGGGATGGCGAAGACAGCGAAGATAGCAGAAGATCGAAAGATGATGCATCGCAAACACTTTACTACATTGACCAGAGTCCTAAGGGGCGACACCGCCGGTGTGTGAGTAGTGTGCGACCCCACCCCCATTTGTAACTTTAAAGCTCCTGTGAGCAGTGGGCTGACGAGCCTGGGATCCCGCACCTATGCGCCTGAGTGGTACTATACCTGGCAGATATTGGCAGCCATCGGCAACCCCAGTACACGGCCTATCCCTGCTGACGAGGGGTGATACCCCGAAACACGTGTCCAGGGATGGCGAAGACAGCAAAGATAGCAGAAGATCGAAAGATGATGCATCGCAAACACTTTACTACATTGACCAGAGTCCTTAGGGGCGACACCACCGGTGTGTGAGTAGTGTGTGACCCCACCCCCATTTGTAACTTTAAAGCTCCCGTGAGCAGTGGGCTGACGAGCCTGGGATCCCGCACCTTTGCGCCTGAGTGGTACTATACCTGGCAGATATTGGCAGCCATCGGCAACCCCAGTACACGGCCCATCCCAGCTGACGAGGGGCGATACCCCGAAACACGTGTCCAGGGATGGCAAAGACAGCAAAGATAGCAGAAGATCGAAAGATGATGCATCGCAAACACTTTACTACATTGACCAGAGTCCTTAGGGGCGACACCACCGGTGTGTGAGTAGTGTGTGACCCCACCCCCATTTGTAACTTTAAAGCTCCCGTGAGCAGTGGGCTGACGAGCCTCGGATCCCGCACCTATGCGCCTGAGTGGTACTATACCTGGCAGATATTGGCAGCCATCGGCAACCCCAGTACACGGACTATCCCTGCTGACGAGGTGTGATACCCCGAAACACGCGTCCAGGGATGGTGAAGACAGCAAAGATAGCAGAAGATCGAAAGATGATGCATTGCAAACACTTTACTACATTGACCAGAGTCCTTAGGGGCGACACCGCCGGTGTGTGAGTAGTGTGCGACCCCACCCCCATTTGGAACTTTAAAGCTCCCGTGAGCAGTGGGCTGACGAGCCTGGGATCCCGCACCTATGCGCCTGAGTGGTACTATACCTGGCAGATATTGGCAGCAATCGGCAACCCCAGTACACGGCCTATCCCTGCTGACGAGGGGTGATACCCCGAAACACGTGTCCAGGGATGGCGAAGACAGCGAAGATAGCAGAAGATCGAAAGATGATGCATCGCAAACACTTTACTACATTGACCAGAGTCCTTAGGGGCGACACCGCCGATGTGTGAGTAGTGTGGGACCCCACCCCCATTTGTAACTTTAAAGCTCCCGTGAGCAGTGGGCTGACGAGCCTGGGATCCCGCACCTATGCGCCTGAGTGGTACTATACCTGGCAGATATTGGCAGCCATCGGCAACCCCAGTCACATGGCCTATCCCTGCTGACGAGGGGTGATACCCCGAAACACGTGTGCAGGGATGGCGAAGACAGCGAAGATAGCAGAAGATCGAAAGATGATGCATCGCAAACACTTTACTACATTGACCAGAGTCCTTAGGGGCGACACCGCCGGTGTGTGAGTAGTGTGCGACCCCACCCCCATTTGTAACATTAAAGCTCCCGTGAGCAGTGGGCTGACGAGCCTGGGATCCCGCACCTATGCGCCTGAGTGGTACTATACCTGGCAGATATTGGCAGCCATCGGCAACCCCAGTACACGGCCTATCCCTGCTGACGAGGGGTGATACCCCGAAACACGTGTCCAGGGATGGCGAAGACAGCGAAGATAGCAGAAGATCGAAAGATGATGCATCGCAAACACTTTACTACATTGACCAGAGTCCTTAGGGGCGACACCGCCGGTGTGTGAGTAGTGTGCGACCCCACCCCCATTTGTAACTTTAAAGCTCCCGTGAGCAGTGGGCTGACGAGCCTGGGATCCCGCACCTATGCGCCTGAGTGGTACTATACCTGGCAGATATTGGCAGCCATCGGCAACCCCAGTACACGGCCTATCCCTGCTGACGAGGGGTGATACCCCGAAACACGTGTCCAGGGATGGCGAAGACAGCGAAGGTAGCAGAAGATCGAAAGATGATGCATCGCAAATACTTTACTACATTGACCAGAGTCCTTAGGGGCGACACCGCCGGTGTGTGAGTAGTGTGCGACCCCACCCCCATTTGTAACTTTAAAGCTTCCGTGAGCAGTGGGCTGACGAGCCTGGGATCCCGCACCTCTGCGCCTGAGTGGTACTATACCTGGCAGATATTGGCAGCCATCCGCAACCCCAGTACACGGCCTATCACTGCTGACGAGGGGTGATACCCCGAAACACGTGTCCAGGGATGGCGAAGACAGCGAAGATAGCAGAAGATCGAAAGATGATGCATCGCAATTACTTTACTACATTGACCAGAGTCCTAAGGGGCGACACCGCCGGTGTGTGAGTAGTGTGCGACCCCACCCCCATTTGTAACTTTAAAGCTCCCGTGAGCAGTGGGCTGACGAGCCTGGGATCCCGCACCTACGCGCCTGAGTGGTACTATACCTGGCAGATATTGGCAGCCATCGGCAACCCCAGTACACGGCCTATCCCTGCTGACGAGGGGTGATACCCCGAAACACGTGTCCAGGGATGGCGAAGATAGCAGAAGATCGAAAGATGATGCATCGCGAACACTTTACTACATTGACCAGAGTCCTTAGGGGCGACACCGCCGGTGTGTGAGTAGTGTGCGACCCCACCCCCATTTGTAACTTTAAAGCTCCCGTGAGCAGGTGGCTGACGAGCCTGGGATCTCGCACCTATGCGCCTGAGTGGTACTATACCTGGCAGATATTGGCAGCCATCGGCAACCCCAGTACACGGCCTATCCCTGCTGACGAGGGGTGATACCCCGAAACACGTGTCCAGGGATGGCGAAGACAGCAAAGATAGCAGAAGATCGAAAGATGATGCATCGCAAACACTTGACTACATTGACCAGAGTCCTTAGGGGCGACACCGCCGGTGTGTGAGTAATGTGCGACCCCACCCCCATTTGTAACTTTAAAGCTCCCGTGAGCAGTGGGCTGACGAGCCTGGGATCCCGCACCTATGCGCCTGAGTGGTACTATACCTGGCAGATATTGGCAGCCATCGGCAACCCCAGTACATGGCCTATCCCTGCTGACGAGGGGTGATACCCCGAAACACGTTTCCAGGGATGGCGAAGACAGCAAAGATAGCAGAAGATCGAAAGATGATGCATCGCAAACACTTTACTACATTGACCAGAGTCCTTAGGGGCGACACCGCCGGTGTGTGAGTAGTGTGCGACCCCACCCCCATTTGTAACTTTAAAGCTCCCGTGAGCAGTGGGCTGACGAGCCTGGGATCCCGCACCTATGCGCCTGAGTGGTACTATACCTGGCAGATATTGGCAGCCATCGGCAACCCCAGTACACGGCCTATCCCTCTATGACGAGGGGTGATACCCCGAAACACGTGTCCAGGGATGGCGAAGACAGCGAAGATAGCAGAAGATCGAAAGATGATGCATCGCAAACACTTTACTACATTGACCAGAGTCCTTAGGGGCGACACCGCCGATGTGTGAGTAGTGTGCGACCCCACCCCCATTTGTAACTTTAAAGCTCCCGTGAGCAGTGGGCTGACGAGCCTGGGATCCCGCACCTACGCGCCTGAGTGGTACTATACCTGGCAGATATTGGCAGCCATCGGCAACCCCAGTACACGGCCCATCCCTGCTGACGAGGGGCGATACCCCGAAACACGTGTCCAGGGATGGCGAAGACAGCGAAGATAGCAGAAGATCGAAAGATGATGCATCGCAAACACTTTACTATATTGACCAGAGTCCTTAGGGGCGACACCACCGGTGTGTGAGTAGTGTGCGACCCCACCCCCATTTGTAACTTTAAAGCTCCTGTGAGCAGTGGGCTGACGAGCCTGGGATCCCGCACCTATGCGCCTGAGTGGTACTATAACTGGCAGATATTGGCAGCCATCGGCAACCCCAGTACACGGACTATCCCTGCTGACGAGGTGTGATACCCCGAAACACGTGTCCAGGGATGGCAAAGACAGCGAAGATAGCAGAAGATCGAAAGATGATGCATCGCAAACACTTTACTACATTGACCAGAGTCCTTAGGGGCGACACCGCCGGTGTGTGAGTAGTGTGCGACCCCACTCCCATTTGGAACTTTAAAGCTCCCGTGAGCAGTGGGCTGACGAGCCTGGGATCCCGCACCTATGCGCCTGAGTGGTACTATACCTGGCAGATATTGGCAGCCATCGGCAACCCCAGTACACGGCCTATCCCTGCTGACGAGGGGTGATACCCCGAAACACGTGTCCAGGGATGGCGAAGACAGCGAAGATAGCAGAAGATCGAAAGATGATGCATCGCAAACACTTTACTACATTGACCAGAGTCCTTAGGGGCGACACCGCCGGTGTGTGAGTAGTGTGCGACCCCACCCCCATTTGTAACTTTAAAGCTTCCGTGAGCAGTGGGCTGACGAGCCTGGGATCCCGCACCTCTGCGCCTGAGTGGTACTATACCTGGCAGATATTGGCAGCCATCCGCAACCCCAGTACACGGCCTATCACTGCTGACGAGGGGTGATAGCCCGAAACACGTGTCCAGGGATGGCGAAGACAGCGAAGATAGCAGAAGATCGAAAGATGATGCATCGCAATTACTTTACTACATTGACCAGAGTCCTAAGGGGCGACACCGCCGGTGTGTGAGTAGTGTGCGACCCCACCCCCATTTGTAACTTTAAAGCTCCCGTGAGCAGTGGGCTGACGAGCCTGGGATCCCGCACCTACGCGCCTGAGTGGTACTATACCTGGCAGATATTGGCAGCCATCGGCAACCCCAGTACACGGCCTATCCCTGCTGACGAGGGGTGATACCCCGAAACACGTGTCCAGGGATGGCGAAGATAGCAGAAGATCGAAAGATGATGCATCGCGAACACTTTACTACATTGACCAGAGTCCTTAGGGGCGACACCGCCGGTGTGTGAGTAGTGTGCGACCCCACCCCCATTTGTAACTTTAAAGCTCCCGTGAGCAGGTGGCTGACGAGCCTGGGATCTCGCACCTATGCGCCTGAGTGGTACTATACCTGGCAGAAATTGGCAGCCATCGGCAACCCCAGTACACGGCCTATCCCTGCTGACGAGGGGTGATACCCCGAAACACGTGTCCAGGGATGGCAAAGACAGCAAAGATAGCAGAAGATCGAAAGATGATGCATCGCAAACACTTGACTACATTGACCAGAGTCCTTAGGGGCGACACCGCCGGTGTGTGAGTAATGTGCGACCCCACCCCCATTTGTAACTTTAAAGCTCCCGTGAGCAGTGGGCTGACGAGCCTGGGATCCCGCACCTATGCGCCTGAGTGGTACTATACCTGGCAGATATTGGCAGCCATCGGCAACCCCAGTACATGGCCTATCCCTGCTGACGAGGGGTGATACCCCGAAACACGTTTCCAGGGATGGCGAAGACAGCAAAGATAGCAGAAGATCGAAAGATGATGCATCGCAAACACTTTACTACATTGACCAGTCCTTAGGGGCGACACCGCCGGTGTGTGAGTAGTGTGCGACCCCACCCCCATTTGTAACTTTAAAGCTCCCGTGAGCAGTGGGCTGACGAGCCTGGGATCCCGCACCTATGCGCCTGAGTGGTACTATACCTGGCAGATATTGGCAGCCATCGGCAACCCCAGTACACGGCCTATCCCTCTATGACGAGGGGTGATACCCCGAAACACGTGTCCAGGGATGGCGAAGACAGCGAAGATAGCAGAAGATCGAAAGATGATGCATCGCAAACACTTTACTACATTGACCAGAGTCCTTAGGGGCGACACCGCCGATGTGTGAGTAGTGTGCGACCCCACCCCCATTTGTAACTTTAAAGCTCCCGTGAGCAGTGGGCTGACGAGCCTGGGATCCCGCACCTACGCGCCTGAGTGGTACTATACCTGGCAGATATTGGCAGCCATCGGCAACCCCAGTACACGGCCCATCCCTGCTGACGAGGGGCGATACCCCGAAACACGTGTCCAGGGATGGCGAAGACAGCGAAGATAGCAGAAGATCGAAAGATGATGCATCGCAAACACTTTACTATATTGACCAGAGTCCTTAGGGGCGACACCACCGGTGTGTGAGTAGTGTGCGACCCCACCCCCATTTGTAACTTTAAAGCTCCTGTGAGCAGTGGGCTGACGAGCCTGGGATCCCGCACCTATGCGCCTGAGTGGTACTATAACTGGCAGATATTGGCAGCCATCGGCAACCCCAGTACACGGACTATCCCTGCTGACGAGGTGTGATACCCCGAAACACGTGTCCAGGGATGGCAAAGACAGCGAAGATAGCAGAAGATCGAAAGATGATGCATCGCAAACACTTTACTACATTGACCAGAGTCCTTAGGGGCGACACCGCCGGTGTGTGAGTAGTGTGCGACCCCACCCCCATTTGGAACTTTAAAGCTCCCGTGAGCAGTGGGCTGACGAGCCTGGGATCCCGCACCTATGCGCCTGAGTGGTACTATACCTGGCAGATATTGGCAGCCATCGGCAACCCCAGTACACGGACTATCCCTGCTGACGAGGTGTGATACCCCGAAACACGTGTCCAGGGATGGCGAAGACAGCAAAGATAGCAGAAGATCGAAAGATGATGCATTGCAAACACTTTACTACATTGACCAGAGTCCTTAGGGGCGACACCGCCGGTGTGTGAGTAGTGTGCGACCCCACCCCCATTTGGAACTTTAAAGCTCCCGTGAGCAGTGGGCTGACGAGCCTGGGATCCCGCACCTATGCGCCTGAGTGGTACTATACCTGGCAGATATTGGCAGCAATCGGCAACCCCAGTACACGGCCTATCCCTGCTGACGAGGGGTGATACCCCGAAACACGTGTCCAGGGATGGCGAAGACAGCGAAGATAGCAGAAGATCGAAAGATGATGCATCGCAAACACTTTACTACATTGACCAGAGTCCTTAGGGGCGACACCGCCGATGTGTGAGTAGTGTGGGACCCCACCCCCATTTGTAACTTTAAAGCTCCCGTGAGCAGTGGGCTGACGAGCCTGGGATCCCGCACCTATGCGCCTGAGTGGTACTATACCTGGCAGATATTGGCAGCCATCGGCAACCCCAGTCACATGGCCTATCCCTGCTGACGAGGGGTGATACCCCGAAACACGTGTGCAGGGATGGCGAAGACAGCGAAGATAGCAGAAGATCGAAAGATGATGCATCGCAAACACTTTACTACATTGACCAGAGTCCTTAGGGGCGACACCGCCGGTGTGTGAGTAGTGTGCGACCCCACCCCCATTTGTAACATTAAAGCTCCCGTGAGCAGTGGGCTGACGAGCCTGGGATCCCGCACCTATGCGCCTGAGTGGTACTATACCTGGCAGATATTGGCAGCCATCGGCAACCCCAGTACACGGCCTATCCCTGCTGACGAGGGGTGATACCCCGAAACACGTGTCCAGGGATGGCGAAGACAGCGAAGATAGCAGAAGATCGAAAGATGATGCATCGCAAACACTTTACTACATTGACCAGAGTCCTTAGGGGCGACACCGCCGGTGTGTGAGTAGTGTGCGACCCCACCCCCATTTGTAACTTTAAAGCTCCCGTGAGCAGTGGGCTGACGAGCCTGGGATCCCGCACCTATGCGCCTGAGTGGTACTATACCTGGCAGATATTGGCAGCCATCGGCAACCCCAGTACACGGCCTATCCCTGCTGACGAGGGGTGATACCCCGAAACACGTGTCCAGGGATGGCGAAGACAGCGAAGGTAGCAGAAGATCGAAAGATGATGCATCGCAAATACTTTACTACATTGACCAGAGTCCTTAGGGGCGACACCGCCGGTGTGTGAGTAGTGTGCGACCCCACCCCCATTTGTAACTTTAAAGCTTCCGTGAGCAGTGGGCTGACGAGCCTGGGATCCCGCACCTCTGCGCCTGAGTGGTACTATACCTGGCAGATATTGGCAGCCATCCGCAACCCCAGTACACGGCCTATCACTGCTGACGAGGGGTGATACCCCGAAACACGTGTCCAGGGATGGCGAAGACAGCGAAGATAGCAGAAGATCGAAAGATGATGCATCGCAATTACTTTACTACATTGACCAGAGTCCTAAGGGGCGACACCGCCGGTGTGTGAGTAGTGTGCGACCCCACCCCCATTTGTAACTTTAAAGCTCCCGTGAGCAGTGGGCTGACGAGCCTGGGATCCCGCACCTACGCGCCTGAGTGGTACTATACCTGGCAGATATTGGCAGCCATCGGCAACCCCAGTACACGGCCTATCCCTGCTGACGAGGGGTGATACCCCGAAACACGTGTCCAGGGATGGCGAAGATAGCAGAAGATCGAAAGATGATGCATCGCGAACACTTTACTACATTGACCAGAGTCCTTAGGGGCGACACCGCCGGTGTGTGAGTAGTGTGCGACCCCACCCCCATTTGTAACTTTAAAGCTCCCGTGAGCAGGTGGCTGACGAGCCTGGGATCTCGCACCTATGCGCCTGAGTGGTACTATACCTGGCAGATATTGGCAGCCATCGGCAACCCCAGTACACGGCCTATCCCTGCTGACGAGGGGTGATACCCCGAAACACGTGTCCAGGGATGGCGAAGACAGCAAAGATAGCAGAAGATCGAAAGATGATGCATCGCAAACACTTGACTACATTGACCAGAGTCCTTAGGGGCGACACCGCCGGTGTGTGAGTAATGTGCGACCCCACCCCCATTTGTAACTTTAAAGCTCCCGTGAGCAGTGGGCTGACGAGCCTGGGATCCCGCACCTATGCGCCTGAGTGGTACTATACCTGGCAGATATTGGCAGCCATCGGCAACCCCAGTACATGGCCTATCCCTGCTGACGAGGGGTGATACCCCGAAACACGTTTCCAGGGATGGCGAAGACAGCAAAGATAGCAGAAGATCGAAAGATGATGCATCGCAAACACTTTACTACATTGACCAGAGTCCTTAGGGGCGACACCGCCGGTGTGTGAGTAGTGTGCGACCCCACCCCCATTTGTAACTTTAAAGCTCCCGTGAGCAGTGGGCTGACGAGCCTGGGATCCCGCACCTATGCGCCTGAGTGGTACTATACCTGGCAGATATTGGCAGCCATCGGCAACCCCAGTACACGGCCTATCCCTCTATGACGAGGGGTGATACCCCGAAACACGTGTCCAGGGATGGCGAAGACAGCGAAGATAGCAGAAGATCGAAAGATGATGCATCGCAAACACTTTACTACATTGACCAGAGTCCTTAGGGGCGACACCGCCGATGTGTGAGTAGTGTGCGACCCCACCCCCATTTGTAACTTTAAAGCTCCCGTGAGCAGTGGGCTGACGAGCCTGGGATCCCGCACCTACGCGCCTGAGTGGTACTATACCTGGCAGATATTGGCAGCCATCGGCAACCCCAGTACACGGCCCATCCCTGCTGACGAGGGGCGATACCCCGAAACACGTGTCCAGGGATGGCGAAGACAGCGAAGATAGCAGAAGATCGAAAGATGATGCATCGCAAACACTTTACTATATTGACCAGAGTCCTTAGGGGCGACACCACCGGTGTGTGAGTAGTGTGCGACCCCACCCCCATTTGTAACTTTAAAGCTCCTGTGAGCAGTGGGCTGACGAGCCTGGGATCCCGCACCTATGCGCCTGAGTGGTACTATAACTGGCAGATATTGGCAGCCATCGGCAACCCCAGTACACGGACTATCCCTGCTGACGAGGTGTGATACCCCGAAACACGTGTCCAGGGATGGCAAAGACAGCGAAGATAGCAGAAGATCGAAAGATGATGCATCGCAAACACTTTACTACATTGACCAGAGTCCTTAGGGGCGACACCGCCGGTGTGTGAGTAGTGTGCGACCCCACTCCCATTTGGAACTTTAAAGCTCCCGTGAGCAGTGGGCTGACGAGCCTGGGATCCCGCACCTATGCGCCTGAGTGGTACTATACCTGGCAGATATTGGCAGCCATCGGCAACCCCAGTACACGGCCTATCCCTGCTGACGAGGGGTGATACCCCGAAACACGTGTCCAGGGATGGCGAAGACAGCGAAGATAGCAGAAGATCGAAAGATGATGCATCGCAAACACTTTACTACATTGACCAGAGTCCTTAGGGGCGACACCGCCGGTGTGTGAGTAGTGTGCGACCCCACCCCCATTTGTAACTTTAAAGCTTCCGTGAGCAGTGGGCTGACGAGCCTGGGATCCCGCACCTCTGCGCCTGAGTGGTACTATACCTGGCAGATATTGGCAGCCATCCGCAACCCCAGTACACGGCCTATCACTGCTGACGAGGGGTGATAGCCCGAAACACGTGTCCAGGGATGGCGAAGACAGCGAAGATAGCAGAAGATCGAAAGATGATGAATCGCAATTACTTTACTACATTGACCAGAGTCCTAAGGGGCGACACCGCCGGTGTGTGAGTAGTGTGCGACCCCACCCCCATTTGTAACTTTAAAGCTCCCGTGAGCAGTGGGCTGACGAGCCTGGGATCCCGCACCTACGCGCCTGAGTGGTACTATACCTGGCAGATATTGGCAGCCATCGGCAACCCCAGTACACGGCCTATCCCTGCTGACGAGGGGTGATACCCCGAAACACGTGTCCAGGGATGGCGAAGATAGCAGAAGATCGAAAGATGATGCATCGCGAACACTTTACTACATTGACCAGAGTCCTTAGGGGCGACACCGCCGGTGTGTGAGTAGTGTGCGACCCCACCCCCATTTGTAACTTTAAAGCTCCCGTGAGCAGGTGGCTGACGAGCCTGGGATCTCGCACCTATGCGCCTGAGTGGTACTATACCTGGCAGAAATTGGCAGCCATCGGCAACCCCAGTACACGGCCTATCCCTGCTGACGAGGGGTGATACCCCGAAACACGTGTCCAGGGATGGCGAAGACAGCAAAGATAGCAGAAGATCGAAAGATGATGCATCGCAAACACTTGACTACATTGACCAGAGTCCTTAGGGGCGACACCGCCGGTGTGTGAGTAATGTGCGACCCCACCCCCATTTGTAACTTTAAAGCTCCCGTGAGCAGTGGGCTGACGAGCCTGGGATCCCGCACCTATGCGCCTGAGTGGTACTATACCTGGCAGATATTGGCAGCCATCGGCAACCCCAGTACATGGCCTATCCCTGCTGACGAGGGGTGATACCCCGAAACACGTTTCCAGGGATGGCGAAGACAGCAAAGATAGCAGAAGATCGAAAGATGATGCATCGCAAACACTTTACTACATTGACCAGTCCTTAGGGGCGACACCGCCGGTGTGTGAGTAGTGTGCGACCCCACCCCCATTTGTAACTTTAAAGCTCCCGTGAGCAGTGGGCTGACGAGCCTGGGATCCCGCACCTATGCGCCTGAGTGGTACTATACCTGGCAGATATTGGCAGCCATCGGCAACCCCAGTACACGGCCTATCCCTCTATGACGAGGCGTGATACCCCGAAACACGTGTCCAGGGATGGCGAAGACAGCGAAGATAGCAGAAGATCGAAAGATGATGCATCGCAAACACTTTACTACATTGACCAGAGTCCTTAGGGGCGACACCGCCGATGTGTGAGTAGTGTGCGACCCCACCCCCATTTGTAACTTTAAAGCTCCCGTGAGCAGTGGGCTGACGAGCCTGGGATCCCGCACCTACGCGCCTGAGTGGTACTATACCTGGCAGATATTGGCAGCCATCGGCAACCCCAGTACACGGCCCATCCCTGCTGACGAGGGGCGATACCCCGAAACACGTGTCCAGGGATGGCGAAGACAGCGAAGATAGCAGAAGATCGAAAGATGATGCATCGCAAACACTTTACTATATTGACCAGAGTCCTTAGGGGCGACACCACCGGTGTGTGAGTAGTGTGCGACCCCACCCCCATTTGTAACTTTAAAGCTCCTGTGAGCAGTGGGCTGACGAGCCTGGGATCCCGCACCTATGCGCCTGAGTGGTACTATAACTGGCAGATATTGGCAGCCATCGGCAACCCCAGTACACGGACTATCCCTGCTGACGAGGTGTGATACCCCGAAACACGTGTCCAGGGATGGCAAAGACAGCGAAGATAGCAGAAGATCGAAAGATGATGCATCGCAAACACTTTACTACATTGACCAGAGTCCTTAGGGGCGACACCGCCGGTGTGTGAGTAGTGTGCGACCCCACCCCCATTTGGAACTTTAAAGCTCCCGTGAGCAGTGGGCTGACGAGCCTGGGATCCCGCACCTATGCGCCTGAGTGGTACTATACCTGGCAGATATTGGCAGCCATCGGCAACCCCAGTACACGGACTATCCCTGCTGACGAGGTGTGATACCCCGAAACACGTGTCCAGGGATGGCGAAGACAGCAAAGATAGCAGAAGATCGAAAGATGATGCATCGCAAACACTTTGCTACATTGACCAGAGTCCTTAGGGGCGACACCGCCGGTGTGTGAGTAGTGTGCGACCCCACCCCCATTTGGAACTTTAAAGCTCCCGTGAGCAGTGGGCTGACGAGCCTGGGATCCCGCACCTATGCGCCTGAGTGGTACTATACCTGGCAGATATTGGCAGCAATCGGCAACCCCAGTACACGGCCTATCCCTGCTGACGAGGGGTGATACCCCGAAACACGTGTCCAGGGATGGCGAAGACAGCGAAGATAGCAGAAGATCGAAAGATGATGCATCGCAAACACTTTACTACATTGACCAGAGTCCTTAGGGGCGACACCGCCGATGTGTGAGTAGTGTGGGACCCCACCCCCATTTGTAACTTTAAAGCTCCCGTGAGCAGTGGGCTGATGAGCCTGGGATCCCGCACCTATGCGCCTGAGTGGTACTATACCTGGCAGATATTGGCAGCCATCGGCAACCCCAGTCACATGGCCTATCCCTGCTGACGAGGGGTGATACACCGAAACACGTGTCCAGGGATGGCGAAGACAGCGAAGATAGCAGAAGATCGAAAGATGATGCATCGCAAACACTTTACTACATTGACAAGAGTCCTTAGGGGCGACACCGCCGGTGTGTGAGTAGTGTGCGACCCCACCCCCATTTGTAACTTTAAAGCTCCCGTGAGCAGTGGGCTGACGAGCCTGGGATCCCGCACCTATGCGCCTGAGTGGTACTATACCTGGCAGATATTGGCAGCCATCGGCAACCCCAGTACACGGCCTATCCCTGCTGACGAGGGGTGATACCCCCGAAACACGTGTCCAGGGATGGCGAAGACAGCGAAGATAGCAGAAGATCAAAAGATGATGCATCGCAAACACTTTACTACATTGACCAGAGTCCTTAGGGGCGACACCGCCGGTGTGTGAGTAGTGTGCGACCCCACCCCCATTTGTAACTTTAAAGCTCCCGTGAGCAGTGGGCTGAAGAGCCTGGGATCCCGCACCTATGCGCCTGAGTGGTACTATACCTGGCAGATATTGGCAGCCATCGGCAACCCCAGTACACGGCCTATCCCTGCTGACGAGGGGTGATACCCCGAAACACGTGTCCAGGGATGGCGAAGACAGCGAAGATAGCAGAAGATCGAAAGATGATGCATCGCAAACACTTTACTACATTGACCAGAGTCCTTAGGGGCGACACCGCCGGTGTGTGAGTAGTGTGCGACCCCACCCCCATTTGTAACTTTAAAGCTTCCGTGAGCAGTGGGCTGACGAGCCTGGGATCCCACACCTCTGCACCTGAGTGGTACTATACCTGGCAGATATTGGCAGCCATCCGCAACCCCAGTACACGGCCTATCCCTGCTGTCGAGGGGTGATACCCCGAAACACGTGTCCAGGGATGGCGAAGACAGCGAAGATAGCAGTAGATCGAAAGATGATGCATCGCAAACACTTTACTACATTGACCAGAGTCCTAAGGGGAGACACCGCCGGTGTGTGAGTAGTGTGCGACCCCACCCCCATTTGTAACTTTAAAGCTCCTGTGAGCAGTGGGCTGACGAGCCTGGGATCCCGCACCTATGCGCCTGAGTGGTACTATACCTGGCAGATATTGGCAGCCATCGGCAACCCCAGTACACGGCCTATCCCTGCTGACGAGGGGTGATACCCCGAAACACGTGTCCAGGGATGGCGAAGACAGCAAAGATAGCAGAAGATCGAAAGATGATGCATCGCAAACACTTTACTACATTGACCAGAGTCCTTAGGGGCGACACCGCCGGTGTGTGAGTAGTGTGCGACCCCACCCCCATTTGTAACTTTAAAGCTCCCGTGAGCAGTGGGCTGACGAGCCTGGGATCCCGCACCTATGCGCCTGAGTGGTACTATACCTGGCAGATATTGGCAGCCATCGGCAACCCCAGTACACTTCCCATCCCTGCTGACGAGGGGCGATACCCCGAAACACGTGTCCAGGGATGGCGAAGACAGCGAAGATAGCAGAAGATCGAAAGATGATGCATCGCAAACACTTTACTACATTGACCAGAGTCCTTAGGGGCGACACCGCCGGTGTGTGAGTAGTGTGCGACCCCACCCCCATTTGGAACTTTAAAGCTCCCGTGAGCAGTGGGCTGACGAGCCTGGGATCCCGCACCTATGCGCCTGAGTGGTACTATACCTGGCAGATATTGGCAGCCATCGGCAACCCCAGTACACGGACTATCCCTGCTGACGAGGTGTGATACCCCGAAACACGTGTCCAGGGATGGCGAAGACAGCAAAGATAGCAGAAGATCGAAAGATGATGCATCGCAAACACTTTGCTACATTGACCAGAGTCCTTAGGGGCGACACCGCCGGTGTGTGAGTAGTGTGCGACCCCACCCCCATTTGGAACTTTAAAGCTCCCGTGAGCAGTGGGCTGACGAGCCTGGGATCCCGCACCTATGCGCCTGAGTGGTACTATACCTGGCAGATATTGGCAGCAATCGGCAACCCCAGTACACGGCCTATCCCTGCTGACGAGGGGTGATACCCCGAAACACGTGTCCAGGGATGGCGAAGACAGCGAAGATAGCAGAAGATCGAAAGATGATGCATCGCAAACACTTTACTACATTGACCAGAGTCCTTAGGGGCGACACCGCCGATGTGTGAGTAGTGTGGGACCCCACCCCCATTTGTAACTTTAAAGCTCCCGTGAGCAGTGGGCTGATGAGCCTGGGATCCCGCACCTATGCGCCTGAGTGGTACTATACCTGGCAGATATTGGCAGCCATCGGCAACCCCAGTCACATGGCCTATCCCTGCTGACGAGGGGTGATACACCGAAACACGTGTCCAGGGATGGCGAAGACAGCGAAGATAGCAGAAGATCGAAAGATGATGCATCGCAAACACTTTACTACATTGACAAGAGTCCTTAGGGGCGACACCGCCGGTGTGTGAGTAGTGTGCGACCCCACCCCCATTTGTAACTTTAAAGCTCCCGTGAGCAGTGGGCTGACGAGCCTGGGATCCCGCACCTATGCGCCTGAGTGGTACTATACCTGGCAGATATTGGCAGCCATCGGCAACCCCAGTACACGGCCTATCCCTGCTGACGAGGGGTGATACCCCCGAAACACGTGTCCAGGGATGGCGAAGACAGCGAAGATAGCAGAAGATCAAAAGATGATGCATCGCAAACACTTTACTACATTGACCAGAGTCCTTAGGGGCGACACCGCCGGTGTGTGAGTAGTGTGCGACCCCACCCCCATTTGTAACTTTAAAGCTCCCGTGAGCAGTGGGCTGAAGAGCCTGGGATCCCGCACCTATGCGCCTGAGTGGTACTATACCTGGCAGATATTGGCAGCCATCGGCAACCCCAGTACACGGCCTATCCCTGCTGACGAGGGGTGATACCCCGAAACACGTGTCCAGGGATGGCGAAGACAGCGAAGATAGCAGAAGATCGAAAGATGATGCATCGCAAACACTTTACTACATTGACCAGAGTCCTTAGGGGCGACACCGCCGGTGTGTGAGTAGTGTGCGACCCCACCCCCATTTGTAACTTTAAAGCTTCCGTGAGCAGTGGGCTGACGAGCCTGGGATCCCACACCTCTGCACCTGAGTGGTACTATACCTGGCAGATATTGGCAGCCATCCGCAACCCCAGTACACGGCCTATCCCTGCTGTCGAGGGGTGATACCCCGAAACACGTGTCCAGGGATGGCGAAGACAGCGAAGATAGCAGTAGATCGAAAGATGATGCATCGCAAACACTTTACTACATTGACCAGAGTCCTAAGGGGAGACACCGCCGGTGTGTGAGTAGTGTGCGACCCCACCCCCATTTGTAACTTTAAAGCTCCTGTGAGCAGTGGGCTGACGAGCCTGGGATCCCGCACCTATGCGCCTGAGTGGTACTATACCTGGCAGATATTGGCAGCCATCGGCAACCCCAGTACACGGCCTATCCCTGCTGACGAGGGGTGATACCCCGAAACACGTGTCCAGGGATGGCGAAGACAGCAAAGATAGCAGAAGATCGAAAGATGATGCATCGCAAACACTTTACTACATTGACCAGAGTCCTTAGGGGCGACACCGCCGGTGTGTGAGTAGTGTGCGACCCCACCCCCATTTGTAACTTTAAAGCTCCCGTGAGCAGTGGGCTGACGAGCCTGGGATCCCGCACCTATGCGCCTGAGTGGTACTATACCTGGCAGATATTGGCAGCCATCGGCAACCCCAGTACACTTCCCATCCCTGCTGACGAGGGGCGATACCCCGAAACACGTGTCCAGGGATGGCGAAGACAGCGAAGATAGCAGAAGATCGAAAGATGATGCATCGCAAACACTTTACTACATTGACCAGAGTCCTTAGGGGCGACACCACCGGTGTGTGAGTAGTGTGCGACCCCACCCCCATTTGTAACTTTAAAGCTCCTGTGAGCAGTGGGCTGACGAGCCTGGGATCCCGCACCTATGCGCCTGAGTGGTACTATACCTGGCAGATATTGGCAGCCATCGGCAACCCCAGTACACGGACTATCCCTGCTGACGAGGTGTGATACCCCGAAACACGTGTCCAGGGATGGCGAAGACAGCGAAGATAGCAGAAGATCGAAAGATGATGCATCGCAAACACTTTACTACATTGACCAGAGTCCTTAGGGGCGACACCGCCGGTGTGTGAGTAGTGTGCGACCCCACCCCCATTTGGAACTTTAAAGCTCCCGTGAGCAGTGGGCTGACGAGCCTGGGATCCTGCACCTATGCGCCTGAGTGGTACTATACCTGGCAGATATTGGCAGCCATCGGCAACCCCAGTACACGGACTATCCCTGCTGACGAGGTGTGATACCCCGAAACACGTGTCCAGGGATGGCGAAGACAGCAAAGATAGCAGAAGATCGAAAGATGATGCATCGCAAACACTTTACTACATTGACCAGAGTCCTTAGGGGCGACACCGCCGGTGTGTGAGTAGTGTGCGACCCCACCCCCATTTGGAACTTTAAAGCTCCCGTGAGCAGTGGGCTGACGAGCCTGGGATCCCGCACCTATGCGCCTGAGTGGTACTATACCTGGCAGATATTGGCAGCAATCGGCAACCCCAGTACACGGCCTATCCCTGCTGACGAGGGGTGATACCCCGAAACACGTGTCCAGGGATGGCGAAGACAGCGAAGATAGCAGAAGATCGAAAGATGATGCATCGCAAACACTTTACTACATTGACCAGAGTCCTTAGGGGCGACACCGCCGATGTGTGAGTAGTGTGGGACCCCACCCCCATTTGTAACTTTAAAGCTCCCGTGAGCAGTGGGCTGACGAGCCTGGGATCCCGCACCTATGCGCCTGAGTGGTACTATACCTGGCAGATATTGGCAGCCATCGGCAACCCCAGTCACATGGCCTATCCCTGCTGACGAGGGGTGATACCCCGAAACACGTGTCCAGGGATGGCGAAGACAGCGAAGATAGCAGAAGATCGAAAGATGATGCATCGCAAACACTTTACTACATTGACCAGAGTCCTTAGGGGCGACACCGCCGGTGTGTGAGTAGTGTGCGACCCCACCCCCATTTGTAACTTTAAAGCTCCCGTGAGCAGTGGGCTGACGAGCCTGGGATCCCGCACCTATGCACCTGAGTGGTACTATACCTGGCAGATATTGGCAGCCATCGGCAACCCCAGTACACGGCCTATCCCTGCTGACGAGGGGTGATACCCCGAAAGACGTGTCCAGGGATGGCGAAGACAGCGAAGATAGCAGAAGATCGAAAGATGATGCATCGCAAACACTTTACTACATTGACCAGAGTCCTTAGGGGCGACACCGCCGGTGTGTGAGTAGTGTGCGACCCCACCCCCATTTGTAACTTTAAAGCTCCCGTGAGCAGTGGGCTGACGAGCCTGGGATCCCGCACCTATGTGCCTGAGTGGTACTATACCTGGCAGATATTGGCAGCCATCGGCAACCCCAGTACACGGCCTATCCCTGCTGACGAGGGGTGATACCCCGAAACACGTGTCCAGGGATGGCGAAGACAGCGAAGATAGCAGAAGATCGAAAGATGATGCATCGCAAACACTTTACTACATTGACCAGAGTCCTTAGGGGCGACACCGCCGGTGTGTGAGTAGTGTGCGACCCCACCCCCATTTGTAACTTTAAAGCTTCCGTGAGCAGTGGGCTGACGAGCCTGGGATCCCGCACCTCTGCGCCTGAGTGGTACTATACCTGGCAGATATTGGCAGCCATCCGCAACCCCAGTACACGGCCTATCCCTGCTGACGAGGGGTGATACCCCGAAACACGTGTCCAGGGATGGCGAAGACAGCGAAGATGGCAGAAGATCGAAAGATGATGCATCGCAAACACTTTACTACATTGACCAGAGTCCTAAGGGGCGACACCGCCGGTGTGTGAGTAGTGTGCGACCCCACCCCCATTTGTAACTTTAAAGCTCCTGTGAGCAGTGGGCTGACGAGCCTGGGATCCCGCACCTATGCGCCTGAGTGGTACTATACCTGGCAGATATTGGCAGCCATCGGCAACCCCCAGTACACGGCCTATCCCTGCTGACGAGGGGTGATACCCCGAAACACGTGTCCAGGGATGGCGAAGACAGCAAAGATAGCAGAAGATCGAAAGATGATGCATCGCAAACACTTTACTACATTGACCAGAGTCCTTAGGGGCGACACCACCGGTGTGTGAGTAGTGTGTGACCCCACCCCCATTTGTAACTTTAAAGCTCCCGTGAGCAGTGGGCTGACGAGCCTGGGATCCCGCACCTATGCGCCTGAGTGGTACTATACCTGGCAGATATTGGCAGCCATCGGCAACCCCAGTACACGGACTATCCCTGCTGACGAGGTGTGATACCCCGAAACACGTGTCCAGGGATGGCGAAGACAGCGAAGATAGCAGAAGATCGAAAGATGATGCATCGCAAACACTTTACTACATTGACCAGAGTCCTTAGGGGCGACACCGCTGGTGTGTGAGTAGTGTGCGACCCCACCCCCATTTGGAACTTTAAAGCTCCCGTGAGCAGTGGGCTGACGAGCCTGGGATCCCGCACCTATGCGCCTGAGTGGTACTATACCTGGCAGATATTGGCAGCAATCGGCAACCCCAGTACACGGCCTATCCCTGCTGACGAGGGGTGATACCCCGAAACACGTGTCCAGGGATGGCGAAGACAGCGAAGATAGCAGAAGATCGAAAGATGATGCATCGCAAACACTTTACTACATTGACCAGAGTCCTTAGGGGCGACACCGCCGATGTGTGAGTAGTGTGGGACCCCACCCCCATTTGTAACTTTAAAGCTCCCGTGAGCAGTGGGCTGACGAGCCTGGGATCCCGCACCTATGCGCCTGAGTGGTACTATACCTGGCAGATATTGGCAGCCATCGGCAACCCCAGTACACGGCCTATCCCTGCTGACGAGGGGTGATACCCCGAAACACGTGTCCAGGGATGGCGAAGACAGCGAAGATAGCAGAAGATCGAAAGATGATGCATCGCAAACACTTTACTACATTGACCAGAGTCCTAAGGGGCGACACCGCCGGTGTGTGAGTAGTGTGCGACCCCACCCCCATTTGTAACTTTAAAGCTCCTGTGAGCAGTGGGCTGACGAGCCTGGGATCCCGCACCTATGCGCCTGAGTGGTACTATACCTGGCAGATATTGGCAGCCATCGGCAACCCCAGGACACGGCCTATCCCTGCTGACGAGGGGTGATACCCCGAAACACGTGTCCAGGGATGGCGAAGACAGCAAAGATAGCAGAAGATTGAAAGATGATGCATCGCAAACACTTTACTACATTGACCAGAGTCCTTAGGGGCGACACCACCGGTGTGTGAGTAGTGTGTGACCCCACCCCCATTTGTAACTTTAAAGCTCCAGAGAGCAGTGGGCTGACGAGCCTGGGATCCCGCACCTATGCGCCTGAGTGGTACTATACCTGGCAGATATTGGCAGCCATCGGCAACCCCAGTACACGGACTATCCCTGCTGACGAGGTGTGATACCCCGAAACACGTGTCCAGGGATGGCGAAGACAGCGAAGATAGCAAAAGATCGAAAGATGATGCATCGCAAACACTTTACTACATTGACCAGAGTCCTTAGGGGCGACACCGCCGGTGTGTGAGTAGTGTGCGACCCCACCCCCATTTGGAACTTTAAAGCTCCCGTGAGCAGTGGGCTGACGAGCCGGGGATCCCGCACCTATGCGCCTGAGTGGTACTATACCTGGCAGATATTGGCAGCAATCGGCAACCCCAGTACACGGCCTATCCCTGCTGACGAGGGGTGATACCCCGAAACACGTGTCCAGGGATGGCGAAGACAGCGAAGATAGCAGAAGATCGAAAGATGATGCATCGCAAACACTTTACTACATTGACCAGAGTCCTTAGGGGCGACACCGCCGGTGTGTGAGTAGTGTGCGACCCCACCCCCATTTGTAACTTTAAAGCTCCCGTAAGCAGTGGGCTGACGAGCCTGGGATCCCGCACCTATGCGCCTGAGTGGTACTATACCTGGCAGATATTGGCAGCCATCGGCAACCCCAGTACACGGCCTATCCCTGCTGACGAGGGGTGATACCCCGAAACACGTGTCCAGGGATGGCGAAGACAGCGAAGATAGCAGAAGATCGAAAGATGATGCATCGCAAACACTTTACTACATTGACCAGAGTCCTAAGGGGCGACACCGCCGGTGTGTGAGTAGTGTGCGACCCCACCCCCATTTGTAACTTTAAAGCTCCTGTGAGCAGTGGGCTGACGAGCCTGGGATCCCGCACCTATGCGCCTGAGTGGTACTATACCTGGCAGATATTGGCAGCCATCGGCAACCCCAGTACACGGCCTATCCCTGCTGACGAGGGGTGATACCCTGAAACACGTGTCCAGGGATGGCAAAGACAGCAAAGATAGCAGAAGATCGAAAGATGATGCATCGCAAACACTTTACTACATTGACCAGAGTCCTTAGGGGCGACACCGCCGGTGTGTGAGTAGTGTGCGACCCCACCCCCATTTGTAACTTTAAAGCTCCCGTGAGCAGTGGGCTGACGAGCCTGGGATCCCGCACCTTTGCGCCTGAGTGGTACTATACCTGGCAGATATTGGCAGCCATCGGCAACCCCAGTACACGGCCCATCCCAGCTGACGAGGGGCGATACCCCGAAACACGTGTCCAGGGATGGCAAAGACAGCAAAGATAGCAGAAGATCGAAAGATGATGCATCGCAAACACTTTACTACATTGACCAGAGTCCTTAGGGGCGACACCGCCGGTGTGTGAGTAGTGTGCGACCCCACCCCCATTTGGAACTTTAAAGCTCCCGTGAGCAGTGGGCTGACGAGCCTGGGATCCCGCACCTATGCGCCTGAGTGGTACTATACCTGGCAGATATTGGCAGCAATCGGCAACCCCAGTACACGGCCTATCCCTGCTGACGAGGGGTGATACCCCGAAACACGTGTCCAGGGATGGCGAAGACAGCGAAGATAGCAGAAGATCGAAAGATGATGCATCGCAAACACTTTACTACATTGACCAGAGTCCTTAGGGGCGACACCGCCGATGTGTGAGTAGTGTGGGACCCCACCCCCATTTGTAACTTTAAAGCTCCCGTGAGCAGTGGGCTGACGAGCCTGGGATCCCGCACCTATGCGCCTGAGTGGTACTATACCTGGCAGATATTGGCAGCCATCGGCAACCCCAGTCACATGGCCTATCCCTGCTGACGAGGGGTGATACCCCGAAACACGTGTGCAGGGATGGCGAAGACAGCGAAGATAGCAGAAGATCGAAAGATGATGCATCGCAAACACTTTACTACATTGACCAGAGTCCTTAGGGGCGACACCGCCGGTGTGTGAGTAGTGTGCGACCCCACCCCCATTTGTAACTTTAAAGGTCCCGTGAGCAGTGGGCTGACGAGCCTGGGATCCCGCACCTATGCGCCTGAGTGGTACTATACCTGGCAGATATTGGCAGCCATCGGCAACCCCAGTACACGGCCTATCCCTGCTGACGAGGGGTGATACCCCGAAACACGTGTCCAGGGATGGCGAAGACAGCGAAGATAGCAGAAGATCGAAAGATGATGCATCGCAAACACTTTACTACATTGACCAGAGTCCTTAGGGGCGACACCGCCGGTGTGTGAGTAGTGTGCGACCCCACCCCCATTTGTAACTTTAAAGCTCCCGTGAGCAGTGGGCTGACGAGCCTGGGATCCCGCACCTATGCGCCTGAGTGGTACTATACCTGGCAGATATTGGCAGCCATCGGCAACCCCAGTACACGGCCTATCCCTGCTGACGAGGGGTGATACCCCGAAACACGTGTCCAGGTATGGCGAAGACAGCGAAGATAGCAGAAGATCGAAAGATGATGCATCGCAAACACTTTACTACATTGACCAGAGTCCTTAGGGGCGACACCGCCGGTGTGTGAGTAGTGTGCGACCCCACCCCCATTTGTAACTTTAAAGCTTCCGTGAGCAGTGGGCTGACGAGCCTGGGATCCCGCACCTCTGCGCCTGAGTGGTACTATACCTGGCAGATATTGGCAGCCATCCGCAACCCCAGTACACGGCCTATCACTGCTGACGAGGGGTGATACCCCGAAACACGTGTCCAGGGATGGCGAAGACAGCGAAGATAGCAGAAGATCGAAAGATGATGCATCGCAATTACTTTACTACATTGACCAGAGTCCTAAGGGGCGACACCGCCGGTGTGTGAGTAGTGTGCGACCCCACCCCCATTTGTAACTTTAAAGCTCCCGTGAGCAGTGGGCTGACGAGCCTGGGATCCCGCACCTACGCGCCTGAGTGGTACTATACCTGGCAGATATTGGCAGCCATCGGCAACCCCAGTACACGGCCTATCCCTGCTGACGAGGGGTGATACCCCGAAACACGTGTCCAGGGATGGCGAAGATAGCAGAAGATCGAAAGATGATGCATCGCGAACACTTTACTACATTGACCAGAGTCCTTAGGGGCGACACCGCCGGTGTGTGAGTAGTGTGCGACCCCACCCCCATTTGTAACTTTAAAGCTCCCATGAGCAGGTGGCTGACGAGCCTGGGATCCCGCACCTATGCGCCTGAGTGGTACTATACCTGGCAGATATTGGCAGCCATCGGCAACCCCAGTACACGGCCTATCCCTGCTGACGAGGGGTGATACCCCGAAACACGTGTCCAGGGATGGCGAAGACAGCAAAGATAGCAGAAGATCGAAAGATGATGCATCGCAAACACTTGACTACATTGACCAGAGTCCTTAGGGGCGACACCGCCGGTGTGTGAGTAATGTGCGACCCCACCCCCATTTGTAACTTTAAAGCTCCCGTGAGCAGTGGGCTGACGAGCCTGGGATCCCGCACCTATGCGCCTGAGTGGTACTATACCTGGCAGATATTGGCAGCCATCGGCAACCTCAGTACATGGCCTATCCCTGCTGACGAGGGGTGATACCCCGAAACACGTTTCCAGGGATGGCGAAGACAGCGAAGATAGCAGAAGATCGAAAGATGATGCATCGCAAACACTTTACTACATTGACCAGAGTCCTTAGGGGCGACACCGCCGGTGTGTGAGTAGTGTGCGACCCCACCCCCATTTGTAACTTTAAAGCTCCCGTGAGCAGTGGGCTGACGAGCCTGGGATCCCGCACCTATGCGCCTGAGTGGTACTATACCTGGCAGATATTGGCAGCCATCGGCAACCCCAGTACACGGCCTATCCCTCTATGACGAGGGGTGATACCCCGAAACACGTGTCCAGGGATGGCGAAGACAGCGAAGATAGCAGAAGATCGAAAGATGATGCATCGCAAACACTTTACTACATTGACCAGAGTCCTTAGGGGCGACACCGCCGATGTGTGAGTAGTGTGCGACCCCACCCCCATTTGTAACTTTAAAGCTCCCGTGAGCAGTGGGCTGACGAGCCTGGGATCCCGCACCTACGCGCCTGAGTGGTACTATACCTGGCAGATATTGGCAGCCATCGGCAACCCCAGTACACGGCCCATCCCTGCTCACGAGGGGCGATACCCCGAAACACGTGTCCAGGGATGGCGAAGACAGCGAAGATAGCAGAAGATCGAAAGATGATGCATCGCAAACACTTTACTATATTGACCAGAGTCCTTAGGGGCGACACCACCGGTGTGTGAGTAGTGTGCGACCCCACCCCCATTTGTAACTTTAAAGCTCCTGTGAGCAGTGGGCTGACGAGCCTGGGATCCCGCACCTATGCGCCTGAGTGGTACTATAACTGGCAGATATTGGCAGCCATCGGCAACCCCAGTACACGGACTATCCCTGCTGACGAGGTGTGATACCCCGAAACACGTGTCCAGGGATGGCAAAGACAGCGAAGATAGCAGAAGATCGAAAGATGATGCATCGCAAACACTTTACTACATTGACCAGAGTCCTTAGAGGCGACACCGCCGGTGTGTGAGTAGTGTGCGACCCCACCCCCATTTGGAACTTTAAAGCTCCCGTGAGCAGTGGGCTGACGAGCCTGGGATCCCGCACCTATGCGCCTGAGTGGTACTATACCTGGCAGATATTGGCAGCCATCGGCAACCCCAGTACACGGACTATCCCTGCTGACGAGGTGTGATACCCCGAAACACGTGTCCAGGGATGGCGAAGACAGCAAAGATAGCAGAAGATCGAAAGATGATGCATCGCAAACACTTTGCTACATTGACCAGAGTCCTTAGGGGCGACACCGCCGGTGTGTGAGTAGTGTGCGACCCCACCCCCATTTGGAACTTTAAAGCTCCCGTGAGCAGTGGGCTGACGAGCCTGGGATCCCGCACCTATGCGCCTGAGTGGTACTATACCTGGCAGATATTGGCAGCAATCGGCAACCCCAGTACACGGCCTATCCCTGCTGACGAGGGGTGATACCCCGAAACACGTGTCCAGGGATGGCGAAGACAGCGAAGATAGCAGAAGATCGAAAGATGATGCATCGCAAACACTTTACTACATTGACCAGAGTCCTTAGGGGCGACACCGCCGGTGTGTGAGTAGTGTGCGACCCCACCCCCATTTGTAACTTTAAAGCTCCCGTGAGCAGTGGGCTGACAAGCCTGGGATCCCGCACCTATGCGCCTGAGTGGTACTATACCTGGCAGATATAGGCAGCCATCGGCAACCCCAGTACATGGCCTATCCCTGCTGACGAGGGGTGATACCCCGAAACACGTTTCCAGGGATGGCGAAGACAGCGAAGATAGCAGAAGATCGAAAGATGATGCATCGCAAACACTTTGCTACATTGACCAGAGTCCTTAGGGGCGACACCGCCGGTGTGTGCGTAGTGTGCGACCCCACCCCCATTTGTAACTTTAAAGCTCCCGTGAGCAGTGGGCTGACGAGCCAGGGATCCCGCACCTATGCGCCTGAGTGGTACTATACCTGGCAGATATTGGCAGCCATCGGCAACCCCAGTACACGGCCTATCCCTCCATGACGAGGGGTGATACCCCGAAACACGTGTCCAGGGATGGCGAAGACAGCGAAGATAGCAGAAGATCGAAAGATGATGCATCGCAAACACTTTACTACATTGACCAGAGTCCTTAGGGGCGACACCGCCGGTGTGTGAGTAGTGTGCGACCCCACCCCCATTTGTAACTTTAAAGCTCCCGTGAGCAGTGGGCTGACGAGTCTGGGATACCGCACCTATGCGCCTGAGTGGTACTATACCTGGCAGATATTGGCAGCCATCGGCAACCCCAGTACACGGCCCATCCCTGCTGACGAGGGGCGATACCCCGAAACACGTGTCCAGGGATGGCGAAGACAGCGAAGATAGCAGAAGATCGAAAGATGATGCATCGCAAACACTTTACTACATTGACCAGAGTCCTTAGGGGCGACACCACCGGTGTGTGAGTAGTGTGCGACCCCACCCCCATTTGTAACTTTAAAGCTCCCGTGAGCAGTGGGCTGACGAGCCTGGGATCCCGCACCTATGCGCCTGAGTGGTACTATACCTGGCAGATATTGGCAGCCATCGGCAACCCCAGTACACGGACTATCCCTGCTGACGAGGTGTGATACCCCGAAACACGTGTCCAGGGATGGCGAAGACAGCGAAGATAGCAGAAGATCGAAAGATGATGCATCGCAAACACTTTACTACATTGACCAGAGTCCTTAGGGGCCACACCGCCGGTGTGTGAGTAGTGTGCGACCCCACCCCCATTTGGAACTTTAAAGCTCCCGTGAGCAGCGGGCTGACGAGCCTGGGATCCCGCACCTATGCGCCTGAGTGGTACTATACCTGGCAGATATTGGCAGCAATCGGCAACCCCAGTACACGGCCTATCCCTGCTGACGAGGGGTGATACCCCGAAACACGTGTCCAGGGATGGCGAAGACAGCGAAGATAGCAGAAGATCGAAAGATGATGCATCGCAAACACTTTACTACATTGACCAGAGTCCTTAGGGGCGACACCGCCGATGTGTGAGTAGTGTGGGACCCCACCCCCATTTGTAACTTTAAAGCTCCCGTGAGCAGTGGGCTGACGAGCCTGGGATCCCGCACCTATGCGCCTGAGTGGTACTATACCTGGCAGATATTGGCAGCCATCGGCAACCCCAGTCACACGGCCTATCCCTGCTGATGAGGGGTGATACCCCGAAACACGTGTCCAGGGATGGCGAAGACAGCGAAGATAGCAGAAGATCGAAAGATGATGCATCGCAAACACTTTACTACATTGACCAGAGTCCTTAGGGGCGACACCGCCGGTGTGTGAGTAGTGTGCGACCCCACCCCCATTTGTAACTTTAAAGCTCCCGTGAGCAGTAGGCTGACGAGCCTGGGATCCCGCACCTATGCGCCTGAGTGGTACTATACCTGGCAGATATTGGCAGCCATCGGCAACCCCAGTACACGGCCTATCCCTGCTGACGAGGGGTGATACCCCGAAACACGTGTCCAGGGATGGCGAAGACAGCAAAGATAGCAGAAGATCGAAAGATGATGCATCACAAACACTTTACTACATTGACCAGAGTCCTTAGGGGCGACACCGCCGGTGTGTGAGTAGTATGCGATCCCACCCCCATTTGTAACTTTAAAGCTCCCGTGAGCAGTGGGCTGACGAGCCTGGGATCCCGCACCTATGCGCCTGAGTGGTACTATACCTGGCAGATATTGGCAGCCATCGGCAACCCCAGCACACGGCCTTTCCCTGCTGATGAGGGGTGATAGCCCGAAACACGTGTCCAGGGATGGCGAAGACAGCGAAGATAGCAGAAGATCGAAAGATGATGCATCGCAAACACTTTACTACATTGACCAGAGTCCTTAGGGGCGACACCGCCGGTGTGTGAGTAGTGTGCGACCCCACCCCTATTTGTAACTTTAAAGCTCCCGTGAGCAGTGGGCTGACGAGCCTGGGATCCCGCACCTATGCTCCTGAGTGGTACTATACCTGGCAGATATTGGCAGCCATCGGCAACCCCAGTACAAGGCCTATCTCTGCTGACGAGGGGTGATACCCCGAAACACGTGTCCAGGCATGGCGAAGACAGCGAAGATAGCAGAAGATCGAAAGATGATGCATCGCAAACACTTTACTACATTGACCAGAGTCCTTAGGGGCGACACCGCCGGTGTGTGAGTAGTGTGCGACCCCACCCCCATTTGTAACTTTAAAGCTCCCGTGAGCAGTGGGCTGACGAGCCTGGGATGCCACAACTATGCGCCTGAGTGGTACTATACCTGGCAGATATTGGCAGCCATCGGCAACCCCAGTACATGGCCTATCCCTGCTGACGAGGGGTGATACCCCGAAACACGTTTCCAGGGATGGCGAAGACAGCGAAGATAGCAGAAGATCGAAAGATGATGCATCGCAAACACTTTACTACATTGACCAGAGTCCTTAGGGGCGACACCGCCGGTGTGTGAGTAGTGTGCGACCCCACCCCCATTTGTAACTTTAAAGCTCCCGTGAGCAGTGGGCTGACGAGCCTGGGATCCCGCACCTATGCGCCTGAGTGGTACTATACCTGGCAGATATTGGCAGCCATTGGCAACCCCAGTACACGGCCTATCCCTGCATGATGAGGGGTGATACCCCGAAACACGTGTCCAGGGATGGCGAAGACAGCGAAGATAGCAGAAGATCGAAAGATGATGCATCGCAAACACTTTACTACATTGACCAGAGTCCTTAGGTGCGACACCGCCGGTGTGTGAGTAGTGTGCGACCCCACCCCCATTTGTAACTTTAAAGCTCCCGTGAGCAGTGGGCTGACGAGCCTGGGATCCCGCACCTATGCGCCTGAGTGGTACTATACCTGGCAGATATTGGCAGCCATCGGCAACCCCAGTACACGGCCTATCCCTGCTGATGAGGGGTGATACCCCGAAACACGTGTCCAGGGATGGCGAAGACAGCGAAGATAGCAGAAGAACGAAAGATGATGCATCGCAAACACTTTACTACATTGACCAGAGTCCTTAGGGGCGACACCGCCGGTGTGTGAGTAGTGTGCGACCCCACCCCCATTTGTAACTATAAAGCTCCCGTGAGCAGTGGGCTGACGAGCCTGGGATCCCGCACCTCTGCGCCTGAGTGGTACTATACCTGGCAGATATTGGCAGCCATCGGCAACCCCAGTACACGGCCTATCCCTGCTGACGAGGGGTGATACCCCGAAACACGTGTCCAGGCATGGCGGAGACAGCGAAGATAGCAGAAGATCGAAAGATGATGCATCGCAAACACTTTACTACATTGACCAGAGTCCTTAGGGGCGACACCGCCGGTGTGTGAGTAGTGTGCGACCCCACCCCCATTTGTAACTTTAAAGCACCCGTGAGCAGTGGGCTGACGAGCCTGGGATCCAGCACCTCTGCGCCTGAGTGGTACTATACCTGGCAGATATTGGCAGCCATCGGCAACCCCAGTACACGGCCTATCCCTGCTGACGAGGGGTGATACCCCGAAACACGTGTCCAGGGATGGCGAAGACAGCGAAGATAGCAGAAGATCGAAAGATGATGCATCGCAAACACTTTACTACATTGACCAGAGTCCTTAGGGGCGACACCGCTGGTGTGTGAGTAGTGTGCGACCCCACCCCCATTTGTAACTTTAAAGCTCCCGTGAGCAGTGGGCTGACGAGCCTGGGATCCCGCACCTATGCGCCTGAGTGGTACTATACTTGGCAGATATTGGCAGCCATCGGCAACCCCAGTACACGGCCTATCCCTGCTGACGAGGGGTGATACCCCGAAACACGTGTCCAGGGATGGCGAAGACAGCGAAGATAGCAGAAGATCGAAAGATGATGCATCGCAAACACTTTACTACATTGACCAGAGTCCTTAGGGGCGACACCGCCGGTGTGTGAGTAGTGTGCGACCCCACCCCTATTTGTAACTTTAAAGCTCCCGTGAGCAGTGGGCTGACGAGCCTGGGATCCCGCACCTATGCTCCTGAGTGGTACTATACCTGGCAGATATTGGCAGCCATCGGCAACCCCAGTACAAGGCCTATCTCTGCTGACGAGGGGTGATACCCCGAAACACGTGTCCAGGCATGGCGAAGACAGCGAAGATAGCAGAAGATCGAAAGATGATGCATCGCAAACACTTTACTACATTGACCAGAGTCCTTAGGGGCGACACCGCCGGTGTGTGAGTAGTGTGCGACCCCACCCCCATTTGTAACTTTAAAGCTCCCGTGAGCAGTGGGCTGACGAGCCTGGGATGCCACAACTATGCGCCTGAGTGGTACTATACCTGGCAGATATTGGCAGCCATCGGCAACCCCAGTACATGGCCTATCCCTGCTGACGAGGGGTGATACCCCGAAACACGTTTCCAGGGATGGCGAAGACAGCGAAGATAGCAGAAGATCGAAAGATGATGCATCGCAAACACTTTACTACATTGACCAGAGTCCTTAGGGGCGACACCGCCGGTGTGTGAGTAGTGTGCGACCCCACCCCCATTTGTAACTTTAAAGCTCCCGTGAGCAGTGGGCTGACGAGCCTGGGATCCCGCACCTATGCGCCTGAGTGGTACTATACCTGGCAGATATTGGCAGCCATTGGCAACCCCAGTACACGGCCTATCCCTGCATGATGAGGGGTGATACCCCGAAACACGTGTCCAGGGATGGCGAAGACAGCGAAGATAGCAGAAGATCGAAAGATGATGCATCGCAAACACTTTACTACATTGACCAGAGTCCTTAGGTGCGACACCGCCGGTGTGTGAGTAGTGTGCGACCCCACCCCCATTTGTAACTTTAAAGCTCCCGTGAGCAGTGGGCTGACGAGCCTGGGATCCCGCACCTATGCGCCTGAGTGGTACTATACCTGGCAGATATTGGCAGCCATCGGCAACCCCAGTACACGGCCTTTCCCTGCTGATGAGGGGTGATACCCCGAAACACGTGTCCAGGGATGGCGAAGACAGCGAAGATAGCAGAAGAACGAAAGATGATGCATCGCAAACACTTTACTACATTGACCAGAGTCCTCAGGGGCGACACCGCCGGTGTGTGAGTAGTGTGCGACCCCACCCCCATTTGTAACTATAAAGCTCCCGTGAGCAGTGGGCTGACGAGCCTGGGATCCCGCACCTCTGCGCCTGAGTGGTACTATACCTGGCAGATATTGGCAGCCATCGGCAACCCCAGTACACGGCCTATCCCTGCTGACGAGGGGTGATACCCCGAAACACGTGTCCAGGCATGGCGGAGACAGCGAAGATAGCAGAAGATCGAAAGATGATGCATCGCAAACACTTTACTACATTGACCAGAGTCCTTAGGGGCGACACCGCCGGTGTGTGAGTAGTGTGCGACCCCACCCCCATTTGTAACTTTAAAGCACCCGTGAGCAGTGGGCTGACGAGCCTGGGATCCAGCACCTCTGCGCCTGAGTGGTACTATACCTGGCAGATATTGGCAGCCATCGGCAACCCCAGTACACGGCCTATCCCTGCTGACGAGGGGTGATACCCCGAAACACGTGTCCAGGGATGGCGAAGACAGCGTAGATAGCAGAAGATCGAAAGATGATGCATCGCAAACACTTTACTACATTGACCAGAGTCCTTAGGGGCGACACCGCTGGTGTGTGAGTAGTGTGCGACCCCACCCCCATTTGTAACTTTAAAGCTCCCGTGAGCAGTGGGCTGACGAGCCTGGGATCCCGCACCTATGCGCCTGAGTGGTACTATACTTGGCAGATATTGGCAGCCATCGGCAACCCCAGTACACGGCCTATCCCTGCTGACGAGGGGTGATACCCCGAAACACGTGTCCAGGGATGGCGAAGACAGCGAAGATAGCAGAAGATCGAAAGATGATGCATCGCAAACACTTTACTACATTGACCAGAGTCCTTAGGGGCGACACCGCCGGTGTGTGAGTAGTGTGCGACCCCACCCCCATTTGTAACTTTAAAGCTCCCGTGAGCAGTGGGCTGACGAGCCTGGGATCCCACACCTCTGCGCCTGAGTGGTATTATACCTGGCAGATATTGGCAGCCATCGGCAACCCCAGTACACGGCCTATCCCTGCTGACGAGGGGTGATACCCCGAAACACGTGTCCAGGGATGGCGAAGACAGCGAAGATAGCAGAAGATCGAAAGATGATGCATCACAAACACTTTACTACATTGACCAGAGTCCTTAGGTGCGACACCGCCGGTGTGTGAGTAGTGTGCGACCCCACCCCCATTTGTAACTTTAAAGCTCCCGTGAGCAGTGGGCTGACGAGCCTGGGATCCCGCACCTATGCGCCTGAGTGGTACTATACCTGGCAGATATTGGCAGCCATCGGCAACCCCAGTACACGGCCTATCCCTGCTGACGAGGGGTGATACCCCGAAACACGTGTCCAGGGATGGCGAAGACAGCGAAGATAGCAGAAGATCGAAAGATGATGCATCGCAAACACTTTACTACATTGACCAGAGTCCTTAGGGGCGACACCGCCGGTGTGTGAGTAGTGTGCGACCCCACCCCCATTTGTAACTTTAAAGCTCCCGTGAGCAGTGGGCTGACGAGCCTGGGATCCCGCACCTCTGCGCCTGAGTGGTATTATACCTGGCAGATATTGGCAGCCATCGGCAACCCCAGTACACGGCCTATCCCTGCTGACGAGGGGTGATACCCCGAAACACGTGTCCAGGTATGGCGAAGACAGCGAAGATAGCAGAAGATTGAAAGATGATGCATCGCAAACACTTTACTACATTGACCAGAGTCCTTAGGTGTGACACCGCCGGTGTGTGAGTAGTGTGCGACCCCACCCCCATTTGTAACTTTAAAGCTCCCGTGAGCAGTGGGCTGACGAGCCTGGGAACCCGCACCTATGCGCCTGAGTGGTACTATACCTGGCAGATATTGGCAGCCATCGGCAACCCCAGTACACGGCCTATCCCTGCTGATGAGGGGTGATACCCCGAAACACGTGTCCAGGGATGGCGAAGACAGCGAAGATAGCAGAAGATCGAAAGATGATGCATCACGAACACTTTACTACATTGACCAGAGTCCTTAGGGCGACACCACTGGTGTGTGAGTAGTGTGCGACCCCACCCCCATTTGTAACTTTAAAGCTCCCGTGAGCAGTGGGCTGACGAGCCTGGGATCCCGCACCTATGCGCCTGAGTGGTACTATACCTGGCAGATATTGGCAGCCATCGGCAACCCCAGTACACGGCCTATCCCTGCTGATGAGGGGTGATACCCCGAAACACGTTTCCAGGGATGGCGAAGACAGCGAAGATAGCAGAAGATCGAAAGATGATGCATCGCAAACACTTTACTACATTGACCAGAGTCCTTAGGGGCGACACCGCCGGTGTGTGAGTAGTGTGCGACCTGTGGTAAATAAATAAATAATACCTCTATTTTTGACTAGACATACAATAACAGATAGCTCAATAAATAAGAGTCAGGATTCGAGGTATCTTGAGTTTGCAGGTTTAATACAGCATAAAGGACAGGAACAGGACAACCTGCACGGGAATAGGATGGCAGGGCCCGGCAGCTGCCGGGGCAGGATCTGGGATGAGCGCGCTAACTTTTAATAACAGTGCACAAGTATATATACTTAAACAAAATACATAGCATTCAATACAGTAGGCGTAGCAGTGGGCGGGGTTCGTAGCAGTCGCGAAAGATAAGGCATAAAGTGGGTGTAACAAGAGGCGTGAACATAGACATGTGATGTAAACGTAACAGAATATGTCATAAATGGGGCGGAAACATGGAGGGGGCTACCTAAGGAGCCGGGACCTCTAACCTAGTGGTGCGCGCAAGCTGACAATGACGTGTTACTAGGGAGAAGCTGGGGGCTATGACTTCTGCGCTAGAAGAAGAGACTAAAGTCTGGAGAGTCGGAGCGACATGTACCTAAACACTATCTAGTCTCTGATGTTTAGAGAACATGTTGATAGAATCCAAAAGTTATCAGGGTAAAGGCTAACAGACTCTAAGACTGGTGCATGCATTATTCTACATGTAGTGCGTGTTGAGGAATATTAAATGACCATTAATACAGTATTTCTCTTACATGGAGACGTAAAGGCTAGACGATGACTGAAACTATTGATGCGATTCAGTAGCTTTAGGAATGCAGAGAAGGAGGGCTGGACTGATAACTAGAATCATAACATACTCTTGGCAGACTGGCAGGCAGAGCCAGGCCGAGCCGGGCACTGTGAGGCAGGAAGTAAGTGAAGGGTCAGGGATACAGGTGGGGGCTGTATCGCTCCTCAGCGAGGGTTCAGGAGACTGGAGCTGAATCTAAGTCCGGGCCCTTTTGAGGCCTAGAAACGGGGATTTTACAATGAATTAACGTGCACACTGAGAAACGTGGCAACGTAACTTTACATAGGCCTAATACTCGTAGCTTTCACGAGAACTGGAAACTGGCATACTAGAGTTGGACACAACTGTAATTGCGTCTTTAATCGATCATAAGGGATATATATGCATATTAATCATGCACATATAACATAAGATGGGGAACACGTAGGGACACAGAACATGGCAAAATTTACTTTTCCACATTCCCTCCTTGTCACTACGTTTCCATCAGGAAACATCAATATTCATGATACCATCTATCATTTCATACAGTATCATTTGCTCGTCTCGAATTGTCTTGGAACGGGATCTAGGACGGGACTTGGGACTAAGAATACAAGAGGTAGCACAAATGCCGCAAATCGCAGGGCCACATTGTATACAGAGGCAGCAACTGAATATGATCGCTACTGCAATACCTAGAAAGGACAATACTTTCCATCCCCAGGCAGAAATTATACTCCAAAACCAACCGGGCCATGTCCAGGTGCCTGGATTCTGGTGTAACTGATGGGCAATTTTATGAAGTCTGGTTATAGCTGAATAAACAGACGGCGCGTTATTAGGAATGAAAATGCAGCAACTAGATCCGATGACTCTACATGCTCCTCCTCTATCGGCCAGTATGACGTCAAGAACGAGACGATTTTGGAGCACGACAAATCTCATAGCAGATTGCTCTTCCGTTAAGTTACCTAGGGCAGAGGCAGTCTCATTCACTACTGCTTCAAGGGTTCTGGTCAATCTACGTATTAACTTACTATTCTGGATAGGTCCTATAAAGAAAAAGAAACCTTTATTGAAGTCTGTATACTGTTCTAGAGCAGTTTCAGTTTGATCGACAATTGGGGACTCGATCTCCCTTCTATGTCTAATGTGTACTAGATGTGTGTTTCTGTGATAATCGGATGGGGCTAGGAAAACTGGTGGCAGTAGGAAGGCAATGTAACATGTTCCCTCCCAATCGAGGGGCAGACGAACATATGCGGTCTGACCACAAACAAAATAAGAATGACGTGAAGCTTTGAAAATAGATTTCCCACTGTCACTATACTTGACAATAGTAGTACAATCACTATGTCCTACATGTGCGGAACCATTCTTTCTGACACATAATTCGCCTTTGACTGGTAGTACTGAAATTGCAGGTAAGTCTGGAGTAGGATCCGACTGAACATTCAGGACCATGAAATTCGGAGAATAATTACCCAAATTGTAAACTTCATTTTCTAGATCTAACCCTGTTCTGTGGGGAAGACCTTGCTTGTCTGGAAAACATGTACTATTCAGAAGGGACATATCATTTGAAGATGACGTTAACATGGACCAGGCTCCACATGAACCATTATGTGAAAACGGATAAGGAAACAGTGGCAGAACTCCCTTCGGTGTCTGGAAAGGGGGGAGTCGACCACACACCCAACAATTAGTGGCATTGCTGGTCTGGTGTGAATAATGTAACATACGGATAAATGTATTGTTGCGCATAGCAAGACGATAGGATAGTTCGTGAGGAGGCAGATCACTAAACGTGTGCTCTACTGTAGCATTAGAAAATTTAACATGAGAAATTGGAAAACATAAATGAAATGCATAACTTGTGCAGGTAATCATCAAACTCAAAAACAATATAAAACTTAGAAAGACGATACATCGGATTGAGTTTTGACTAACTCTCTCACTATGGGGGTCTATCTCATACATGTCAGATACCTGTCTAACCGTTTCACCCGCGGGGGACTTAGACAATTAAACTGGCTGACTTATTTTACTAGACCGAAGCTTCTGTTTATACTCCTGCTGCGGAGTTTTCTCTAACAGGGAGGGCTTTGAGTCAAAATCAATAGCGGGACAGTCCTTGATAATAGGGCAATGTTTGGACTCGGAAGTGTCTGTAGAAGTGTCAATAAACGTTTTAGTTCTTAGTCCGTGAAATTTCTTGACATGAGACAGATGCACCCAGCCTTTTCTGCCTTCCAACTTCACGGCCGTACGGGTGGTCAGAAGGACTAACTTCGGCTCCTTCCAGCGAGGCTCCAGCGGACTTGAACGATCAAAATTCCTGATTAAGACCAGGGTGCCAGGAAGGACCTCGTGTGGCTTGACTTCAGTATTGTCGGGAAATGCAGCGGCAACCTGTGAACGACAAGAGTGTAGGGCAGACATCAAGGAAGCTAGGTAATCTGTCAGCATATTACTGGAAACATCTGTAATACTTCGGGGTCTGGGTGTACCCCACATGTTCGGGGGGCGGCCGAATACGACCTCATAAGGGGACAGACCTGATCTGGAATGTGCGACCATGCGCATATAGAACAAAGCAACTGGCAGGGCAACTAACCAGTCTACACCTTTTTCTTGACAAACTTTGGCAATACGGATTTTCAAGGTTTGATTATGTCTCTCTACGAGACCGGCTGCTTCTGGATGGCATACACAATGGAACTTCCACTGGTACCCTAACAAAAGTGAAACGTGCTTCATGAGTTCAGATGAGAATGGCTGACCGTTATCAGAATACACGACCCTTGGGAGTCCATAACGGGGGAAAAATTCACGAACCAACTGCTTGGCAGTGGTCGCGGCTGTATAATCTGGGACTGGATATGCTTCTGTCCACCTGGACAAAGCGCATACAACTACAAGGACATACTTGAAACCTCGACATCGCTCCATCTGAATATAATCCATTTGGAGGACTTCAAAAGGGTGGTCAGGGGGCTGGAATCCACCTTGTTCCACCGGAACACTTTTACCTGGATTGAACTGGCAACATATCATACAGGTACGGACTTTCTGCTTGGCTGCAGCTCGTAAATGCTTGTTGAACCAAATGTTCTGGATACTGTCTAACATGGCTTTTTCTCCTAAATGTGCAGGACTATGTGCGGTATTAATAATGACTTGAACCATAGAGTCGGGGAGAAACCATGTGGCTTTTCCCTTCGTCAACCATCCCTGATCTGTTTGGACCCCTCCTTGTTCGGACCATTTCTTGATTTCCTCGGGAGTAGCATGTGACTGGATATCTATGACATCTTGAGTAGGGTCCTTAACTGTCATACAAGTAGTCTGTTCTAGAGCGGATGTCGGTGTCTTGTTAACTGGTATGTCTGGTGTCTGTGCTGTAAGCTTGGCTGTTCGATCTGCTAGATCGTTACCTTGGGAAATAATGTCAGTAACTTTAGTGTGTGCTTTGCACTTCATGATAGCGATAGATGTCGGTAAATGTATTGCATCTAACAGAGCTTGAATAAGGAGACCATGCTGAATCTTGGTTCCATGAGAAGTCATGAAACCTCTCTCCTGCCAGAGCACTCCGAAGTCGTGTACGACTCCGAATGCGTAGCGTGAATCTGTGTAAATATTAACTTTCAGGTTCTTGGCGTGTATACAGGCTTGTGTCAGAGCGACTAGCTCTGCTGCTTGAGCAGACAGGGTGTCAATACGGTGTGTTTCAATAACTTCAGTGTCAGTAGTCACTGCATACGCGGCTACTAGTTCTCCTGTACTCGTTCTCATACATGAACCATCCACATAAAGTGTCAGGTCGGGATCTGGTAATGGAATATCTGTCAGGTCTTGTCTTGGCTTTGTCATAGTGTTGACTACTTCCACACAGTCATGTGTGGCAGGATTTGAAGTAACTGACGGTAACAGTGTAGCAGGATTTAGAACGTTGCAGCGTCTGATTTCTATGTGTGGCTGGAACAGTGTCAGTTCATAACCTGTCAAACGTGCAATTGTCAAGTGCTGAGTCTGTGTTCGGTTTAAAAGAACTTCCACGGAGTGTGGAACTTGTACTGTCAAGGAGTGTCCTAATACTATGGAATCACTTTGTCTGATAGCTAGTGCTGTGGCTGCAACTGACTTGAGGCACGCAGGCAGCGCCTGGGCTACTGGATCTAGTGTGCTCGAAAAATAAGCACAGGGCTTGTATTGTCCTGCTTGATCTTGTGTAAGAACAGATAATGCTGTACCATCACGTTCTGTGACAAAAAGTGTAAAAGGCTTACTGTAGTTCGGTGTAGCTAGAACAGGAGCTTGGCATAAAGCTTTCTTTAATTCATTAAAACTAAGTGTATGTTCAGATGTCCAAGGGAGAACAGTCGATACGGCTGCCTCCTGTGTCGTTAACTGTATCAGTGGCTTGGCTAGAAATGCATACTGAGGAATCCATTGTCTACAATAAGAAGTAAGGCCAATAAAAGCTCGTACCTCCTTCTGTGTCTTGGGCTGTGGAAGACTCGCTATTAACTGGATACGATCGGGTGTCAACTGCCTACCCCACTTGGACAGTAAGTGGCCTAAGTAGATCACTTGCTGGACACAGAATTGAAGCTTTGAAGGGGACACCTTGTGCCCCATCTCGGCTAGGAAATACAGAACTGTAAGTGACGCTCGCTCACAATCACGTTCAGAACGGGCTGTGATCAGTAGATCATCGACATACTGGAGCAGGGCAGTGTCAGTTGGCATGTGAATATTGTCTAGTTGCCTCTTAAGTGCTTGACTGTAAATACTAGGACTTTCTGTGAAACCTTGAGGAGCTCGTGTGAATTTATAGCTCCTTCCATTTAAACAAAAACCGAAAAGGTACTGGCTGTCTGGATGAATTGGAACACTGAAAAATGCATTCTTGAGGTCGATTACAGTAAAAAATACAGCTTCAGAATCAATAGCTGTTAATAGGGAAGAAATATCTGGAACAACTGGGTACTGGGGAATAATACATTTATTGAGTTCTCGAAGGTCAATCACTAATCGATATACTGGGGGTGCATTTGGATCAGTACGTTTCATGACTGGAATGATAGGAGAATTACATACATTGGAGTCAGTTTCTACAACTACTCCTTGAGCAATGAGCTCGTCAATAATTTTGGATAAGGCTGCTACAGCCTCAGGTGGCAATCTGTACTGTCTGATTCGTGGTAACACTACACCTGGCTTAAGAGTCACACGATGGGGTGTGATTTGCATAAAACCAACATCAGTTGGACCTTGTGCCCATAGATGCTGCGGAACATTCAATAATCTTGGATCAAAATCACGTAATACATAGTGACCCTTAAAGTCACGTAAAAACAAACGTATTCCTTCTGGGGAGCAGCAAATAACTGCACCTAATTCTTTTAATGTCTTAATGCCTAACAAATTTTCTGGACATGATTTCGTAAGTAACAGGTCAGTAGTTCGGGACAATGGACCAACTTCTAGAGTAACTGGTTTGGAAATCTCGTTAACAATTGGCTTTCCTGAAAATCCAAGGGAAACATTTCTAGAGCCTGAGAGCGGAGCCCCTGGAACCTCGTCATGACTGATAGTAGTCCTACTTGCCCCTGTATCAATCAGAAACTTTCTGTCTTTCCCTAATACTTGACTGTGAACATAGGGACCCTCTTGATCTACAGGAATCTCGATGAGAGGCAAGCCTACCTCCCTCTCTAGGCTGTTTCATGAGTACGGCTGGTACTCTGGATACTCGGACTGTGCATACTGGTACATCTGCTGTGTAACATGCTGTGTTGCAGCTATAGGCTGCGGTGCTGGAACTGTCTGTTGTGCATTCTGTGGTGGCTGAGAAGTCTGTGAAACTTGTTCTTGTCTAGGCGGACGTGGTCTTTCTTTAGTTTTACCAGTGGCTATATTGTGTTTCAGAACTGCACACTCGTTTATGAAATGACCTGGCTGTTTACAATAATTGCATGTCCCTTTAACGGGAGCTACAGGATGACTGGCTTGATTCGGACCCCTCTTCTGACTGTCTTGAGGAACAGATTGTGCAACTAGTACTTTCATTTTCGTGTCTTTCATACGTCTTCTCTCGTGTTCTTGCTCTTCTCTGATTCTATTCTGGTGGTACCGAAGCATCTGTAACATCTGGGACGGAGTATTAGCTTGCCAGGTACTCTCGACTTTCAAAACTCTATTTTTAACTTGTGGACTTGAATTCTCGACTAGTTTAGTAACAAAAAGATGAGGGTATGACTCACTACTCGTCTTTAAACCACTGTTTATTATAAAACATTTCTCAAATCTAGAATAAAAATCACTAGTATCTTCGTCTTGTTTCTGTTTACAGGCTGAGATTGCATCCCAGTCTTCCTTTTTCGTGGCTAGTAATCTTGGCAAAACTTGTATTAACAGTTCAGGTAATTCTTTACATTTATCTCCAAGACCGGTACCTGGTACTCGTATCTTATCTTCAGCTTCTAGAGCTGTCCAATCGATCTTTTTCTCTCCCACCTCCCAATCCTTTTCCTTGAGTTTTTCATATATGCCCGCAGGCAACAGGACCTTTAGCATTTTAATAATATCTGGATACGTGTATTCTCCCATACGGAGCATGTCTTTTAATTCTCGGTGGAACCCTGCTGGATCTTTGTCGTGACAGGGAATTAATTTCTTCATTTCTAAGAGTTCCATCTTGGTAACTGGGGTGTAAACAAATACTCGTTGCATTTCACCACCCGCTGTCCTAACTGGGTGTACTTCTCGTAACGGATGCTGTCTGTCTATGTAAAACGGTTTACTTTCCGGGGGTGAGACATGAACAAAATGCGGGTTCAGAAACGTTCTATATTTGTGGCGCTGTTCTAGAATGATACTAATTAAATCGGTACCTAAACCTTTCCATCTATACTGGAGTAACTCGTTCAGGACATCATGTAACGGACCTGGATCAGAATGTTGACCCTCATACAATGTAATGAGGTGCTGAATCATATACATACCCACCAGTCGCTGCTCGGCTGGGGGTAGTTTCAGAAACATTTGTGCCACTATTTCGTCTGGAAAAGTGGTAGAATCAGTAATCCATCGGACTGCCGATCGGGCTAGTTCTTGTTCATGCATGGTACTTAACTCATTATAACCGATTCGTGATTTCAGAATTTGATCGGTAGCTTGAAATACTTGTTCTAGAGAACCTTGTTCTGGTGCTGGAAGATGAAAGACTTCCTTGCGTTCTAGGCGTGACTGTCGGTCTGGAAATCTAGGTTTACCTACATACGCTATTCTGGCGGTATTCTCGTCGTCTACCTCTTCAGTAGAAGAGTCATTTTCTTTCTTGCTTCCTAGAGCTTCTTTGCGTTGTTCGTGTAACCTTATTATTTCTTTACGAATTTTCTTGTACATACTCTCTATACTATTGAGTGTCTTGTGCTTACCCTCGGCTATATTATCACTCCACCTTGTCAGAATTTTCATTTCGTTCGGATCTTTAGTCGGGGAATCTTGTTCCCTAATTAAACAATTGATCAGAAACTTTAATAACATGAACTGGATCTCAGATTTCCTGAGAGACATGACTTCACCAATACTTTCTGGATCTTGTCCTGTACGAATGAAACGATACATTCTGTCTAGATCCTCTTTCATATTCGGTAGGGTGACCAAATACTCGGACACCTGTCTTATACGTACGGAATATATAACCATACTATCCTCGCCTGGGACTGGATCATAACAGCATTCAGTAAGAGCTCGCCTGATTTCTGCAATGGACTGATATTTAGGCGTACGCTGTAACGCACGTTCATGTAACTCGACTGACGTTACACGTTTGTCTGGCGGCGGGGTTCCCGGAGGACCTCCTCCCGCGGCCCCTAAACTGGAATCGTCGACTGATACTCTTCGTGCTGGCAGAGTGACCAGTGTAGCGGGTACTTGTAATGTAGGCTGGACCGGGGGTACCGTAACAGGTGCTGTAACAGGTGCCCCGGTGGCTGGAGGACCATGAATTACATTATTTACAGGAGCTGGTGGAACAGGTTTTGCATATTCTGGGACTGTGTCGTCCAAATAGGACGAGAGAAAAATATCAGCTGCGGTCGGTTTGTGACGTAGCTTGGTCGGAACTAAGGGTGGCGGAAAATTACTGGATGCCTCTGGGGTTGCTTTTGGCAAGCCCTCGGCAAGAAGAGGATACATACCCTTAATGAGGGCATTTCTCTGTCTGTCTGATTGTTCGGTTTTAACTCGTTCACCTATTTCGATTAGTTCCCTTTCTTGGGCTTTTTCTAAGGATTCTCGACTTAATTCTGACTTTCTGATTTCTTTTTCGGTTCTTTTATGAGATTCTTTGCGCCATAACTCGATGGCATCTTTCTGTGACTGTCTGGCTTTCTTTTTCCATAATGCTTCCTCCACTCGCATGATGCACTCGGCATCCCATGTGCCTGATACAGGCCATCTATACTTTTCTTCTAACTGTTTGGTGTACTCCACCCATAAATCTAGATACAATATGGCACTTATGCCATGCTTTTGATACATAAAATGACCTGGACTGTCCCTAGGCGGGACAGGAACTGCTTCTTCTAACAGACCTTTTCTAGTTTTTAACTGACGTAATTTTGAGAACAGAGGCATGACTGGGTTGGAGTCTAGACACAATACAATATACAATGAACACGATAGTTACTGAAGAACACCACTTTCATACCACGACATTGAAATACATGAATGACATTTAAAATAACAGTTCGGACAAAATACTACCTGGAATACTGAAAACAGAATACATGAATTTCTCGAGAACAGAACGGACTAGAACAGAAACTAGATGCACTGCTAAAACAGTACGAAACTTACCGGTCTCATAAAGAGACACGTCAGGACCCGCATCCACCTAAGTGGACACTTCGTGTTGGATCTGTGTACCCAAACCCACGGACCAGAGACAATGCAATTGACCCTGTCTAGATACTACCCCAGCAACGGTACTCACCGGGCAGCAAGAACGGAAGGCCTCGGACTGGACTGGACTGCAACGACGACGGACGGACGAACTTCGGACTTCTGTTACGGGTGGGCCTCCGGATACCTCGGACCTTGGACTCTCGGCTTGGGCTCTGGTCGGGACTCGCCGCGTTCCTCCACCGCCTCGTCTGGATGCTGGACCGCAACCTCCGTCTCCTCCGTGGGCCTGAGGGATACTTGAAGCAGAAATATCTGCACGTGCACGGTATGGTTCCGTCACGGCTGCAGAGGATCAGGGGGCTTGCGTGGCTTCACCGGCGCGTGGGGAAAGGGCAAGTCCCTATTCGGGCGCCATTATGTGGTAAATAAATAAATAATACCTCTATTTTTGACTAGACATACAATAACAGATAGCTCAATAAATAAGAGTCAGGATTCGAGGTATCTTGAGTTTGCAGGTTTAATACAGCATAAAGGACAGGAACAGGACAACCTGCACGGGAATAGGATGGCAGGGCCCGGCAGCTGCCGGGGCAGGATCTGGGATGAGCGCGCTAACTTTTAATAACAGTGCACAAGTATATATACTTAAACAAAATACATAGCATTCAATACAGTAGGCGTAGCAGTGGGCGGGGTTCGTAGCAGTCGCGAAAGATAAGGCATAAAGTGGGTGTAACAAGAGGCGTGAACATAGACATGTGATGTAAACGTAACAGAATATGTCATAAATGGGGCGGAAACATGGAGGGGGCTACCTAAGGAGCCGGGACCTCTAACCTAGTGGTGCGCGCAAGCTGACAATGACGTGTTACTAGGGAGAAGCTGGGGGCTATGACTTCTGCGCTAGAAGAAGAGACTAAAGTCTGGAGAGTCGGAGCGACATGTACCTAAACACTATCTAGTCTCTGATGTTTAGAGAACATGTTGATAGAATCCAAAAGTTATCAGGGTAAAGGCTAACAGACTCTAAGACTGGTGCATGCATTATTCTACATGTAGTGCGTGTTGAGGAATATTAAATGACCATTAATACAGTATTTCTCTTACATGGAGACGTAAAGGCTAGACGATGACTGAAACTATTGATGCGATTCAGTAGCTTTAGGAATGCAGAGAAGGAGGGCTGGACTGATAACTAGAATCATAACATACTCTTGGCAGACTGGCAGGCAGAGCCAGGCCGAGCCGGGCACTGTGAGGCAGGAAGTAAGTGAAGGGTCAGGGATACAGGTGGGGGCTGTATCGCTCCTCAGCGAGGGTTCAGGAGACTGGAGCTGAATCTAAGTCCGGGCCCTTTTGAGGCCTAGAAACGGGGATTTTACAATGAATTAACGTGCACACTGAGAAACGTGGCAACGTAACTTTACATAGGCCTAATACTCGTAGCTTTCACGAGAACTGGAAACTGGCATACTAGAGTTGGATACAACTGTAATTGCGTCTTTAATCGATCATAAGGGATATATATGCATATTAATCATGCACATATAACATAAGATGGGGAACACGTAGGGACACAGAACATGGCAAAATTTACTTTTCCACAGACCCCACCCCCATTTGTAACTTTAAAGCTCCCGTGAGCAGTGGGCTGACGAGCCTGGGATCCCGCACCTATACGCCTGAGTGGTACTATACCTGGCAGATATTGGCAGCCATCGGCAACCCCAGTACACGGCCTATCCCTGCTGACAAGGGGTGATACCCCGAAACACGTGTCCAGGGATGGCGAAGACAGCGAAGATAGCAGAAGATCGAAAGATGATGCATCGCAAACACTTTACTACATTGACCAGAGTCCTTAGGGGCGACACCGCCGGTGTGTGAGTAGTGTGCGACCCCACCCCCATTTGTAACTTTAAAGCTCCCGTGAGCAGTGGGCTGACGAGCCTGGGATCCCGCACCTCTGCGCCTGAGTGGTACTATACCTGGCAGATATTGGCAGCCATCGGCAACCCCAGTACACGGCCTATCCCTGCTGACGAGGGGTGATACCCCGAAACACGTGTCCAGGGATGGCGAAGACAGCGAAGATAGCAGAAGATCGAAAGATGATGCATCGCAAACACTTTATTACATTGACCAGAGTCCTTAGGGGCAACACCGCCGGTGTGTGAGTAGTGTGCGACCCCCCCATTTGTAACTTTAAAGCTCCCATGAGCAGTGGGCTGACGAGCCTGGGATCCTGCACCTCTGCGCCTGAGTGGTACTATACCTGGCAGATATTGGCAGCCATCGGCAACCCCAGTACACGGCCTATCCCTGCTGACGAGGGGTGATACCCCGAAACATGTGTCCAGGGATGGCGAAGACAGCGAAGATAGCAGAAGATCGAAAGATGATGCATCGCAAACACTTTACTACATTGACCAGAGTCCTTAGGGGCGACACCGCCGGTGTGTGAGTAGTGTGCGACCCCACCCCCATTTGTAACGCTATGGAACTAATATACTCAAAAATGAATTACCAATATTAATTATTAAACAATAAATTATTAATTAATACATTATTATTTTTTTACAATTTTAAATACATTACTTCCCTTCCTATTCCCCTATAAACCCACAACCCACTACGGAACTAATATACGCAAAAATGTATTAACATAAAATTAATTACCTTAAAAAAATTGTAACAAAAATTTAAAAAATATTATATACTTTTAACACATATACTAACATATAATACAATTAGAAAATAGATATAATGACATTCTATATAAAGACATTCAATATAATGACATTCAATATTACTTACCTATATGTCGATATTATTTCCATCTATATTATGTCTATTCTATATTCTGCCCTCTCGATATTTTTGATTCAATATTGTCTGCTCTCGATATAGTTTTAATTCTATATTTTGGGTGTTGACCATCTTGCAAAGAAATATGTGGACATTGTTGTTTCAATGTATTCCAAGCATGATTGTTAACCCAGATGACCATAAACCACATGGACACATTTCAGCACATCATATCATTTTTTTAAGGGGCAAGTGTGAGCGCTGTAAATAATTGGCTAGCACTCTTGACTTGGGGACTGACTTAGAGTTTGGTAGGTAGGATACTCCGTTACAAATGTGACAGATATCTTGCCCACAGTGCTACACATGCATTATACCCTAAGGCACTTGTCATATGGTGGACAGAATATCCATCACATTTGTGATCGAGAAACCTGCCCCCCAAACTCCAAGCCAGGCCCTCATAGTTTAAATAATCACTTTATATCACCATGCGTCCAACCAGTATTCAGACAATGTCTGTGGCATTAGACAGATTGCAGGTACGCGGTTTTTGAGGCCTTTATCTCGCGTTCACGGTAATCTTGTTGATTTTCCTCTCTCTCTTTAGAGGCAGCTGACATTTACTCGTTCTTTCAAATCCAATTTATTTCTCTGCCTTAGCAACCTGTTCATCTGTGCTGTTTAACTCCCTGGAACATGAAACAAATCTGACTCATACAGGTGCATCATAGGATAGTCTTGCGTATAATATATGTTCTTCGATCAATTTTTTGTAAAACATTGTTTGATGCACCCTACTCCCTATTTCAACAATTCCTTTCAGTAGGTCCTTGAACTCCTTTTGAGTGGTTAGCAATTTGAAATCTACTCCTATGACTCTGTAAATAATAAAATGAAATATGGAATGTGATTAGTTCTTTAGGTGAGTGTGAGCCCTGGCCTATGGTTGCGCATGCACAATTTTTGTTATGCTATAAAGATATTTAATTAAACATCACTTTTTAGTAGTTTTCTCAAGAGTACTTTGGGAAATCAGCTTTTATGTGAAATGTACATAGCTCAGTTTATTTTGATTGACAAGCACTAATGAGTAACCCATTGTATGCTTGATTTTGTTCTGATGTGTATTTGCATAGTGCCTTAACACTACGTATGCAAACACTGTCTTTCTTTAATTATATGTGAAGCAATCTAATGTTGTACACTGATTCTCACAATTACAAAAAATTTTAAAAAAATGTATACTTGTCAATTTTGATCTCTGGTTATGCAATAGTAGTAGAAAGTTAGGAAAATCTTAATATAATTAAGGAGGGCACACTTTAAGGTCTGTTGTCTGTGACAGAGGATTGATCTGTTCCCATTTTGTAGTGATATATATTTGTAAACCCAACAATATGTTGGATGATAGCAAAATTCAACCGTTTGTACTGTGGGTAGGTATTTTCTTGGATATACCTTTAGATCATTTTTATTTGTATTCTTCAAGTTCTAAGTCGAGAGATACACATTCAGTTTTACTTCTAAGGCTGCCATGTATTTTCTTTATTTTCTATTTTTCTATGATATATAACCACGTTGTGCTCTGATAATTGTTATGACCCAAAATAGTTATTAATATTCCTTCTTTCCAATTTTGCAAATCAATTACATTTTCTATGTGCCTCTGCACCAACATTTGTTGCTTTCTGGGCGTTTAATTTTTTTATCCTATTTAAGGTGCCATGTACCTGGGATTTTCAATTTGCAGGGAGGAAAATCTAATGTTGTTGACCTTCCCATTCATAGGGCAGGATGACCGTCACCTTGACCAGACGGCGCTATTGCGGGTGGGCTGTCAGGTCAGGTGTCTTAGGGCCGAGCCAGCGGGGACTACGTTGTCAGAAATCCACCACCTCCCCACATTCTAACTACAGTGAGGGAACTACAAGCTGGCTGGAAGACCACTGATTAACTGAAGTGCTCCTGCTCCAATAAACTCCAAATGACGGCTTCTATAATTAAAATATCTATACACGCTGACACTTCTCGCCTGCAGTCAGTCCGTTGTCCGTGAAGGATTCTTTAACGGACGCCATTTGTCCGTCATTTTAGCCGGGCCCTGGTCGCCCCACCTCCCTTCTTGACTCCCATGCCGTAGCAAAGCTCAGATACCCTGCAGCATGGGAGAGGCACAGCGGGATGGCAGCCCTGACACCTCCAGCCCTTGATGACCTGTTAAGAGGTGCTTCGAAGGTGACTGAGAGGGAGGGGCTGAAGGTTCAGGAGCAGCGACATCTATTCACATGCAAACAGCCCTGAATGCATCATGTCTCTGCTATTTAGAGGGGGGCTCACACATTCCATTTCTACGGGCCCCAAACATCCTAGACTCGGCCAGATACACCCCTGATTACACCGAGGCAGCACCTGCTTCTCTTCACCGAGCCTAATTACTGTCACTAAATTGTAATCAAACCTTGGTTCTTCAAACATGCAGTCTATAATGTAATACAATAAAGAAATGGCACAATCGCACCCACACTGATTAACAAGTATGGAGGACAATCAGTTCAATCAGTTCTCTTAGAGTATCTCCTGTAAGTACTGTACATCACAGTGGGGGGTGGCATTTTGGACAGAGCCTGTCTTCTCGTTGTCTTGTGGAGGAGGGGGCAAGGAGCCCAAGATGATACTAGAATACTGCATGCCCACCCCTGTGCCCACCCTGGTGGATCCTGTTCACTCTCCTGTGATGGCTCCTGTCCTCCCCTCAGTGATGGCTCCTGTCCCCCCATGTGGTGGCTCCAGTCCACCCCCGCCTGTGATGGCTCTTGTCCCCCCATGTTGTGGCTCCAGTCCACCCCCGCCTGTGATGGTTCTTGTCCCCCCATGTTGTGGCTCCAGTCCACCCCCGCCTGTGATGGCTCTTGTCCCCCCATGTTGTGGCTCCAGTCCACCCCCGCCTGTGATGGCTCTTGTCCCCCCCTGTGGTGGATCCTGTCTCCGCCCTGGGTGGCTTCGGTCCCAGTCCTGGAACGGCCCCTGCAGCGAGGGTGAAGTTCTTGATGGGCCTCTTCTCAAAAGGGCTCAGCTCAAAATTAATATGGAAAGGTGGGCGAGTAAGTAAGTGAAGGGATGGGTGAATGGCTGGATGAATTAGTGAAAGGGTGAATGGATGAATGAAAGATTGAATAAATGGATAATGAGAGAGGATGGATGGATTGATGAGTGAGGGGAAGGATGGAAAGAAAATGTAAATAGCTGGATGTATGAGTGGAAGGGTAGCTGGGTGATGGATGAGGGGAAAGATGGATGAGGGGAAGGATGATGGATGAGGAGAAGGATGGATGGATGGATGGATGGGAAGGATGGATGGATGAGAGGAAGGATAAATGGACGGGATGGATGGATGGGTGAGGGGAAGGATGGATGGAAGGAAGGATGGCTAAATGAAAGGGTCAATGGAGAGAGAAAGGGAGGATGGATGACTAAAAGAGTGGATGGGTGGAAGGATTAGTAAGTGAAAGGATGGCTGGATTGGTGAAAGGGTAAATGGCTGAATGGATGAGTGAATGGATGGATGGGATGAAGAGTGGATGGGTAAGTGTACAGATGGATAGGGTGAAAGGGTGGATGGATGGATGGATGGATAATGGAGGATGAGTGAAAGGATGGATGAGGGGATGGATGAAGGGATGGATGAGTGAAATGATAGATGGAAGGATACATGATGGATAGGTTTGCAAATGGTTGAATATGTTTGGAAATGGCTGGGCTTACTTATATACTATTGCGCGACCTCTGATGTGTCTGTAAAACGTACCTATTGTCCTGAACTTTTGTCCTGAATTTTGACCTCCTGTCCTGAATTTGTGTCCTGAATTTTGACCCTTTGTCCTGAATTTTTACACTCACTGTCCTGAATTTGCACCAATGCCAGTTGGTCACCCTACTGTAGACATGTCTTCATGACAGAACTACTATAATACTTAACTCATAAGAAAACATCTGGATGTACAGGTTAAAACCACTGCATCCAGATGGATTGAATACAAGTAACAGTACCATCTATTAAAGGCATATCTTAATAGATCTGAGGTCTTCATTGAATCTAACTTCTAAATTGAGTATTTACTCATGAAGCTTTTGGAAAGTCCAAGACTGTAAGCTGTGCAATCATTGAGCAAACACTTGTGTACTACCTGAGGAATATGGAAGCCTGAACATTGCATCAAATGTATATATGATTGTTCTTTGCTAAGCCCATATGTTTGAGTCACTTTCTTTCACATTCTTGGGCACATTGACTAATATTTCACACACTGCAGTGCAGCAAACAAAGTTTCCTTGTTGCGTGAAAGGGAGAGAGCAGAAATACTCCATATTTTCAACACCTTCCTGCACAAAAACGATTTTTAGAGGCATTTTTTCTCTATCCATGTAGGCATCAGAATGCACGACACTTGGAAAGAGAAAATAACATGGAGAAATTAGAATATTTCTCCTTGTCATGCCTCACTGGAAAGGCTGCACATTTTGACTCATTCCCTGGTTTGCTAGTTTTAGTAACTCTGGGACTGCACCTCAGCCCATGGGTGGATTCATGGAAATGTCCATGTTCCACCCATGAAACGCCACCCAAGCTGCAATGTAGCGTAATGCAGCAGAAGCAGGTGTGTTGGGTTACATTTCTAAACAAAGCCATGCAAGGTGACACAAATTACCTTTTTTGGGGCTTTGTAAATATTTCAGACGCTTTTGCATTGTCTGTGCATCACCTTGTGTGACGCAAGGCAAGGACAATGCAAAGGCTTTAGAAATTAGGGTCTCAATTTCTTTGTATCCTTTTGGAACCAGATTTTCGCCCTGGTTGAATGTTGCTTTCTTGAAATTTTTATATAGCTGTGTAATTTTTTTAATAAACGTAATGTACCAGCGGAAAACATACATAAACAATATGCCAAATGTCAGTGGGATACATCCCCATTTGCGAGTATGAGCGACATTTCAAAACCAATAGTACAATACAACTCCGCCACCCTTAAGGAATGATATTTATTTATTTATTTATTTATTTATTTATTTTGAAAGTTTTATATAGCGCGAACAAGATCTTTGCAGATATCAGAGCGCTTTACAAAGCAGGGCATACCAACAAGCAGCGCATACCAACAAGAGAGTGAAACAAGAGAGTAGGTTCTCGTAAACATAAAATCGAACCCACCACTTTGTTTAATGGGAGAAAAAAGTTTTAAGATGTAAGAATAAATAGCAAATGCTTTGCGCTCTTGGTCACCATCAAAGAACGTATCCTTAAGATCTACGCATTCTGCATATCTCAATGAACACGGTGCAGGTGGGCCAGCACTCTTCTAAGTTCTAGTACCTGTGCCACACAGTAGATTCAAATTTTAGCAGCTGATACCGGTCTGTTCTGATTATACTCCGGCTCGGAAAATGGCTTGGTCTGGCCTATACAAGATTTGATTGCTTTGTCAGTGTTTTATTAGCTGTGTAGTTCAGCAGCCAGGTTGAAAGATGAGAAAAAAAACAAGCTATGCCGCAGTCAAGTTACCACGTCGTAGCAAGTTGTTGTTTTGATTTTATTTTTACTGATTATAATGCTGCACGTCAGCTATGCTGCTGTACGACATTGCAAATAACAGACCAGGCGAAATAGCTGTAGGTTTTGTCAGATTTTAAGTCCTAATGTTTAGCAGCATCACTCCTGTACAGCATTTTTAAAAGTAAAACCTAATCCTGCGATGACTTGGCTAGTGTTGACCATATCAGCATCTCCCCCTCCCCCCTTTTTTCAGCCATGTTGTACAACCGCAGCAAAGCTGTCCCAACATTGCTAAAACATTGCCAAAACCAATAGATCTTGCACAGGCAAGACCTATTGGTTAACAATGAATGAGGCATTGTATTGGGCTTTGTCTAAAGGTCTGCAGTATGTTTAGCAAGCATCCATATGAAACTCCTATTTTTTTGTCATTTGGAAGAGTTCTTGCTATTACTCTCTTTGCATGATCAGTACATATGGTGCCCATGTGTCCTATTTGAGCGAATTGCCTTCTGTGCCACTCTTTTAAGAATTCCCAGAAACCAATGTTCATGGTTTAGCCCAGGGCTGTGTTGGCCTGAGTCCAGGGACTCCATGCTTTGACCGATTTCTTACCCACCCGACGGTCCTTTGAGTGTGGCACAATGATTCAGGCCACTGAGGAAAATTGTTGATAAAACAATGGACAAATGTGAGGGCCGGAGGATTTATGTGATTCTGTGCCTGCAGTGTTTAGTGAATAAATGTTGATTTAATTAATGTACTACACAATTTGCTGGATGATTTGCAGAACTTACACAAAAAAACATTTCTAGCTAAAATGTATAAAAACAATGCTACCAGAGAACATACATTGCATTTTTGCATCTTAATTAAGAAAACCTTGCTTCATAATTTGGTTGTCTAAGATGCGTAATTCTGGTAGCCCAGATAATGGTAAAGTTCTGCATAGTGGTTTGGGGGTGTTAGTATGATGATAAAAAACAATCCATATTTCAAAAGAAAGCATGACATACAGGGGTGGCTCCTCAGCTAAGGCGGGGGAGCGTTGCCCCACTGCTCTTTGAACAGGAAAATTAAAATGATAATAACGTAGTTATTATCATTTTATTTTTCGCAGGCTCGGGACTGGGTTAGGGCGAGGCAGGCCTGGAGGCACAGGGGGAGGAGTAATTTGCACACTCCAAGTCCCCATGACTGCTGGGCCGGCCGTCTTTGCCTGGCCAAACTGTCATGCGCACTTGGCATGTTCCCCACCAGGCTTCATTACACAGGCTGGTGGGGAACATGCCCAGGCCCCCAGTCCCTATCCGAGTGCCGACCCATGATGCTTAGACCAATAGGGGAGCCAATCGTTGCGATTGGCAATGGGGAGTCTGGGTGCCCTGGTTCTGGGACCCAAGAAGCAGAGGAGGGACACAGCTGGCGGAACAGGTGAGTGTTATTTATTTATTGTTCCCAGACCCCCACCTCCCCTCCGACTCTCCACCCTCATGCCCTACCCACCGCCACAGATGAAATATTTTGCATATTTCACTGTAAAATATGGGTTTTATACCACTTACCACTGCATTGTCTGCAATAAAAGCACCTAAACATACTTGGGTGCTTTTGTTGCAGAAGATGAAGTGGCAAGTGCTATATCTTGAAGTTGTCTATATATATCTTAAAAAAACAAAGTTGAAAACAGTGTCATGGTTTTTGCTCAAATGTGCAAAACCTTTGAAGTTCGACGGTTAAAAAAGTTAAAAACAAGGTAATGGTTTTGGCTCAAATGTGCAAAACCGATGAAGCTCGATGGTTACAATATGCAACGTACACATCCCATGCCATAACTAAGGTCTCTTGCCATGTTTTGCCATGGCAGTCAGTCTTTTTTTCATGTCCATTTTTAAATAAGTGTTTTGTTTTATGCTTTCTGCATGGCAGTCGATGTTAGTTATGGTAAAGGCAGGGTTATTAGCTCTGTTATTGCTTGTTAACTGTGCAGCCTGGCCACTCTCCCAGATACCTGATACCAGTTGCCTGCTTTATTATGTCACTTCCTTGTTATTTCCCATCTGTTGTTTCTTTGTAGCATTGTTGTTGCCTGCTCTCCCTTCTGTATCTCTACTGCCTACTCACACTACTGTAAGCTGTCTATTAGCATTAACATGGGCAGGCATGTTGTTAAGCCCTAACACAATGTCCCCCTGCAAAGTACAAAGTGGCTGGAACAGACAAGAATCGCTCTAGCAAGTAGGCCTGTCTTCAATATAGTAGTGTTTGGATGTGCTGGCACATTAACCCAACACATATCACAGGGTCTTGGACCAGGGTCAACGGACTCGATAATTCTCGCCTCAGTGCCTACTCTAACCAGGGAACACACTCGGTAACTCTGGGCATTAAGCTTGCCTCATCTCTACAACGGCCCCCCACAGACGCCGGGGATGCCTGGTTTCACCCTGGAGATACCCAGAAAGGGAGCATCTCACAGGGAAAACCAGGACGGGTTCCCCAGCGGTCTACAGCGCCAGGACACTCGGGTAGAGTAACAGTGCGCTTTACAAGTATCCCACATCCCACATTTATATATACTTTACAAATGTATGTTTTTATTGTCACATATATAATTGATTTCTTTTTAAGTTCGAGTAAAGGTTTATTGAAAAATTAAAGTGGTTACAAAAAACAATACTTCGTACAGACACTCATTTATCGATGCATAGTAAACAGAAAAGGGTACTTAAGAATACTATTGATATACAAAACTCTTCAAGGTAGTAATAGTATAACTTAGGAAATGATATGAATACATTCAAAGGTTCATAAACATTGCAAATAGTAGTACATGTAAAAAATATATACATTTGAAAGGGTGTAATAGGGAGTGACAAATTGAACACAATTATGTAAACACAAACAGTAGGAAGGCAGGGAGGTTTGGTAACTTCTTGCATTGAAGGAGCTGGGGACGAAGTGTTCTTTGCTGTTGTATTTAGAAAGTATGTGAGAGGAGACCAGAGGTGTAATCTTTTCGTAGCTAAAGAGATAGGGTGGACAAGGGCTGTATCTAAACGATGATTATGGCATACCGCATACCACTATGCTAAATAGGACAATTTAGAAGAGTCTTCCCAATTATTTTTAAAATCTGTTGAAATGCTGCAGCTAGTCCGGTACCAGGGACCGCCCGCCATAAGGACGGGGGTCCCGTGCCTGGTATTAGGATGCGACCACCACAGTGGCGGGCCCATCCTGCATTCCTACCATTGTGGCGGGCGGTGCACTCAGCACCGCCCGCCACAATCGCAGTTCGGGCTGGACTGTTCCCATGAGGCACAGGGTCAGACTGATTTGCATATGGCCATGTCTGAACTGGGGTGACAGAGTGGGCTAAAGAACGGTGATGGATCAAACCCAGATCTGTTGACTGGGTGTGAGTGTTTGATTGGTTCAAATGCTCCGTCTATCACCACCCACCCCCTTTTGCACCACAATCGCAGGAAGGCATGCAGTGCACTTCCACGCACAGCATGGCAGGCACCACGCGGTGCCTGCCATGCTGTGCATGGAACTGCTGGGGGGTACCATAGGTACACCCATGTGCACCCCCCACCCCCCTGGAGTCCATGGGGGCCCGCATTGGGCCCCCAATGCAGACTCTGCATGCCTCTCCGTGGCGGTATTGCCGCCACGGAAAGGCATTTAAAAAGTCCCATCCTAATATGGCTGGTGGTGTCTGATAGAAATCGCCACCATAGAAACCCTTTTCCACCCTGGTCGCAAGGTGACCGGGGCGGAAAAGCGGCGGGTCTTCCCGTCCGCCGCGGACCCCCCAGCCATACTAATATGGCGGGGGGTCATTCTGGGACGGAGGGCGGGCGGATCGCCCCCGCCAGGCCGGCGGTGGCTACCGCCGGCCTGGCGGGGGCGATCCGCCCGCCATCCTAATGGGCCCCTTAGTTGGGGTTGATAGTCACCCAGTCCAGTGCTAAACTACCTAGGAAAATGTTGTTAAGGGAGAGGGATGTTTTGGTATGAAAAATATTGTAGATTTGGTGCCAAACTTGTTTCAAAAATGTTAAAACATGTGTGCATGTAAATGTCATGTGTTTGAAGTCAGCATCACCTTGGGAGCATGTCCAACATGTGTTAGGATTTGTGTTGTGTATCTTGTTTAGATGAACTGGGGTGAAAAACAACCGTTTGCAAATAAAGAAAAGTGTTTGTGTTGTGCTGGCTGCTCTAGAGGATTTCCTGAGTTTCATCCAAATTCTGCTCCATAAAGTAATGGGTCAATTCGTTTTCAGATCAGATTCCCATGAGAGATCTACTTTGGGTTTGTGTCTATTATCAGGAGGTGCCATTAGATGAGAATACATATTGGAGGCCTTGGGGTTTATGAGGAAGAAATTGTGGCATGGGAATGTGGGATAGGATTGTGAGGGGGTGGAGTGGTGAGTTTTGCATGTGCCTCAATTATTACATTCTGCAAAGTCATAAATGTAGGTTTAAAGGAAGGAGGTAAATGATAGAGAGCTTGTATTTGTGTGAATTGAATGGGTGAGCCTTGGTAAAACAATTGGTGAACCCAAAGTAGACCTTTGCTCTTTCATACCTTCCAGAATATTGCTTTCCTTTTAAAATGATCAATTTATTATGCCAAATTGTGGAGTTGAGAAAAGTTTCTAAGTTGTGTTTAGCTAAGTGAGGAGCAATAGATAATAGTTTACTTGATTGCTTAATTATCGGAGTAGAGAGCTTTTGTGGCTTCCGGTTAAAAGAAAGGTATTCCTGGAATGAGAAAGGGGTTACAAATTAGAGTTCGAGATCCACCCAAAGAGGTCTAGTTTCAGATTGAGTAGTAATCCAATTTGATAGTTGTCTTAGTTGGAAGGCTGTATGATAATTAGAGAAATGGGTAAATTAACCCCTCCTTCAGATTTTGGTCTAGTTAATTTCTGTAGCGCCATTCGTGATTTTTTAGCATTCCATAAAAAAGAAATTAGAATGGAATTAATTTTTTGAAAGAAGTTAGATGGAATGGATGTTGGTATGTTAGAAAGGATGTATAGGACTATAGGTGTCAGCATCTTTTTAATAGTGTCCAAGCTACCCCACCAAGATAAATGGAGGGGATGCCATCTTGCAGTTAGTGATTTAGGTTTGGCAGAGCATTTATCAATGTTTAGAGAAATTGATTTTTTAATAGAGGGAGAGAACCAGATGCCAAGATATTTTATATGTTTAGAGTTCCAGGCGAAATTAGAAATCTTAAAATCCTCCTTGAAGGTGTATTTAGTTAAGGGTAAAATCTCACATTTCCCTTTGTTCAATTTCTAGCCTGACACCAGACCATAATCTTCCACTTTTCCTAGAAAGGCTGTGAGGGAGGATTGTGGTTGGGAGAGAAAACTAGAATATCGTTAGCATATGCTGCTAATTTAATCTGTTGAGGGTCCGAGACAAAGCCTATTATGGAAAGTTGTTGGCGAATTTTTCACAGGAAGGGTTCTAAAGCTAAATTAAAAAGAAAAGGTGATAAGGCGCAACCCTGACGAACACCTCGTTTGAGACTGTAGTAAGGAGAGATAAGACCATTAGTTGATATTGTAGCTTTGGGATCCGAGTAAAGTAGGGCAATTAAGGATGTGATTTTTGGTACAATTCTGACCCATTTGAGAGTGTGGAAGATAAATGGCCAATAAATCCAGATCAGAGGCTTTTTCCGCGTCTTACGCAATTGCTGCCGGAGAATCCGAATAGTGTGATGATTTGGATATAATGTAAAAAAATAGACATTTGTTGTCTGTGATACTCTGACCTTTGCAAAGGGTAAGAGGGAACATTTATAAAGACCATAAAGGATTCAATCCCCCTAATCTATTTGTTCAATAACATTACAAGAATCCCTGGTCTTAAGAACAATGTTTCTCAAAAGAATCAATCAGAGAAACAAAGCCACATTCGGCCCTATCAAGATTCAGTATAAGAGAAGCCAAAAAACATCACAGAAATGAGTGAAAAAGACAAACTAGAGCCACCTTAGGATAATTGGTGTCCCATCATTTGCACATTCACGTGCCCAGTGTCATCATCTGGGATTTCCAAAAACAATCGTCTCGTGTCCTCCCTTGATTTTCAACAGAGGAACAAAAAGATGTAGTTGTCTCCTTTAGTGTAGCTCACATAAGGAAAAAGTGCAAAGGGATATTGTTTTTCTTAAATGTTTTTGTTTGTGCAGTGCAAAAAAATAATGAACAAGTGTAAAGTCTATTTATCTAAAAAGCGATAGACACCAAACAGATGGCGCATACGATTTTTTTTAGCGCTCTCTCTGCTGTGTCGTCCTACTAAAAACAATAGTGAAGCAAGTGAAAAAGAAAGACCGTTAAGAATACATCACTGCTTTCTTCAGGACCTTAACATACCATACCATTGCCACTGCTATTTCATCGAAAAAAATACATACAGTTCTGACTGTGATTCTGTGATGCTGGAGTGCAGCTTGGCTTTGACAGAGGGGTACCGACGGAGAGAGCGGGGCCTCATTATACCCAAGCTGGTGCCGAGTGAGGTGAGGTCCACCCCTTGAGATACAATGATGTCGCAACACATCATGTCTCCAAGGAGGATTTGAATCACAGTCAGAACTGTACGTATTTTTTTCTATGAAATAGCAGTGACAATGGTATTGTATGTTAAGGTCCTGAAGAAAGCCAGGGAAATGGGCCTTTAATGGCTGAAACATGTTGACCAATTTAGACAGTGATTTATTCTTAACTGTCTTCCTTTTTCACTTGCTTCACTATTGTTTTTAGTAGGACGGCACAGCAGAGAGAGCGCAAAAAAATTGTGTGCACCATCTGTTTGGTGTCTATCGCTTTTTAGATAAATACACTTTACACTTGTTCATTAATTTTTTGCACTGCTCAAACAAAAAACATTTAAGAAAAACAATATCCCTTTGCACTTTTTCCTTAGGTGAGCTACACTAAAGGAGACAACTACATCTTTTTGTTCCTCTGTTGAAAATCAAGGGAGGACATGAGACGGTTGTTTTTGGAAATCTCAGATGATGACACTGGGCACGTGAATGTGCAAATGATGGGATACCAATTATCCTAAGGTGGCTCTAGTTTGTCTTTTCCACTCATTTCTGTGAGGTTTTTTGGCTTCTCTTTTATTGAATCTTGATAGGGCCGAATGTGGCTTTGTTTCTCTGATTGTTTCTTTTGAGAAACATTGTTCTTAAGACCAGGGATTCTTGTAATGTTACTGATACTCTGACCTTTGACAAAACCTGATTGTTCCTTACCAAGTAACAGTGGAAGATGCGGTCGTAGTATTAGAGCTAAAGCTTTGGAAACTATTTTATAATCTACGTTTACTAAGGAGATGGGTCTATCATTTTTGCAAAAGCGTAAGTCCTTATCAGCTTTTGGTAATAGGCAGATCAAGGCTTCAGAAAAAGAGCCAATGGATTTACGTGAAGTGATAAAGGAAGAAATAAGAGTATGTAAGTGTGGGAGTAATAAATGAGCAAAGTGTAGGTAAAATTCCACTATAAAACCATCAGGGCCAGTGGCTTTGTCTTTTTTAAGGGTTTTTAAAGCATTGAAAAGTTCTGTTTGTCTAAGATCAGATTCCAAAATTGTTAAATCCATCTGGGGATTGATGTGTTTTTGAGTTGTGGAAAAGTAATGGGAAAGGTCTGTATCTGAAGGTGTGCTTTCTGGTGTGTAAAGGGACTTATAGACGTGTACAAATTCTTGGAGAATTTCTGGGTCTTTAAGTTTTGTAATTTGATTGTCATCTATAATGGAATCAATGTGAAGTTTCTGTTGTTTAATTTTCAAATAATTGGCCAGAAGTTTGCCTGATTTATTTTGGCCCCCATAGTACTTAGCTAAATATTTTAGTAAATACTAGCAGCCCGTCCCGACGTTGTCCGGGTATGAAATAGAATGTGTGTAATGTGTGTATTTGGCAAGGGCAATTTGTTTTAAAATCTCGCGGTAGACAACATTTTTTGTTTCATTAGAATAGGGACGGAGAAGGGCCAGCGGCAGCCCTGGTTGATGTTAGCAGGCACGTGTAATTGGTGTAGTGATCCACCGCCTGAGCCCGGCTACAGCCCTGGTTGCTGTTAGCAGGCGCGTGTAATGTCATTGAATGAGTGAGTTATCAGCCGCGGGTAAATCCATTTAAAGAGAGAGTTCAGTGACAAGGAGTAGGAGAGGCTGCAGTAATTGTCCCCGCAGACACGCTCATTTGCGTGTTCCCCTGCTTGAGGCCCAGATGCAGGCCTGTTTGATGTTAGCAGGCGCGTGTTCCCCCGCTTGAGGCCCAGCTGCAGCCCTGGTTGATGTTATCAGGCGCGTTTGATTAGTGTACTGATCCGCCGCTTGAGCCCGGCTACAGCCCTGGTTGCTGTTAGCAGGCGCGTGTAATGTCATTGAATGAGTGAGTTATCAGCCGCGGGTAAATCCATTTAAAGAGAGAGTTCAGTGACAAGGAGTAGGAGAGGCTGCAGTAATTGTCCCCGCAGACACGCTCATTTGCGTGTTCCCCTGCTTGAGGCCCAGATGCAGGCCTGTTTGATGTTAGCAGGCGCGTGTTCCCCCGCTTGAGGCCCAGCTGCAGCCCTGGTTGATGTTATCACGCGCGTTTGATTAGTGTACTGATCTGCCGCCTGAGCCCGGCTAGAGCCCTGGTTGATGGTTGCAGGCGCGTCTAATTTCGTTGAATGAGAGAGTTCAGTAACAGCGCGCAGGAGAGGCTGCAGTAATGTTACTTGCCAGGCCTCCAGCTGAACGCGTTTGTCATGCCCCCAGCACACGGCTACAGCAGACGATCTTCTGATTAATGCTACGACCCACATGGCATGAAGGGCGGAACGTAGCACACGCCCCCTGCATTTCTCACGCCCCCAGCGTTCCCCTTGATGCGGCGCAATTGTGTTAACATGGCATGAAGGGCGGACACACGCCCCCAGCGTTTCTCACGCCCCCAGCGTGCCCCTTGATGCTGCGCAGCAACGTAATTGGCGCTTGTATGTACGACTCACATGGCATGAAGGGCGGACACATGCCCCCAGCATTTGTCACGCCCCCAGCACACACCCAAAGCCCACGATGTGATGGCCGTACCACACGCCCCCAGCATTAGTCACGCCCCCCAGACCACGCCCACAGCACAACGAAGACATGCCCACGAGGGACTACTTTGCTGGCATGGTTCTTTTACCTTTTAAATGTATATGGTGTCCTACGGTACAATTGTCTTGCACTGTATGATTGTGATGAACACCACTGTTTCTTGAAAAGTTAATAAAAACAATAAAAAGAAAAAATGTGTATTGTGGCCGTCGGCACAGCCTATGTCCTTCTGCTGCAACTGCCCTTTCCAACGCTGTATTGGGTGTTGTGATTGGTGCTGTGGTTACTGAGATTACCCGAATCAAAGGTTTGGGCTCTCTCTTTATAATATTAGTATGGATAAGAAGGCCTGTTTAGTAGTTGATTCATTAAAGGCGACCTTTGCATTAATGAGATCTTTGAGAGATTCCTTTGATTTGGAGGTATGGAAAGAGTGTTCGAGCTTTTTAATCTTATCAAGAAGTGTGTTGTGTGTTATGCGGAAAGCTTTGCATTTGTTTGATGCAAATCTAATAATAAAGTCTCTAGCAGTAGCTTTGAAGTCTTCCTATACTGTGTGAAAGTAAACATCTGTTGTTAAGTTAATAGAGAAAAACTCTTGAGAAAAGGATACAAAAGACGAGTTAAATTTAGGGTCGAGAAGTAAAAAGTTATCCAAACGCCATTTTTTAGGTGATGTGGAGTGACTCGGAAGGTCCAATTGAATCAAAACAGGAGCATTTATTTGGGCATGCTTTGGTTCAAAAGTGAAGTGTTTTTGCTAAGTTTTTGCTGAGTTGTAAGCAGTATGCATTGCACACGCATGCCGCGAGCTATGACCTCTTAATTCTTTAACTGCAATTGTCTGTCAGAAAATATTTTTGTTTTGATCGTTCACAGGTTTTAGCATTGTAAATTGTTTATTTTGACAGGTTCTGTTCTTGTTGCCTTCATTTCGATAGTCGTTGTCTATGGTGTAACCACGCCTTAGAAGTGAGTGAGTGGCACATGATTTGACATTACCACCATGCAGCATGTGTTTAATGAAGCCAGGTCGGGTTGCTTCTATGAGTCCTGTGCAGTTTTCATCCCAGGTGCCAATCTCAGTCAGGCAGTGCGTGGTTTGATTGCGTGTTGTCCTGTGGGTTGTTAAATCTCAAAGGTGTCTGTCTAGTCTACGTAAATATGTGAGAAAACCTGTTTCTATTTAGTTGAAGCATAGTTCTGGGAAAGCTGTTTTAGCTGAGACACTCAGAAACTATTTGATGGGGCCCTTTGCATGTAGCCGTCTCCTGGCCTCCACCTAAAGCAGGCACTTTACTTCTTCCATTCATAGTCCAGCTACTCCTCCGCTCAGGGCATATGACATGAGGCACTGGGCATTGCTGTCAAACGTCTTGTAAATACTGAAATGTGGCAGTGAATGTTCAGTTACTGGGCTTCACCTGATGGCAAGTTGCTTCTACAGGAAGGTGTATGGCAAGGTGAACAACTTTATAAATTATGAAATACAGTATTTTTGGCATGTAGCTAATGCAGTTGTCGTGTGGGTCCTGATTTTGACAGTCTACTATTAGACCCAGTGGTTGGATTTTGTATGTGAGCCTCGCCTGGCAGCTTCCTTTAATTTGAGCTTCTCTCGTGAAGAATGACTAAAGATATTAAAACCTCCTCCTCTCAAACCCCTGGGAGTGGTGGGTTTAGCTAAACCATGGGGAAGTGGGAATCCAGTTGTCAGCTCTTGTCATATTTTGGGAAGTGCTTCTTTTCCTTCCTCACAACCGGGCCTTGTGCAGTGAGACTGACTGCTGAATCATCAGATGTTAACCAGAACTTGTGAAATTATTGAATTTTTAATGGAAATACAAGAATTTTTTTAGTCCACCTGTAGTTGTTTGGCTACCCATAAGTTATCTGTGGGAGGCGATAGCACTTCGTCTATTTTCCGCGCAGATTAGACTATGTACATCAACAATGCAATTCAAAATTAGGCTCAGACCTGAGCCTTCCTCTTCCTCTTTTATTGATATGTTGCTACCTTCTTTTTGTGCCAAAAAGGTGTACTGTGTCAGTACTCAAAATGACTACAGTTTCCTGACCCTATTTGGCAAAAGTCCTCAATACTGGGCAGAGTTTGTAGGGATATTGGGGGAAGCCACTGTCCAGATGACTCATAAAAAGCTAAACAGGACAATATACCTGCTGCAGAAATCTGGGTTGACCATTATGTTTAAAGACTCCGTTCACAGCAAACAGCAGCCTTCCTCTACATAATGTCCATTTTTGAAATACTATTTACTTATTTGGAAATGAAAAAACATTGATTTTTTTTTTAATAGCGCAACTGGTTTTATACAAAATTCTAAGCCTCGGGCAGAATTGCACAGTTAAAGCATTATTTTATGTATTTTCTTCAGTGGTATGAGAGACGCAGTTACCAGAATTGTATTGTTTGCTCTGGTTTCATTGGTAGAGTAAAGAGCTACTTACCTATTGCAGTTATCCTTTAAATATTTTTCTTTGTGTCCACTTAAGATGACTTTGTACAAATGCACATTTAGGTGGTACTTCTGCAGGTAGAGTGACCGGTGCGCCGGCTCAGGAACCATAGCACATCTAAGCAGCATACGTCCAGTAACAGAGTGCCTATCTTCAGAGTACAGTAGTAAGTTTCATGCTAATTCAATTACTGCCCTCTTACTCCCCCTCCATTGTCTCAACGTTGTTTTATCGTTTCACAGGATGGGGTAATGAGCTGCATGGCTAAACACTTATAAGGTCCCAAAGGCCCAACCTTTTGGCTATGCCAATGCTTGTTGTCATTGCTGCTTGTCCCTTGTGGAGTTTTTTTGCACTTCATCCAGTATTACTTTTTTCTCACATTCCCATGGTTGTCAAGACTTTGGTGATAAAACCAAATCTGTAGGACAGTGACAGGGATTGGTGAAAGACAAATCTAGGAGGCCGGATGCGCTTCTCAATTTTGGCGTTTATTTTGGAGAAACAATGGTAACCATTTAATATTAGAGGGAAAACAGAAGGAAGACATTCGGGGTTGTTGAAATCGTCTTCGGGTGTTCCTTTCTTCATGGGTGCTCTTCTTCTCCTTCACGTGGTCTTAGATCCGTGCTTCCGTGGTGAGTCGTCCCCGGTTTCCCAGAAAAGAAGACAAGGTACGTTATAAGGTCTAATGTAGTAGATTTGTAGGGGATAGAGACCATCACCACACCCACTGGTGTTGGGGATTGTTTAATACCATTGAAGCCTATAAAGCAGCTACCTCCCTTTCTACGTATTTATTGAAATATCACCTCGCTTGTTTAACCCCCCCCCCCCCCCCCAAGTTTGAGAAGGAAGGGTGCACAGGGGAAAGAAAACACATGTGGAAATAGTGTTTAACAAGTCACTCTGGATATCGGGTTTTGGCGATCCCCTGGAGAACCGTTTTGGGCTTTACCTTCACCAGGGAATGTCGCCCTCCCTTCGTTGTACACAATGCTATTCGTGAATAAACTAAAAAAAACATGCAAACTATCCCAAAAGCTAAAGAAAACAACTGGGTAGGATCACAACCCTTCGACACCCCTTTTGCCCATTTGTTAATTTACACCTGTCTTGGTTTTAGCCCTCACCCCTTTCTCTGAGTCGTCCCATATGCCTCCCCTCCCTTACCGGATACGTACCAGGAAAGCCGCAACTCTCTGGTGTTGTGGCGGGGTGTTACGCTTCCCAGGGCGACCACCACTCTTCGCTCCAAGTCTCTGGAGCCTTGTCATCTTCCTGTGCTGTCCTCTGTCCCGATGCAGCGGTAGGCGGGTGTAGCGCGGCGGGGCCCAGGTCATATAAGCCTCAGCTACGCTTGAAAAAACACGATGAGAGACTGCAATTATACTCTCGGCCAGAAGACCACGAGCGCTCTCCGGCCCCTTTATTTATACCCTCCCCGAGGGGTGTAGGAGTGCGTGTAAACTGCAACAATATATGAGAGAGCCCGGGTGGCTCTCTACATCCCTCCTTTCTTTAAGTTCTCAGTCCTCAGCTTCTCTTAGTTCAGGGAGAGGTATATACAAAGTCTCTCAGCCGCTGACTCTGCACAGGATTTGGCCGGAGACCATACCTCTGGCTCCGGGTACAAGGAGATGTTACGACCCCAACCGGGGTTCCCTCGGTCGCTTTGGCACCTATGGACTGGCTAGCCAACCTGGGGCTATCAGAAACTCGTGGGCGGACTTGCCTGGGCGACTCAGGTATATCGCTTCTCCCCTGAGGTGACACAGGGGGGGACGATGCTGGCCACTCATCTTGAAGGCCCAACACCTCAGGGCTCACCTCCGCCTGGGTGTTGTCCCTTCTGAGCAGTGACCATAGTCCCTTGTATGTACACAATGACCCACGGCTCTGGCTTGTAGGGCGTCTGGAACTTCCACCCGGGGTGTCGGTCTTTGATCACCACCTGGTCTCCCACCTGTAGCTGAGGTTCCTGGGCTCTTCGGGCCTCACTGGCCTTCTGGTTGGTTATCGCTCTCCTCTCCTGGACGGCGGCATCATCTTGCTCCACGTGAACCCACGCAGGATCTGCTGGGATACTGTCTCTTGGGGCTCGCTTGAACAGGAGATGAGCCGGAGCACACTTAGTGGTGCTATGAGGAGTCTGACGGTACGCACCAAGGAATTGGTCAAGGGCTGCTTCAGGATCTTCCCCGTTATCAACGGCGATGCGCAATGCACGGTTGATTGTCCTCATCAGTCTTTCTACTACCCCGTTCGCTTGGGGCCATAGCGGGGTGATCTTCCTGTGGCGCACCGCTATGTTCTCAAGATACTCCTAGAACTCCCGTCCCTGGAAAGGGGGTCCGTGGTCAGACTTAACCTCTTCCGGTAGCCCCATCATTGCAAAGCCTCGATCCAGGACTCTCTTCACATGTGTGAATGCTGTTGATGCGACGACTTCGACGATGGTAAACTTTGAGAACAAGTCAACCATGACCAGCATGTGACATCCGTCTGGGAAGCTCTCGAAGCCCAGACTGAGATGTGACCATGGAGTTGTGCACGGTTCTTCAGTGATCACCGGTGCTGGCGCTGGGTCTCCCCCCTGTGATCGTGCAGGCATGGCACTGCCGTACCATGTCCTCTACCATGGAGTCCATGGTAGGGAACCAAACCTTGTCCCTCAACCTTGCCTTGGTCTTGGCCATTCCCTGGTGACCAACATGGGCCAGCGCGAGGATCCTCCTCTGTAGGTTTTCTAGGACCACTATGAGATGTCCCCTCAGGATGACTCCTCCTTCCCCCACACTGAGTTCGCTGCGAACATGCCACAGCTGTTGACGGGTATGGCTGACCTCCGGCCGGAGGACGCGAGCACCGTCCATGAAGTGGGCACAACCGTTGTTCTCCAAGGCTCCTCGAACTCGGGCGGGAGTGTGGTCTTCTTGGGTGGTCTGGCCGATCTTTTCGAGCGTCATGGCCTTGGGACACGCCCCTTGCAACACCATGTGGACAAACGCCTCCATGCTGCAGGCATCCGCAGACGGGTCGACTGGTGTCAGGATTCCGGGTGTTGAGACAGGCAGTCGGCAGGGTTGTATGCCCCTGGGCGTAAAACCACCTTGAAGTTGTTTCCTTGCAGCTGCACGGCCCATCGTTTGATCCTCGGGGGCGCTAGTCGGGATGAGCCCGCAAACAGCGGGAGTAACGGCTTGTGGTCGGTCACGACACTGAACTCTTGGCTGCACAGATACAAGTGAAAATGCTGGCACGCCCACTTGATCGCCAATGCCTCCCTCTCGATTTGGGCGTATCTGGTCTCGGTGTCGGTGAGGGCTTTGCTGGCGTAGGCAACTGGCTTCCACACTTCCGGGCCATGTTCCTGGAGAAGAACCGCCCCAAGGCCCACAGGGCTGGCGTCGACAACCAGTTCCGTTCTGCGTCGTGGATGGAAGTAGGCCATCACGTCTTGTCCAGCAGTCCCGCCTTGATGTCTTGGAAAGCCTTGTTGTCTGCCAGTGTCCATTCCCACTTGTGGTCTTGATGTGTGAGTGCTCGCAGTGGCTAGGATATGGCTGCCAGATTGGGAATGAACCGTCCACAGTACATGGCCATGCCGAGGAAGCTCCTCACCTCAGTGGGGTTGTGAGCGGTGCTGGCCGCTCGGATGGCTTCAGCCTTCTTCGGATCCACCAGGAGTCCCTCATGGGTGAACGTATAGCCAAAGAAGTCATTGCTCTCCTGATAGAATGAGCACTTAGACTTGTGCAGGGTTAGCCCGCAGTCCACTAGCCTTTTCAGCACAGCCCTGAGGTGCGAGTGATGTTCCTTGAGAGTGGTGGAGCACACGAGGATATAATTGCTGAGTTTGATCTCTCCCTGCAGCCCCGACAGTGCTTCCCGGATGGCATTTTAGAAGACTTTGGTGGCTGAGGACACTCCGAAGCTGAGCCTCTTGTACCTGCGTAGGCCTACATGCGTCAAAAAAGTGGTAATGTACCGGCTCTCCGACTCCAGTTCCGGTTGGGTAGGCCCAGACACCTTCTTGATTACCCCTAGCTCTTCAAGCTTCCTTAGCTCCTCCTCCACTTGCGGGCGTAAGTTGAAGGGTATCCGACGGTGCCAGAGGGCCACTGGTTGCACGGAAGGGTCAATGTGGAGCTTGAACCTCTTGCCTTTGAGTTTCCCCAGTCCTTTGAAGAGCGCCAGAAACTCCTTTAACATTGCCTCCGCATGGGACTCATGAACTTGATTGGCGAAGAAGACAAGCCAGAGGTCCTCGGCTGTGTGGCAGCTGAGCAAAGTCCCCTTCTTACCCTCCGTGATGTGGAACTTCACTTAGGTGGAGTAGCTCCCACTTGCGACCGTGGCTGGAATGACGCCCCGGAGAGGGAGCGGGTCTGTCAGTCCATACGCGTAGATCCTTATTGTGGATGGTGCGACCTCCATCTTGCTGGGCGGCGACGGCGTGGTGTTTCCCATTGCGGCTGGGCACGAGTGCATGGGCGCAGGAGCGTGGCTTGCACGCTGGCGAGCAGCTCAGGGGTGTGCGTCCTAGCACGTGCTTGTTTTTCCTTTTCTTTGGCCGTGCTGTGGCTACTTGTGCCTGTCGGTGGGGCATGATATTTCCTCCTGTGCACCTCTGTGTGGGTGGCAGAGAGTGAGCAGGCTGGTCCCCTCGGTTGCGTGACCCTGCAATGACTGCCCGTTGTCCCAGCAGCGCAGTCCTCTCTTCTTCTATCAGACTCTGCGCCTCTATCCTCCACACTTTCAGCGGCCCCACATTTGCAGTTACCAGTGCTTGTTGTTTTCTTTTATTGTTTTTTTTTCTTTTTCCTGGACCAGGGGCACCCTTACCGATGCTTCCCTCACATGTGGACACGCAGGGCCCTTCGCCTGAGGGGCTGGTGAAGCATAGGTTTAACAGGGCAGCCGGTGCAGCAATGTGTGCAGGCAGTGGAAGGGGCAGCCCCAGACCCGGGGCCTCGCTGCTCCTAGGCAGACGCAAAGGGATCCAGGCCTGTAGGCCTCCCGTGGAGTCAGCGCGGTGAGGAGGAAGGCGTGGAAACTGCCACGTGTGAGGAGCGCCGTGCGGGCGGAGCAGCAGGCACTCACCCCCCTTGACATGCGTCGCACCAGCGAGCCCCGCAGGCTGAACACGCTCCCGATGGCCAGGGAGGCGCGTGGGCGGGCTCAAGCTGGCGGCGCACAGCAGCTACAGCGGACAACAGGCAGCACAGCGGGCAGGACAGCGGGCCGCTCGGAGCGATGCGGGCGGGCTCCGCGGTATACCTCCACACTCCTCACTCGGCACCAATGAGAGCCGGGCAAACAAGGGTGGGCACCGCGCGCTCTCCAACTGACAGCACCGAAGGTAGGCGGGCACACGTGGGGTGCGACTGGCCTCGTCGTCAATGTAGCGCGGCAGGGCCCAGGTCATATAGGCCTCAGCTACGCTTGAATAAACACGATGAGAGACTGCAATATTATACTCTCAGCCGGAAGACCACGAGCGGTCTCCGGCCCCTTTATTTATACCCTCGGGACAAGCCCGCCCCGAGGGGTGTAGGAGTACGTTTAAACTGCAACAATATATGAGAGATCCCGGGTGGCTCTCTACAGCGGTTTCCTTTCTTTGTTATCCCATGCAGTTTCATGAATGTCCGCTGGCTCGATAGAACTGGTCCCAATGCTCTGGTGTGTGATTCGTTGCCACGCTGTTCTTCTCGGCGTCTTCGGGGTACTGCCCTCCTTCCCTCTCCTCCAATGAGTTTATCTCCCCCTGACTCTCCACTTTTCTCTGTATATAATAGGTGGTTAGTGCTGGTAGAACCCACCTTCTCCGCGCAGGAGTGGATCCTCGTCGTCAGGGCTAACCTCGTTGATTCTTGTTTCACAGGGAATTAGTTGCTGGAGCCGCTCGCCTTGCTGGGAGGAAAGAGGTAGGTACGGGCTGAATACGGGTCTGGGTCGGGGTCCTCCAGGGGCAACAGAGTATTTACATGAAGCGGGCCTGGTCTTCCTCACAGATAGTTATTGGCCATCATATTTCTGCATAATATTTTCAAACAGAAAGTGAGAATTTCTGTTCTATTCGTTGATAAATAAAAGCAACCCAAACAGGTGTGGCCAGCACAGGTAACAGTGGTGGGGAGGAGGGGTGGGGCAAGTGGACCGATGACAGGATACGGAAAGTAAAATAAAAAAATAAATAAAACCACTTACCTTGCCCTCGCTGCATCGCCGCCGACTCAATGATTTGACAAGCGCAAGGTCAGTGGTTTTATTAATTTTTTTATTTTACTTTCCCTATCCTGTCATCTGTCCACTTCTCCCTCCCCCACGCACCCGCCCCACCGGCCCAATCACTGTTAACTGTGCCGGCCACGCCTGAACCCAAACAATCGATGTTAGGCATTTGGGTGCAATATATAACAAGCATTAGGAATGCATTAGGGCTCGGGTTTGTTTGAGTTTCATATAATGGCATTGTAAATGGTAATGTGTTTTAGCCATGTTTTTTGGAGTGCACTGACAGCTGTTGATGATTGTGTCAATTAAAAGAGTGGCTGGTGCACTGTCAGCTGTTGTTGTGTGTGTGTGTTTAGTGAAAGTTGCACTGACATTGTTTGTTGTGTGCGTGGGTGTTTAGCGGCACTGATGCATGGTCGTGTTTGTTTTTGGTGAAAGCGTACATTGATGGTTGTTGGTGTTTGTGCCTGGTGAAAGCATTCATTGACGGCTGGGGGTGTGTTGTTGTGTGTGTTGTTTTCTGTGTAGTTTTCTGCACTCTCAATCTGCACTCTCAAACTGCACTCTCAATCTGCACTCTCAATCTGCACTCTCAATCTGCACTCTCAATCTGCACTCTCAATCTGTACTCTCAATCTGCACTCTGAAACTGCACTCTGAAACTGCACTCTGAAACTGCACTCTGAAACTGCACTCTGAATCTGCACTCTGATTCTGCACTCTGATTCTGCACTCTGATTCTGCACTCTGAATCTGCACTCTGAATCTGCACTCTGCACTCTCAATCTGCACTCTCAATCTGCACTCTCAATCTGCACTCTCAAACTGCACTCTCAATCTGCACTCTCAATCTGCACTCTCAATCTGCACTCTCAATCTGCACTCTGAATCTGCACTCTCAATCTGCACTCTCAATCTGCACTCTCAATCTGCACTCTCAATCTGCACTCTCAATCTGCACTCTCAATCTGCACTCTGCACTCTCAATCTGCACTCTCAATCTGCACTCTGCACTCTCAATCTGCACTCTGAATCTACACTCTGCATCTGCACTCTCAATCTGCACTCTGCACTCTCAATCTGCAATCTGCACTCTCAAACTGCACTCTGCACTCTGCACTCTCAATCTGCACTCTGCACTCTCAATCTGCACTCTCAAACTGCACTCTGAAACTGCACTCTCAAACTGCACTCTCAAACTGCTCAATCTGCACTCTCAAACTGCACTCTGAAACTGCACTCTGAAACTGCTCAATCTGCACTCTGAAACTGCACTCTCAAACTGCACTCTCAATCTGCACTCTCAAACTGCACTCTCAAACAGCACTCTGAAAATGCACTCTCAAACTGCACTCTCAATCTGCACTCTCAATCTGCACTCTGAAACAGCACTCTGAAACTGCACTCTCAAACTGCACTCTCAATCTGCACTCTGCACTCTCAATCTGCACTCTGCACTCTCAATCTGCACTCTCAATCTGCACTCTGCACTCTCAATCTGCACTCTGCACTCTCAATCTGCACTCTGAATCTGCACTCTGCACTCTCAATCTGCAATCTGCACTCTCAATCTGCAATCTGCACTCTCAAACTGCACTCTGCACTCTTAATCTGCAATCTGCACTCTCAATCTGCACTCTCAATCTGCAATCTGCACTCTCAATCTGCACTCTGCACTCTCAAACTGCACTCTGCACTCTTAATCTGCAATCTGCACTCTCAATCTGCACTCTCAATCTGCAATCTGCACTCTCAATCTGCAATCTGCACTCTCAATCTGCAATCTGCACTCTCAAACTGCACTCTGAATCTGCACTCTGCACTCTCAATCTGCAATCTGCACTCTCAAACTGCACTCTCAATCTGCACTCTGCACTCTCAATCTGCACTCTGCACTCTCAATCTGCACTCTGCACCCTGCACTCTCAATCTGCACTCTGCACTCTCAATCTGCACTCTGCACTCTGCACTCTCAATCTGCACTCTGCACTCTCAATCTGCACTCTGCACTCTCAATCTGCACTCTGCACCCTGCACTCTCAATCTGCACTCTGCACTCTCAATCTGCACTCTGCACTCTGCACTCTCAATCTGCACTCTGCACTCTCAATCTGCACTCTGCACTCTCAAACTGCACTCTGCACTCTGCACTCTCAATCTGCACTCTGCACTCTCAATCTGCACTCTGCACTCTCAATCTGCACTCTCAATCTGCACTCTGCGCTCTGCACTCTCAATCTGCACTCTGCACTCTCAATCTGCACTCTGCACTCTCAAACTGCACTCTCAAACTGCACTCTCAATCTGCACTCTCAAACTGCACTCTCAATCTGCACTCTCAAACTGCACTCTCAAACTGCACTCTGAAACTGCTCAATCTGCACTCTCAAACTGCACTCTCAAACTGCACTCTCAATCTGCACTCTGCACTCTCAATCTGCACTCTGCACTCTCAATCTGCACTCTGCACTCTCAAACTGCACTCTGCACTCTCAAACTGCACTCTCAAACTGCACTCTCAAACTGCACTCTCAAACTGCACTCTCAAACTGCTCAATCTGCACTCTCAATCTGCACTCTGCACTCTCAATCTGCACTCTGCACCCTGCACTCTCAATCTGCACTCTGCACTCTCAATCTGCACTCTGCACTCTGCACTCTCAATCTGCACTCTGCACTCTCAATCTGCACTCTGCACTCTGCACTCTCAATCTGCACTCTGCACTCTCAATCTGCACTCTGCACTCTGCACTCTCAATCTGCACTCTGCACTCTCAATCTGCAGTCTGCACTCTCAAACTGCACTCTGCACTCTGCACTCTCAATCTGCACTCTGCACTCTCAATCTGCACCCTGCACTCTCAATCTGCACTCTGCACTCTCAATCTGCACTCTCAATCTGCACTCTGCACTCTGCACTCTCAATCTGCACTCTGCACTCTCAATCTGCACTCTGCACTCTCAAACTGCACTCTCAAACTGCACTCTCAAACTGCTCAATCTGCACTCTCAATCTGCACCCTGCACTCTCAATCTGCACTCTGCACCCTGCACTCTCAATCTGCACTCTGCACTCTCAATCTGCACTCTGCACTCTGCACTCTCAATCTGCACTCTGCACTCTCAATCTGCACTCTGCACTCTGCACTCTCAATCTGCACTCTCAATCTGCACTCTGCACTCTGCACTCTCAATCTGCACTCTGCACTCTCAATCTGCAGTCTGCACTCTCAAACTGCACTCTGCACTCTGCACTCTGCACTCTCAATCTGCACTCTGCACTCTCAATCTGCACTCTGCACTCTCAATCTGCACTCTCAATCTGCACTCTGCACTCTCAATCTGCACTCTGCACTCTCAATCTGCACTCTGCACTCTCAATCTGCACTCTGCACTCTCAAACTGCACTCTCAAACTGCACTCTCAATCTGCACTCTCAAACTGCACTCTCAATCTGCACTCTCAAACTGCACTCTCAAACTGCACTCTGAAACTGCTCAATCTGCACTCTCAAACTGCACTCTCAATCTGCACTCTGCACTCTCAATCTGCACTCTGCACTCTCAATCTGCACTCTGCACTCTCAAACTGCACTCTGCACTCTCAAACTGCACTCTCAATCTGCACTCTCAAACTGCACTGTCAATCTGCACTCTCAAACTGCACTCTCAAACTGCACTCTCAAACTGCACTCTCAAACTGCACTCTCAAACTGCTCAATCTGCACTCTCAAACTGCACTCTCAAACTGCACTCTTAAACTGCACTCTCAAACTGCACTATCAAACTGCACTCTGAATCTGCACTCTGAATCTTGAAGACGTGGTTACGCGAGGGTGGTGCTTCTTTTCTGTTTGTCCCGAGAGTCCCTGCCTATATCTGTGCCTCGGGGTCCCTTTTTCTCTGGCATTGTTTGTTGAATCTTGTTCAGTAATGTGGCACACGGACCCAAACTAGCATACCAGTGCAAACGGGGAACTAACCCCTCGCTGGTAATCTGGGGCCCAGTCCTGCACTTTAGGCATTTTATCTGTTACAAAAGATGTATTTGCAATAGTGCTAACATTATACGCAGTGCTGTTGGGTCGTCTTTAAGCTCTGGTGTCGCCAGAAATCACTCTAACATTCCCTGTCCCAATTCCTTGACGGTCTATTATAATAGCGCGGTTATTCACGTCTGTCAATCTATAACGCTAAACTCTGATCCCCACCGTAGCAAAGGTAGCAAAATCATACATGTGCGCCCCCTGCCCCCACCCACCCCTGCATAAGCTGCACTCCGCTCCGAGAAATAACAGCAAATAATTGTTGTGTTCTGCTTACATATTTGGAAAAGGGCTTTCTGACAATAAGGTTCTCCAGTTAAGAGGGGTGAAAAGTCACACCTGCTATCATTAAATGTTGTGCTTCAAAAAGCATGTACACAAATGCGGGCCTACCAAAGGAATGCCGACGCGGTAACCAACACTGCGCAGCTGTTAGAACGAGGGCTTCGGTAATGAGTAACGCTATCCCCCTGAAAACGGCTCCCAAAAATCCATTCGTTATGCCCCTCGTGAAGCGCATCGAAGCCCGCCGGCTCTTCCCAGGCTCCCTCCATGTGAGCCCAGCCCTCGCCTGCCTTCAGTGCGCGATTCTTTACTGCAAACAGTATTTACCTGCTGTGCCACTTAACTTTCAAGGAGCGGTTACAAGGAAAATACTCATCAATTCCCTCTTCGTGGGGCTGTAATTTCAGCATTGCCCCTTCCCTCGGCTCGAGTGCAAATATATTAGTCACACCAGCCCGCTCCACGGTGGGCGCGCAGGGACATTCCATGCCTGCGGGTGCTAAAACATTCAGCACTTCAAAGTCTAAAGTTGGGGGCGATTTATTGGAACAGTGATGGTAAAACATTTACCAGCTTACACCCCCTGGACAGTAAGATTTATTCTGCTTTAATTATATGGGAAACATTAAGACCAACGCTCGTGGCGGTGTGTTCTACGGACTACAGCGCCTCGTTTTTTGCCTCTTAAGCCTGACGTGAACGTAGTCACTGCCCAGCAAAACTAGAAACAGGGGGGAACAAGGCTTTATTGAAGTCTCAGGGTACTTTGCCAGGAGGCGGAGGGCTGCAAACAGCCTTATGCAGTGACTGGCCTTGAAGCTACAGGAAACTTCTCGCTTTTTCACTTTTTTTTTTTTAAAGGTTTTACACTTTGCTTTGATGCGGACGCTTTCTTACACTGTGGCATGGAGTCATCCTGCTCAGCTCTCGGCCTCGCGCGTGCGCCACTGCAGGCATATGTTTTCAATTATCTCCGCCGTGATGGCGAGATAATTGAAGATATATGGCCTTCTGCTCTTAAGACCATGCATTTCACGTCTGCCCTACACGGAAAGAAAACACAGGAAAAGCACGAACGCCGCCATTCACAGCAGACTGGTGAACGCGCCCACAACATCTGCATTACATTATCGCGGCACTCTGACAGCTCCTAATTGAAATTAATGGACTGCTGTGCGCGTAACCGCACAGAAAATGCCAAAATGGCGAGCGAAAATTACATATAGCCTATCGTGTCAAGGCTACTAAAAAGACAGCACAGCGAAGACGAATCACTATGCAGATGCCATAAAAAAAGCTCGCGCACTAAGGAATGTTTCTTTCCCGAGCCCTAAAGAAACCTTTTTTTTTTTTTCCTTTAACAATAGGAGCTCGGAGCTCCGCCCCACTTCGTGGTGACGTAGGCCGAGCCCTAAAAATGGGCAGTCTGTAGTAGCTAGTCCAAAAAACATCTCAGCTGTTTATATGTAGCAGCTTTCCCTTCAATATTTCCTTTTCAGGCTGACAATTTCTAATGGCACATACAAATTTTGAGTTTAAGCTTAAATGTAATGTTGCTTGCGGTTTGCAGTTCATGGTTTTGTGAAAGATCTGTTTGTTTATGAATTTGTGCAGTTACGATTTTAGCACCCTGTATTAGACCACGCCCTTTGTTATATAGACCATGCCCTTTTGAACCCCCACTGTTTCCATCCCACTTAGAGCACTGATATTGCCTTTAGGTGCCTGAAGCTCTGTAAACAAACCCCCCCTTCTTGACAGAAACAATAAAAGCACAATGCGCCTCCTATATGGTGCAAGAATGGCCCTCATGACAGTTCAGTTGACAACAAGCTCAATTAATTTTTTTAATGAACTGCTCTTATTTTTCAGTGAGCACATGCTTGAATTGAGTGGCTCATAGAAGGAAGCTTTCACAATGCCACGCACAATAAGAGTGTTCACGAAACGTCCCACCGAGATTTTAAAGGCTGCACACACAGGGCAGCTTAGGGGCAGTTGTATGCACCAGGGGAAAACCAGGCCATCTCCAGGTAGCAGTCCCTGGGCACTGACGAGGCGTACAAATGAATGGCTTTGCACAGAGAGGTTTTAAGGCATGGGCAAAGTGGGCTCTGGCCCAGGGCCCCAGCCTTTCAGGGGGCCCCCTTTAACCACTTGCGTTATCATGACGGCTCCACGCCGTCATGAGCCACGGGCGGCGCATTCTCATGACGGCGTGGAGCAGTCATGCCACCACCGCTCCTCCCACACAGCACTAATCCCCTGCCTGTGGGGGTGACTTTATGAGCGGGCGTGGTCATGACGGAACCACGCCGTCATGAGCACACGCCGCCCGTGACTCATGACGGCGTGGAGCCGTCATGAGCACCAAAGTGCCATGCTCACCCCCTAGCCCCACCGCCTAGCCCCACCGCGCTGTGGTGGAATTCGCGGCACAGGGAAGAGGTTTTAAGAGCAAGCTTTGTTCTGCAGAGTCTTACCCTGATGACCTCGAGTAATTCTTAAACAAATTGTTTTAAATACCGTTTTCCTTTAATTTATTTTGAATGTGGGTGATTTGTGAGAGTTTATTACAGACATTTTTCAGAGAAATGTTGGGTTTATGTTTCATGCAACATCCCAAAAAAGTTTCCTTTAGCTCAAAACAGGACCTTACATATGAGAAATAGGAGGGCATCACAGAGATTATTTGCAGCTATATTAGTGAGCTGCTACTATATTACAATTTTGAAATCATAAGTCCCTATCCCTGAATCTTATAATACACATAATATTGTGCGACTTTAAATAATTGTTGACTGAGACATTAATATATCAAAAGTAGAAAACCATTTTATTTGATTTTATATTTTCTTATGCATTGATAATGCTTTTTTGTCTGTTTTTTTTTTTGGGATATATAAATTAACAGTAGTAAAAAAGGGATATATTGTTCATAATGACATACATATATTTACATACTTGTGCAAAGGAAGAAAAACAATAATTAAATACAAGACAAGTGCTATACGATATATTCGGTCGATGGAAGTGTGGAAGAAGGCAATGCGGTGGAGTGGAACTACGCGCGTTTCGGCCTAAGGGCCTTCATCAGGAAACCGTCATTCGTGAATTACAAACATGGTGACAGGCAACAGACACCTAAACCCAAAGGAATATATAAAATATATAAGAATATATATCATACATTTATTGTTTATACATTATTATGTCTTCTCTGTCAACATGGCGCACTATAAGGTCAGTAAAACATTTTATTATAACTATTCTATGATATATGTCACAGCAATGACCTTGTTTCATTAAAACCAGCTTATATTATCATACATTTTGATGTCTTTTTAACGTTTATTTATATACATGATGTATTCACCATTTATCTACATACATATCAATGTAGATGACCTTCTCTATTGAGTCTTTATTTTAGTTGTTACAATGCACAGACGTTCTATGTAGCATAACTTACAGTGACACTAGCTTCATTGTCAGGTTTATATCGGATTCATTGCACAGGGGATATATATAATAATTAAGGTAAAAAAACACAGGAAGAGAAGAGAATAGAGAAAAAGTTGCCAAGATTTTCTATACCACAAATAGCATTTAAGTCAAAACGCTTATACTCACATCCGTGATATTGGATGGTATTTTCACTTTATTATTCCTCAAAAGGTAGTTAGATTTGATGACAGTAATTCATTTATACTGTGAAAGAAACAAGAGGAATTTAACGAAAAATCGAAATTTTAATAGAGCATAGAGAGCACCTATGGCTCGTCCTTTTAGAATAATAATAATACCTTATGTGACTTCTTTTTAGGGTCCCAGGAGGTTTAGCGTATTAAGTTTTCTTTTCTAGGTCCAAAATATCGTAACGCTTAAGGTATAATTAGCAAATCTTCGAGTTCAATTCAACTGTCGAATTTGTCTGCTTTTAGATGCTGTGAATCAGCCTAAGGTTTAAAACATGACCACATTTAGTTCGTTTTTGTTATTGGGCTGCTGCCACCCCAATAATTAGGTAACGTTGGTTAGATATAATAACTATTTAACTATTGAGTTAAACTTCGATGGTCTTAAAGAAGATCAAATATCAAATATGACATATTAGACCTGTGTATGCACTAAAAATACACGTACAAGAAACCGCTATAGATGTGACCACAAAGTGTGGTGAACTGATTACCGCTATGGCTCTAGTTTATTGAAATAAATGGTTATAAATATATTTTCCATACCTTGATTTAAATATGGGCGACCTGCTCTTTTCGGATCAGTATTTGTTTTTCCTATTTGTAGCCCAAGACACCCATTAGTATCTTTTTCACTCTGTAAAATCACCAAAAGCAGTATAAATTTAAACACTGTCCCTAACTAGGGTTTAGATTACGTTTCTAATTAGCATATAATCCGAGAGTTACCTGATATGTATCTTTAGGCTGATAATTCTGTGTAAGCGATCTGGTCAATGGAATTGTCTGAGGGGGAAGAGAGATGACATTAAGCTTCTTCCCTATATCTGTAGAGAATGGCAAACTAGATATAATAGTGCCGCTTATCTCTCGCTAACTTACGGACATACCTTCGTGTTACTGTTGTCAATCTTCGCTCGGGGGTTCCTTTTTGCCGTCAGCTTGTCATCGCCTCTAGAGACAGAATGATTCTGTGCGGCATTTATATACAATTCTGAATGCCGCCTAATTATGCTAATACATTTCAGCCGAGCTGATTACGTGTGGCGTGTTTTGATGACAAAGTTGTGAAACTCGGAGACTTCCTGGTCTAAACTCGAAAACGGACTAATAATCCGACGTTCTATTTTCCTATGGCGCGTTTCGATGACATTGTAGTGAACATAGATATTTACTGGTTAGATGCGGGTATAGAAAACGGACTAACATACATCCATAAATGTTTATAGTCAAGAGACGCGATGTAGGCATTCTCTCCTTAGTCATCGTGACAAAAAACTGACTAAATTGTAGTTCTCATTATATCCGTCTTGTGATGGCAGAGAAAGACGACCGACTTCATACTAGTAGTCTTTCTACGTTGTTTATCTCATAACTAGTCCAAAAAACGACAAGTTTGGAATAAACGCTATAAGGGTAATTCCTAATCGTTGCCTACAATTATAAACATGAATTTTAATACAGCATGTAATGATTATATCCATATTGGCAATATCAGGGCAGTGTTTCTTAACCAAGGGGGATATCTCAGCTTATTTACAAGATTGCTTGTTCCCAAGGGATTTCAGAGTTTAATCCCAATCTTACTGTATCCAAAGTAAATATCCAGTACACTTCGCGCTTACGGCGAATTCGATTTACATCAATTCCTGGTTTGGCCACAATTTTTTCCAAAACTGTCCAACGTATTTCTTCAGGCTTATGGTTATAGTCCACATAATGGGCTACTAATGGAGCAGTCATTTTTCTTGTGCGGATCGCTGATTTGTGTTCTGTGACTCTCGTATATACTGAACGAGCTGACTCCCCGACATATCCCTTATTGCATAGACAAATAAGTAAATATACAATATTTGTGGTCTTACAATTTGTCATACAAGTCGAGGGGATAGAGATGTCGTTAAATTTGAGATCCTTTGTTTCAATGGCTTGTGGGCAGATTTTACATATCCCACATTTGTGATTACCTGTTACCGGAGCCCCGGTAATGATATTTCTTTGGGTTCCTTCCTTCATTATTGGCATCCGTGATCTAACTATTAGATCTTTTATGTTTTTATTCTTTTTGTAAGCAAAAAGGGGTTTAGGGATCATTTCATTGCCAATTTTATTAATGTTCAACACATGCCAATTATAATACACGATTTGGCGAATCTGATTATTAGGCAACGAGTGTCTGGTGACACATACCAAGCCAGCATCCCGTTTGGTTTTGGTGTTTGTCAAAAGATGCTGGCGATCGTAGTATCTTGCTCTTTTATATGATTCGCGAATTAATCGATGTGGGTAACCTCGTTCTTTAAACTTCTCCTTCATTACAACAGCCCTATCATTGTAATCAGATAACCTGGTACAGTTCCTCCTCAGTCTAAGAAATTGACTGAAGGGGATACTGTCCTTTTGTGATGTAGGATGAAAGCTGCCGTAATGAAGGAGAGTGTTCCGCGCAGTGGGTTTTACATAGAGGTCCATGACTAGCTGTCCCTCATGATGTTTGATCATTAAATCCAAGAATTCTATTTCAGAATTGCTAATTTTTACTGAGAATTTTAAGTTGGAATCATAGGCATTAAGCCACATAATGAATTCTTTTAATGACTCCTCATTGTCGTCCCAAATAAAAATAATGTCATCAATATATCTTGACCAGTAAAATACCGATTCAAAAAATGGTGCCACTTCATTAAAAATATGCTTCTCTTCAAAGTACGGCACATAAATATTTGCAATTGTTGGGGCGCAAGAAGCGCCCATGCTTACTCCTTTGGTTTGTTTATAGAGATTCCCTCTGAATTCAAAGATGTTATTTTCTAGAATGATGTTAAGACAATCCAAGATGAAAGGCACATTGCAGTCGATGTTAAAGGACTCTAGAAACCATTTAGTGGCTTCAATTGCACCTTTACATGGAATATTAGAATAAAGGCTTTCTATGTCCAATGTAACCAGCCATTGTCTATGGGCATTGAACGCTGTGCCTTCTAATTTTATGTACCTTTGGGATACCATATATACTGGCCATTTTAGGATGGTCCACATTCATATAGTCAAATTCTTTTTGGAAAATATCCCCGTTATTGAAGGCTTTTGATATCAACTTAGAGATTTTATTTTTGATCTTAGCTGTAGGGTCTCTTTGGATTTTCGAGTAGAAGACGGTATCGTTAAGCATATGTTCCATTTTTTCAATGTATTTATCTGTGTCAAGGATAGCAATACTACCCCCCTTGTCGCAACTCTTGACAGTTATTTTAGAAGAATCTTTGAGTTCGAGTAATGCTTTGTGTTCCTCTATCGGGATGTTATAGGGAGTACGTGGTATATATTTCGTGATACTTTTTAACTTAGAGACTACAATTTTTTCAAAGATTCCCAGGAAAAACAAATACTGATCCGAAAAGAGCAGGTCGCCCATATTTAAATCAAGGTATGGAAAATATATTTATAACCATTTATTTCAATAAACTAGAGCCGTAGCGGTAATCAGTTCACCACACTTTGTGGTCACATCTATAGTGGTTTCTTGTACGTGTATTTTTAGTGCATACACAGGTCTAATATGTCATATTTGATATTTGATCCTGTTTAAGACCATCGAAGTTTAACTCAATAGTTAAATAGTTATTATATCTAACCAACGTTACCTAACTATTGGGGTGGCAGCAGCCCAATAACAAAAACGAACTAAATGTGGTCATGTTTTAAACCTTAGGCTGATTCACAGCATCTAAAAGCAGACAAATTCGACAGTTGAATTGAACTCGAAGATTTGCTAATTATACCTTAAGCGTTACGATATTTTGGACCTAGAAAAGAAAACGTAATACGCTAAACCTCCTGGGACCCTAAAAAGAAGTCACATAAGGTATTATTATTATTCTAAAAGGACGAGCCATAGGTGCTCTCTATGCTCTATTAAAATTTCGATTTTTCGTTAAATTCCTCTTGTTTCTTTCACAGTATAAATGAATTACTGTCATCAAATCTAACTACCTTTTGAGGAATAATAAAGTGAAAATACCATCCAATATCACGGATGTGAGTATAAGCGTTTTGACTTAAATGCTATTTGTGGTATAGAAAATCTTGGCAACTTTTTCTCTATTCTCTTCTCCTCCTGTGTTTTTTTACCTTAATTATTATATATATCCCCTGTGCAATGAATCCGATATAAACCTGACAATGAAGCTAGTGTCACTGTAAGTTATGCTAAATAGAACGTCTGTGCATTGTAACAACTAAAATAAAGACTCAATAGAGAAGGTCATCTACATTGATATGTATGTAGATAAATGGTGAATACATCATGTATATAAATAAACGTTAAAAAGACATCAAAATGTATGATAATATAAGCTGGTTTGATGAAACAAGGTCATTGCTGTGACATATATCATAGAATAGTTATAATAAAATGTTTTACTGACCTTATAGTGCGCCATGTTGACAGAGAAGACATAATAATGTATAAACAATAAATGTATGATATATATTCTTATATATTTTATATATTCCTTTGGGTTTAGGTGTCTGTTGCCTGGCACCATGTTTGTAATTCACGAATGACGGTTTCCTGATGAAGGCCCTTAGGCCGAAACGCACGTAGTTCCACTCCACCGCATTGCCTTCTTCCACACTTCCATCGACCGAATATATCGTATAGCACTTGTCTTGTATTTAATTATTGTTTTTCTTCCTTTGCACAAGTATGTAAATATATGTATGTCATTATGAACAATATATCCCTTTTTTACTACTGTTAATTTATATATCCCCCAAAAAAAACAGACAAAAAAGCATTATCAATGCATAAGAAAATATAAAATCAAATAAAATGGGTTTCTACTTTTGATATATTAATGTCACAGTCAACAATTATTTAAAGTCGCACAATATTATGTGTATTATAAGGGTGGTATAAATATCACTAGTTTGCTATACTTTTCCTTTTCTAAATTTGTTCATGTATTCCCTACGAATAGCAAACCTCATTATATGTAGGGGTCCCCATTTTCCCAACCACTATCCCTGAATCTTGCATGTAAACACATGTACAATTTGTATGAGTGTGTCTGTGCACTGTCAGTGGCCTGTCCAAAGAGGTCATGAAAAAGCTGAAATTGGATCTCAAATTCAAAGCTGTTCTGGACAGGGGCCCCCAGAATCCGTTTGGCCCAGGGTCCCCAAAATCCTTAAGATGTCCCTGGCTTTGCACTCATAAGAGGTCATTTAGGTTTTGGTGTAGTAGGACTTCCGCTGCAAACCATTGACTGCCCTACTTTTTCAAACCTGCAGTTTCCCGTCTCGTTTAGAGAGGTGTGAAACCAGCAGATCCTCTGTTATTGGAAACCTTCAGCCAGGGCCATTCAACCATTTTATTTATTTTATTGATTTATTTTATGCTTTTTATATAGCGCGGACTTTACCCGAAGGTGTCAGAGCGCTTCACAATAGGAACAGTATTGATACATGAGAACAAATTACACAAAAGCAAACGTTAAGTTATATGAGGCAAAAGTGACAATTGTGAGCAAACAAAATACAAGAGGTAGCAAATGGTCCATTACAGAAGGAAAAAGTGGCATGTGTTCAAGTTACAAAAGCGTACAAAGTACAAGTAGAGGTATAATACTGCAATAAAAGGCAGACATTCAAGCACAAGAACAAACATTACGTAGGCAATGGTGGCACTTGTGCAAGTGTCAAACGCAAACAAAATGTAAGAGGTAGCAACCAGTATGTTACAGGAGAAAAGTGACGTGTGCATGTTACAAAAGGAGTACCAAACACAGTTAGAAGGATAATACTGAAGTAAACGGCAGACACTCAAACCGCAAGAACACACTGGGAAGGCACTTTCATAGTCAAAGGACAATAACATTTTCTATAATGGAAGTTCTTCCTTCAGATAATAGAGAGGACGTGAATTAAATTTGGAAGTGTCTTTGATAGTGGAGAACTTTGAGGTCCATTTTGAAGGCCTGGGAGGAGGTGGTGGTCCGGAGCTGAGGCGGAAGTGAGTTCCAGATTCTCACTGCGTTGCCTGAGAAGGATTGGGCCATCGATCTTTCCTTCTTGAAGGTGGGAGGTTCAAGCAGTAGATTTTCCACATTACGAGGTGGTCTTGAGCCTCCAGAGAGTTTCAGTTTATTCGCCAGGTAGTGAGGAGAGGAGGAGTGCAAGGCCTTGTGGGTGATACAGGCAGTCTTGTAGATAGATCTTGCCTCGATGGGAAGCCAGCGGAAGGTGGCTAACATGGGTGTGATGTGGTCGCTTCTTTTGGCCCCATAAATGAAGCGAGCTGCAGAGTGGAGAACAGATTTAAGGGGGGACAGGTGGGTTTTGGGGAGGCCAGTAAGAAGAGAATTGCAGTAGTCCAGTCTAGAGAGGACCAGTGTTTTAAGGTCTTGCTCCGGGAAGAAGCAACGAATCCCCCAAAGAAGGCGCAGTTGGTTTCGAGCAGACTTTGCAATGGAATTGATGTGGGAGATTAGATTGAGTTTTTTGTAGAGTATGATACCAAAGGATTTTGCGCTGTCGACAATGATGGGTTTATTGTTAAGTAGATTCATCTGATCCATCCATGATTGAACCGGGGGAGGAGAAAGTGAGGAGGAGAGGAGGAGGAATTCAGTTTTGGAGGGATTGAGAATCAGCTGATGAGTTGACATCCAGTTATGAATGGAATCGAGAGTAGAGCTTAGGATGGAGAGATCGTGCGAGCAGGCAACCTTGAGGTAGATTTGAGTGTTGTCTGCATAGAGATGATAGTGGATCCCGGATTTACTTAGGAGATTTCCCAGTGTTTATGAATAGAGATTGAACAATTTGGGTGCAAGTATAGAGCCTTGAGGAACACCTTGACCTACCGCCAAAGGAGATGAAAGACTGTTCACTATTTTGATCATTTGGGATCTATCGGAGAGGAAGGAAGCAAACCATTTAAGCACAGTGCCCTCCATGCCCATTCTCTGTTGAAGAGTGTTGAGGAGAGTGTTGTGATTGACAGTGTCAAAGGCTGCAGAAAGTTCAAGCAGAATTAGTAGACAAGACCCCCCCGAATCATGTATCCGCAGCGTGTCATCAATCACTTGCAGCAGGGCTGTTTCAGTGCTGCAGTTTTGGATGAAACCGGACTGGAAATTGTCAAGAAGATCGTTGTACTTGATATGACGAGAAAGTTGTTTCGCTACACATTTTTCTGTGATCTTTGCAAGAAAGGGTAGGTTGGTGATGGGGCGGAAGTTGTTGAGGTCATTCGCATCAGTAGTGGGGTTTTTTAAGCAGAGGGGTGACCTGCCCAGTTTTGAAGGAGACAGGAAGGGAGCCTTGACAGAGGGAGAGGTTGACCAGAGTGGTCCAATAGGAAAGAGAACGGGTATAGAAGTCAATGGCAATGGCACTAGGGATGGGGTCAAGAGAATAGTTGGAGGGCTTTGTTTTCGCAATGCAATTGAGGAGGGCATCTTCAGAGATGAGGTCAAAGTTCTGCCTAATGGCTAAGGATGTGCGCTCCTCTGGAGGGGTAGGATGAGCGACACAAGTGATTTCACTTTTTTGTCAAAGAATATAGCATAATCCGTTGCTTCCTTTGTAGAATCCTCCAACTTGGAGGTTGGGGGATAGCAGTTAGGATTCTTGATGAGATCGAAAAGTTTTTTGGGTCTATTTTTGGCTGAGTCAAGGAGGGTTCTGAAGTGCAATAATTTCCCAAGGAAGATGTGCTTGTGGTACTTGGATCTTGCTGATCGAAGCGAGGCCAAATTATCGTTGGAGGGCGCTTGCCTCCATTGTTTCTCCAGGAATCTTAGGTGCTACCTTTCTTCATAGAGGGATTTGTCGAACCACGGTCCTGAGGGAGTAGGCCTTTTCTTTTTGCTTTGGAGAGGCGCTACGTTAATGATTGCGACTGCAAGGACTGTGAGGCATTGGGAGGTGAGTTTGTCAACATCTATGCTCGGGTCTAGCCATAGAAGTGATAGCAAAGCTGATTCACAGAGGGAACCGACGTCAATGTTTTTAGCGGCACGGAACCAGGAGGTAGCCCTCTTAGGTTGGCCAAGAGTTATAGAGTGTGATAGGTGGAGAGAGAAAGGGATGAGGAGGTGGTCAGACCTGTCTACATGAATGGGGATAGTGATTGAAAGCATGCCTGCTTTTGAAATAACAAGGTCCAGGATTGAGCCCTTAAAGTGTGTTGATTCTGTGCAGTGTTGGATAAGATTGTTTGCAGAGAGGAAGGTGGCCAACAACTTTGCAGAAGAGTCTTGCGGTGAACCCCCAGTGGAGATTGAAGTCACCCACGAAGGTCTGATTGTCACTTTGCGAGTATTGGTCGCTGATGAAGTCAGTGAGTTCCTCCATAAACGAAGGGCCGCTACAAGGCGGGTGGTAAATGGCATGGAATCTGAGGGGTGAGCAGTGGTGTAATTGAAGCTCAAGAGATAGGCATTCAAAAGTGCGGAAGGAGCTGACAGGAAAAGGCTCCAGTTGAAGGGTACTTCTAAAGATGACTGCAACACCTTCCCCAACTTTATTAATTCTGTCATTCCTAAATATAGAATAGCCTGTGGGTATTAAACGATCAAACATAGAGTGAGAGGTGTCGTTGAACCAGGTCTCTGTGAGGTAGAGCATGTCAATATTGTGAAGGGTAATGGTGTCGGAGATTTCAAGCTCCTGTTTTATTGCAGATCTGCAGTTTTGGAGCAGACAGCGCAGCTCTGTCAAGATTGTTTTGGTGACGGGGGCACTTGGCCTATGAAGGGTGCTAGGGATATTGTACTTATAAGGGGGTGCTAGGGAGGGTTTAGGTGGATGCTTGATTCTGACAGAGGTGATGGTCGGAATAGTGTAGATAGTAGGGTTACTAGGAGATGAAAGTTGAAGAAGGGTGCCGTTCAGGGCTTGTGTGAGTTAACGATGTTTGCAGACGACAGGTTGTGCTTGGCTATAATGGGGTGGGGGGGGCGAGGAGCATCTCGTGGGAAGGTGAGGGTCTTCCAAATGAGTTGAGGTGAATGGAAAAGTGGAAATCTTGGAGCTTAAAAGTGAAATGGTAGCTACAAGCTGGGAGATGGAGGTGATAATAGAGCTTAGCTTATTTTTCAGAGAGAGTAGGGCAGAGCACGGATGGTTGGGTGGCTCGATGGAAACAGGATTTGTGAGATTGGTGTTGGAGGGCAGGGAGAGGTGGGGGGACAGGAGGAGAGTTGGGGTATGGGGTTCATAGGTAGGGGAAGGTGGAGGTTGAGAGCGGGAGTTGGTGTGTCAAAGGTGCAGGGAGAGTTATCTTTGTTGGCGTTGGAAGAAGGAGAGGAATTAAGGACATAGTTAGGGGGAGATGGGTGCGGATCGAAGCGGTGGTGCAGAAGGAAAGGGGAGGACTGCATGGAGTCATAGGAATGAAGGAGGTTTGGGAGGAAAAGAGGGGTGGTGGTTGGAGAGGTCCTGTCAGCTAGGAGAGGTGGCTGTGAGGGAACGGGCATCTGGCAGAGTGAGGGGGGTTGAAGAAAGGAGGTGGTTCTGCTGGGCCTGAGGGAGGGAGATGGAAAGGGTTACCAAGGAGGGAAAGGGGGTAGCACGGCATTGCTGTAGTAGTGGGGGAAGGAGAGAGATGCAATGGGGAGGAGGGGGTAGAAAAGAGGGAGGGATAAAGGGAGCATAGGTAAAGTTAAATAGGGGAGAGAGTTGGGGGGAGGTGGACTAAAAAGGGGGGTGGCAGGTAGGAATAGGGGAGAGGAGATGAGGTTGGAGTACCGGGACGGTGCAGATTGGACAAGGAGCGTATTAGCTAGAGGTAAGGTTGAAGTGATGAAGGGGGGGCATACTGTGAGGGGGGAGGAATGGGAGAGTAGGGCACAGGGGAAGGGGAGGGAAGAGGGCCGACCTGTGCTTCTCGAGGGTGCAGCCCATTGGAGTGTAGGGGGGTCAGGGGAGGAGAAAGGGAGTAATGGGTGGAGCTAGATGAAGAGTCAGGGGATAACCCGGTCACAGAGGAGGGGAGTAGGGATGGGAAGAGGTGGTCAAAGAGAGAGAGACAGGTGTCTTTACCTTGGATCATGACAGTACCGTTGTTATAGAGTGAGATAGTGAGGGAGCCGTTGAAACATGCAGAGGGGGAAATTTGTAGTTGTTTCCCATGAGGGATAGAGGAGGAGGAGGTGACGTTAAGGGAATTATATAAGCTGGTGGACCAAGAGTGGGTGTTGTGAGTGAATAAAACGAAATCGTTTTTGAGTCTCCCAAAACAACCATTGTAAAATTGATCAACAAAAAGGGAATCAGGGAAACACTCAATGGTGTTATGCTTCAATCGTTTTATTGAAGCTTTAGTCTGGTCTGGAGGATAAATGATTTTGTAGCAATTAATTTCAGCCTCGAGTGGTGGCCATGTTGGGAAAGTGAGGGGGAGGAGGGTGGGGATATGAGAAGGGTGTTACTAGGAGAAGTATAAGGACATAAAGGGGACACATATTCCAGATGTCAGGGGTGAAGATATCTGAACTACTGTGCTGTCCGGGAAGTGAGGCGATTAGGAACAGGTTGTTACTTCAGAGCAGAAGAAGATGGGGGGCTTGGGAGTCTCTGTGATTTCGCTGGTATTTGTTGGGCCCTTCATCTAGGTATACATGATGCCACCTGGCACTAGATAATATTTACAAGGGAATTGTCTACATATGGCAGGGCCAACTGGACCACTGTCACAACCATCACAAAGCAAATTCAGTAAAAGTAAAACAGATCATAAATGAACACCCAGTAAGCCCTGGTGATCACTGTACTTAGCATCAGCCTGTAACAAAAACCACATTTGGCACCAACCGCATTGTACGCCCATAAACTCAACCAACTAATATTGGACCCTAACCTCCCGAGAATCACTAACATTAGGGGCATAAAGCACAGGGTGGAACAAAGTCTCACTAGCATACCCAAAATATGCAAGACAATCTCATCATCATAAAATCACATTTAGAGGCACTCAGAGCAGGGTGCGTAATTCATACTACATGAAAAATATTTCCTAGCACAACATAATCATAATAGGGCCTGGCGCCCAACAAACTTCCCAGTCTCCCTGGCCAACTGGCCATCTCAGAGGGGGGCTCAAATGCCCTGCATCCAGAATGTCAGGGCTGCTGCCAACGCAGCGAAAGTCAAAGGATGTGAACTTGTGCAAACCTAAACGTTGCAGCTGGCACTAAGTGCTGCGCAGCTGTGAGGGAATGGGGCAAAGGAGTGCATCTCACTCCTAACTCAAACAGAACTGTCCCCACGGATAAAGTGACCTAAATGGTGCAGCTGGCACTACTTGCTGCACAGCTGTTAATAGCCTAAACGGTGCAGCTGGCACTACTTGCTGCGCAGCTGTAAAAGGCCTAAAAGGTGCAGCTGGCACTACTTGCTGCGCAGCTATAAATGAGGTTAAGGCCGCCCAGGCACTCAAAGTGCCCTTTAAATAGATAGGAAGAAACGTTGCAGCTGCCTGCGCTGTTGCGGCGCAGCTGTACTTGATCTATTGACCGATGGTAATGTTTTGTCAGTGGACCGAGTAGTGGTAATGTCCACACGAGTTCCGAGAAGCTCTTCCACAGCACTGGGCGAACTCTAGTCAAAGAATACTGGCGGCCATGTTGAGGTCAGGCGGCTGGCACGACGTACCAGCAGGAAACACAGAGGCCGTCAGCGGCAGCGGTCCCAAACATGGGCAGGGAGTCAGAAAAGGGTGTTCTTCTCACCCCTGCCACTGTGGGCGCTGTCAGCCGGCCCGGAGACCCTAAAGAAAAGAAATCAACACTCCTGCGCCCACTTTAAGTCAGCCAAGGTGCCTCGTGCAGGCCTCCCGTGTCTCTTCAGGCGGGAAGTGCATAAATGGCCTCAGTTCCCCAAACAGCATGCGGGGCTCCTCTTCCCAGTGAAGCACTTCCCCATCACACCACAATGCCCCCTGAATGGCAGGCCCGCTCCGGACACAGCTTCCTGCTGCCTCCGCACCCCTGGCCTCCTGCGTGGCTCACCTCCAGCCCGCATGTACTCCCGCAGTCTCACCGGCTTCGGTCGCTGCCGCTCCAGACACGTCCACGGAGGTCACCAAGGTCACGGTGGGCGTGCGGCCTCCGCCTCGGGTCACGTGCGCACCCCGGCCGGGCTGAGGGGTCCAGTAGCTTGCAGACAAAGACGTGTTTTGAAGGTTCCCATTGAAATGTTATCGTTTCTGTTTCATTTGTTAAGGTGTTCCCCTGTTGATAGGCCAATCGCACTGGGACTGGAACGCTCGATAGACATCTTGCCGTGCCGCCTTGTCTTCACAGAAGCCTCAACAGGCTCTCTGTGCACACTATCAGGTGTATCAGACCATCTACTAGGCTCGCAACAGATGCCGATGGTTTAATTTTCCTCGGCGAGCAGGCCTCTTTTCAAATACTCAGGCAATAGTAACTAATGTAGTCCTGAAGATGATCCCAGTTTATTGTTGGAGATAGGGATCGAAACGTCACGTCGACTGTTTTAACAGTACTGCATTTTTCCCTTGTGCATTATGTGTTGCAGTTACTGTTAGGTTTATCTTACACAAGATTTGCATTGTTCTGTAAGCCACCTTTCGCTCCACTCTGTTTGCCTGTCATTTTCCCCATGTATTGTTTTCACCCCTTTCTCACTTGGTACAGGCTTGTGCCCAGTTTTTGATCTGTGTTGTGCCTTACTTATATGTTTATCTTGGCTTTATTCCGAAAATAAAAAATCCTCTGTCCGGCTGGACATTGGATTAAAAAGACATAGTTCTTATCTCTATGCCTATTGCTCTTAACTTTATTTGTATAAGTTCAGGACCTGTATCTTCTTGAATAATCAGTTCCCCTGTAGTAGCCTCCTTACAGTAACTATTTCGCTTGCTCACATGGGTCTCGTTTTCCGGTGTCTTCTCTCTCCAACTGCCTGCAGTCTCCAGCTTTACATGTGTTCTGCTTATGGTCACCTTTGTGACCCAGTAACAGGAAGGTTGCAGGATTATTAAACGGTGTGGATGGTGAGGAGTGAGCGGCTGGGGCTCTGCAGCTGGTGCCTGAGTGAGTTAGATGCAACGGATGTCCGTGTTGAGGTAGAGGCACTTTATCTCAGGATTTGTAGGTAAAAACGGATCAGTTGGGGAAAGGCACTTGGGTGAAACTGCCTGCGGTGCACAACACTGCGGTTTGACCAATGGCACTGGCAAACGCTTATTTCAGAGGGCGCCCAGTGATTACCTCAGCCAGGTTCCTAGTACACCAGGATGGGACGCCAATGACACGATACCAATTCACTAAAGTGTGTAGGCGGGTGTTAGCCTGCCTGGGGAAGGATGCTTCTCAGTTTTCTTTTCATTCCTTTCGTATAGGGGCAGCCACCACTGCAGCCGCAATTGGCCTGCCAACAGAAGCAATTAAAAGGGTGGGTCGATGACGATCAGCATGTTTTCAGCTGTACGTGAGACCTAATCTCGTGTAGACGGAGAGAAGTGCCCAGAGGGCGCAACAATTTGTTGATAACAGCAATTCTCTCTTTCTTTCAGTTGATGCCAGTAGCCCGGTACACCTATGTTGGTGTGGGCATTCCTTGAGTGGCAGAGCGGAGCTGCAATTCTGCAGGTCCAGTCTGGAGGAATCACAAAAGGATGCAGGGTTTATGCACCATTGGTTGGGGATAAGTGGTCTAAAATTGTGGGATATTTTTGGTCATTTTGAACAAGCGTTTTGATCTGGAGTATTTTTCTACCCTGACATGCTAGTCATTCACGCTGGTGGCAATTATATGGTGTCCATGATTAGGCGTGGGGTGCGAGAGGCCTTGTTTTCAGTCATGGCTACGTTTCGACAAGGCTTACCGAAGGCAGCAATATTGTGGTCGGAAATGATACAGCGGACGAGCTGGGCCAGTGGGGTTTTGGTAAAAGCCATGAACGAATCGATAAAGTTGAACCATCCCATAAACAGCATTTTAGCAAACTCCGCCATGGGCACTATTAGGCACAAATTGTTACATCCTGGGATGAGAGAGTTGTTCCATCAGGATGGGGTGCATCTGCCTGCCTAGGGCATGGCGATCTTTATCCACACTGTACTGGGAGCTATTGCTGAGCACAGCCAGCGCCAGGTAGAGGGGGGAGGGCGAGTTTGCCAGGGACCTTCTCACCCTGTGGCGGAGCGCTGACAGTTAACACCAAAGGGGGCATACCCAGCAATGGAGGTTCAGCGACTGGATGAACCCCAAGAGGGGTACAATGGAACTGTACAGTGGATAGGTGGGGAGGGGACTGACCTGCTGGTGGTCCTGGACTCTACTGCCAAGGGTAGGTGCGGGGAGGGGACTGACCTGCCGGTGGTCCTGTCTCTAGTGCCCTATCCCGCAACGTATGGACTGTGTGGACACTTTGGGAGGCTGCCTGTTCTCAGGTATCTCGGTGGGCCGCTGCGCTATGCAGTACCCTGTATTTCAAGCAATTTAATGTTTGCTGTAGCGCTTTGGGGCCTGCCAGCACAATGTGCGCAGCTCAGTGGGTCGGCCGAGTCGGCCAACAAATTTAAGTACATGTGTACGGCGAAGCTAAAATCAATTAGAATGTTATGCCTAATTTCCTTACTGCCTTTGTCATGTGGCAATGTTTGCTGTAGTGTGTTGGGGCCTGCCGGCACAATGTGCGCAGCTGAGTGAGTCGGTCGAGTCGGCCAACAAATTTAAGTACATGTGTATGGTGAAGCTGAAATCAATTATAATGTTATGCCTTACTGCCTTTGACATGTGGATGTCGCAAAAAGTCTGTTGTTGCAGTTCATGATATTTATCCAAGTAGTACTTTACTCCCGTAGTGGTTGTGTAGATTTATATGATTTGATGTGAATAAAAGTCTACGACTTGGACAACATAACCGATGTTTGGATATTCTTGGGCCCAGTGGGCGATGAGGGGTGTCAAAAGTGAGGGGGAGTGAGTGTTTTATTGTGTGCGTACTATGACTAGGCGCCCCCCTCGCCTAGAGGAGGGGCACCCTTAGTCACGCCATGAAACCGAGCTTCAGTTAGAGGGGCTGGTTTGGGTGGTCAGATTTCGTAATAACGTGTGGTACACGTTTAGAAACCGAAACTTATCTCATTGTGGTATTTAAGGCGGCATCCCTGGGGTCTCCTCCTCTTTGTCTCTTTGGACCCAGGGAAGCCGCAAGAATGTCGGAAACCACCCACCCACCCGGCAGTTACCAGCCCTGTTCTGCCCACCATGCAAGGTTTCGTGGTTGCAGGCAAGAAAATTAAAACCTAAATGTACCCAATGCAAAGAGAAGACTTTCACTGCAAGTCTGGAACATTTGTGGCTGCTTTCAAAAACGAACCTTAATTTTGGGGTGTTGTTTCTGAAAGACAAAAAATAAATAAATCTAGCTCACTTCAATAACTTGGCAACCTACCCCGCAGGGCGGTGACGGGTGACGGGCTTTTCCCCAGTGGGCATAGGGTTGGGGTGGTTTTGTGCCTGTGGGGGCTGGCTTTGCACAGTGCTCGGCCCCCTGTAACAAAAGCGGGAGCGGTGCTTAATGCTTGCACCCTGCATCCCCCCGCTAAGAGGAACAGTCAAGCAGCAATCTGCCAGGGCTGGTTGCTGTTCCCAGTCTGGCCCTGCTGCCCTGCATGCATTGTTGCCAAAAGTGCTCTCATATCAGCGCGAGCACTGATGGAAAATATCTCTTCCTGTCCTTACAGTGGTCATGCCTTCTACGGGAGTCAGAGGCAGAAATCTAACTCTACAGGTGCTTGGCAGCCCACACATCTAAGCGTAACTACAAAATGTCATTCTCCAAATGTGTTCACTTTTTATATTCACTAGCAGCTCCTGCCTCCCTCCTGTAGGTTTCATGGCTAAGATTCACCCTAAGCACAAAATACTCTCTGCTCAGCTCTCCAAAATACATTGACCGCCACTAAACACTAGCTACTTCCTAGGTTCTAAACACCAGCCAGAGAGACGCAGATCAAAAGAAGCGAGACCTTTACATACACAAGACAACTCTGACACAGGTCACAACTGAACAATTGGCAAGTGACTGGCCTTTAAGTTTAGTTATGTCTTCCTACTAACCTTATTTGAAGGATTTATGTCGGTTTAAAACATGCAGACACAATGTATACGTTATCCCGTGGTGGATACCGCCACAAAAACCACAGGCAGACGGAACGTGCCTATGATTATGGGAACTTTATAGAGTTCACTTTTTGAAACGAAGGGGCAGATTTACCACTTCTTCACACAGCGTAGTGGAGCAGCCGCAGATGATGTGTGAAAAGGAGAGAAGAGGAGAGTGCCAAATGTACTGAAATATGACTCTCTTCTACCCTTTCCCTAATGCTGGTGCTGAAATCAGCTGCTTTGCGCCATGGACACACCTTTGCGCCATGGCGCAATGGTGTATCTGTGAATCTAGCATAGGTTTTGTACTGTACAAAATACTATGCATAGACTGACTTAAACCATTTTCCCTCTTTAGATGTGTGCTGTATAGTGCAAAAAACGTACAAATTCAGAAAGAAAGGAGAATTGAGAGCATTCTTTCTTCCTTGCACCTACTTCAAAAGGGCGCAGTTTTCTGATGCTAAACCATGTCTACCTTATTTAGTAACTTGGGTTTAGTTTAGATACCATGGGTGGTTGGATGGGAATGCCCATGCTCCACCAATGGTACGCACCTTTGGCCCTAAGTAATGCAAAGCAGTGCTATGCCCTGCTTTGTGTTACTGTAGTGTAGTTCCTATTATCCCAATAGGCTCTGCGCATTGGAAAAATATCTTCAATAGTATAGACCTAGGGCAGAGGTTAACTAGGTCTTCTACCGACGATATTAGACTTAAAGTTTTGTGTTTGCCAGCTAGCTCAGAGTTCACTAGAAACTTTCTCGAATAGGCAAGGAGGATTTTAACCTCCCTGGATAGACAAGAAGGGATTTAGTTTCTGACAACCATAGAACATGACAACTTTGCTCTCCCCTAATCAAGAGTGTATCTCTAGAGTCGTGTGAAAACAAAAGACAACTTATTTTACTCAGTCAGTTCAGTGCATTCTTAGTTTCACCAGATTGTAGAGAAAAGGAAAAGACGGGCGTGTTCAATAAAAGATATTATTTATTGATCAGTCTCCTTTCTCATACAAGAGAAATGAATCGCTATTATTGTAATACTTATAGTTAAGTAAAGTGCATACAGTAAAGACAGAATTATAAAATAATACTGTAAAAGCATTGATATGGTTTCTGAGCCATATTATACTTTAAAATGGATAAAATAGATACATACATATATACATTTGACTAATCATACTCAACTGGTGCTTCTAACTTCGCCTACCCCAGTGTACCTGACCTAAGCCTAATACGTGGGCGGGAGTAGATAAGTAGCAGTTTAAGTTAAGTTTGTTTGCCAAGGGACTGACTCGAGAATTCTCTGCAAGGGGTTATTCAGTTCTGTACCTGAGATCTAGAATGATGGAGGGCTGGTATCTCTTATCCCAGGTCTTGATATTCCAGCTGCCTGCGAGGGCTGCTTGGAAGCGCCGGAGCTGGATTTCTCAGCAGGAGAAAGGCAGCGTCTCGTTCTCAGCGTGTCAGGAAGGCGGGGCAGCGCCTGTGGGCTTCGCTCTCTGCTGGGCTCCTCGGCACGTCTCGCTGCTCCGATCTCGTCACCACCGCATGTGTTTGCTTAAGGCAATGTCGGTAATATTTATACCTGAAAGGTGCCGAGATTGACGTAAGGATGGACATATATACGTCAATAAGGATGTCATATGAACGGGCTCGTTCGCACATTCTTTTGCTGAAGTTCTCTGTGAAATCAAAACAATGGCTATGGGAATTTCCCAGGTCGCTGTAGGTTTGATTTGTTTTGAGAACTCCGTATGCCTTATCAGCGACTGGAGGAATATCGCTTGTCTAATTAGATGGCATGCGTTATGACCTAATCAGATAACGCGCTTCTGTGCCGTGGTGTGGCTTAATCAGATAACGGTTTTTGCACCGTTAGATGGCTGCTAGTTAATTATTAACCAGACCAGGGTCAGGAATAGGGGAATCGATACAGTACCTATAGAAATACATCACACCCACTCCACGTAGACTATGTCCATATTTACAAATCTAGGCATAGTGAAACCCGTAGCGTTTGTGTATATCGTACCACCCCAAAATACATTCATATGTATCCTGAAAATTTTGAAACATAATCATATGTACTATCACGTGTACTATATGCATAAGCAGTCTAATAATGCTAAACATATAACGCATATTTTTAAATTCAGCATGAATAAATGCGAAAACCACACATGAAATGGCTCTTAATACAGAAAAAAAGTGCGAGACCATTTCATCACAATCATAAAGTTTTGTATGAGAGCGCTAGAGGATAGCTAATGTCTCGTGACTACCTAAAATAGAAATTCAGTTCTCTAAGAATAATGTCTACTTTAAGCAGAAGATAAGTGTCCCAAAAAATCGTAAATATTTTGGAATTGGGGAAAAAGGCTCTTGCAGTCTGAACAAACTGATGAAAAAATTGTTCATATCGCTTTTTGAGAAGTTCAAGGCCAAATTCAGCATATAGGGAACTCCGAGTGCTATTTTGCTCAAAGTTATTCCTGCTGCTCTGGTGAAAACATCATATCATTTAGACTGTTGAAAAAACTGTCAACAGCTTCTTGCGTAAGTTCCACTAATTCGGAAAAGGTTGTTACCATGCATTCATGAGCCTGAGCATGATTGCCTCCATTGATGTTTTGATCAGCATAGCTGACTGAAGGTCGTACCTGATCGATGCTGCTTTCATCTTGTGCTTCACTACCCCTCAATCGTAGTGGTGAAGTCTCCACGAATGCCGTCATCAGGATTGGTAGCCGCTGGGGACAGCACAATGCATGAGCCGTTACCGGACCCAACAAGGTATCTGCGTCCATTGGCACATCCGATAGTAGTGCCAGACAGGTGTCCAACACGCATTCTTCGCCGCATTGCAAGCACCTTAATACAGGCATAACACAACTTTGCCACATTGGTCTAAATGAAAGAGACCAAGTCATGTTCAGGTCTCTAAGCCGGGATAGTCCAAGGATTTTAGTTACCCGGTCCCGGTAGCCAATGGCTAGGATCATTTCTTCCCTTGTCGCAGGTGTTTTGTCTGTGACATGGTTTGCCATAGCGAAATAACAGGATCAAAAATAGAATACCCACTACTAGTCCCAAAAGGAGTGGAAGTCCGCCAAAAATGGAATGGACAAAGTCTGGAAAAATACCCAGGATGGCTTTGAATGGAGTTAAAGCACCCGAAAACACTGCTTTAAATACACTGGAGACACCAGTGGTATCAGAAATATTTAAGATTTCGTTCAGTATTTCTGCGAAATGTATGGGGGAATTAGTTGATAATAATGAATGAATCTCTTCTGTTGTCCTTGCAACTTGGAGATCATACGTTTCTTTTGATGACGTGAGCCTGGTCGGCGTCTGTAGGGGCACACTCTTCATTCTGCTTAAAGTATCTATTCGAATAGAAGCAATTTTCAAATCGGGCCATAACCTTGCCTCCCTGTCTGGAGAATCGTTCGGGAACAATACTCGTTCACAGCACATGACCTTCCTAGTCACGGTTATGAGATAAGGTTTTCCGGGCAGCAAACTACAACATCTGCGATCTACTATTAGAATGTAACTCCCGTTCGAGAGTCTCCTAAAGAATGGTTCTATTTGTGTTGCAGGTGTGCCTAGCTGGTAACATGAAAGGTTATTTGAAGTCCCTTCACAGGCTCCATGCAAGCTAATACCCTGACACAGAAGTGTACCGCTTAGTGATCTTGCACAATTATTGCCACTGAGAAACACTTTCTGGCCTTTATTACTGACACATTCGTGTGTATAGGGCAAGTTCCATATTGACTTAATGTACCCTTTACCCAACCTTTCATACTGGCCTGCCTGTATATATTTTTGGCAGAATTGAAACTGGAAAGTAGTTATTGGAATATTTATTATTCCATGTATTATCCATTCAATGACAGGTCGTTCTGACATTGTCAATGGTAATCTCTCAAGTCTTTCAATGCTCAGAATTGTATAGTCAGCACTCTTCTGCGCCAGACTGATTTGTTTATCAGTAAGGTTAAAGATATTAAATAATGACGTTGTGTTGATTAAACGCCAAGGCACATAGCCAGAACGCAGATTTTGTAACGTCCAGCCAAGCTGTACAATAGAACGCAATTGGGACTGACCGTGTTGTAACATCAGTAAGTCTTGCGATATTATATCGATTGCTGAAGACACAATGCTGTCCAGAGAATATATTCTGGAGGACAGAGTCATTAACCCCTTGTCCACCACAGGAAGTGATTTTTCCAAATTAATACGGTCAATTTCCCGTATTTTTTCTGCTGTCTCAATTTGAGTTACTTTCCAAACTTCGTTATAAGCTGCATATATAGAGGCCGCTATGAAACGTTTTTGACGCTGTTTGCGTGGTCCCAATATGAAATCACGCAAGTCAGCACCTTCTGTAAGTAAAGTTAGGTGTTGCTTAATTTCAGCCAGTGTGGACGTTTGTAGCCATTGAAGGCAGAGCTTGCCCACGCTGTAGGTGGTTACTATCCCTGGATGTTGTCTTTGGGAATATCTAGGGTCTGGCCTAGTCAATGTGAACCCCTGTTTTTTGTTCTGTGGTAAATAAATAAATAATACCTCTCTTTTTGACTAGACATATATCATAACAGATAGCTCAATAAATAAGAGTCAAGATTCGAGGTAGTAGGAGTTTTGCAGGTTTAATACAGCATAAGGACAGGAACAGGACAACCTGCATAGGAATAGAATGACAGGGCCCAGCAGCTGCTGGGGCTGGACCTGGGATGAGCGCGCTGACTTTTAATAACAATACATGAGCATATATACATAACGCAAACACATAGCATTACATTACAGTAGGCGTAGCAGTGGGTGGAGCAGAAGGCGTGACGCGTAGCAGTCGCGAAAGATAAGGGGGAAAAGAGGTGTAACAGGGCGTATACATAGACATGTGATGCAAACGTAACAGAATGTGTCATGAATGGGGCGGAAACCATGGAGGGGGCTACCTAAGGAGCCGGGACCTCTAACCTGATGGTGCGCGCAAACTAGCAATGACGTATCACTAGGAGAAGCTAGGGGCTATGAACTCTGTGCTAGGAGCAGAGACTGAAGTCTGGAGAGTCAGGGCGACATGTACCTAAACAGTATCTAGTATCTGATGTTTAGAGAACATGTTGATATAAACTAGAAGGCAGGAGGGGAAAGGCTGACTTGATTCTAAGACTGGACCATGCATTATTCTACATGTAGTGCGTGATGAAGAATATTAAATGACCATTAAATGCAGTATTTCTCTAACGTGGAGACGTGAAGGCTAGACAATGACGGAAACTATTGATGCAGTTCAGTAACTTAGGAATGCAGAGAAGGAGGACTGAACTGATAACTGGAACTATAACATACTTTTGGCAGACTCAGAGGCAGAGCCAGCTGAACCGGGCACTGCGAGGCAGGAAGTAAGTGAAGGGTCGAGGATACAGGTGGGGGCTGTATCGCTCCTCAGCGAGGTTTCAGGAGACAGGAGCTGAATCTGGTGTCCAGGCCCTTTTGAGGCCTAGAAACGGGGACTTTACAATGGAATAACGTGCACACTGAGAAACGTGGCAACGTAGCTTTACATAGGCCTGATATTCGTAGTATTCACGAGGACTGGAAACTGGCATACTAGAGGTGGACACAACTATAATTGCATCTTGAATCGAACATGGGGAATACATATGCATATTTAATCATGCACACATAACATATGATGGATGAGGCGTAGGGACACAGAACATGGCAAAATTTACTTTTCCACATTCCCTCCTTGTCACTACGTTTCCATCAGGAAACATCAATTTTCATGATACCGTCTATCATTTCATACAGTATCATTTGTTCGTCTCGAATTATCCTGGAACGGGATTTAGAACAGGGCTTGGGACTAGGAATACAAGAGGTAGCACAAATGCCGCAAATCGCAGGGCCACATTGTATACAGAGGCAGCAGCTGAATATGATCGCTACTGCAATACCTAGAAAAGACAATATTTTCCATCCCCATGCGGAAATTATATTCCAGAACCAACCGGACCATGTCCAGGTGCCTGGATCTTGGTGTATCAGATGGGCAATTTTATGGAGTCTGGTTATAGCTGAATAAACAGACGGCGCGTTATTTGGAATGAAAATGCAGCAACTAGATCCGATGACTCTACAGGCCCCGCCCCTATCGGCCAGTATGACGTCAAGGACGAGACGATTCTGTAAAACGACAAATCTCATAGCAGATTGCTCTTCAGTTAAGTTACCTAGAGCAGAGGCAGTCTCATTTACTACAGCTTCGAGGGTTCTGGTTAACCTACGGATCAGTTTACTATTCTGGATAGGTCCTATAAAGAAGAAGAACCCTCTGTTGAAATCTGTATACTGTTCTAGAGCAGTTTCAGTATAATCGACAATTGGGGACTCCCTTCTATGTCTAACGTGTACTAGATGTGTATTTCTATGATAATCAGGTGGGGTTAGGAAAACAGGTGGCAGTAGGAAGGCAATGTAACAGGTTCCCTCCCAATCGAGGGGCAGACGAACATATGCGGTTTGACCACAAATAAAATAAGAATGACGTGAAGCTTTGAAAATAGATTTCCCACTGTCACTATACTTGACAATAGTGGTACATTCACTATGTCCTACATGTACGGAACCATTATTTCGGACACATAATTCGCCTTTGACTGGTAGTACTGAAATAGCAGGTAAGTCTGGAGTAGTATCAGACTGAACATTCAAGACCATGAAATTCGACGAATAATTACCTAAATTATACACTTCATTTTCTAGATCTAACCCGGTTCTGTGGGGGAGACCTTGCTTGTCTGGAAAACATGTACTGTTAAGAAAAGACATATCTGTTGAGGATGACGTTAACGTGGACCATGCTCCACACGAACCATTATGTGAAAAAGGATGAGGAAAAAGTGGCAGAACTCCCTTCGGTGTCTGGAAAGGGGGGAGTCGACCACACACCCAACAATTAGTGGCATTGCTGGTCTGGTGTGAGTAATGTAACATGCGGATAAATGAGTTATTTCGCATGGCGAGGCGGTAAGAGAGTTCATGAGGAGGCAGATCACTAAACGTGTGCTCTACTGTAGCATTAGCAGACTTATTTACATGAAGAACTGGGAAATACAAGTAGAATGCATAACTCGTGCAGGAAATCATAATGCTGAGAAACAATATGAAACATAGAAAAACGATACATCGGATTGAGTTTTGACTAACTCTCTCACTATGGGGGTCTATTTTATACATGTCAGAAACAGTCTAACCGTTTCACCTAGGGGAGGACTTAGACAATCAAACTGACTGACTTATTTTGCTAGACCGGAGTTTTAGCTTGTACTCCTGTTGCGGAGTTTTCTCTAACAGGGGAGGGGTTGTAGCAATGTCTTTTGCGGGACAGTCCTTGAGAACAATGCTTTGGCAATCCTTCAAATCCTGGGAAATGTTCTTTAAGACGGGTTTCAGTCCATTAAAAAGTTTAATATGAGAAAGGTGCACCCAGCCTTTGCGTCCTTCCAACTTCACGGCTGTACGGGTGGTGAGGAGGACCTGTCGGGGCTCTTTCCAACGAGGCTCCAGCGGACTTGATCTGTCAAAGTTGCGGACCATCACCATGGATCCTGGAACGATTTCATGCGGTGCCACCTCGGTATTGTCTGGAAATGCGGCAGCAACCTGTGAACGACAAGAGTTGAGGGCAGACATCAAGGAAGCTAGGTAATCTGTCAGCATATTACTTGAAACATCGGTAATACTTCGGGGTCTAGGAGTACCCCACATGTTAGGGGGGCGGCCGAAAACGACCTCATACGGGGACAGACCTGTTCTGGAATGTGCGACCATGCGCATATAAAATAAAGCGACTGGCAGAGCTACCAGCCAGTCCACACCTTTTTCTTTACACACTTTTGCAATACGGATTTTCAGGGTCTGGTTATGTCTCTCTACGAGACCGGCTGCTTCAGGATGGCGTACACAATGAAACTTCCACTGGTACCCTAATAACAGGGAAACATGCTTCATGAGTTCAGATGAGAATGGCTGGCCGTTGTCAGAATATACGACTCTAGGGAGTCCATAACGAGGGAAGAACTCACGAACCAACTGCTTGGCAGTGGTCGCGGCTGTGTAATCTGGGACTGGATATGCTTCTGTCCACCTGGACAAAGCGCATACAACTACAAGGACATACTTGAAACCTCGACATCGCTCCATCTGAATATAATCCATCTGGAGGACTTCAAAAGGGTGGTCAGGGGGCTGGAATCCACCTTGTTCCACCGGGACACTTTTACCTGGATTAAACTGGCAACATATCATACAGGTACGGACTTTCTGCTTGGCTGCAGCTCGTAAATGCTTGTTGAACCAAATGTTCTGGATACTGTCTAACATAGCTTTTTCTCCTAAATGTGTTGGACTATGTGCGGTATTAATAATGACTTGAACCATAGAGTCGGGGAGAAACCATGTGGCTCTACCCTTCGTTAACCATCCTTGATCTGTCTGGACCCCTCCTTGTTCGGACCATTTCTTGATTTCTTCGGGAGTAGCATGTAACTGGATATCTATGACATCTTGTGTAGGGTCCTTAACTGTCATGCATGTAATCGGATCTGGAGTGTGTGTCATGTTAACTGAAATGTCTGGAGTCTGTGCTGTAAGCTTGGCTGTGCGGTCTGCTAGATCGTTACCTTGGGAAATAATGTCAGTAACTTTCGTATGTGCTTTACACTTCATAATAGCGATAGATGTCGGTAAATGTATGGCATCTAACAGAGCTTGAATAAGGAGACCATGCTGAATCTTGGTTCCATGAGAAGTCATGAAACCTCTCTCCTGCCAGAGCACTCCGAAGTCGTGTACAACTCCAAATGCGTAACGTGAATCTGTGTAAACATTAACTTTCAAGTTCTTGGCGTGTATGCAGGCTTGTGTCAGAGCAACTAGCTCTGCTGCTTGAGCGGACAGGGTATCAATACGGTGTGTCTCAATAACTTCAGTGTCAGTAGTCACTGCATACGCGGCGACTAGTTCTCCTGTACTTGTTCTTAGGCATGAACCATCCACATAAAGTGTCAGGTCGGGGTCTGGTAACGGAGTATCTGTCAGATCTTGTCTTGGCTTTGTCGTAATGTTAACTACTTCCACGCAATCATGTGTGGCTGGATTTGAAGTAACTGATGGTAACAGTGTAGCAGGATTCAGGATGTTGCAGCGTCTGATTTCTATGTGTGGCTGGAACAGTGTCAATTCATAACCTGTTAAACGTGCAATTGTCAAGTGCTGAGTTTGTGTTCGGTTTAAAAGAACTTCCACGGAATGTGGAACTTGTACTGTCAAGGAGTGTCCTAAGACTATGGAATCACTTTGTCTGATAGCTAGTGCTGTGGCTGCAACTGACTTGAGGCACGCAGGCAGAGCCTGGGCTACAGGATCTAATGTGCTCGAAAAATAAGCACAGGGCTTGTATTGTCCTGCTTGATCTTGTGTGAGAACAGATAATGCTGTACCTTCGCGTTCAGTAACGAAAAGTGTAAAAGGCTTACTGTAGTTCGGTGTCGCTAGAACTGGAGCTTGGCATAGGGCTTTCTTTAACTCGTTGAAACTAAGTGTATGTTCAGATGTCCAAGGGAGGACAGTCGATACGGCTGCCTCCTGTGTCGTTAACTGTATCAGTGGTTTGGCTAGAAATGCATACTGGGGAATCCATTGTCTGCAGTAAGAAGTAAGGCCGATAAAAGCACGTACCTCCTTCTGGGTCTTGGGCTGAGGAAGACTCGCTATTAACTGGATACGGTCTGGTGTCAACTGCCTACCCCTCTTGGACAGTAAGTGTCCTAAGTATACCACTTGCTGGACACAGAATTGAAGCTTAGAAGGGGACACCTTGTGCCCCATCTCGGCTAGGAGATACAAAACTGTAAGGGATGCTTGCTCGCAAGCACGTTCAGAACGGGCTGTGATCAGTAGATCATCGACATACTGGAGCAGGGCAGTGTCAGTTGGCATGTGAATGTTGTCTAGTTGTCTCTTGAGTGCTTGACTGTAAATACTAGGACTTTCTGTGAAACCTTGAGGAGCTCGTGTGAACATATAGCTCCTTCCATTTAAACAAAATCCGAAAAGGAACTGGCTGTCTGGATGAATAGGGACACTGAAAAATGCGTTCTTGAGGTCTATGACAGTGAAGAACGTGGCTTCGGAATCAATGGCTGTTAATAGGGAAGAGATGTCTGGGACAACTGGGTACTGAGGAATAATACATTTATTAAGCTCTCGTAGGTCAATCACTAATCGATATACTGGGGGTGCATTTGGATCAGTACGTTTCATGACTGGAATGATCGGAGAATTACATACATTGGAGTCAGTTTCTACAACCACTCCTTGAGCAATAAGCTCGTCAATAATTTTGGATAAGGCTGCTACAGCCTCAGGTGGCAATCTGTACTGTCTGATTCGTGGTAACACTACACCTGGCTTGAGAGTCACACGATAGGGTGTGATTTGCATATAACCGACATCAGTTGGACCTTGCGCCCATAGATGCTGTGGAACATTAGACAGTCTTGAATCAAAATCTCGTAATACATAGTGACCCTTAAAGTCACGTAGGAACAGTCGTATTCCCTCTGGGGAACAGCATATAACTGCACCTAACTCTTTCAGTGTTTTAATGCCTAATAGATTTTCTGGACATGATTTAGTAAGTAACAGATCAGTAGTGCGGGACAATGGACCTACTTCTAGAGTAACTGGCTTTGAAATCTCATTTACGATAGGTTTTCCTGAAAATCCAAGGGAAACATTTCTTGAGCCTGAGAGCGGAGCCCCTGGAACTTCGGCGTGACTAATTGTGGTCCTACTTGCCCCTGTATCAATCAAAAACTTTCTGTCTTTCCCTAATACTTGACTGTGAACATAGGGACCTTCTTGATCTACAGGTATCTCGATGAGAGGCAAGCCTACCTCCCTCTCTAGGCTGTTTCATGAATACTGCTGGTACTCTGGATACTCAGACTGTGCATACTGGTACATCTGCTGTGTAACATGCTGTGTTGCAGCAATAGGCTGCGGTGCTGTAACTGTCTGTGGTGCATTCTGTGACTGAGGAGTCTGTGAAACTTGTTCTTGTCTAGGCGGACGTGGTCTTTCTTTAGTCTTACCAGTAGCTATGTTGTGTTTCAGAACTGCACACTCATTTATAAAATGACCTGGCTGTTTACAATAATTGCAGTTCCCTTTAACGGGAGCTGCAGGATGACTGGCTTGATTCGGACCCCTCTTCTGACTGTCTTGAGGAACAGATTGTGCAACTAGTACTTTCATTTTCGTGTCTTTCATACGTTTTCTCTCGTGTTCTTGTTCTTCTCTGATTCTATTCTGATGGTATTGGAGCATTTGCAACATCTGGGACGGGGTATTAGCTTGCCAGGTACTTTCGACTTTCAAAACTCGATTTTTAATTTGTGGACTTGAATTCTCGACTAATTTAGTAACAAAAAGATGAGGGTATGACTCACTACTTGTCTTGAGGCCACTGTTGATGCTAAAACATTTTTCAAATCTAGAATAAAAATCACTAATATCCTCATCTTGCTTCTGTTTACAGGCTGAGATTGCATCCCAGTCTTCTTTTCTAGTTGTCAATAATCTAGGTAAAACTTGTATTAATAATTCCGGTAATTCTTTACATTTATCTCCAAGACCGGTACCTGGTACTCGTGCCTTGTCTTCAGCTTCTAGAACTGCCCAATCGATCTTTTTCTCTCCCACCTCCCATTCTTTTTCCTTGAGCTTTTCATACACCCCTGCGGGCAGCAGAACCTTTAACATTTTAATTATATCTGGGTACGTATATTCTCCCATACGGAGCATGTCTTTTAATTCTCTATGGAACCCTGCTGGATCTTTGTCATGACAGGGAATTAATTTCTTCATCTCGAGGAGTTCCATCTTTGTTATTGGAGTGTATACAAACACTCGTTCTAGTTCGCCACCCGTTCCTTTAACTGGGTGGACTTCTCGTAACGGATTCTGTCTCTCCATGTAAAATGGTTTACTTTCTGGGGGTGAGACATGAACAAAATGCGGGTTCAAAAACGTTCTATATTTGTGACGCTGTTCTAGAATGACACTAATTAAGTCGGTACCTAGACCTTTCCATCTATACTGGAGTAACTCGTTCAGGATATCATGTAACGGGCCTGGATCAGAGTGCTGACCCTCATACAATGTAATGAGGTGCTGGATCATATACATACCCACCAGTCGTTGCTCGGCTGGGGGCAGTTTCAGAAACATTTGTGCCACTATTTCGTCTGGAAAAGTGGTAGAATCAGTAATCCATCGGACTGCTGATCGGGCTAGTTCTTGTTCATGCATGGTACTTAACTCACTGTAACCGATTCGTGATTTCAGGATGTGATCGGTAGCTTGAAACACTTGTTCTAGTGAACCTTGTTCTGGTGCTGGATGATGGAAAATAGACTTGTGTTCTAGGCGTAAATGGCGATCTGGAAATCTAGATTTTCCTACATACGCTATTCTGGCGGGATTCTCGTCCTCTACCTCTTCAGTATCAGAGTTACTTTCTTTCTCGCTTACTTGTGCTGCTTTACGTTGTTCGTGTATCTTTATTATTTCTCTACGGATTTTCTTGTACATACTCTCCATAGCACCGACGGTCTTGTGCTTACCCTCGGCTATATTATCACTCCACCTTGTCAGGGTTCTCATTTCGGCCGGATCTTTAGACGGGTAATCTTGTTCTCTTATTAGACAATTGATCAGAAACTTTAATATCATGAGCTGGATCTCGGCTTTCCTTTGAGACATGGCCTCGCTAATACTTTCTGGATCATCCCCTGTACGGATGAAACAATATATTCTGTCTAGATCTTCTTTCATATTCGGTAAGGTGACTAGATACTCGGCCACCTTTCTTACGCGGAATGAATATAAAACCATATTATCCTCGCCTGGGACTGGATCATAGCCGCATTCGGCAAGGGATTTTCTTATTTCTGCTATAGTCTGATGTCTAGGCGTACGCTGTGACGCTTGTGCATGTAATTCGGCTGTCGTTAAACGCTTGTGTGGCGGCGGGGTTTGAGGAGTACCTCCCCCTGCGGCCCCTAAACTAGAGTCGTCTACTGAGGCTCTTCGTCCTGGCAGAGTGGGAAATGGAAATGCAGGCTGGACTTGTATGGCGGGCTGGACCGGGGGTACCGTAACAGGTACTCCGGTGTCTGGAGGAGCGGGAAGTGCCTGATTTACAGGGACTGGCGGAGCGCGAACAGGATTTGCATATTCTGGGACTGTGTCGTCCAAATAGGACGAAATAAAAATATCAGCTGCGGTCTGTTTGTGACGTAGCTTGGTCGGAACTAATGGTGGCGGGAAATTACTGGATGCCTCTGGGGTCGCTTTTGGCAAGCCCTCGGCAAGGAGAGGATACATACCCCTATTAAGGGCATGCCTCTGTCTGTCTGACTGTTCGGCTTTGACTTGTTCACCAATCTCGATTAGTTCTTTTTCTTGTGCTCGTTCTAAGGATTCTCTACTTAATTCTGACTTTCTGATTTCTTTTTCGGTTCTTTTATGAGATTCTTTACGCCATAACTCAATGGCATCTTTCTGTGATTGTCTGGCTTTCTTTTTCCATAATGCTTCTTCTACTCGCATGATGCACTCGGCATCCCATGTACCCGATACGGGCCATCTATACTTTTCTTCTAACTGTTTGGTATACTCTACCCATAAATCTAGATACAATATGGCGCTTATGCCATGCTTCTGATACATAAAGTGACCTGGACTGTCCCTCGGCGGAACAGGAACTGCTTCTTCTAACAAACCCTTTCTAGTTTTTAGCTGACGTAATCTCGAAAAGAGAGACATTGTAAACTTGAATCGGAACACAATACAATACACGAGGAACAATAACAATTGGGAGAACAATTCAGGCATACCACGACATTGGAAATACATTGAACAACATCATAACATAACAGTTCGGACAGAATCTTACCTGGAATACTGAAAGCAGAAACACAAGAATTTCTCGAGAACGGAACAGACTAGAGTTACTGGATGCACTGCTGAAACAGTACGGAACATACCGGTCCCATAAAGGGACGCATTAAGACCCGTATCCACCTAGGTGAACACTTCGTTTGTGAGTCTGTGTACCACCAACCCACGGACCAGAGTCAATTTAGATTGACCCTGTCTAGATACTACCCCAGTAATGGTACTCACCGGGCAGCAAGAACGGAAGGCCTCGGACTGGACTGGACTGCTACGACGACGGACGACGAACTTCGGACTTCAGTTACGGGTGGACCTCCGGATACCTCGGACCTTGGACTCTCGGCTTGGGCTCTGGTCGGGACTCGCCGCGTTCCTCCACCGTCTCGTTTGGATGCTGGACCGCCTCCTCCGTCTCCTCCGTGGGCCTGAGGGATACTTGAAGCAGAAATATCTGCCGGTGCACGGTATGATTCCGTCACGGCTGCAGAGGGTCAGGGGGTCGGCGTGGCTTCACCGACGCGTGGGGAAAGGGCAAGTCCCTATTCGGGCGCCATTATGTGGTAAATAAATAAATAATACCTCTCTTTTTGACTAGACATATATCATAACAGATAGCTCAATAAATAAGAGTCAAGATTCGAGGTAGTAGGAGTTTTGCAGGTTTAATACAGCATAAGGACAGGAACAGGACAACCTGCATAGGAATAGAATGACAGGGCCCAGCAGCTGCTGGGGCTGGATCTGGGATGAGCGCGCTGACTTTTAATAACAATACATGAGCATATATACATAACGCAAACACATAGCATTACATTACAGTAGGCGTAGCAGTGGGTGGAGCAGAAGGCGTGACGCGTAGCAGTCGCGAAAGATAAGGGGGAAAAGAGGTGTAACAGGGCGTATACATAGACATGTGATGCAAACGTAACAGAATGTGTCATGAATGGGGCGGAAACCATGGAGGGGGCTACCTAAGGAGCCGGGACCTCTAACCTGATGGTGCGCGCAAACTAGCAATGACGTATCACTAGGAGAAGCTAGGGGCTATGAACTCTGTGCTAGGAGCAGAGACTGAAGTCTGGAGAGTCAGGGCGACATGTACCTAAACAGTATCTAGTATCTGATGTTTAGAGAACATGTTGATATAAACTAGAAGGCAGGAGGGGAAAGGCTGACTTGATTCTAAGACTGGACCATGCATTATTCTACATGTAGTGCGTGATGAAGAATATTAAATGACCATTAAATGCAGTATTTCTCTAACGTGGAGACGTGAAGGCTAGACAATGACGGAAACTATTGATGCAGTTCAGTAACTTAGGAATGCAGAGAAGGAGGACTGAACTGATAACTGGAACTATAACATACTTTTGGCAGACTCAGAGGCAGAGCCAGCTGAACCGGGCACTGCGAGGCAGGAAGTAAGTGAAGGGTCGAGGATACAGGTGGGGGCTGTATCGCTCCTCAGCAGGTTTCAGGAGACAGGAGCTGAATCTGGTGTCCAGGCCCTTTTGAGGCCTAGAAACGGGGACTTTACAATGGAATAACGTGCACACTGAGAAACGTGGCAACGTAGCTTTACATAGGCCTGATATTCGTAGTATTCACGAGGACTGGAAACTGGCATACTAGAGGTGGACACAACTATAATTGCATCTTGAATCGAACATGGGGAATACATATGCATATTTAATCATGCACACATAACATATGATGGATGAGGCGTAGGGACACAGAACATGGCAAAATTTACTTTTCCACAGTTCAGGAATCTGTCTTGACAGTTATTTGTATCTGTGGGCCAGATCAACCATTTTTTTCCATTCAGGATGTGTTCTGTTTTGGTTTAATATATGGTTTACGTCTATCTCATCATCTATAGAGCTATTACTGTTCACTGTTGGCTTTGGAATAGACGGTTTGTTCAAATCTTTGATTTTGGCTAAGCCAAGACAGGTAAATTGTTGAATAGTGTCATTCAAAAATATAATTTGTTCTGGGATCATGCAGGCTCTAAACAATGATTCTATACCTTGTACTTGCCAATCTCTTGTACCCCAAACAGTTTTTGCTTCAATATTATTGTTCCAGAAATCAAACCCAAATGTATTCATTTGTTCAAAGAATGAATCGGAATATATCAATTTTGTGTTTGTAAGCATGGTCTTCATACCTGTCTTATTTGACAATTTGAAATAAAATGTTTCTGCCTTACTTGTGTTAAACCCTGAAAAGTATGAATATTTATCATAAAATGTTTTTGAGCTGTCTTTTGGAGGAGTAGCACAATGTTCCCATTGGTTATAATTTAAAACATTTCTAGGTTGTGCAGATTTATGTAGATAATGGTTACCATAGTGGTTGTAGCAGAACATCTGATCATAATTAGACGAACCCTGCAAATAATCGAGGGGCATATTACCAAGCAATAGCGATAATTATCGCTATTGCTTGGTTAGAGAGAAAATTTTACCGCTGAGCTGCGGCGATTTTTACCGCAAATAAACCTTGGTATTACCAAGGTTTATCGCAAATGCGATAAAAAACGGCCGCAATGCATGAATATCGCTGAAAAGTCAGCGATATTCATGCATTACCGAGCTAATGCTCTTAGCCATGTTATCCACCTCCCATTAGATAACATGGCTAAGAACTGTTCAGAGCAGGTGTTAGCTTTTGGAGATATTCGCGCTTAGCGCGAATATCTCCATAAGTTGGTAATAGGAGATAGCGATGTTAGGGACTGTTTCCAGTCGCTAACATCTTGGCACGCCCACTTTGCATATCATTAGTGATAAATATCACTGACATGCAAAGTGGGGCCCAAGATGGTCGCTATCTCCTACTAGCTGTCGCTAACTGGTGTTAGCGACAGCTAGGTAATAGGGAGATAATTTTATCTCCGCTTTCTTGGCTTTTAAAGCCAAAAAAGCGGAGATAAACCCCCTTGATAATATGCCCCCATGTTCTGTAAATTTAGCAGACATCACAAGATCAGACATCATATCATTAATACTTTCAAAGTCCCAATCATCAGCAAATGAGCCCGGTTTTACAAAGTCACTCAATGAGATCTTGAATTGGTGTGGATACTTCAGGATTTCAACCGGACCATAGATTTCATAATCAGTTTTGTCCCATGCTACACCGCCTGGTATAGGATTGGCTGTGAAGTTCACTGAAGAAAGTTCTCTTTTCTCGATGTGTGAAGATGTGTGTGGTTTAAGGACCAAGTTGATTTTCTGGCTTGCTGTGTCCATTTTAGCATATTTTCCTTCAATGAAATGTCCCAAGCATAGTACCATGATGAGCCAAAGAATGAAGATAAATGCACCGAAGGCCACCCAAAATTCAATCCATGGAGAAATCAGATAGGTTTCTTTCAGCTGTTGAAAAAGTTCCTTAGCTTTATCTTTAAAAGGTTTTGTTGATGGCTGTTTCTTTGCTTCACTCAGGTCTTCAGATGAATCATCGAAGTTGATGAAGTAGCCGGATGCTGTTCTGTCAATTGTTCCAATTGTTTTTGGATTTTGCTTTGTTTCATTAGCAAAGTCTGCAGTTACATCATCATAGGTTGTTGTTTGTTGATGAAAAGTTTTAATTTGGGTTTTAAGAGGTTCAAGTTCCATTGCTTTGTTGCATAGTCCTTGTTGATTCACTGTAGATTTTCCAAATGTGATCAGTCTTCCAGTTTGAGCCTCTGTATTCGTAGCAAACATTGGTGTTCTGCTACTTCTTGGGAGTCCACTTGGCCTACTGTTTGTTATCGGCCACATGATTGTGGTTTAACCAGGTCGATGGATACAACTCGGTTCTCCTTTTTACCAGCAAGGGGCGGTAGTACTACTGATCTTGTCCCGTTGACATACAAGACAGGAACTGTAAGAAGGCCCAAATTCCTTCTTTACCGCGATCTTCTCTCTGACTAGATCCCCGACTTTTGGAATCCAGACAGGCCTTGCTGGGACAGGTGGTTTCTCTTCAGTGGTTGTTGGCTGTTGTTTCAACTTTATGTTGCTCAGGTCTTTTCTTGTTTCATTTAAGTCCTGTAAAATAGCCAAACGATCTTTGATATCAAAGCTTTTGTCTTTAACCACTGAAGTCTGACTATCAAGATCTTGGATCATCATTCTAGTCCCGAACAATAGTTCGTACGGACTGAACCCTTTCAGAGATTTCCTTGGCAGGTTATTTAGACTACGTTGGACACTTATTAAATGTTTGACCCACCCAGCTCCCGAACCTAATACCTTTTCCGTTATAGATTGCTTTATGTCTTGGTTTTTTCTTTACACCATCCCGTATCCCTCAGGAAGGAAGTGAGAAGAGTCCCGCTATGCTATGCTCATTTGGTCATGCTTCCCTTTAAGCCTGAGGGCTAAAGGGAACACATTATTCAAAACGTAGCATGCTCCTAGCGTATATGCCATTATAGACTTGCAAATCCTTGTATAACAGTCCAGACGTCAGCCGAGCGCAGGGGTCTACATCATAAGTGAAAATTAGTCTTTTTATGTTAATATAACGCTTTTTCGTGATGGGTACATTCTTATTGTTGTTGTTTTTCTGGAGCGAAGTGCCATGGCAATAGTCCTCCTCGCTCGCCACTGCGATCTCTATTGCAGTCTGGGCAGTTTTTTACAAAAATGTGATGATGCAGGCTCATGCCTGGCCACCAGTACACTGATTGTAATTCTTCCAGAGAATTTTTTAGCTTAAGGTGTCTGAGACCCTCACCCATATGTGCGTCTGCTATTAACAAGCCTCTCCTGTCCGTGTTTGGAATTACTCTATCCCCCACTCCAGGGATTCGAACAAAAGGGACTGAGTTTGCATCGATTATGTATGTATAATTGAGTGGATAACTGATCGGTAGTGCTGAACAGTCAGAGTAGTAGATACCAAATGATTATCTATGAGGAACACAAGAGAGCTATCTAAACAGTCACAGATCGTGAGTAAAGAAACCCATCAGCACACCAATTGGTGGGGCCTCATCATCTGGGTTTTGTAACCGCGAATGGTGTCCATAAAACAACACCTCAATTAATTCAATGAGGGTTGTAAAGTTTGGATCATCAGACGCAAAAGACATAAACCATCACACAGATGATGGGTGTTATAAAGAGCTGATAGGAAAAAATTGCAGTGCCCAAACAATAATGTGAAGAAGTTAAAAATACCTGTCGTGATGACTAAAGAACAATTTTATTAGGGGTGACCATCAGGACGGTATGTTTAAAAGCAGAGTGGGTATAGTATTTTGAAAAGAATATTACTAACCATCAAGAATGTAAAGTGGTCAACATGTTTCAGCCCTTCCGGGCTTTCGTCAGGACCTATGGAGTTCACTACTGCAATTATGTAAAAAAATGAAAAGAGACCTACCAATGGTATGGTCGCTTCAATCCCAGCGCTCTCCTGTGTAATCAGAAAACATGGAAAAGAGAAAACAAAAATACAAGACAGTTTGTACCCAGTGTTCTCTTAGAATTTATACGGAATCTCAGTATGAACAGGCTGATTTAACAATCACTGTCAATATTGGATTGGAATCATGCATTGGTTACTCACCCATAAATGTAGGGAGGAACAGCCTCACCTCTCCTGGCACTCGCTCAGGAAGAAAGAGGCCACGCTCTGAATAAACAAGAAAAACATTTTGCAATTCGCCATATTTAAATGCGATATATACCTTTTTGTGTGGAGCTGACAGCCAGAAACTACCAGCAGACATGGCAGGGAAAAGCTGCACATAGGGAAATGAGAAGTGACTCCTCACTGAACCCCTATGAAAAAATGACAAACCCTGTAGCCAGATTCTTTATATATGAAGTCCCTTGTGAAGGGACTAGTACAAAGGAGCAGGACTTTACAGTGAAAGATGTGCATTATTATACTGGAAAAACCAGGAGCCAATTAAACAAATTCATTGAGACAACACAGAACAACTCACTGAAAGAATGGAGGAGCGCAGAGTTGCTCCAGGCATCTATCTTTGGGAATCCAGACAAGTCTATTTCTACACAGCTGGTAATGTTATTTAGAAAAACTTGTCTATTTTTCAAAACTATAGGTTATTAAAAAGAAACCATTATTATCAAGCTACTGATGTTAACATGAAAACAATGAAGCACACTCGCAGCGCTCACCCACCTGTCCGTCGTTACCTCGGTCATGTAACTGAGCCGAGGGGAAGGTGGTGAGGCTGCCTGTGCGTGCGTGTGAAAAGAGACTAAGGCGGACCTGAATGGCAGCTGTCTGCCGAGGTGCTGCATTCTGATTGGACACAGCAGAAAACCTTCTACCAATAGAAAAACGGCAACGCGAGGACTGTGTGCCTTGCAGGTTTGCCTTTTCAGAAAATGTCAGCGCTGCCTTGATAGGTAGACCGGGCCGGATGCGGAAATAAATGGTCTCGGCCCGAGTCAGTCATGATGTTGGAACTCACCTATTGGTTGAAAGCAACTACCAATGGCCGTGCGGTACCGCCGACATGGTAAATGCTCGCATTTGACGCGGAAACGCGTAATAAATCATGAAAACGATCTTCACTAGAAAATATATATATATTGGTATTGTGATCATTTTACTATATTTGGGAGGCGAGTGTCAGTTCTAATGCCTCATCGGTTCCTTTATATTGTTAAATGAGAAAAGGGGTTGGTGTTGTTTGCCCAGATCCCTAAAAGGACTCAGAAAGTAAAATACAGGGCGATAAAGTTCCAGTGCCAGGTAGACACGGAGAACCAACACAGTTTTTTATAACAATGTAACCTATTACTTGAAATCAGGTGGAGTGGAAGTATACAATCTACCATGGATCATGTGTTACCTAGATCTTGGTAACCATTAATAAAGGTTTATTGAGTGTATCTCCGCATACTGGAACACTGTGTGTCGCTATAAGTGCCTGCAGCACCATTCAATTTTTTCTTTTTTTCTGATGGAATGTTGTTGCCAATAGAGCTACAGACCAAATAGTGAGGACCAGAAATAAGCTATTATAACACAGAGAGGTGCTGTCGTGAAAAGGACATAATCTCATCAGTTTCGAATCTAAGGAGGTGGTTTTCTAGAGCTGTAACCACGGGATATCATCGTTCAGCCCTCGTGTATGACATTTGAGTTTAAAAACCCAATGCTGTTCTTTCCTAAGAAGGAAATGTGAGATGTCTCTGACATGGGGGGGTATGTATGGCTGTTCCAAAACGACCCATTCCAGATCATCAGCTGAATGTTTCTTGCTGAGGAAATGGGAAGTCAGACGTGTGGCTTGTCTGTTACATCGAATCGTGCTTTTATGTTCCTGTATCCTTAGTTTTACTTTTCTCGTTGTCATCCCTATGTAGCGTAGGGAACAAGGGCAAGTGATCTGATATATAACCCTTTCGCTGTTGCAATTGGTATGGTTCTTCAAAACCCAAGGACGAGCTGTCCCAATATCTACTGATAGAGTCTTCTTTGTCTGGGGACACACCGAGCAGCTGCCACAGGGATAATGGCCCTGTACCGGTGGCAAATTCCACAATCTCGTGGTGGTGTCACACATGATGGTTCTTGGTCTGGTGTGGACTAACTCATCTTTTAGATTCGTACTTCTCTTGAATGAGAAAAGTGGCAGAGGGATGTTGTCTCCTGTGGTGTTCAGAATACGCCACTTATGTCTGATGATGTTTTGTATTTTGGATGAGACAGTACTGAAAGTAGTAACACAGACAAGTCTGTTCAGTGGAGGTTTCGTAATGGCTGGTGCAAGGAGTCCATCTCGGTGGTTGTTAAGAGCTCTCTTACACGAATTCTTAATCAGCCTGTTAGGGTACAGACGTTGTTTCAATCTCTCTGTCAGACCCGCCGACTGAGTGCGAAAATCAGATGTGGCTGAGCAGTTCCTTCGAACCCTCAAAAACTGCCCAAACGGAAGATTCTCACGGAGGGATCTGGGGTGATGGCTGTCAAACCTCAAGAGGGAATTGCGTGACATGGGTTTACTGTATAGGCTGCTCGCAAGGTGTCCCTCAGCTGGAAAAATCAGCAGATCCAAAAAAGCAAGTTCTGTTTTGCTATAGTCCACTGTGAATCTCAGAAAGGGATTCTGGTCATTTAACCAGGTTTGAAAAGATAGTACGGACTCACTGTCTCCACGCCATATGACTATGATATCATCGATGTACCTCTTCCACAACACCACCTGATGGTAGTATGGGTTGTTGTGGTTGAGGACATGATTAGTTTCGAAATGATGGACGTAGAGATTAGCCAGACTCGGAGCAAATTTGCTGCCCATAGATGTCCCAGATGTTTGTAGGTATAGGGAATCTTCGAAACTAAAGAAGTTTTCGGTCATGGCAATTCTGGCTAGATCCATTACGAATTGGATAGGTGTTATACTGTCATGCATGGTGTTCTCAAGGAGTTGCTGTACAGTTTGTAGAGTTTCCGCTTGCGGTATACAAGTATACAGCGACTCTACATCAAAACTGACAAGCATGTCTAAGTCAGTGTTGAAAATTGTCTCAGGTAACAATCGTAAGACATCTTTGGTATCCTGGAGATAGGTAGGCATGGTTTTCACAAGTGGTGCCAGAAAGACATCCACAAACGAGGACAGAGGTTCCAACAATGATCCAATGCCTGATATTATTGGGCGTCCAGGTGGGGGCCTGATGGTTTTGTGAATTTTGGGCAGCGTGTAGAAGTACGGAGTGATGGGGTGGTCCGTGACCAAAAATTTGGCTTCATTCGCGGTAATCCACCCCTCCGTACTCGCTTCCTCAACCAGAAGTTTAATCTCAGTGAGGAGTCTGATAGTAGGATCAGTGCTCAGAGGAGTATAAAACTGCCTGTTTTCAAGCTGCCTCAGGCATTCAGATCGATAAGAGGTGGTGTCTTGACTCACAATAGCACCCCCTTTGTCAGCCGATTTGATCGTAATACTTGTGTCATTGGATAGGGTGGCAAGAGCTCGTCTCTCATTTCTGGATAGATTCTGAAAAACGCCATGTTTTGAGAGATCCAATGATTGTATCTCATGTAATACAGCTTTCTCAAAGGTGTCTACTCTCGATGGTACTTGACATAGTAAAGGCATGAAAGTTGACTTATTCCTAAGCCCTGTATTGGTGTCAATGGATGGTTGTGTCTGGTCTGTGTTGTTTTCTTTGAAAAAGAAGTGCAATCTCACACTCCGAAAAAATCTTTCTACCTCACCGCGAAGTTGAAAGGCATCTCCACTATTAGTCGGAACAAAACCTAGGCCCTTGTTGAGAACTTGTTTCTCTTCAGGAGATAGAACGCGAGTGCTTAGATTGACCACCAAATCGTCAGTGCCATCAGGTGTCTCAATTATTGGCCTCGCTTGCTCCGAGTGACTGGGGGATCTGATTCGTCCGCCCATTGAACTTGGTTGGGGCCTCTCCGTCTCCCTCTGTTCCAGCCTCGGCCTTGCCCTAAAAAAGCCTGACTGTCGTAGTACTGTGGTTGCATGCCATAATGAGGCATCGGTGGTGGGAACTGTGGATAGCCCCAAGGGGTAGGTGGCCACCAAGGTGATTGCTGGTACATATTCCCTTGCCCTTGGCGTCTACGATTAGGTCGATTATTGCGACCCCGACCTCTACCTCTCCACTGGGAAGTGTCGTTGCCATCCGAATCCGAAGAATCTACATCAGAGGAGGTGGCATAATTTGATCCATAAGGTTTACTTTGTTTGTTGGAATCAATGGGAGTGTAGTTATCGCTCGTGTAAGGATAGATTTTCTCGTGTGAGAATTTTGCCAGATCTTTTTTAAATTTCTCAATTTTAGCAAAGAATATGGGTTCTTTATATTCCTTATTGGCTTTATTGGATTCCTCTTGCTGCTTCTCAAAGCGTTTTGTGGTTAAAGTTGTCTTGATTTGTCCTTCAAGAAGCTGTATCTCTACCATAATAGCATCCACTATCCTTTTGGCAGTTGAGATAATTAAAATAAGCCAGTCCCGCGTGCAGCGCCAGGCTATCAGTGACCAGTCTCTGAGAAAAGTTTTGTCTGTCAGAAATAGTCTGGGTGCATTGGTGACTATCAGGCCTGTGGGAGCACACTTCCCATGTAGGTATTCGGCCATAATCTGACCATGTACTATAGTGCGTGAATGGCTCTTTTTAAGATTTAGCACAGTGTCCCAATCCCCTAAAGGTGTTTGTGTTGTGGTGGGAACAAGATCAAGCATGCTAGGGTTGTCATTAAGAATGGTTTGCAGGGTTTCATCATCAAAACCCAAGCCAGCAAACTCAGCCATGCTGCTGCCAGAAAATGGAGTCACTCCTCAAAAAGAGGCTTCACTGCAGCAGAAAGCCTCGTCACAATCGGACCCGCAGCCAAAGCTGCACATAATACAAAATAAACAGAAAAGTGAGGAGGGTCCTAGGGGAGAAATATTAAAGACCTACTAGTATCTTGTCCCCCAACTCAATTATCAAAAAACACGGAAGATACGGTAGGTCTAATACACTGTCATAATAGGAAAACCTTATTATGGAAAATTCAGAGTAGTAGATACCAAATGATTATCTATGAGGAACACAAGAGAGCTATCTAAACAGTCACAGATCGTGAGTAAAGAAACCCATCAGCACACCAATTGGTGGGGCCTCATCATCTGGGTTTTGTAACCGCGAATGGTGTCCATAAAACAACACCTCAATTAATTCAATGAGGGTTGTAAAGTTTGGATCATCAGACGCAAAAGACATAAACCATCACACAGATGATGGGTGTTATAAAGAGCTGATAGGAAAAAATTGCAGTGCCCAAACAATAATGTGAAGAAGTTAAAAATACCTGTCGTGATGACTAAAGAACAATTTTATTAGGGGTGACCATCAGGACGGTATGTTTAAAAGCAGAGTGGGTATAGTATTTTGAAAAGAATATTACTAACCATCAAGAATGTAAAGTGGTCAACATGTTTCAGCCCTTCCGTGCTTTCGTCAGGACCTATGGAGTTCACTACTGCAATTATGTAAAAAAATGAAAAGAGACCTACCAATGGTATGGTCGCTTCAATCCCAGCGCTCTCCTGTGTAATCAGAAAACATGGAAAAGAGAAAACAAAAATACAAGACAGTTTGTACCCAGTGTTCTCTTAGAATTTATACAGAATCTCAGTATGAACAGGCTGATTTAACAATCACTGTCAATATTGGATTGGAATCATGCATTGGTTACTCACCCATAAATGTAGGGAGGAACAGCCTCACCTCTCCTGGCACTCGCTCAGGAAGAAAGAGGCCACGCTCTGAATAAACAAGAAAAACATTTTGCAATTCGCCATATTTAAATGCGATATATACCTTTTTGTGTGGAGCTGACAGCCAGAAACTACCAGCAGACATGGCAGGGAAAAGCTGCACATAGGGAAATGAGAAGTGACTCCTCACTGAACCCCTATGAAAAAATGACAAACCCTGTATCTGTAGCCAGATTCTTTATATATGAAGTCCTTGTGAAACAAGGGACTAGTACAAAGGAGCAGGACTTTACAGTGAAAGATGTGCATTATTATACTGGAAAAACCAGGAGCCAATTAAACAAATTCATTGAGACAACACAGAACAACTCACTGAAAGAATGGAGGAGCGCAGAGTTGCTCCAGGCATCTATCTTTGGGAATCCAGACAAGTCTATTTCTACACAGCTGGTAATGTTATTTAGAAAAACTTGTCTATTTTTCAAAACTATAGGTTATTAAAAAGAAACCATTATTATCAAGCTACTGATGTTAACATGAAAACAATGAAGCACACTCGCAGCGCTCACCCACCTGTCCGTCGTTACCTCGGTCGTGTAACTGAGCCGAGGGGAAGGTGGTGAGGCTGCCTGTGCGTGCGTGTGAAAAGAGACTAAGGCGGACCTGAATGGCAGCTGTCTGCCGAGGTGCTGCATTCTGATTGGACACAGCAGAAAACCTTCTACCAATAGAAAAACGGCAACGCGAGGACTGTGTGCCTTGCAGGTTTGCCTTTTCAGAAAATGTCAGACCTGCCTTGATAGGTAGACCGGGCCGGATGCGGAAATAAATGGTCTCGGCCCGAGTCAGTCATGATGTTGGAACTCACCTATTGGTTGAAAGCAACTACCAATGGCCGTGCGGTACCGCCGACATGGTAAATGCTCGCATTTGACGCGGAAACGCGTAATAAATCATGAAAACGATCTTCACTAGAAAATATATATATATTGGTATTGTGATCATTTTACTATATTTGGGAGGCGAGTGTCAGTTCTAATGCCTCATTGGTTCCTTTATATTGTTAAATGAGAAAAGGGGTTGGTGTTGTTTGCCCAGATCCCTAAAAGGACTCAGAAAGTAAAATACAGGGCGATAAAGTTCCAGTGCCAGGTAGACACCGAGAACCAACACAGTTTTTTATAACAATGTAACCTATTACTTGAAATCAGGTGGAGTGGAAGTATACAATCTACCATGGATCATGTGTTACCTAGATCTTGGTAACCATTAATAAAGGTTTTTTGAGTGTATCTCCGCATACTGGAACACTGTGTGTCGCTATAAGTGCCTGCAGCACCATTCAATTTTTTCTTTTTTTCTGATGGAATGTTGTTGCCAATAGAGCTACAGACCAAATAGTGAGGACCAGAAATAAGCTATTATAACACAGAGAGGTGCTGTCGTGAAAAGGACATAATCTCATCAGTTTCGAATCTAAGGAGGTGGTTTTCTAGAGCTGTAACCACGGGATATCATCGTTCAGCCCTCGTGTATGACATTTGAGTTTAAAAACCCAATGCTGTTCTTTCCTAAGAAGGAAATGTGAGATGTCTCTGACATGGGGGGGTATGTATGGCTGTTCCAAAACGACCCATTCCAGATCATCAGCTGAATGTTTCTTGCTGAGGAAATGGGAAGTCAGACGTGTGGCTTGTCTGTTACATCGAATCGTGCTTTTATGTTCCTGTATCCTTAGTTTTACTTTTCTCGTTGTCATCCCTATGTAGCGTAGGGAACAAGGGCAAGTGATCTGATATATAACCCTTTCGCTGTTGCAATTGGTATGGTTCTTCAAAACCCAAGGACGAGCTGTCCCAATATCTACTGATAGAGTCTTCTTTGTCTGGGGACACACCGAGCAGCTGCCACAGGGATAATGGCCCTGTACCGGTGGCAAATTCCACAATCTCGTGGTGGTGTCACACATGATGGTTCTTGGTCTGGTGTGGACTAACTCATCTTTTAGATTCGTACTTCTCTTGAATGAGAAAAGTGGCAGAGGGATGTTGTCTCCTGTGGTGTTCAGAATACGCCACTTATGTCTGATGATGTTTTGTATTTTGGATGAGACAGTACTGAAAGTAGTAACACAGACAAGTCTGTTCAGTGGAGGTTTCGTAATGGCTGGTGCAAGGAGTCCATCTCGGTGGTTGTTAAGAGCTCTCTTACACGAATTCTTAATCAGCCTGTTAGGGTACAGACGTTGTTTCAATCTCTCTGTCAGACCCGCCGACTGAGTGCGAAAATCAGATGTGGCTGAGCAGTTCCTTCGAACCCTCAAAAACTGCCCAAACGGAAGATTCTCACGGAGGGATCTGGGGTGATGGCTGTCAAACCTCAAGAGGGAATTGTGTGACATGGGTTTACTGTATAGGCTGCTCGCAAGGTGTCCCTCAGCTGGAAAAATCAGCAGATCCAAAAAAGCAAGTTCTGTTTTGCTATAGTCCACTGTGAATCTCAGAAAGGGATTCTGGTCATTTAACCAGGTTTGAAAAGATAGTACGGACTCACTGTCTCCACGCCATATGACTATGATATCATCGATGTACCTCTTCCACAACACCACCTGATGGTAGTATGGGTTGTTGTGGTGGAGGACATGATTAGTTTCGAAATGATGGACGTAGAGATTAGCCAGACTCGGAGCAAATTTGCTGCCCATAGATGTCCCAGATGTTTGTAGGTATAGGGAATCTTCGAAACTAAAGAAGTTTTCGGTCATGGCAATTCTGGCTAGATCCATTACGAATTGGATAGGTGTTATACTGTCATGCATGGTGTTCTCAAGGAGTTGCTGTACAGTTTGTAGAGTTTCCGCTTGCGGTATACAAGTATACAGCGACTCTACATCAAAACTGACAAGCATGTCTAAGTCAGTGTTGAAAATTGTCTCAGGTAACAATCGTAAGACATCTTTGGTATCCTGGAGATAGGTAGGCATGGTTTTCACAAGTGGTGCCAGAAAGACATCCACAAACGAGGACAGAGGTTCCAACAATGATCCAATGCCTGATATTATTGGGCGTCCAGGTGGGGGCCTGATGGTTTTGTGAATTTTGGACAGCGTGTAGAAGTACGGAGTGATGGGGTGGTCCGTGACCAAAAATTTGGCTTCATTCGCGGTAATCCACCCCTCCGTACTCGCTTCCTCAACCAGAAGTTTAATCTCAGTGAGGAGTCTGATAGTAGGATCAGTGCTCAGAGGAGTATAAAACTGCCTGTTTTCAAGCTGCCTCAGGCATTCAGATCGATAAGAGGTGGTGTCTTGAATCACAATAGCACCCCCTTTGTCAGCCGATTTGATCGTAATACTTGTGTCATTGGATAGGGTGGCAAGAGCTCGTCTCTCATTTCTGGATAGATTCTGAAAAACGCCATGTTTTGAGAGATCCAATGATTGTATCTCATGTAATACAGCTTTCTCAAAGGTGTCTACTCTCGATGGTACTTGACATAGTAAAGGCATGAAAGTTGACTTATTCCTAAGCCCTGTATTGGTGTCAATGGATGGTTGTGTCTGGTCTGTGTTGTTTTCTTTGAAAAAGAAGTGCAATCTCACACTCCGAAAAAATCTTTCTACCTCACCGCGAAGTTGAAAGGCATCTCCACTATTAGTCGGAACAAAACCTAGGCCCTTGTTGAGAACTTGTTTCTCTTCAGGAGATAGAACGCGAGTGCTTAGATTGACCACCAAATCGTCAGTGCCATCAGGTGTCTCAATTATTGGCCTCGCTTGCTCCGAGTGACTGGGGGATCTGATTCGTCCGCCCATTGAACTTGGTTGGGGCCTCTCCGTCTCCCTCTGTTCCAGCCTCGGCCTTGCCCTAAAAAAGCCTGACTGTCGTAGTACTGTGGTTGCATGCCATAATGAGGCATCGGTGGTGGGAACTGTGGATAGCCCCAAGGGGTAGGTGGCCACCAAGGTGATTGCTGGTACATATTCCCTTGCCCTTGGCGTCTACGATTAGGTCGATTATTGCGACCCCGACCTCTACCTCTCCACTGGGAAGTGTCGTTGCCATCCGAATCCGAAGAATCTACATCAGAGGAGGTGGCATAATTTGATCCATAAGGTTTACTTTGTTTGTTGGAATCAATGGGAGTGTAGTTATCGCTCGTGTAAGGATAGATTTTCTCGTGTGAGAATTTTGCCAGATCTTTTTTAAATTTCTCAATTTTAGCAAAGAATATGGGTTCTTTATATTCCTTATTGGCTTTATTGGATTCCTCTTGCTGCTTCTCAAAGCGTTTTGTGGTTAAAGTTGTCTTGATTTGTCCTTCAAGAAGCTGTATCTCTACCATAATAGCATCCACTATCCTTTTGGCAGTTGAGATAATTAAAATAAGCCAGTCCCGCGTGCAGCGCCAGGCTATCAGTGACCAGTCTCTGAGAAAAGTTTTGTCTGTCAGAAATAGTCTGGGTGCATTGGTGACTATCAGGCCTGTGGGAGCACACTTCCCATGTAGGTATTCGGCCATAATCTGACCATGTACTATAGTGCGTGAATGGCTCTTTTTAAGATTTAGCACAGTGTCCCAATCCCCTAAAGGTGTTTGTGTTGTGGTGGGAACAAGATCAAGCATGCTAGGGTTGTCATTAAGAATGGTTTGCAGGGTTTCATCATCAAAACCCAAGCCAGCAAACTCAGCCATGCTGCTGCCAGAAAATGGAGTCACTCCTCAAAAAGAGGCTTCACTGCAGCAGAAAGCCTCGTCACAATCGGACCCGCAGCCAAAGCTGCACATAATACAAAATAAACAGAAAAGTGAGGAGGGTCCTAGGGGAGAAATATTAAAGACCTACTAGTATCTTGTCCCCCAACTCAATTATCAAAAAACACGGAAGATACGGTAGGTCTAATACACTGTCATAATAGGAAAACCTTATTATGGAAAATTCAGAGTAGTAGATACCAAATGATTATCTATGAGGAACACAAGAGAGCTATCTAAACAGTCACAGATCGTGAGTAAAGAAACCCATCAGCACACCAATTGGTGGGGCCTCATCATCTGGGTTTTGTAACCGCGAATGGTGTCCATAAAACAACACCTCAATTAATTCAATGAGGGTTGTAAAGTTTGGATCATCAGACGCAAAAGACATAAACCATCACACAGATGATGGGTGTTATAAAGAGCTGATAGGAAAAAATTGCAGTGCCCAAACAATAATGTGAAGAAGTTAAAAATACCTGTCGTGATGACTAAAGAACAATTTTATTAGGGGTGACCATCAGGACGGTATGTTTAAAAGCAGAGTGGGTATAGTATTTTGAAAAGAATATTACTAACCATCAAGAATGTAAAGTGGTCAACATGTTTCAGCCCTTCCGTGCTTTCGTCAGGACCTATGGAGTTCACTACTGCAATTATGTAAAAAAATGAAAAGAGACCTACCAATGGTATGGTCGCTTCAATCCCAGCGCTCTCCTGTGTAATCAGAAAACATGGAAAAGAGAAAACAAAAATACAAGACAGTTTGTACCCAGTGTTCTCTTAGAATTTATACAGAATCTCAGTATGAACAGGCTGATTTAACAATCACTGTCAATATTGGATTGGAATCATGCATTGGTTACTCACCCATAAATGTAGGGAGGAACAGCCTCACCTCTCCTGGCACTCGCTCAGGAAGAAAGAGGCCACGCTCTGAATAAACAAGAAAAACATTTTGCAATTCGCCATATTTAAATGCGATATATACCTTTTTGTGTGGAGCTGACAGCCAGAAACTACCAGCAGACATGGCAGGGAAAAGCTGCACATAGGGAAATGAGAAGTGACTCCTCACTGAACCCCTATGAAAAAATGACAAACCCTGTATCTGTAGCCAGATTCTTTATATATGAAGTCCTTGTGAAACAAGGGACTAGTACAAAGGAGCAGGACTTTACAGTGAAAGATGTGCATTATTATACTGGAAAAACCAGGAGCCAATTAAACAAATTCATTGAGACAACACAGAACAACTCACTGAAAGAATGGAGGAGCGCAGAGTTGCTCCAGGCATCTATCTTTGGGAATCCAGACAAGTCTATTTCTACACAGCTGGTAATGTTATTTAGAAAAACTTGTCTATTTTTCAAAACTATAGGTTATTAAAAAGAAACCATTATTATCAAGCTACTGATGTTAACATGAAAACAATGAAGCACACTCGCAGCGCTCACCCACCTGTCCGTCGTTACCTCGGTCGTGTAACTGAGCCGAGGGGAAGGTGGTGAGGCTGCCTGTGCGTGCGTGTGAAAAGAGACTAAGGTGGACCTGAATGGCAGCTGTCTGCCGAGGTGCTGCATTCTGATTGGACACAGCAGAAAACCTTCTACCAATAGAAAAACGGCAACGCGAGGACTGTGTGCCTTGCAGGTTTGCCTTTTCAGAAAATGTCAGACCTGCCTTGATAGGTAGACCGGGCCGGATGCGGAAATAAATGGTCTCGGCCCGAGTCAGTCATGATGTTGGAACTCACCTATTGGTTGAAAGCAACTACCAATGGCCGTGCGGTACCGCCGACATGGTAAATGCTCGCATTTGACGCGGAAACGCGTAATAAATCATGAAAACGATCTTCACTAGAAAATATATATATATTGGTATTGTGATCATTTTACTATATTTGGGAGGCGAGTGTCAGTTCTAATGCCTCATTGGTTCCTTTATATTGTTAAATGAGAAAAGGGGTTGGTGTTGTTTGCCCAGATCCCTAAAAGGACTCAGAAAGTAAAATACAGGGCGATAAAGTTCCAGTGCCAGGTAGACACCGAGAACCAACACAGTTTTTTATAACAATGTAACCTATTACTTGAAATCAGGTGGAGTGGAAGTATACAATCTACCATGGATCATGTGTTACCTAGATATTGTAAAAAGTTCAGTTTGGGTCGGGGACAATCGATATTTGCCCGGCGGTATTGCCTCTGTGACCCTCTAGTTATTTAAATCAATGAAGAGGCAGGCGCTGGAGACTGGAAAGCAGGAAACAAGGTTTTTTTATTCTCTCCGGAGGAGAACACAACGAAACGGACAGAAGGTATCGTTCTGAGGTGTTCTAACTTACGTTTGAGGCCTGGCCCCTTATATACAGTGTTTATGGTTTTTATTACAGTTTACATACATGTGACAAAGCTTTGATATACGGAAAGACATACCCGGAATCCCCCTTTGGGGCCCGTTCCCACACACATTTACAGTTGAAATCCCCACCCTAGTCATAACAGGTGATGAGTATCACGCAGCTGGATATTCCGCCGATTCACGGAATGTGGGGAGTTTGATCGGATCTCATGGGGTGGGGGCTTTGATCAACCCGGGGATTCTTTGATGGGGGAAGCTTTCTATTGTACGGGGAGGGGCAAGGATGGTATCGGCAGAGCTGGGTGTCGGCTTGGGAACGGGGAGGACAAAACGGGCACACGGGGGAAAAAGGGGTTTGCATCCAAGGGCCGGAGATCATGAAAGGAAAACAGGGAGGTGTCGCGCTGGGAACAGGATGAGGGCCTGGGGCAGAGCAGCGCCGAAGAGGGGTTTATGACTCAAGGCAGGTGCAAGCAGGGGGGTGGTCAGCGTGCAGGCTTAGTGAAGGAAAAGGGCTATGTCAGGGGCCAGCGGCATGCAAAAGGGTTTGTTCTGATCGGGGCATCTTAAAATGGCGGGCGCGCACGACAAAAGTGTGGCATCAGGGAAGAGGCAAGATGGCGCAGATAATGTTCACCAAAACGCACTAATTTTCCACAGTCCTCCCTTTAACATATTCAAGACATCTTGCTGGTTCATTTTCTATTCGGTTCTACTGTGGTGAGCATGAGAAAGAAAACGGTAGGAATCCTAGATGAAAAGAGTTGTAAATAATACATTTTAACATTTCTAGTTGTCAGGAGGCGGGCCTATTTGATAAACTTTGATAAACTTGTTCAGCAGGAGAGTCATAGGAATGCAATACAATAACGGCGAGTAGCAAGTACATATCATAACGTGAACTGGCAGGTTAATACATATTTCAGATTCGGATTGGAGCAAGGATCGATACAATGGCGGCTGGGAGAGAAATGAGGCGTAGCAAAACGGTGGTTGAGGATGTCGAATGTTCGAAGTTTTATGAGTTCTCATTGTTCTTTGTGGTCTTTCGTTGGCGCTGTTGAGCACCGGCGGTGGAGCTACAAGTCCAGCTCTGTTCTAAGTTCTGCGTTGCAGGGCACGACCCTTTCCTCGCGTTTCTGGTCGGAAAGGTCCTTTTCGCCCTGTGTCCTTTGAGGTGATTGTCAGAAAGTTCCGATGGAAGAAGAGCGTTCAAAACAGTCCATAGGGTAGGTCAGAGGAAAAAGGGGGATGGAGCAAGGCCAAATTGGGAACAAACTAGGGGAACGAGAGACTTCAAATGGGCGGGCGTGCGACGGAATTCAGAGAGCGGGGACTTGTCGAAAGGCACTGGACGTCGAGCAGGGGCATCAGGTCGACCCTTTCTTTTCATGCTGTCGAAAACAGTGCCTCGTCCTGCAGCTCCTTTCAGTCGTGGTCTCGCCTTGGCTAGTGTCGCAGGTGTCCCTTAGTCTGCAGTCGGGCCTCGTGCTCCCACATCCGGTCCTTCTCTCCTCCAACAGCAGTACCCTTAAACAAGTTTGAAAAGACAGTCTTTAGAAAATTTGCAGATGAAGATAATCAAAAAGTCTATTTCTCTCCCAGCTCCAGGCGAAGAATGAAAATGTCCTGTTATATTTAAAGTTCACAACTGGCATATGAATGACCGGTGGCGGACCTGTTGGATTTACTATGACTTTCCTTCATAATCATTTATTACAGGCATGACAGTTCATCTGATGGTAACCCGCCTTCGGGAGACAAATCTGCCAAAGATATGCCGTTCTCTAGAGTTTCACATTTACAAAAGGATACAGTGAGTCGTCAACAGGGTACTACACAGGTATTTTGCTGAGAGGCGAACATGGCTAAACATTTCCTTTCTATCGGTGCATCCTGTTTTTCAACTACTGCGGGGTTCATTTTGATGATTTCTTTACCTTGGTCTAGTCTGTTAACCTTGTAAAACATCATTCTGGGTCCTACGTAACCTTTTACTGCCCGGTTACTTAACTAGGAAGGACAGGGGTTTTATGGGAAACAACCAGGGACATAGACAGGGGAGGTAACGGGGGTGATCGTTTTTCTGGTTTGGGTATTTCGACGATTCGGGGAGGGGAGGGTCGCGTATTCTGAGGTCCTTGTTTTATACTATAGGAGCCGTTGACATGTAGTTCCCTTATTTCGGGCCAGATTAGGGAACCTCTGTCGTCTTACCTGTCCTTTCCCTTACGGCCCAACCTGGGTTCATTGACTTCTAGCGGAAAAGGAGAGGTAATGACGCGGCCTCAGGGTGATTGTATTAAAGACAAGCGTTTGTGCAAATACTGACGGTATTTGAAGCCAATTAGGTGGTGTGCTAGGGGTGGCAATCTGCCAATTTCGGGGCTAACCACTCGGAAGAGTGGTAGTGCAAAAATAGAGAGAGAGAGAGAGAGAGAGAGAGAGTGAGAGAGAGAGAGAGAGAGAGAGAGAGAGAGAGAGAGAGAGAGGGAGAGAGAGAGAGAGGGAGAGAGAGAGAGAGAGGGAGAGAGAGAGAGAGAGAGGGAGAGAGAGAGAGAGGGAGAGAGAGAGAGAGAGGGAGAGAGAGTGCAACGGCAGGCTAAATAGTACACGTGCAACAGAGAGGGCGGCAGTGCATTCAAGAAAGGCTATTTAGTGCATTACACAGTAAAGGGTATTCACGAGTCCGCGTTAGAATCTTGTAATCATGCAGTTTGAGCATTAGACAGGGTAGAGGGGACGTGCTTTGAGAAAAGGAAAGAAGAAAAAGGAGGTACCATTTTGTCGCACTTTCTCGCATTCTCGGTCCTTTGACCAGTTGGGTCAGCGCCTCAGTCACACACACACATTCCCTCATAGTTTCGCATCATACGTGACATGGGTTCATTCATCCGGTCTGGTTTAAGGGTGATCACTTTTTATCAGGTTGTGCTAATTTTTCGGGTTTGTTCGATACGTGAGTAGTTTGCAGGCGTGCTTAGACACCACCTTGCGGCGCTAGTCCGCTTCGTGTATTAGACATGGCAAGGCTTCAGATCTTCGCCACGCCTCGGCTGTAATTTCTGACGTAACCTGCAGAGGGAGGAAAAGAGGGGGTGGGGGTGGGGGAGACAGCATTCGCGCGCATTCAAATACATGGATTCATAAGTCCTTTACTTACCTCTTACTCGTCTTTCCTCCTTGGGGCAGGGTCCCCGGGGATATGGTTTTCGGAGTCGGGGGGGGGGGTAGTGTGTTCATGTAGGGCGTGTGCGGGGAAACATAAAAAGGAAACCAGAGGTGCCTAGTGCGAGGTATCTAGTCAAAGGATATATCTCACTATCGGGATCCTTAAACCTCTTTCAACGCCGTGGCGTTCTAAAGTTCTTCGGTTCTTGGGTCCCTGCTACTTTGGAACGTTGTACTTTACAATATTTACATTATTTCATTTCACCCCCCTTTTACATTCCCTCGTTTACACCATTCGTTTTACCCATCCTTGGAAGTCAAGGTCTTCCTCTACGCGAGAGTTCATGAGTCAGTCGCGTACTTTTAAGGCGGAGTGTCGTGTTGTTGATCCGATCCGTCCTCCAGGGCTGGGTAACCATCTTCCTTTAACCTTAAAGAGAGAGCAGAGTAGGGTGCACAGAAAAGAACTTTCCCACCCATCCCATATTGTTTTTAAAATAAAGCATGCAATACCCGTCCATAGTTTCAAAGACTTTATTTTGCAAAATCATTTCAGCATATGGATTATGAGGGTGCGGTCGTATTTGGTCGGTCGTGGCAATGGCTAAAGTGCGTACAGTGGGGGGGGTGTCGTTTGCAACAATAAAAACATCGGAAAGTTTTACTCTTCATTTGTAAGAGACTAAAACGTCTATTAATTGGCTGGGGGTTCGGGGGCATATATTTTCATAATTTAGAAGCATAATCATAACAGTTGTAATCAGATTTCCTATATGCATACCGTACGTGTGCGTCGTAAATGAGGTTTACATCAGTTATAAAAATACATTGTACATTCGTAATCAACATTTGTAACGGGGATCTTTTCACACTATTTGTCGAGTGAGTTCTCTTTGTCTTTTCTAGCCAAGTGTACAAAGGATCATATAAAATCTCAGAACATCAAGTTTATATTAGTGCGAAGGAACACCACGAGGTGTTCGTAAGTTCCGATTGATACCAGCGCCATTTTGGGCGGGGCCGGCACAGTCCGGAAGCAGCATCAGGGGGAAATGTTTCCATTACTGGCAGTTTGGACCAGAGTCCTTTTCGGCAGTTCTAGAATTCACGCTAACAGAAGGTGTGGCAATGTCATGTTTGTTTCGTTGGCGATCAAGGCAGCCGTCCCTTACCGGAAACCTGCAAAGGCCGAAGGTTCCGCCGGGGACCTTTGTATGATCTTCAAGGCTGCGAAGATGCTGTCGGAGATGGGGGCTCGTGCTCCATGGGACAAATGTTCGAGTTGTATGGCTGGCCAAAGTTACTCTAGTGGCCGGGGCCCGCCTTCCAGCGGATCCAGACGCCATTTTGAGGCCCTACAGGGGCCACTCTCGTCGAGTTTGCAAGAATGGAAGAGACCCTTCGGAGTGAAAGGAAGAGGTCCCTGTTTTGTGAGAGCGGGACGTTCAGCTGGGGTGCAGCTGTGATGCCCCCACCTGGGGGCGAGGGAGACTCGTTCACATCGTCTCCTTCTCCCGGTGCACTCCATGCCGCTGCTTTTCATCGCCCCGCATGAAGGCCTCTCCACATCCGGTGTTCCCCAAGTGCCACCATTGTACGTTCGGTGCTGCGCAAATACTGGGGTGCCACCATTGTACGTTCGGTGCTGCGCAAGTACTGGGGTGCCACCATGGTGTGTCCGGTGCTGTGGAAGTATGGGCACCATCGCCTGACTGGGGGTGTTCGGCGTCGGGCTGGGGGCTGGGAAACCTCCTACCGGTGGAGGTGGGAGAGGCTCGTCCGCGTCGCCTCTCCCTCCCAGCCCAACTTGGACAGATTGTTGTGGAGGTACGTGCAGGACATCCCGCCGTCCAGGACTGCTGCGGCTGTGACGGAAGAGAAAAGGAAGAGGTGCCTCGCTCTCCTCTTGGACATGTGGCGGGACTACCTTAGTCTTTCCAGGCCCGTTGCGGCCGGCCAAGGAGACATGTGGCGGGACTACCTGCAAATGCCCAGGCTGCGGGCTCCTGCCTCTCCTCCGGCTCCCCCATACGTTAAGATTTCCTGACCAAGAGTTGGCGGCGGGGCTCGCCTTATATGGGTTGCCGTTGGTTGGGCGTAGCCGTAACCCTGCCCTACTTTGGAAGGTTCCAGAATGGGGGGGGGGGCGAATGTTCTGTTTGACTTTCATTTTCTACAGTTTATCGTTATTATTCCTTGTTTGTTGTGTTAAATTAAAAGTTCAAGTTTATTAATGGTCTACGGATTTTGTTTCGCCATTTCTTTCTTTCCAGGTTGCTTTTATGCTAAGTTTCTGCTAACAGAGGCTGAGTAACACGGAAACACGTGTAGAGGGATGACGCAGATTTGCACATTACATACACACAAACTCAGACGGGGGACAGTACAAGTACGACATACAAAGACCCAAGACAAATATAAAAACAGTTATTGGTCATAATTATCTCTTTCCGTCTGTGAATTTTAAACGAGGCTGGGTTCCCGTCTTGACATTGCCCGACCTAGGAGAACTTGATCATGCCGCTGAGATTTTCCTGGCGAAATCTGTGCCATCGGGCATAATCAAACGTGATAGTTCTGTCTGGTCTGTCTATGTAAGTCGGGTTCTTCTCTGTCTCGCGCCTTTTCTCGTACTGTCGGTCTGTCGTTCTTGTCGGCCCTTTGCCTTTACTCACGCTCAGTAGAGTCGGGCATTGGGCTTTCCAGTGTCCGACATACCTACAAAAAGCGCATTGGTCTGACCCTAAGTCTGGTCGTCCTTTGCGTAGTGTCGGGGGATAAGTTGTGGGTAGTGGTGTCCTGGGGTTGTCCTGTCGGTATATTTCTCTACTTGGTTTGTCCTCGTCTTTTCTCTGTCGTTTCGTAGCCTCTCTGCGCCACATACCGAGACTATCGAGCATAATTGGCGTTGTTTTATTATTTCGAAGGGCTATTTCTAACGCTTCTATTTTATCAAGGTCAAAGGATCCTGCCAGTGGCCACTGTTTGTCTTGGCTATCTTCGGTATACCTGTGCCATAATTTATTATAAGCTATGGTGACTAACCCATAGTTTATGAACATGTCCTTATTAGGGGTGCCTTCTAGTGGAGCTATATGGTCCACCTCTAACACCCGGTCCGGGCTAAACAGGCTATTTATCAATGGGGAGAAGACAGACATGACGGCTCGTAACGAGGGACTAAAAAGTCAGCACTGCCTATCTTATCACTAGGTGCAAAGACTAGACAGAATATTTCTATTCTACGTTGTTTGCAGGTAGTGAATACCTCATGGATCCAAAAAAAATATAAAACCAAACGACCAATAAATAACAATGGGGAGAATGAGTAGGTCCGCAAAGATCTGCGTTACCTACCCTTTTCACTATCTGCAAAAAAGGGTGGTCTCTTCCCTACTTGCAGACAGGGAATCTCCAGGAAACAATAGTTTGCGAACAACAGTTCAGTTTCAAGCAATTATTGAGTGGGGGAGAAAAAGAACAAGCACGGCTGCTACCCTACTTATCCTCCACTGTTTGCAAAGGGAGAGGGAGCCTGTTGTTTCTCCGTTTGCAGACAGTGAATCTCTAAATAAAAATAAACAAAAAGCAATACTAGTATTTTGAACAATCAAGCAATCAAAACAAATTTTTTCGCAACTTGTCGTGGCAACACGACCTTACCCGGACCATGTGGACAGTTTCTTGTCTTCCGAATCCAGCGCCCGATCGTCCTCTTTTTCTCTTATTTCTCACGGCACTCCTGATGGTTCCCAGTCAGGACCGTAGATCACTCGAGAGAGGTCTGTTCGGAACTAGTGAAGTTCGGATGATCGGCTGCCAGACGAGGGTCTATTGGGCAAGAGCTCTCCCGATCGTTGCAGTCGTTCACTCTGTCGTCGGGACCTCTCCCACTGGATCCACGAGTCGCTGATGGGCCCCACGCTTGGGACGCCAATTGTAAAAAGTTCAGTTTGGGTCGGGGACAATCGATATTTGCCCGGCGGTATTGCCTCTGTGACCCTCTAGTTATTTAAATCAATGAAGAGGCAGGCGCTGGAGACTGGAAAGCAGGAAACAAGGTTTTTTTATTCTCTCCGGAGGAGAACACAACGAAACGGACAGAAGGTATCGTTCTGAGGTGTTCTAACTTACGTTTGAGGCCTGGCCCCTTATATACAGTGTTTATGGTTTTTATTACAGTTTACATACATGTGACAAAGCTTTGATATACGGAAAGACATACCCGGAATCCCCCTTTGGGGCCCGTTCCCACACACATTTACAGTTGAAATCCCCACCCTAGTCATAACAGGTGATGAGTATCACGCAGCTGGATATTCCGCCGATTCACGGAATGTGGGGAGTTTGATCGGATCACATGGGGTGGGGGCTTTGATCAACCCGGGGATTCTTTGATGGGGGAAGCTTTCTATTGTACGGGGAGGGGCAAGGATGGTATCGGCAGAGCTGGGTGTCGGCTTGGGAACGGGGAAGACAAAACGGGCACACGGGGGAAAAAGGGGTTTGCATCCAAGGGCCGGAGATCATGAAAGGAAAACAGGGAGGTGTCGCGCTGGGAACAGGATGAGGGCCTGGGGCAGAGCAGCGCCGAAGAGGGGTTTATGACTCAAGGCAGGTGCAAGCAGGGGGGTGGTCAGCGTGCAGGCTTAGTGAAGGAAAAGGGCTATGTCAGGGGCCAGCGGCATGCAAAAGGGTTTGTTCTGATCGGGGCATCTTAAAATGGCGGGCGCGCACGACAAAAGTGTGGCATCAGGGAAGAGGCAAGATGGCGCAGATAATGTTCACCAAAACGCACTAATTTTCCACAATCTTGGTAACCATTAATAAAGGTTTTTTGAGTGTATCTCCGCATACTGGAACACTGTGTGTCGCTATAAGTGCCTGCAGCACCATTCAATTTTTTCTTTTTTTCTGATGGAATGTTGTTGCCAATAGAGCTACAGACCAAATAGTGAGGACCAGAAATAAGCTATTATAACACAGAGAGGTGCTGTCGTGAAAAGGACATAATCTCATCAGTTTCGAATCTAAGGAGGTGGTTTTCTAGAGCTGTAACCACGGGATATCATCGTTCAGCCCTCGTGTATGACATTTGAGTTTAAAAACCCAATGCTGTTCTTTCCTAAGAAGGAAATGTGAGATGTCTCTGACATGGGGGGGTATGTATGGCTGTTCCAAAACGACCCATTCCAGATCATCAGCTGAATGTTTCTTGCTGAGGAAATGGGAAGTCAGACGTGTGGCTTGTCTGTTACATCGAATCGTGCTTTTATGTTCCTGTATCCTTAGTTTTACTTTTCTCGTTGTCATCCCTATGTAGCGTAGGGAACAAGGGCAAGTGATCTGATATATAACCCTTTCGCTGTTGCAATTGGTATGGTTCTTCAAAACCCAAGGACGAGCTGTCCCAATATCTACTGATAGAGTCTTCTTTGTCTGGGGACACACCGAGCAGCTGCCACAGGGATAATGGCCCTGTACCGGTGGCAAATTCCACAATCTCGTGGTGGTGTCACACATGATGGTTCTTGGTCTGGTGTGGACTAACTCATCTTTTAGATTCGTACTTCTCTTGAATGAGAAAAGTGGCAGAGGGATGTTGTCTCCTGTGGTGTTCAGAATACGCCACTTATGTCTGATGATGTTTTGTATTTTGGATGAGACAGTACTGAAAGTAGTAACACAGACAAGTCTGTTCAGTGGAGGTTTCGTAATGGCTGGTGCAAGGAGTCCATCTCGGTGGTTGTTAAGAGCTCTCTTACACGAATTCTTAATCAGCCTGTTAGGGTACAGACGTTGTTTCAATCTCTCTGTCAGACCCGCCGACTGAGTGCGAAAATCAGATGTGGCTGAGCAGTTCCTTCGAACCCTCAAAAACTGCCCAAACGGAAGATTCTCACGGAGGGATCTGGGGTGATGGCTGTCAAACCTCAAGAGGGAATTGCGTGACATGGGTTTACTGTATAGGCTGCTCGCAAGGTGTCCCTCAGCTGGAAAAATCAGCAGATCCAAAAAAGCAAGTTCTGTTTTGCTATAGTCCACTGTGAATCTCAGAAAGGGATTCTGGTCATTTAACCAGGTTTGAAAAGATAGTACGGACTCACTGTCTCCGCGCCATATGACTATGATATCATCGATGTACCTCTTCCACAACACCACCTGATGGTAGTATGGGTTGTTGTGGTTGAGGACATGATTAGTTTCGAAATGATGGACGTAGAGATTAGCCAGACTCGGAGCAAATTTGCTGCCCATAGATGTCCCAGATGTTTGTAGGTATAGGGAATCTTCGAAACTAAAGAAGTTTTCGGTCATGGCAATTCTGGCTAGATCCATTACGAATTGGATAGGTGTTATACTGTCATGCATGGTGTTCTCAAGGAGTTGCTGTACAGTTTGTAGAGTTTCCGCTTGCGGTATACAAGTATACAGCGACTCTACATCAAAACTGACAAGCATGTCTAAGTCAGTGTTGAAAATTGTCTCAGGTAACAATCGTAAGACATCTTTGGTATCCTGGAGATAGGTAGGCATGGTTTTCACAAGTGGTGCCAGAAAGACATCCACAAACGAGGACAGAGGTTCCAACAATGATCCAATGCCTGATATTATTGGGCGTCCAGGTGGGGGCCTGATGGTTTTGTGAATTTTGGACAGCGTGTAGAAGTACGGAGTGATGGGGTGGTCCGTGACCAAAAATTTGGCTTCATTCGCGGTAATCCACCCCTCCGTACTCGCTTCCTCAACCAGAAGTTTAATCTCAGTGAGGAGTCTGATAGTAGGATCAGTGCTCAGAGGAGTATAAAACTGCCTGTTTTCAAGCTGCCTCAGGCATTCAGATCGATAAGAGGTGGTGTCTTGAATCACAATAGCACCCCCTTTGTCAGCCGATTTGATCGTAATACTTGTGTCATTGGATAGGGTGGCAAGAGCTCGTCTCTCATTTCTGGATAGATTCTGAAAAACGCCATGTTTTGAGAGATCCAATGATTGTATCTCATGTAATACAGCTTTCTCAAAGGTGTCTACTCTCGATGGTACTTGACATAGTAAAGGCATGAAAGTTGACTTATTCCTAAGCCCTGTATTGGTGTCAATGGATGGTTGTGTCTGGTCTGTGTTGTTTTCTTTGAAAAAGAAGTGCAATCTCACACTCCGAAAAAATCTTTCTACCTCACCGCGAAGTTGAAAGGCATCTCCACTATTAGTCGGAACAAAACCTAGGCCCTTGTTGAGAACTTGTTTCTCTTCAGGAGATAGAACGCGATCTGGCAAAATTCTCACACGAGAAAATCTATCCTTACACGAGCGATAACTACACTCCCATTGATTCCAACAAACAAAGTAAACCTTATGGATCAAATTATGCCACCTCCTCTGATGTAGATTCTTCGGATTCGGATGGCAACGACACTTCCCAGTGGAGAGGTAGAGGTCGGGGTCGCAATAATCGACCTAATCGTAGACGCCAAGGGCAAGGGAATATGTACCAGCAATCACCTTGGTGGCCACCTACCCCTTGGGGCTATCCACAGTTCCCACCACCGATGCCTCATTATGGCATGCAACCACAGTACTACGACAGTCAGGCTTTTTTAGGGCAAGGCCGAGGCTGGAACAGAGGGAGACGGAGAGGCCCCAACCAAGTTCAATGGGCGGACGAATCAGATCCCCCAGTCACTCGGAGCAAGCGAGGCCAATAATTGAGACACCTGATGGCACTGACGATTTGGTGGTCAATCTAAGCACTCGCGTTCTATCTCCTGAAGAGAAACAAGTTCTCAACAAGGGCCTAGGTTTTGTTCCGACTAATAGTGGAGATGCCTTTCAAATTCGCGGTGAGGTAGAAAGATTTTTTCGGAGTGTGAGATTGCACTTCTTTTTCAAAGAAAACAACACAGACCAGACACAACCATCCATTGACACCAATACAGGGCTTAGGAATAAGTCAACTTTCATGCCTTTACTATGTCAAGTACCATCGAGAGTAGACACCTTTGAGAAAGCTGTATTACATGAGATACAATCATTGGATCTCTCAAAACATGGCGTTTTTCAGAATCTATCCAGAAATGAGAGACGAGCTCTTGCCACCCTATCCAATGACACAAGTATTACGATCAAATCGGCTGACAAAGGGGGTGCTATTGTGATTCAAGACACCACCTCTTATCGATCTGAATGCCTGAGGCAGCTTGAAAACAGGCAGTTTTATACTCCTCTGAGCACTGATCCTACTATCAGACTCCTCACTGAGATTAAACTTCTGGTTGAGGAAGCGAGTACGGAGGGGTGGATTACCGCGAATGAAGCCAAATTTTTGGTCACGGACCACCCCATCACTCCGTACTTCTACACGCTGCCCAAAATTCACAAAACCATCAGGCCCCCACCTGGACGCCCAATAATATCAGGCATTGGATCATTGTTGGAACCTCTGTCCTCGTTTGTGGATGTCTTTCTGGCACCACTTGTGAAAACCATGCCTACCTATCTCCAGGATACCAAAGATGTCTTACGATTGTTACCTGAGACAATTTTCAACACTGACTTAGACATGCTTGTCAGTTTTGATGTAGAGTCGCTGTATACTTGTATACCGCAAGCGGAAACTCTACAAACTGTACAGCAACTCCTTGAGAACACCATGCATGACAGTATAACACCTATCCAATTCGTAATGGATCTAGCCAGAATTGCCATGACCGAAAACTTCTTTAGTTTCGAAGATTCCCTATACCTACAAACATCTGGGACATCTATGGGCAGCAAATTTGCTCCGAGTCTGGCTAATCTCTACGTCCATCATTTCGAAACTAATCATGTCCTCAACCACAACAACCCATACTACCATCAGGTGGTGTTGTGGAAGAGGTACATCGATGATATCATAGTCATATGGCGTGGAGACAGTGAGTCCGTACTATCTTTTCAAACCTGGTTAAATGACCAGAATCCCTTTCTGAGATTCACAGTGGACTATAGCAAAACAGAACTTGCTTTTTTGGATCTGCTGATTTTTCCAGCTGAGGGACACCTTGCGAGCAGCCTATACAGTAAACCCATGTCACGCAATTCCCTCTTGAGGTTTGACAGCCATCACCCCAGATCCCTCCGTGAGAATCTTCCGTTTGGGCAGTTTTTGAGGGTTCGAAGGAACTGCTCAGCCACATCTGATTTTCGCACTCAGTCGGCGGGTCTGACAGAGAGATTGAAACAACGTCTGTACCCTAACAGGCTGATTAAGAATTCGTGTAAGAGAGCTCTTAACAACCACCGAGATGGACTCCTTGCACCAGCCATTACGAAACCTCCACTGAACAGACTTGTCTGTGTTACTACTTTCAGTACTGTCTCATCCAAAATACAAAACATCATCAGACATAAGTGGCGTATTCTGAACACCACAGGAGACAACATCCCTCTGCCACTTTTCTCATTCAAGAGAAGTACGAATCTAAAAGATGAGTTAGTCCACACCAGACCAAGAACCATCATGTGTGACACCACCACGAGATTGTGGAATTTGCCACCGGTACAGGGCCATTATCCCTGTGGCAGCTGCTCGGTGTGTCCCCAGACAAAGAAGACTCTATCAGTAGATATTGGGACAGCTCGTCCTTGGGTTTTGAAGAACCATACCAATTGCAACAGCGAAAGGGTTATATATCAGATCACTTGCCCTTGTTCCCTACGCTACATAGGGATGACAACGAGAAAAGTAAAACTAAGGATACAGGAACATAAAAGCACGATTCGATGTAACAGACAAGCCACACGTCTGACTTCCCATTTCCTCAGCAAGAAACATTCAGCTGATGATCTGGAATGGGTCGTTTTGGAACAGCCATACATACCCCCCCATGTCAGAGACATCTCACATTTCCTTCTTAGGAAAGAACAGCATTGGGTTTTTAAACTCAAATGTCATACACGAGGGCTGAACGATGATATCCCGTGGTTACAGCTCTAGAAAACCACCTCCTTAGATTCGAAACTGATGAGATTATGTCCTTTTCACGACAGCACCTCTCTGTGTTATAATAGCTTATTTCTGGTCCTCACTATTTGGTCTGTAGCTCTATTGGCAACAACATTCCATCAGAAAAAAAGAAAAAATTGAATGGTGCTGCAGGCACTTATAGCGACACACAGTGTTCCAGTATGCGGAGATACACTCAATAAACCTTTATTAATGGTTACCAAGATCTAGGTAACACATGATCCATGGTAGATTGTATACTTCCACTCCACCTGATTTCAAGTAATAGGTTACATTGTTATAAAAAACTGTGTTGGTTCTCCGTGTCTACCTGGCACTGGAACTTTATCGCCCTGTATTTTACTTTCTGAGTCCTTTTAGGGATCTGGGCAAACAACACCAACCCCTTTTCTCATTTAACAATATAAAGGAACCGATGAGGCATTAGAACTGACACTCGCCTCCCAAATATAGTAAAATGATCACAATACCAATATATATATATTTTCTAGTGAAGATCGTTTTCATGATTTATTACGCGTTTCCGCGTCAAATGCGAGCATTTACCATGTCGGCGGTACCGCACGGCCATTGGTAGTTGCTTTCAACCAATAGGTGAGTTCCAACATCATGACTGACTCGGGCCGAGACCATTTATTTCCGCATCCGGCCCGGTCTACCTATCAAGGCAGCGCTGACATTTTCTGAAAAGGCAAACCTGCAAGGCACACAGTCCTCGCGTTGCCGTTTTTCTATTGGTAGAAGGTTTTCTGCTGTGTCCAATCAGAATGCAGCACCTCGGCAGACAGCTGCCATTCAGGTCCGCCTTAGTCTCTTTTCACACGCACGCACAGGCAGCCTCACCACCTTCCCCTCGGCTCAGTTACACGACCGAGGTAACGACGGACAGGTGGGTGAGCGCTGCGAGTGTGCTTCATTGTTTTCATGTTAACATCAGTAGCTTGATAATAATGGTTTCTTTTTAATAACCTATAGTTTTGAAAAATAGACAAGTTTTTCTAAATAACATTACCAGCTGTGTAGAAATAGACTTGTCTGGATTCCCAAAGATAGATGCCTGGAGCAACTCTGCGCTCCTCCATTCTTTCATTGAGTTGTTCTGTGTTGTCTCAATGAATTTGTTTAATTGGCTCCTGGTTTTTCCAGTATAATAATGCACATCTTTCACTGTAAAGTCCTGCTCCTTTGTACTAGTCCCTTACAAGGACTTCATATATAAAGAATCTGGCTACAGGGTTTGTCATTTTTTCATAGGGGTTCAGTGAGGAGTCACTTCTCATTTCCCTATGTGCAGCTTTTCCCTGCCATGTCTGCTGGTAGTTTCTGGCTGTCAGCTCCACACAAAAAGGTATATATCGCATTTAAATATGGCGAATTGCAAAATGTTTTTCTTGTTTATTCAGAGCGTGGCCTCTTTCTTCCTGAGCGAGTGCCAGGAGAGGTGAGGCTGTTCCTCCCTACATTTATGGGTGAGTAACCAATGCATGATTCCAATCCAATATTGACAGTGATTGTTAAATCAGCCTGTTCATACTGAGATTCCGTATAAATTCTAAGAGAACACTGGGTACAAACTGTCTTGTATTTTTGTTTTCTCTTTTCCATGTTTTCTGATTACACAGGAGAGCGCTGGGATTGAAGCGACCATACCATTGGTAGGTCTCTTTTCATTTTTTTACATAATTGCAGTAGTGAACTCCATAGGTCCTGACGAAAGCCCGGAAGGGCTGAAACATGTTGACCACTTTACATTCTTGATGGTTAGTAATATTCTTTTCAAAATACTATACCCACTCTGCTTTTAAACATACCGTCCTGATGGTCACCCCTAATAAAATTGTTCTTTAGTCATCACAACAGGTATTTTTAACTTCTTCACATTATTGTTTGGGCACTGCAATTTTTTCCTATCAGCTCTTTATAACACCCATCATCTGTGTGATGGTTTATGTCTTTTGCGTCTGATGATCCAAACTTTACAACCCTCATTGAATTAATTGAGGTGTTGTTTTATGGACACCATTCGCGGTTACAAAACCCAGATGATGAGGCCCCACCAATTGGTGTGCTGATGGGTTTCTTTACTCACGATCTGTGACTGTTTAGATAGCTCTCTTGTGTTCCTCATAGATAATCATTTGGTATCTACTACTCTGAATTTTCCATAATAAGGTTTTCCTATTATGACAGTGTATTAGACCTACCGTATCTTCCGTGTTTTTTGATAATTGAGTTGGGGGACAAGATACTAGTAGGTCTTTAATATTTCTCCCCTAGGACCCTCCTCACTTTTCTGTTTATTTTGTGCTGAACAGTCGCCTTTTGATGACGTTTTCACCGCCAGCACAGTTTCACCGTCAATGTATTTTACTGCACGCTTTTTTGTAGCTACGGAAGCCGATTTTGCTGCTACCGCTGTGGCTGTCTCAGCCAATGAATTCCCTGCAACGTGAACGCCATCAGGCTGATGACTCAGTGAATGTATCACGTGAGTTTTTGGTAGTTCTTTCCTTAAAAGAACTAATTGTTCCCAAAGCGCTTTCTGCTTTATTGTGGCACCTGTGTCATCTTTGTAACCGTTTTGAATCCATTTCTGCAAATCGTTATTGTATGATTTGACGCAGTAATACGAATCGCACACTATAAGTGTCGGGAATTCGCGATCGGCATTATCTAGCGCCATTTTTAATGCTAATATTTCAGTTTGCTGTTCTGACTTATTTTCCACTGAGTGTGTTTTTGTAAGTAGTGGCCTTAATTTACCTCCGCGCCACACTTCTTTTACAATTTCGCATGTGGCGTTGTAAGCCAGCTCTCCCCAAACTGAGGGTTGAGCATGACCGTCTGTATATATTACACAGGCGTACTGTCGTAAAGGCAGAATGTCGATTGGCAGAGGGTATTCTCTTTCATATTCTAGATATTTTAATTCTTTCATTTCCGGGTCAAAATAGTATTTTACTTTGTCTGTAGCAACAGAATGTACCCATTGTATCCATTCTGGATTTAGTGCAGTTGTCGGTAAATTACATGGTGTTGTTAATGCCTCAAAAGCTGATTCTGCTGTTCTGACTGTAACCTGTCTACCGTCTGCTTGGTATTTTTCTTTTGCTACAGCTGTTTGAACCGCATGAACAATGCTTTCCTTAATGCTGAAGCTTTTTTCAGCTTCTGTGTACAAATGTGATTTGTATGCTATTGGTACCTTCTCTCCCTCATTAGAGGTCAGGTATGTGAATCCGCATCTTCCTGGGATGACTCGAATCACAAGGTTGCGTGTGTTGTCACGTGTTTGTAATTTTGTTTTAACTAACATATCTGTTTGTAAAGATCTCAAAATTTCTGTGTGTTTTTGAGTCCAATTGATTTTTTTTAAATCTGGTTTTATTAGATCATAGAGAGGTTTAATTCTCTCTGCATAATTTATAATGTAAGTTCTTCCGAAATTTACGAAGCCTAGAATTGATTGTAAGTTTTTCAGTGTTCTAGGTGCTTGGATTACAGCACATTTCTCTAGGAAATTGTCAGCCAGGCTTTTGCCTTCACTTGATAGTTCATATCCTAAAAACAGGACTGTTAGATGGGCAATTCTTGACTTTTTAAAGTTGAATTTGTAACCCTCTGCTGCGAACCCAAGTATTATGGTTTTCACTCTCTTCAAGTGAGTATCCAAGTCATCATCTGTTAGATAGATGTCGTCGACATAAGATAATGCCTCGTCATCATATGTTTGTAGTAATTCAGTTACTCTCGCTGAGAATAATCCTGGGCTGTTCTTGAACCCCTGGGGCAAAGGACAGAATTTTTTTTGCGTGCCATTTATTGAGAACGCCGTCAAATATCTGCTCTCTGGTGCTATATTTTGACAAAAGAATCCATTAGAAATTTCTAAGGTGGTTTTGTAATTTTTGCGCACTATGTTATTCATTAGTGCAGCACTATGCGAATTTTGTACCGCAAATGTTTTGCAACATGAGTTAAGGTGTCTGTAGTCCAAAACAAGACGATATGAATTGTCTGGCTTGGAGACAGGAAACAAAGGGTTGTTCATTTGTGAGGTGCAAGTTTCAATCACCCCCTGGTATTCAAGTTGATCTAGGATCTCTTTTACCTGTTTTTTAGCTTCTTGCTTAATCGGGTACTGCCTCTGTGCAGTAGGTTGTGATTTTAACTGGATTTTGTGAGTAGGAGAGTCCTCATCCCATCCCACATGATTTTTATATAAGGCAGGGGCTTGAGCTACTGCCCACTTTCTTGCAAGTGTATATTTTTTATGAATTGGAATATGGTTTGAGAAGGCAGGCATAATTATTTCTTCGCCATGTGGGCACTCCCTGACAAACTCTGGAGGCCAGTCTCGTTCAGCTAGAAGGATGTCATAGCCCTTGGAGAGATTATCCCAAAATAGACCCCTTATTTTTCTAGTCTTATCCCCCTCTATACGCAATGTTATTTCATATATTTTATGAGGTTTGCTAACTCTGGTATCTGCAGTTTCCACCTGAATGTATTCTTTCGTGTCCACTGTCTCCAGATGATTCATAAGGACTTTGCGAGCTATGCTCACTTCTGCTGCGCTGTCTAGCATTGTCTGAGCCCATTCTCCATTTTTCAGCTGTGTCCTCAGTATTCTCTGCATTGTTAATTACTTTAATACTGTCTACCTTCTTTTTTGGAAATTGTAATTTTTTATTCAGATGAGCAGGTTCTTTGTCTTTGGACTTGACGTGCTCTTCCCTGTGTTCTGATCGTCCTCTTCTTTCCGATTTCTGCGAGGAAGTCTGAAAAGATTGAGAGGGACGTTATTCAATATCTTGATATCTATCAGTTTTTTTTATATTATCCCTATTTCTAAGGTTGTATTTTTTCACAGAGGGCTCCCTTTGGGGAGACTTGCATCCTTGATCAGGAGATCTTTCTCTCCGCCGAGGAGACCTTCCTCTGGACTGGAATCTTTTTTCTTTAGGATTGGATTGTTTATTTCCATCCCAGCTCTTTTTTTGAGTGTTTAAGTTATTTTTTATAAATACCTTTTCAGGACTTTCAACTAGTTGAGGTTTCACTGGTATTCCACCCAAACTATCTCTTCCTAGTTCTTCATAGGATTTTTCTATGATTCTGGCAATTTCAGATGGTTGGTCTGCTATATTTGTCTCTTTTAACCTCTGGCGAATCGCCACATTTGCTGCTTCTCCCTTTATGTTGGCTAATAATATTGCGGAGACTTGCTTGAAATCTTTCAGTAGTTTCATACCAAGAGTTAAAGCGGGTTCTGGACCGTATTCATCTTGAATCTGTTTTAGCACATCTGGTATTACTGACATGGATGGTACACCATGTGTTTTTGTGTAAATGGAAGCAAAGACTGTTCCCCAAGTGTCACAGTCCTCCACATGTGGTGCGATTCCCATTGGAAGACAGATAGTCAGAATCCTATGTTTCTCAACAGGGGTGATATCTGGAAACACCGCCTCTATTTGAGTGATTTTTTGTGCTAGCCAGAAAGGAATTTGTTCCCGTTTTGCAGGTACTTTACCTAGACAGGACTGTATGTTTTGAGGTGTAAATTTATTTGTGTTCCCCTGATGAGTGGTCAGCTGTGGAATTTTAATTGCTGGTTGGATTGTTGAAGTCCGCATTACATATTGGACTAATTGTCTATGTATTTTTATTAATTGTTTTAGCTGTGCTAAAAGCTCTGGTGCAGGCATTTCTTCAATGTCTGGATGTGGTGTATATCCGGCTAGGACCGGCCACGTTGCTCCTGGTCTACCTAGTGGACCGAGCCTGGTGATGTGATTATTATGTTTTAGGGCGCCATGAAACAAGAGCAGGTGCTCTTGGAATTTGAGTGGTATTTCCACTTCCTCGAAAGGAGTGTACTCACTAGGAGGTTCCTCTATTTTGTAATAGTGGAAGTCCTTTGTTACAGCGTTTGCTGCTGGAAAGTTTATCCATGAATAGAATACCTCTGTCTGCCTATATTCGTGTGCCTCAATTACGAATATGACTGTACCACCTCTTGGTGTCAGTCCATTTTCTATAAGTTTTAGGGTTATAGATTTCCTTATGTTGACCGGGATGAGTATTGCATCTGGGTCATTTTCCAGCAGAGTATTGTCTGCTACTAGGAGTTCAGCAGCTAGTCTAACTGTCTCCCTTTCTTCTTCACTTTCTGTCATTTTACTGACAGGAAGGTTATTCTGTTTGTTTGCAGATCAGGTTTCTATGGAAACAAAGATTAGATGCACAATATTTTGGAACAGTGTATCCTTCAACGTTGAATTAACCAAGAACCATACATAGGAGTCTCCTCCTGCGAGGTTTGGCGGATATGACCTTTCACCCACTCCAGACGTCTTTGGAGTGTTATGGGAAAAAGGGGTTCTGTGTGAAAAAGCACGACTGAGTTACTCTAATGTCTTGCGTTAGTTTTATCGCCTATCCAAACGGTTGGGCGCCATGTAGTGTAGTTCCTATTATCCCAATAGGCTCTGCGCATTGGAATAATATCTTCAATAGTATAGACCTAGGGCAGAGGTTAACTAGGTCTTCTACCGACGATATTAGACTTAAAGTTTTGTGTTTGCCACCTAGCTCAGAGTTCACTAGAAACTTTCTCGAATAGGCAAGGAGGATTTTAACCTCCCTGGATAGACAAGAAGGGATTTAGTTTCTGACAACCATAGAACATGACAACTTTGCTCTCCCCTAATCAAGAGTGTATCTCTAGAGTCGTGTGAAAACAAAAGACAACTTATTTTACTCAGTCAGTTCAGTGCATTCTTAGTTTCACCAGATTGTAGAGAAAAGGAAAAGACGGGCGTGTTCAATAAAAGATATTATTTATTGATCAGTCTCCTTTCTCATACAAGAGAAATGAATCGCTATTATTGTAATACTTATAGTTAAGTAAAGTGCATACAGTAAAGACAGAATTATAAAATAATACTGTAAAAGCATTGATATGGTTTCTGAGCCATATGATACTTTAAAATGGATAAAATAGATACATACATATATACATTTGACTAATCATACTCAACTGGTGCTTCTAACCTCGCCTACCCCAGTGTACCTGACCTAAGCCTAATACGTGGGCGGGAGTAGATAAGTAGCAGTTTAAGTTAAGTTTGTTTGCCAAGGGACTGACTCGAGAATTCTCTGCAAGGGGTTATTCAGTTCTGTACCTGAGATCTAGAATGATGGAGGGCTGGTATCTCTTATCCCAGGTCTTGATATTCCAGCTGCCTGCGAGGGCTGCTTGGAAGCGCCGGAGATGGATTTCTCAGCAGGAGAAAGGCAGCGTCTCGTTCTCAGCGCGTCAGGAAGGCGGGGCAGCGCCTGTGGGCTTCGCTCTCTGGTGGGCTCCTCGGCACGTCTCGCTGCTCCGATCTCGTCACCACCGCATGTGTTTGCTTAAGGCAATGTCGATAATATTTATACCTGAAAGTTGCCGAGATTGACGTAAGGATGGACATATATACGTCAATAAGGATGTCATATGAACGGGCTCGTTCGCACATTCTTTTGCTGAAGTTCTCTGTGAAATCAAAACAATGGCTATGGCAATTTCCCAGGTCGCTGTAGGTTTGATTTGTTTTGAGAACTCCGTATGCCTTATCAGGGGCTGGAGGAATATCGCTTGTCTAATTAGATGGCATGCGTTATGACCTAATCAGATAACGCGCTTCTGTGCCGTGGTGTGGCTTAATCAGATAACGGTTTTTGCACCGTTAGATGGCTGCTAGTTAATTATTAACCAGACCAGGGTCAGGAATAGGGGAATCGATACAGTACCTATAGGAATACATCACATTACTTTCACTTTATTTGCAGCACTAAGTAAGTTTAGCGCTGGAAAGTAAATCAGAAACAAAATACTTTGCACTGATTTGCGTAAATTTTGTGATGCAAACACAGCATAAAATGTTAGTAAATCTCCCCCAAGTGTCTATAGACTGCTGGTGGACTGCTGGTGGTGCACCAAGCATCACTCACACCAGCAAACTATGCTTAACGTGGAACAGCAGTTTCCATGGCCAAGGAGGATTACAGAGAGTGGACTAATGTGCAGTAAAGAAATATAGCTTTGGAGGTCCTCAGGGTTGGACTGGGAACCAAAACCAGTTCTGGCACCCTGCTCGGGGGGGGGAGGCTGTGGGTGAGGCCGAGCTGTTTGCCAGGGCTGGTTTCGGCCGATTTTGTTACAGGAGGCCGATATGACCAGCCCCTGTAACAAAAACGCCCCCCAGGGGCCCAAACCCGGCCCCCACCCTGGCGGCCCACCGGGGAAAAGCCCTGTGCCCGCTACGGCCAGTCCGGTCATGGAGGTCATTCAAGTGAAGAACTTCCTGGGCAGTGGCAACACTGGTTTCTCAAAAGTGTCTGATGAGTGAGTGCCTGTGCTCATTGCTCTACATGTGTGCGTGCTGCACAAGATGGTGGTGACATTGGTTTTTGGTTGCCAATGTCCATCTAGAACTTATTGAATCTGTGCAAAGAAATTTCCTGCCAGAGTACCTAAAGTCAGTTGTCTCTGCTGGGTGGTGAGGATAGCCATCTCGATGCATTTAATTGAGCCACAGCTCCCCTGCCAGAGTGAAAACTATCACTGCACTCCACGTGATCTAGATCCCTTAGTAAGATGTCCTCCTCTCTGGATCCATTCCACATCTACTTGGATCAGCCTAAACCTGTCTATGGAGAGATAGAAAGGGCTCTATGACCACCCCACGAATATGAACCTATTTATGTTAAAAGCAAGGGTCCACTTTGAAAACCTATCAGTTTTTAGGCCTGGCCTCGAAACAGCTTTAACTGCCTTGCCAGTCTGATGTATTTTTTTTACTCATAAAAAACTTACACAGGCTTTCAGTCAGCCCTCTTCATTCATTGGCCTGTTCAAGTCTCATTCCTGCTTTGCTTCCTCAAACCACAGCATAAAACATGGAGGAATGGGTCAGTCCACTTCGACCATTGACTCTTCACTGTGAGTGACGTCATCTTGCTTGAGTGTGTGTGCACCTTCTCCTAAAAAGCACTGATGGGCCAGTCTCTCCTTTCATTTCGCGTTACATTCATGATTTTTCATTTACTTTACGGATAGCTAACTTTCTACTTATTTCTTTGCGGGCATATTCATGCCACCTTCAGATGGCAGACTTTTTTCTTTTAATCACTTAAAGATTTTTAAGGACCCCTGAAGAAATACATAAAACACCGCCTGAATGCTTATCAAGATCTACTGGATTTGCCAATGCTTGTTTCTCTATGGGGTCTGTCTGCCACATGTATCTATTCAACTAGAGGAGCTTGGGTTACGACTGAAGGTGTGCATGAGAAGCCCGGTATACATGGTGCTTTTCCTCAGCGAGTTAGCAACGCTGGTGAGATATTTATAGAACGCTGAATCACAGCAAACAATGCTCCCATAAATAACTGGAGTTTTCAAGATGGAAAGAACATACAAATAAACGTGGTAAAGCGGAACAAATACCTCAAACATCCACACAAACCTCAAGGTGACTCAGACCAAACAAACGTGTACCATTTTCCACAAAACTGTAGTAAATGTATCTTGAAGCCGCTCACAGCTAATAATGGAGGCAGGGGCTAAAAATAGCACCCCGTAAGAAATAATGTCAAATTAAAAAAAATACTTTAACTAAAAAAATTATATATATATATATATATATATATATATATATATATATATATATATATACATGTATATATATATATATATATATATATATATATATTCACTGAAAAAACCATAGGTTATAGACCATATATAGTTAGGAATTAGCATTTAGAAAACCTTATTTTACTCACACAAAACCATTGAAATTCCATATATAGTTAGTTGCACTAACTATATATCGCGCACCCGCAATCCACTGCTGATGATGTCACATATTACATCATTCATGACATGGTCAGTGACATCACTGATGACATCACTGATGACATCTCAAATGACATCACTGATGACATCATCTAGTGTCTGTGTGTTTTTGTAAAGTTTAAATACGTTTTACATATTGAAGAATGACTGGATGTATGGAAGACTGAGTGTGTGTGTGGCTGGCTGGGAGGTGTGTGACTCTGTGCATATCAATGTGTACTTGTATCAGTGATTGTATAAGAGAGTAAGTATGTGTTAGTATATGTGTGAAAAGTATGGTGTTCTGTGTTTAACTATAGATGAGGAAATCGAAGTGTGATTGATTCTTCACAGGACTGACTAGGTGTATGAGTGCATATGATAGTGTTCTAATAATAAGTGACTGTATGTATGAGTAATTGTATGGGTGAATGAGTGAATGTGTGTGTAGACGTACGAATCAGTGAGTGTGTATGTAGTAACTGGTATTGGTGTGTCATGATGTCATCAGTGATGTCATTTGAGATGTCATCAGTGATGTCATTTCAGATGTCATTAGTGATGTCATCAGTGATGTCACTGAAGTATGGTGTTCTGTGTTTAACTGTATAGATGAAGAAATGGAAGTGTGATTGATTCTTTACAGGACTGGCTTGGTGTGTGAGTAACTCCATGGATGAGTGGCAGTGTGTGACTGTCTGCATAGGTGTATGAGTGCATATGATAGTGTTGTAATAATAAGTGACTGTATGTATGAGTGATTGTATGGGTGAATGAGTGAATGTGTGTGTAGACGTAGGAATCAGTGAGTGCTTATGTAGTAACTGGTATTGGTGTGTCATGATGTCATCAGTGATGTCATTTGAGATGTCATCAGTGATGTCATCAGTGATGTCATTTGAGATGTCATCAGTGATGTCATCAGTGATGTCACTGACCATGTCATGAATGATGTAATATGTGACATCATCAGCAGTGGATTGCGGGTGCGCGATATATAGTTAGTGCAACTAACTATATATGGAATTTCAATGGTTTTGTGTGAGTAAAATAAGGTTTTCTAAATGCTAATTCCTAACTATATATGGTCTATAACCTATGGTTTTTTCAGTGAATTTTCAAGGTTTTGTAAATGCTAATTCCTAACTATATATGGTCTATAACCTATGGTTTTTTCTGTGAATTTCATTGGTTTTTTAACAGCTAATATCTGTAGCTGTAAAATGTATTCTTCTTTAAATCCAAAAATATATTTTATATGTTTATGAATAATTTTTTTTTTAAATATTTTTTTTTCTTCGTTCCCGCTTCGCGAATCGGGAAGCTTCCCGTTAGCTGACCTTGATGCCGCGAAATAGACCGCGAGCCGGTAAACGTTTCTTTACCGCAAGTGCCGCGTTAGAAAACAACATCGTGACGCCTCCCGTCCGCATGACGTTTCACGTTGTCGCGTGATACGTCATTTGACGTACAACGTTAGCGAACTGGTACGCGAAGCGAGTCGCAAAGCGCAGGTTTCTGGAAGCAAACCGGGAGGCCCTGCAAAGCGCTTAACGTAAACACAGCAAGTCATGTGACTTGGTAATAACACTTTTCATTGGTTCATTTCACTTTTGGTTTCCTAATGATGTAAGACTAGGTCATATAATCTAAAATGAACACTTTTGATTGGTTGAGAACTCTTGTTTTTCCCAAATGATGAAAATCCCTCCTTCTTTCCTCACTCTGACTTTCATCATTGTGAGAGAAAGACCCTTTGTGATCACTGAGCAATGGCTTCTTTAGTAGCTTCAGCTGGTGCTTCCCCACCACCTCCACCACATCCAAGGAAGAGTGGACCACCTGCTCAAGTTATAATTCAACAAGGAGAGGAAGAAGAGGAACAGGAGGACGAGCACGAAGAGAGGCAGTTTTTGCCTGAGCAGCCCAGGACGTCTCACCGGAAAGAAAACTTCATTTGGCATTTTTTTTAAATTCCCAAAGGTCAGAAAAAAGTAAATGCAAGATACGTAACTTGCCTTATATGTCAAGATAGACTGTCCAGAGGGACCGACAAAAAATACAGTTTCGGAAACTACACAATGCATCGCCATATGACTAGGTGGCATCCTAACAACTACAGTGCTGCACAGTTTCGGAACGACCTAGATAATCTCCCTATTATGGCCAGAAGATCTGTTGTACCGGAAGTAACGGGACCAGAGGGCAGGGAGATGGTGCCAAATATACAAATGAGATTTGGTGATGTAAAACACATCTGCGTATTTTGCGATGGATTCATTTCCTACGGAGAAAAAAGCATCACTCTGATCAACAGAGCTATTGACTATCATATGCAAGTTTGTACGAAACGCCCAAAATAATAAATACTTCTTTTTTTTGTTTTGTTGCTCCTGTTGAGCCCTTTACAATGAATCGTTTTCATTGCCCCCTCCAAGAAAAACCCCAAAAAATATAAAACTGTTCAGAAAAATTCAAAAAAAGTAAAAAAATGTTCTGAAAAATAAAAAAAAAAGTTCTTTTCAGAACTACCTCCCCGTTATTAAAAAATTGGTACAATATTTGGAACTGTGCCAACCTCTATTTCTCTTAGTTCGCTTCCCAGTTCGCTCCCCGGTACGCGAACCGGAAGCGAACCAAAAACAGTAAGTATAAGGGAAGGAAACAGACACTTATGTTAAAAGAAAGACAGCTATAGGGGAGTAAACTAGAGATACTATTACCCGTAATCCACTGCTGATGATGTCACATATTACATCATTCATGACATGCTCAGTGACATCATCAGCAGAGGATTGCGGGTTTATTGGCAACGTGCCTTATCCACGGTTTAATAACGCTGCCTTTTGCTTTATATAAGTTTTCAAATTGTATGAAATATATACCAATAGGTCGTTATGAACCTTTAGGTAGTGCTTTTCTTCATGAGGTCTGGTCGCTTCCATACACATACAGATGTTTCAAAGATGATCAAGAAGTTTATCTGAATGGAGAGGAATGCACTGAGACGCCAGATCATTCACTAATGTGTAGGCACATACAGTTACACGGTTCATGCAACAAACACCGACCAAATATGGCTTGCGTGTTGCAAGGCACGCCAGTTCCTGCTATCATCCCCACGTTCAAGTTGTTGGAAAATGGTAGTTATTTGATGCTCAATAATGAAGATTGTTCTGAGTTAATTAAAAGTATTCCTTTTATCGTAACAGTAAGTGAACGGGTTATTTGCTGCAGAAATGTTCTATTTCCTCCCACACATGAACATAGGGAGTTTTCAATCTGGCCACAAATACCAACCTTGGGACAGATTTCAACGGCATGGCAAGAATAAGAGCTCTTTTGTCTCAGAGAGAGGTGGCCTTGAGTTCGGCCCGTGAAACTTTCGTGCTTCACATAGCGAACACCCGTACAGAGGTGCACACACTTTTCAATTCAGATTTGCCTTTCAAATTCAGCAAGATGGTTCCGACTATCTTTAACGCATCCTCCGCAAAGTCCCTGGCGCACTTTTTTAAAGTTGTTACCAGTGGTCTCGTGACTTCATTTGAGAAAATCTTTGGACTCATCCCTGCTTCCTTTCATTCTATTTTCTCCACTCTGGTTCGTGGATTGGCATTTTTACTTGCATTACCAGCGGACGCTCTTGTGCTTTTTTACATTTTTAAATATGGATGTCCCTCCTATGCAACCTCCCACCCTGCAGCTGCTGACACTGTTCCGCAATCGCATGCTAGAATATTATGGCACAATGCCGTTGGCGATATTAAGCACGGCATATGGATTATCTTTTCGATTCTCCTACTTCACCTGTGTCCAGCCTGTATTTCACTGCCTGACCTGTGATTTCGATTGGGCCATTGATTTGTGTCTCTGCGGACCGGTTTCTCCTGACGTCGACTTTAATCAGCTGATGACTCCTATCATTACTCACGAGTTGGTTTGTCCTGGCGAAAGGATTATGGCTGTGGCATTGATGCATGGACTACTTGGTCCCTGGAATTTACTGGCGGCAGCACAGTCTTTCTTGGAACAGAGCTTTCTTGAAAACCCACCGAGCTGTCCTCTGATGGTGATAGAGGATCCGGTGCTGGGAGAGCACGTATGTTCTTTTCCGCTTTTAAATTGGATGGCTGAACTGTTTTCGGATGAAGATGGTGACTTCCTATTGGAGGCTGTTGCAGCTTATTTTGCATACACAGTTATGTCATAGACCTTTTTCATGTTTGATATGCTGAGTACTAGCATTTCATTGACAATTCATTGACTTATTTGTCAAGTTTTTATTATTTACCTTGCCTATTGGCTTAAGACTCGATAAAGTACTTGGCTGTTTTATTTTTCTTTAGCATTAAATTTTCCTAGTTTTTAATGCTTTACCTTGCGGACCGTCCACATATAAACTTGCAATCTGCTCTCATGAGATGGCACTTCTATTATCTTATTCAGTTCGTTTCCGGATCATGGGGAGGTGTCATCTAGGTCCTGGATATCTTTACACCGTGTTAAGTTAGCATGGGCTCATTACCGGTTTAAACGCCATTTTTCCTTTTTTGCAACTTCTGCACACGACACTTAGTTGTTGCTTTAGCTTTCCACCTAGTAGTTCATCGTGGTTTACATGAGAATAATATGTTATTGCTCTACTATCTGCTTTGCTTGTTAAACTATATCTGTACAGCGAGTGCTAAAGTTTCAAGAACAACACGATACAGAATTGTTATGAGGTCTGATCTCCACGACTTCATACTCATAACATAAGTGCAACTTCTGCCAATTCTGGGCATGAGGCGGGTTTTATATTGCTTTGCAGAACACACATACACAACAGTTGATGCGGCTCACATGAAGAGAGAGCTGGTGTATGCTGATGTGATTCCTTCAAATCTAAGACACTAAAGTATGGGCACGCCCTAAACCAACACAAAGAGACCTTCTTAGCAAATAATATAATATGTGTATTAGGGAGGGTGAGATATAAGCAGCCGCGGGCCGTGGAGGGAGTTACGGTGAGGCAGGGAGGCGGGGAGGGGGAGAAGCAGGGTGGAGCCCTCTCTACCTTGCCCCTCCCCCTCCCCGCCTCCCTGCCCCACCGTAACTCCCTCCACGGCCCGCGGCTGCTTATAAGTGTTGCTAACTCTTATTCATTTACAGCATGTTAACATACTATCACCATTCGCTTTTTATGTACTAGTAACTATGCTGGTAATTTTGCTACTGATAATATGTGTACTTGTATTATCTAAGATACTACGCCTGTGAAGACGGCATTAGTAAATAAACATTTCAAATACACATGTGTTCTTCTTAACTCCATGTTCTGGTTTCTAAGAAATATATAACGACCGACTGTTCATGAGTTCCACGTATCCTGAGGTACTATAAGTTCATATTCTGGATTGTCTAAACATTGAGAGTTTGTTATATCCAATGTGACACTGTACCTAGCTTGCTAAGGAGTTTTTGATTACTAACGTGAGTTTTGGGACACCCTAATTCGCCGAGGTTCCAATCCTCTGTCCACAGTTCTGTGTGAGAACAGAAACCCTGCGACAGGGGCACCCCCGACCCTTGCTGGAGCTTCATCACACTTGCGATACAACTCCAGCAATGCGCCACCTTTACGGCACAGATACATCACGCATCTGTGCTGTTTTTGCCCCATGATGCGCCGCATTGTAAATGCAGCACACCATAGGTGACGGAACAGCGGCACAGAATGACTAACACATCCCTGGTGATGCGCCAGTCATCATAAATGTATCCCTATGCTTCTTATCTTGTTAGAGATGAACCGCCATATGTATCATCAAAGTTTTTTGCATTTCCTAAATAGCGAACTTTAAGGAATAAATAGCGATTCTTTACCATTCCTAGTTTGCGATGAGCTATTTGCTAATTACAAATTACCCATTCATTTCCTTCATTTCCATAGGGCGGTTGGACTCACTTTTAGCTCGAACGGCTGAATGGATTTCCACGAAACTTGGCAAAATTGTAGGGACTGGTAGCCCGATGTGCCTTTGCTATATCTCAAGATATATGCTCCAGTGGTTTTTACGAAAATTAACTTTGAAAAATATATATTGGGCTACATTGGCCTATATATATGTTGGAGCCCAAATGTAGCCCAATGTAGCCCAATGTAGCCCAAAGATGGCCGCCAGACACACAAAAAAACAAATGTAGCCCAAATATCAGCCAGATGTAGCCCAACTATAGCCCAGTGACAGAATGACCAATCAGCTTCGCAAACCTCCGTTACGCGAAGCGGAGCGCTGTTACAGATATATATCTTTTTTTGAACGTTAATTTCTTAAAATCCACTGGAGCACATATATTGAGACCTAGCAAAGGCACATCGGGCTACCAGTCCCTAATATTTTGCCAAGTTTCGTGCAAATCCATTCAGCCGTTCGATTATTATTATTATTATTTTTTTTTGCCCCGCGGGGCCCTTTTAAAACCTCCACATCAAACCTAGGGGGTCAGCGAGGATCTACTATGCCCCCTTATAGTTATTTCCCCCTTTGTTTTGACCTCCTCTTGTCTCTCGATCCTACCGAGAGACAAGATGGCGGCCGCTACGGACTGTTTGGAATGTTGACAGACGCCGGAGAACCAATCAGCTTCGCTTCACAAAGCTCCGTTGCGCGACAAGTACGCGTCCTGGGCCGCTGCCCAGTCCGCTGTTACAGATATATATCTTTTTTTAAACGTTAATTTCTCAAAATCCACTGGAGCACATATATTGAGACCTACAAAAGGCACATCGGGCTACCAGTCCCTACAATTTTGCCAAGTTTCGTGCAAATCCATTCAGCCGTTCGGGCTAAAAGTGAGGCCAACCGCCCTATGGAAATTAACATGGGAAAAACGCGTTTTGGGACCCCCCTTTTTTCTCGGCCCCCCCTTGACGAACCCCCCAAAATTTTCAGGGGCTGCTCAGAAACAAAATGTGCCATTTTCCTGAAAATTTCAGCCAATTCCGTCCACAAACGCCAAAGTTATTAGACATAGAATTTTCAAAAATCACATAGAGAAAAAATCCTAACTATATATACCTACTGGCGACCGCCAGTAGGTAATATATATATATATATATAAACACACACATATATATACACATATAAATGTATATATATATGTACATCTATCTATAATTGTACATATGTTGTTTCATGTCAAAATATATATAATTTACATGTGAATCGAATTAAACTTGTATTTAAAAAAGTAAAAATAATATACTTTACTCCTATACATAAAATTTACCAAAATGTAGTGCATACAGAATTAAAACAAAATGATACTGTGGGTGAGATGTTTTCTGTATTATTCATTATGAATTATTATTGATAAATGAAATAAATGTATTTTAATTAATTATTTAAAACACATTTAATTTGATGAATTAATGTTCTGTAGCATTTTATTTTAATAGCGTTAAGTTTCTGATAAATGTTTAACTTTTTTTATTTATATTTTATGTTAAAATTTTTGTAGCTTTTTTTTTAAAGACTAATAAACTGTAATATTAGTATTATTATACCACAACAAGACCTCAGCGAGCTCCCTCGTTACGGACTCCCAATACCCCTGTATCACAGGGAAAAGCCATACCATATGATAAAAGTCTGCCTGGGAGTGGGGACAGCGGGGGCAGAGGGCATCATGTCAAAGCCCTGCGCGGTGTAGACACAGCGGTGTAAGACAGGCAGCATGTAGGAAGTATATTTGGACTATCCGAAGCCTTGCTGAGACCGCAATTATTTTAGGAGCCATCAGGGCCCCACTCCAATCAGCGTCTTCCAGAGTCCCGAGCCAACCCTCCCACTTGTCCCGGAATTGAGAGAGGGATTTGGGGGTGTTGTTGGTGAGCAAAAGTTAAATGCGGGAGATCCCTCCTCTTCCCAAATCGACGGTCATGACCTGAGCTTCAGGTGGACTATACTCGGGCAAAGAAGTGCTGTCTGAAATATAGTGGCAGGGGGTATGGCGTAGCTACAAGTAATGGAAAAACTGAGAGGAGTGGAGGGAGTGCAGGGCCTGCAAATCCTGAAAGGAGCGTAGATGGGTACTGCTCCATACATTGCCCAGCAGGGAAATCCCGATGAGGTCGCAGGGCTGGAATCCCAAAATGGAAGCAACCTCCCGGAGCCTGGTGCCGCACCACAAGGGGGTATACTGGGTCAGCTTGCCTGACCAGCGGGTATGCAGCAGGGAGGCCCGCCAGGCCAGGTGCACTCTACATGTGACCTCAGGGAGAGCTTGGGGAACAAGGTCCCCGTCCAGCATCCCCTGGATAGTGGAAAAGCCTAGGGTGTGCAGTTCCAGACGGTACGCCAGGGCGGACCAGCCGCCGTTAAACCAATCGTGTACCGTAAGGAGCTGAGTCGCTAAATAATAGAGATATAGGCTTGTCATCCCAAGACCACCATCAAAGGGCGGGATTTGGCATTGGGCCAGGGCCACCCTGGGCTGCCGCCCCCCCCATAAAACCTCAGTGACCAAACCGTCCATCTCACGGAACCAGGACTTAGCAAAAGAAAGATGTGTATTTTGAAGCATGTATAGAAAGCGAGGTAAAATCATCATTTTAAAAAGGGCTATCCTGCCTAGAGGGTTTAGGGGTAGCGAATGCCATTTAAGGAGGTCAGCGCGGACCCGCTTAACCAGTGGGGTGACGTTGAGTGACCATGCAAGGTCAGGGAGAAAGGCCACCCAGATCCCCAAGTACTTGAAGGACTGCTGTCGAAGGAGGATCGTCGACTGCCAATCAAAGCATTCATGTGACAAGTAAAGGGGAACCTGAACGGACTTGGCCGGGTTTAACGGAAGGTCGGAGGTGTGCACAAAGAGGTCAAGGGCTCGAAGGCATCTGGCCTGATTGGGCTGGGTCCACCAGAAACAGCAGCACATCGTCTGCATAGAGCGCGATCTTATCCGCTTCAAAGCTGGGCCACCTCCATCAATCCAGACAAATCGAATAAGGCAGGAAAGGGGCTCCATTGCTAAAGCAAACAGGATGGGTGAGAGGGGGCACCACTGACGCGTACCTCTTCTGATAGAGAAGGGACCAGATAGAGCCCCGTTGACAAGGACCTGCACCCGACAATACAGCGTCCTCACCAGGTTGCAGAAAGGGATTCTAAACCCCATCTGTCTCAACACTGCCTCCAAATAACCCCAGTCAACCGGATCGAAAGCCTTCTTAAAATCTACAAGAAGGAGAGACAAATAAGGGGATAGCAAGTGCCGGTTCGCAAGATGAAGGCATCTAAGACAGTGTCTAGTCCCTCGGAGAAGCATAAAGCCGCATTGATCTGGATGAACCAGACTAGCCAGGTGAGGTCTTATGCGCTTGGCCAAGACAGAGGCGAAGATCTTAAGCTCAATATTAATAAGAGAGATGGGACGGTAGTCCGAACAGCAGCTCGAGGGGGGCTGAGACTTAGGGATCACTACAATGGTAGCTAAGTATATCTCTGGGCGGAAAGAGCCGCAATCCACCGCTTCACGGTACGTCGCCTCCAAAGGTGAGACTAGGGTGTCTCAGTAAGAATCATAAAATTCTTGGGGGAGCCCATCTGGTCCTGGCGTCTTACCGGCCGCCATGCGTGATATGGCATCTGACACCTCCTCAGGGGTGATAGGGAGGTCCAGTGCCTCTGCCTCAGATTCACTAAGGCGCGGGAGGGGGAACCGTTTCCGCCAGAGGAGCTCAGGGAGCGAAAGACTAGGCATCGAATCGAGGGTGGCATAGTAAGCGGCAAAGCATTGGGCCGCCGCGGCGCCGTGGATCAAGTCACGCACGTCAGCTACCTCCGGTATTATACGGTTGGCCATAGGGTAAGTGGCAAGGCGATGGAGGAGCTTCCCATTTTTACTTCCCCAACCATACACTCGGGCCACAGAAGATCGCCAAAGCAATTTGGCAGCCTCTAGGGACGTCTGCCTGATTTCATCCCTTAGGAACACAAGCCTCCTGTCTTGGGCATCAGTTCTGTCTTCAGGGTGCAGTGTCTCGAGCTGAGCGGCCTGTGCTCCAAAAGTGTGAGCTGGGAGTCACGCGCTGCACGGGTGAGTTTGAGTTGGCCTTTGGCGAAGCTCTGAATGGTGGCCTTCCCGGCATCCCAAGGGGTACGAGAGGAGGACACTGAACCTTGATTAGTGGTGAAGTAGAGGTGAAGCTCTCCATCTACTTGGTCTTTGAAGTCCTCATCCTGGAGAAACCATGAGTTGAGTCACCAGATTGGGTGCAAGGATGGGGGAAGGGAGCCTATGTGCAGCATCACCAGCGAATGGTCCGACAAGCCCCTGGGGAGGATAGAAATTGTTTGAATCGCCTGGCAATCCTGGGCCGGCAGGAAAACGTAATCTATGCGCGCGTGTGTGTTGTGAGAGGCCAAGGTATGGGTGTATTGTCACACTGTCGGGTACCAAAGTCTCCAGGCATCCTCGAGAGCCAGGCTGGCAGCTCATGTCGAGAGGAGGCCGGATTGGGCAGTCCTAGAGGCAGAGGGGGGGAGGCAGTGTCAAGGCTGGGGTCCATAATGACATCACCCCAAATAACGGTCATTCCTAGGGGCAGGGCAGCGACCTCTGAGGTGAGTCTCTGGAGTGTGGAGGCCAACAGGTTGAGAGGGGAATAGGCAGCCAGTAGATTAAGCGGGCGATCTCCAAGGGTCCCCTCCAGGAGAATAAAGCAACCCTGAGGGTCGTGTGTCACCAGAGGAAGAGTGTGATGCACCAGAAAAGCCACTCCTCTTGACCCCCTACTAAATCCAGAGTGCCAGACTCCTCCATAGCCATGCAGCACCAGGAAGGGGCAATGATTGCCCATCAAATGGGTCTCTTGAAGCAGGAGTATGTCTGTGGCTTGATGCTTGGCATATCACAGGACAGCTGCGCGCTTGACCTTGTCTAGCAGGCCATTCACATTCCAGGACATTATATGGAGCAACGACGCCCTTTTTGAATCGCCGGACAGGGGGAAGTCATGTAAGGGGCTGGGCAGCTGGCGAGCATAGCAGAGGTTGTGGAAATGGGACTGTGTCTAGAGCTAGTGGATATGTTGTCATGGTGTAGGGTGGTACGTGTTCACCTAGATGTAGAGGTGCAAGACTGATGTAAAGAACAAAAGAAACAAAAGACAGAACAAACAGGGGCTGCAACCCCAACCCCCCCCCAACCCCGCCCCTTCCCCCAAAGCCCCCACCCTATACTTCAGGAACAGAAGCATCTGTCACCCAAACAATAAACAGTGAAGCGAAGGAACCAAACTAAAATCTTGGGAACAGGGAAATCGTGGAGGACCCCTCCTTGTTGTAGGATGCTCATTATCTGTAGCCATCGGTGATAATTTAGTCATTAGGCAGAGTGCTAGCACTGGATGAAGCCGGCCAACATCTGATGAGACAAAAGAAAGGTTCAGCAAAAGGTCAAGCAGACCCTGGGAGGATCGTCAGGCGTGTCAAAGAAGAGAGATTTGTCTTTAAAGACCACTTGCAAACGAGCCAGGAAGAGGAGCCTATACTGGATGTTCAGTGAGCGTAGTTTTTGCTTGACCTTTCCGAAGGAACGGCGCTGGGTTTGGACCTCTCGGGTGTAGTCAGGAAAGACCATAATCGTCAAGTTTTCATATTTAAGAGGTTGCTTTTTTGCGGCATTCGGTCAAAATAGTGCCCCGATCCTTGAAGTTGAGGATCCGCAGGATGATCGGTCTAGGAGGGGCGCCCGGATGCGGGGGGAGCAAGCGAACAATGTGCTCTCTCGACCATGAACCAGGGGGAAAGAGAGCCCTCGGGAATCCAGGAGTGCAACCAGTGCTCCACGAAGTCCCCCGCCTGACCCTGCTCCACACCCTCCGAAAATCCAATCAGGCGAAGGCTGTTTGCGACAGGAAAGGTTTTCAGCGTCCTCGGCGAACCGATGCAGGTCCTGCCTGTGGGACTGGAGGTGAGTCACCTGGATCCTGAGCTGATGGACATCGTCCTCCACGGTAGATGTGAGGGACTCTGTTTCTTTAATCGGTGCAGTTGCATTGCGGAGGTCCTGCCAGATCAAGGTCAAGTCCGCAATCTTACCCTCGACTGAGGATTGCAATGTATGAATAACCTGGAGAATGGTAGAGAGGTCTGCCGCGGCAGGAGTTTCTTTGTCTGTGGGACCACCAGTTGCCCCGGAGTCCATGGTGGTGAACCGATCCATCTTGGTTTGGGTGGGGGAGTCTTGGGCACCCTGTCCCTGCCCATGGCTACTGTTGAGCAGCGAGATAAGTCAGCGTGGGCTCTGGGCGGTCAGGCAGGCCGAGGAAGGGAGCACGGCAGGTCCAGTCCACATCGCTCCACGACCACCGTCGATGCCTTCAGCAGGGGACCCACACAGGTCAGCGGGAAGAGGTTCAGGTGCACGGATCCAAAGGGGGCCAAGGTTGGTGTCAGGCCAGGACTCCCGACCCGGTGGAGCAGAGGGACCGAAGTTAGCTACCCGGCGGCAAGGCGAGAGATGAAGGCAGAGTCTGTGGAGGGACTGGGGTGAGGCCGGGACCAAGAAGGCACTGCCACTCGATGTAGTGGCCGAGACCTACCGGTTGAGGCTGTAGCTGATCGCCACCACCCAACACAAGGTTATCCAGGAGGGACACCCCCCCAGGTAGGGCCACCACTGCCCGAACCGGCTGTGGAAACACCCCTCACAAACACCAGATCATCAGGGGAGGAGGGGGAACCCCCACCGCAGCAGGTTGGCCGCCGCACTCAGTCACCGCAGCTTAAGGTCAGGCAGGGCGCTGGGGACCATCTAAAGCCAGGGCCCCAGGACCACCTTGCAGCAGGAGAGAGGGGGGGAAGGCCTCACCGGTGAGGAGGCTGCCCACCACTTCCCGATCGGCGGCCGATTCGCAGCCCCTCAGGCCAGCACCCCAGCGAGTCAGATGGGGACTGTACAGTGGCAATTTTTAAAGGTTTTTTTATATACAGGAAGGAATACCTTCCTGTACATAAACAAACCATGCCATTTTGCTTTTTCCATGTGTGCTGCACAAGGCAGCACATATGGAAAAAACAAAAACGAGGAGAAATAATACATTTCTCCTTGTATCACCAACATAAGACCAGAATTAGCCTCAGACCAGCACACTGCTCACACAGCTTGCCCCTGAATTGTCATCTGGCCCCCATTACTTGTTCTAACTGCAACCTTTCTCTCTCCTCCCTCCCCTCCCTAACGAATATAGCGACCTGTAACTTCCCTCCCTCTCAATCTCGGCCTACACACACAATGCCCCCCCAAGTGTATACGTTTATCAGCCTAAACTGCAGGTCTTTAGTGAAACATAAGAGAGACATTTTTTGATCTTCTTATCTCTTCGCAACCAGCGGCTCTATTTCTTACAGAGACCTGGCTCAAAGATTACTCTGGCCCGGACATTGCATCCGCCCTCCCTGACAACTACACGTATACAGGAAAAAACAGAGTGGGGAAAGAGGGTGGAGGCATCGCCATAATTTTTAACAGACTATATTCCTGTAAATGGGAGGACCTTGACATACCGAACAGCGAAGCAGGCTACTTTAAACTCCTGTTATCCCCTAATTTTATCTTTTCTGGGATGCTCATCTACCGCTCGCCTGGCCCTGCTAGTTCATGGGCCATTGCCCTTCCTGAGTATATTGCCCCTCTACTTCAGGACTCCGCGAACTTTACGATTATTGGTGACCTTAATTTGCATTTTAATGACCCATCTTGTTCGATTAGCTCCAATCTTCTTCAGGACCTCGCAGCTCTCAATATTATTTTACACAATTCCGGCCCCACCCATAAAGCTGGGAACCTCCTCGATCCCATCCTTTCCAACCTTGAATCCATTGTGTGCAGCCCATCTCTACCCATTCTATGGTCAGACCACTACTTGGTGACCTTTTCTGTCACTACTAGCTGTCTGTCCAACTTCCCCTCGACCCCCATTAAACTTAGACCTTCCAGAAAGTGGAAAAATCTGGACCCTATAAAATGTAACTCTTGTCTTGAGAACACTAGGCCCCTCACTGAAGTCACCAACATTAAAGCGGAGGCTTTTATTAACAGCTGGTTAACTGAAGCTGTTAACGTATGTCTACCCCAGCAAAGGAAAAAGCACAACCAGCATCACCCCCCCGCGCCCTGGTTCACAGACCTACTGAAAAAAGAAAAAACCTTATGTAAAAACCTTTGAGCGCAAGTGGCGCATACATTACGACACACGCTCTAAGCTAACCTACAAGACTACCATCTACTTTGTAAAACTGCCAAAAGAAAATATGTCAATACTACCATACTTGAGTCACAAAATCGCCCCAAGGCACTCTTTAAGGTTGTACAAGAATTATCGGGAGTAGCATGCCAGCCCAAAGCGCCTTGTCTAGACGCCTCTCAATGCAACTCCTTGGCTGAATTTTTTATTTCTAAAATCGACGCCATTTATGCTGATTTTGACAAGCCGACTCCCCCCTTCCCTCCCCCACAACTACCTGATCCTGTTACTCTATGTGTCCCTGAGGCTTCTGCGGACAAGCTTTCCACATTTTCGCAACAGAATAGCCCCCCTAATAGGCTTGATCCTGTGATCTCTCTTGAACATGAAGTCTTAGAGGAAATCCATACTCCACCCGTTCAGCAAATCTGTACCTGGGACCTTCTCAACAGTTCTACACTCATCAACATCATCAGTAACATCAAATCTGGGTCTCCGCTGGATCCACTTCCCCCTCAAATCTTAAAAATCTTGGACACCCCCTCTCTTAATCTTATTCTGGATCTACTTAATCTCTCCCTCAGAGAAGCCAAGGTTCCCTCTGCTTGGAAACACGCCATGATCATGCCATTATTAAAAAAGGCTAATGCTGACCCCAACAACCCATCTAACTTCCGTCCCATTTCTCTTCTCCCTGTCTTCTCAAAAATACTGGAAAAGCACGTTATCACACAACTTACCCGGCATGTTGAATCCAACAATATCCTCCACCCATCTCAGTCTGGTTTTAGATCCGGTTTTTCGACAGAATCTACCCTGCTGGGGGTCTCAGAAACTATTCGTTGCCGAGTGGATGGGGGGGAGACCGTGGCACTCATTTTACTCGACTTGAGTGCCGCTTTTGATACGGTCTCCCACCCCATCCTCATTAATGCCCTTAGATCATCAGGCATCACCGGCCCAGCCCTCAATTGGCTTATTAGTTTTCTTTCAGACCGTACTTTCCAAGTCATCTCCCCCTCCTCTGTCTCCCAAACCTTTAAATCGGCTCATGGTGTTCCCCAGGGCTCCATTTTAAGCCCATTACTTTTCAATCTATATGTCAGTTCTCTGGCTTACATTGCGGAACAAGCAGGGCTAACCATTTACTCATACGCTGATGATACACAGATCATTTACTCTCTTTCAACCGGTTCTCACTCTACCCCTTCTTCTCTCTGTGTTGGCCTTAGTAACATCGCCAAGTGGATGCACGAAAACAAACTTAAGTTGAACGGGGGGAAAACAGAGCTCCTTCTATTTGGTAAGAATACTACTCTGTGGGGGCCCCAACATTGGCCCACACAAATGGGTACGCTCCCCGTTCCATCTAAAACAGCTCGTAATCTGGGCATCACTTTTGATGATCAACTTTCCATGAAACACCACGTGGTAAAAACCTCTTCCACCTGCATTACCATCATCAAGTGGCTTCGTAAGATCATTTGGATGCTCCCTGAAAACCGTAGTCCAGGCCTTAATCACCTCTAGACTGGACTACGGCAATATTCTTCTCCTGGGGGCATGCAAAGAGGTGACCCATAAATTACAGACAGTCCAAAACATGGCGGCTCAACTGCTCTGTAAACTGCCCAACCTATCCCCCACTTCCAACTCTCTTCGTAAATTGCACTGGTTACTTATCGAAAGCCGCACGAAATTTAAGGCCCTCTGCTACATGCACAGGATCAATACAGGCCAGGTTCCTACCTTAGAACTTTAGTGCATCGATACTGCCCTGCCCGCACCCTTCGATCTTCCAATTAACACAGGTTTCAAGTTCCCAGAGTTAAGAGAGCCAGGATGGGTGGTCGCTCTTTCTCTGTCCTGGCTCCCTCCCTCTGGAACTCTCTTCCGCTTTCTCTTCGCACTGAATCCTGTTATCTCAAGTTTCGCAGAGAAGTTAAGACTTGGGTATTTAACCAATAACTCCGCCTCATCTTTTTCAGTCTGCCCTCACCCTTAATCTGGTCTCTAGCGCCGGGAAACCTCCGGCTAGCTGTGCGCTTTATAAGCTTAAATATAATGATAATAATAATAATAATAATTTACCTGGTCTTAATTTTGGAGCTGCCTCCTATGTACATCACCATTGTACACAGGGGGCAGTTTCAAAATGAATGGGTGTTGCTGCAGGACACCCACTGCCCACCCCTTTCCCACTAACCATAGCATGGAAGGGGCATTATGTACATGGCAGCATTAAGCCACGTTAAGTGGCTTAATGCTGCCTTGTACATAAGGTGCAGCCCCTATTGCACCACAACATCAGTAAAAGTGACATTGTGTTGGTGATAGGGGCTTGTACATATGCCCCACAGTCTCTTTCAGGCCTGTCCAGTTGTGCAGGTGTCAGGGTAGAGGTAATTTTATTTATGGATAACAGTGGTTAATTGGGCTAATATTCACTTAGGGGTTCAGAGTGACATCAAATAGAAAACCCAAGCATAGCCACAGGTGAAAAATATCAACTTTATTCAGTGTTTCCCATATTTATTTGTTATCTGAAGCCTTACCAAGTTACCTCCTGTTGCTGTCACCAGCTGTGCAACAGTGGGGCAGTGTTGGGGTAACATAAATGCCATGGTCTCACCGGTGCATGCCCCTTTCCAGCATTAAACCTGGTGTCATACCACCAACTCACACCACCCTCTTGCCATCCCTCTAAACCGCCACCCAAATTTAAAAATGGAACCTTGCCTCCGGCCACCCTTCCACACCCTCCTAAGCATTATCCTCTACTACCCCTCTCAAATATTAAAACAATGCACCTAATGTCCTTTCATGCACCCCCACCAACTGCAGGTCCTCTTTCCTCCCTGTCCACATTAAAGAAACCTTGTATCCTGCTACCCACCCATATCAAATTCTCTCTTATTCCCCCTCCTTCCCTGCCCAAATATTAAAAAATAATATCTTATTACACTAATGGCTTCAAATGGAAGCCACACATAAAATATTTATGCCCAGATTTTCAAACAAAGTCAAAAATCTGGCGCTGAATGCAGCTCAACGACCAGAAATGCTGCACTGCGTTGCGTCACAGGGAGACTCAAGAAGAGCACCATATCTACAAAGATATGGCTCTCTCCTCACTTCTCCCTAGCGCCGGCGCTGGTTTCAGTTGCCATGCGCCATAGTGCTAGCATTGGTGCCTGAGTCAAATATATTTTTGCGCAGGAAGAGTACCCTTCCTTTACAAAATACTATGCTTAGACACGCTTAAGAACTTTTCCTACTTTGTAGTGAGCTGCACAGACTTTTGGCACTAAGCCCTGTCTATTATTGTTTGTAGATAGGGTGTTGTGTCAAAAGGAATGGGTGGTAGCATGGGAACGCCCAAGTACCACCCATGCAACACCCTCTTGGCACTAAGTAATGCAAAGCAGTGCTTCTGGCCACTGCCGTTACTTTCATGGTACTTTCCAGTGCAAAACAAGGTTTGCATTGGAAAGTAAATTAGGAAAAAAACATTTTGAACTGGTTAGCGTCACTTTTGTACCGCTAACCCAGCTCAAAACGTTTGTAATCTACCCAATAGAATTATAGATGAGTGACTGTGAATAACAGGGGAGTTTTTTTCTGAGGGATTCTGAGTGACACCAAATAGATGAGAACGAAGCTAGAGTTGTCTATAATGCCACTCAGAACTCTTCAGTTCTTCACATTTCAGCCATCTAGTTTAGCTACATTATGCCCTCCCGCCCCAGATCATCTGTTCCTACTTTTGACATACAAGCAGGGGCACTGGAGTAATGTGGAGCAAACATAACATAAAAAACCTGACCTTCTGCCCCCCCACACCCTTGAAATATATCCTCGTCTCCAATTGAAAAGTGAATACGAGACCTCAAGCAAACGACCACCCCACCCTCTGAAACCTGCCAACCCCCATACAAACCCAGATATTAAATACAAACATCAGGCCTTCAGCCACCCACCCCTCCCCTCTTTGTCATCCCTCGCCCTTGTTGCCAGAGCCATCCTCTTCACTCTCACTTTGAGAACTAGGAGTCAGCACCATGCTTAAGCAGTGGTATAACTTAGGCCCCTGCAGCCCTGTCGTGCGGGGGCGAGCTCTAGTGGGGCCCCCTCAGGCAGTACCTCAGGTGAGCTCCTGATTGAGTCCAGAGGGAAGCTCCTCCATGTACCTTGCAGAGGGTCCCAGCTTAAGTTTTGTTATGCCACTGTGCTGAAGCCAACTGTCTGAGGTGCTTCTCACATCTAGTTGTTTTATCCTGTCAGGTCAGGTCTTGAGATCTGACCTGACTGAAAAGGAAGAGAGCCTTCGGAGCGGGCACAGCAGAGCTCACATTCAGTCTCCACCCCGAAGTGACCTGGGGAAGAGGTGGAAGGAAGTGTATGAGACTGACAACTGCAATTCCACTGCCAAGCTGTGATCTCAGGAGACCCGGGAAGCTGCATAACAAAAGGATTGTGCGTTCTCACTTATGACACCCCAACAGCAGCTAATATCTTTGGTTTAGTACTACTGTGCAATCACTGCAGTGACTAACTGGATTATAATCCAGCTAATCGATAGATCATGTTGTCAAGTTTCTTGCAGTCCCTTTCTTTTTTTACATCAAAGTACTTTTAACCCATATTTGAGCCTTTTTTGTGTAACTTTAGAATTGTTAATTTGCACATATACTAATCTCGAGATAATACTTAAGCACTTTAATTTGTATATTTGCACATAACCAAAGATCGTAGGATTGTTAAGTTTTTTTGCCAAATTTGTTGATCCTATGACTATGCATTTTTAATATTGTTAAAATGTTTTTACCATGAGTGCTATTATGTATGATTATTTTTTAGATAGTTTAATTTAGTTTGGTGTTAAAATTCTCTTGTGTGTATGCTGCTATATGGTTGTATTTCTTTTACAAACCGAATAAAGCATCTTTGAAATTTAAAGTGTAGAAGTACTTTTCTGTTTAAGGGGGTTTTCTTGTGGGTATCTAAAACACTCTTCGCATCTAGAAATTGGAACCTGTTTTGAAGTTTTTTATTGTTGACTCTTGTGATGTCAAAGCAGTAAAAATAATACTTGTGGTCTTATTTAGAGTTTAGAGGACAGGGTACTCCTTCACAAATGGGTCCCATCTGCCATATTACACCTGCACCCCCCCCCCCTGACTCCAGAAACACCTCTATGCCGGAGTCAACGAAAAACTCCTTTGCAAACTCCAGACCATCCAGAACGCTGCAGCCAGACTAATCTTCAACATCCCACAACACGACCACATCACCGAACACCTCTGTGACTTCCACTGGCTCCCCGTTGAAAGGAGAATAACCTTCGAACTGCTACCACATGCCTACAAAGCCCTCCAAAACACCGGACCCCAATACCTCAACTAACGAATCTCCTTCCACGCCCCAAGAGATAACTCCGCTCTGCCGACCTCGCCCTAACCATGGTCCCCCGCAACCAAAGAGCCAGAGCAGGTGGCAGATCCATCTCCTACCTGGCGACCAAGACCTAGAACACACTCCCCCTCCTCATCCAACAAAGCCCGACACTGCACCAATGCAGAAAGTACCTCAAAACCTGGCTCTTTGAAAAAACTATGGAACTGCTTCCACCCCAACCCCACCTTCTTGAGACCTTCATAGGTGAGTAGTGTGCTTTAAATCCCCTGATTGTTTGATTGATTGCTTGATTGATTATAGCCTACGGTACCTGTAATTTGGTGAGCAGAAAATCAGTCAGTTTGACGGAGCATCCAGTCCGCCAAACTCTAAACAAGACCCATAGAGTTTTTGATACTGTGTCATTTGAGGAGTGAATAACCAGACTTTGATAACTTTTTGTTAACCATGACCCACCTCCCACGACCCCACCCCACAACTGCTTACAGCTAGGTATTGACTAGCTTCTGAGCAAAAAGAGCTGGTATTTAACTGCTGCTGATCAATTGCAGGACACTTGTTCAGAGTACTTGTGTTCTATAGCTGTTGGATCCCATACAATTTCCCCACCTGCAGCAGGCTCTAGGTGTGGTCTGAAACATGTATGTGTCTATCAAACACAACAGTAGTACTCTGACTGCTGAGTAACACAGTTGGTCCTACTAAGTACATATGCATCAATTTCATATATTCTTTGGATTTGAAACCAGATTATATGAATAGCATCAGTGCATTGAGCAATTCAATTAATTTCATTTCCTATGGCCATAGCACCCTGAATGTGCTCGATCTACGAAGCTAAGCAGGGCCTGGCCTCGTTAGTACTTGGATGGGAGACCGCCTGGGAATATCAGGTGCCGTAAACTTCTAAAAAGAAAAAGATTCTGCACTTTTTTTTAAATTTAATTTATTTATAAAGAAACCAGCATCAAGGTTACAATGTGCATGGCCCTTAACTTTCCAATCAATGTTCTCGGAGCAGGAATGCGTCCGGCTCTCAGGGAGGGACAAGACGTCCCCCATTGTCCTAGCTGCTTGGAATGTGAAAGCGGGCATGGCGTGGCACTGAATGTAAGCAAAGCACGTTGTGTTGTGGTGCATGAAGGAGGAGAAACTCAATGAAGAAAATAGTGCTTACAAGTCACGTACCGTGTAACAACCGAAGTAAAGCGGCCAGTGAGCATGGGAGGCTACAAATGAAGACAAAGCGGTACTAAGGAGGAACTAACAAACAGATTACTTAATCAAAAGACTGCTTTTACGATGGACAAACACGGAAGCCAATGACAAATATGGGCGGAGAGGGAGTGCGGCTTCTCTTCCATACCCACCTACAGCAGATCGCCAGAGCAGCGCATGCACGCTGGCTCAGGCTTGATTTAAAAATAAATCGAACCACATTTCTTGTGTTTGCAGCATCAACAGGTCCGTCTGAGTTTTACAATTACCCTTTTTTATTTGGCCCAAATTTGAAGCCACGTGTTAAAAAAGCATACCTTGAGCACTGCATAAATAACCGCATGAATGCGGCCCAAAAGATGCAAAGTATTGTTAATTATGCTCAAGTAACAACAACCTCTGGACTAGAGTCTTAACTGGGATGGATTTTATTCCCAACTTATTGTTACTGGTTTACCCTTTTAGACTAAGCACTTTCAACTTTAAATTTGTCTCTCCCGCAACAGGCGCCCCGCTTCAAGACCTGGCCTCCTGCAGGTGCGACAATAGCTCAACTCAAAGAATCAGCCACTTATTAGGGCTCGGCCTACGTCCCTCAAAGTGGGCGTGGCTTAAGAGTCCTTTTGTGAGGGCTTCGAAAATCGTACCCATGAATTCCAGAAAGCTCGTGATTTTTGCTGGTTATTTTTGGTAGCTGCATGGCAATTGGGCCTCGCATGCGTGTGTTTTTACAAGCCAGCACGCAATAGGCCATAGGCGTTAGAGTTGCTCCGCCTAGTGCATATTCCGTGCGGACACGCGCAGCAGAAGGGCATATTTCTTCAATTACCAGCTGTCAGGGCCCGTGGTAATTGAAGACAAATGCCGGGCGCACGTGCACCATTCTTTGCTGTGTGCTCTCGTGGCCAGGCCCCCTCGCAGCGCAGACGTGCCTCCACGAACCGTCCCGCTCTTCGCCGTGCATTTTTCAGATGCCTCCGGCTACTCTCTGCTCTTCGGTCGCTGGGCGCGCGTGCACCACTCTCGAGTTTCTTTACCGAAGTGGTGCTCCGACATGAAAACAAGTAAAACCCGGTGAAAGGTTCACGAGGTGACAAAATGAGAGGTCTCCTCAAGGCGTGCTCTTGATGTCTCCACTGCTGCTGTATCCTCTCACCTCGTTTTTAGTCCCACCTGTCTCGTGGTCTGTGTCTCTCTTCCATTGGCCTCTAGCCTTCTGTTCCTTTGAGGTCACTCCGGCTCCCTTCGGCTTCTACCTCACTGTTTCTCTCGGTGCGTGTCTGTGCATCTCTCCACCCCTCGTTTCCCCTTCACCTCCTCTTCTCCCTCGCTGGCTCCCATACTTTTCTCCTACGCTCCCTCTGTATTTGTAGCTCTCTTGTCTTCGCGCGCTCTTCCCGTGAGCTTAGTTCGCTCCGTGTGTCTCGCCATAAATGACCTCACGATCTGTGGCTCTCTCTGGGTCGTGCTCCACAACTTTCCCCTTTCTCAATCTCTCCCCGTGCTCTCTCCACGTTTCCCCGGCCCTCTCAGAGCCCACTGTCTTTCGCGTCTTCTTCTCAGTCTTTGATCTCATTCACCCCATCACACCCCCTCTCTCTCTACATAGCCCTCCCCTTCTCTCTCCCTGCTCCCTCGGTATTTCTCCACAGTGTCACCTTTTCTCCTCTTTCTTCCTCTCTCGGTTCCCCTTCTCTTCTCTCACTTATCCTCGCTGCGCAGTCTTTTTCTGTCTCCCACACGTCTCCGTACCCTTCCCTCACGCCTGGCACCTCTCACTTTCCATTACTCCCCCTATCTGTAGATTATTTTCTCTCTCTCCCTCTCTGCCCCCTCTCCTCTTTCATCACTCTCTTTTTTTAAGACATGCCACTATTTCTTCTCGGTACCTAACGATCACTGCGCCCTCTCTCTACATCTCTCTGCCCCCTTTCTATCTCACACACACCATCTCTACCGTGTCCTGTGTTCCTTCCCCTCCACCCCCCCTAACGCCCCTCTGTCCCTATTTCCCTGTCTTTACCTCACTGTCTCTCCCACTTGCTTCTCTGTTGACCTCTTTTTCTATCTCACTCTCTTACTAACTCTTCCCTCGTTCTTCTGTCGGTGTCTTTCCTCTCTGTCCATCATCTCTTTCGCGCACCCCCTGTCGAGCTGTTACTTAAGTGACAGTCTTCTGCCCTCCCTGTCGCTTCTGTCTCAACCCCACGCACGTGACTCACTCTTTCTATAATGGCAGTCTCTTCTCCCCCTGTCACTTGTAGTCAGCCTCTATATCCAGTCAATTCCTCGATCTGTCTCTTTCGCTTTCTCCGCTCCTATCTCTGTTGTTGTTCCTCACACCGTCTCTTCCCCTTCCTTCTATGAGCCTCTCTCCCTACCCTTCACTCGGTCTGCCTCTTTTTCGCGCCCTCTCCCTTCTATGATTTCTTCTCTCCTGTGTCTTCCTTGCTCTCTCTCGCGCCACCGTCAGCCTTGCTGTCCCTTTTGTTTTCCTCCTGTCAGCCTCCTGCCCTGGGCCGTCGCCCCCTCGCTCCGACTGCCTCTTCTTATTATGAAAAGAACACAAACCGCGGAGGGGCTTAAATGGAGTCGTATCTGGCGAGCACAGCTTGGCGGGCACCGGGCCCGGGCGCTGGTGTCCGCGCCCCGTCACAGCGCCACGAAGGCCCTCGGTTCAGCGTTTTCAATCTAGCGCTCAAAAACGGTTTTCGGTGTTGATTGGTCTATTTATAGATTAAGTAATCGTCGTAAATTTCGATCTATTCACCACCCCCTCCATTTAACCACCGGTAACCAGTGACGTCTTTCAATGGAGCTATCGTTCAAATCTTTTACCAAAACATGTCAGTTTTGCAACGGGTCAACCTACTGAGTGTTGTATGTCAGTTAATCTATCCGGTTAGCAAAATCAAAAAGATGTTGTTTGTGTTCATCCACACAAAGTTTCACCAAACTCATCCACTCACCAACCCCAACAATCAATCCATCCATCCACCCACCCACCCACCAGCCCCAACAATCAATCCATCCATCCACCAGCTCCAGCAATCAATCCATCCATCCATCCATCCACCCATCCACCAGCCCTAACAATCAATCCATCCATCCACCAGCCCTACAATCAATCCATCCATCCATCCAACCATCCATTCACCAGCTCCAACAATCAATCCATCCATCCACCCACCCATCCACCAGCCCAACAATCAATCCATCCATCCACCCATCCACCAGCCCCAACAATCAATCCATCCATCCATCCACCAGCTCCAACAATCAATCCATCCATCCATTCACCCATCCACCAGCACCAACAATCAATCCATCCATCCATCCATCCACTAGCAAAACGTCTGGCGTTGGCAGGCCAGCGTTTCTTTTTTCACATTTTTGGGGGAATAAATATATGCAATAGACATTAAAAGTGCAAATGTAATAAGTAAAGCCGTTGTTGCCTAAAGGTTATGCACGTACGTTTTCACGAGTGCAGAGTGCAGAGTGAGTGCAGAGTGAGAGTGAGTGCTGCAGAGTGTGAGTGAGTGCTGCAGAGTGTGAGTGAGTGCAGAGTGTGTGCAGAGTGAGAGTGAGTGCTGCAGAGTGTGAGTGAGTGCTGCAGAGTGTGAGTGAGTGCTGGAGAGTGTGAGTGAGTGCAGAGTGAGTGCAGAGTGAGTGCAGAGTGAGCGCAGAGTGAGTGCAGAGTGAGAGTGAGTGTAGAGTGCAGAGTGAGTGCAGAGTGAAAGTGAGTGCAGATTGAGTGCAGAGTGAGTGCAGAGTGAGTGTGAGTGCAGAGTGAGTGCAGCTGCTGAGTGAGTGCAGAGTGAGTGCGAGTGCAGAGTAACCGCAGAGTGAGTGTGACTGCAGAGTGACTGCAGAGTGACAGCAGAATGAGTGTGAGTGGAGAGTGACTGCAGAGTGAGTGTGACTGCAGAGTGACTGCAGAGTGAGTGTGACTGCAGAGTGACTGCAGAGTGATAGTGACTGCGGAGTGACAGTGACTGCAGTGTGTGAGTGTGCAGGGTGAACAGTGTGTGAGTGTGCAGGGTGAACAGTGTGTGAGTGTGCAGGGTGAACAGTGTGTGAGTGTGCAGGGTGAAGAGTGTGAGTGTGCAAGGTGAGCAGTGTGTGAGTGTGTAGGGCCAGTGTGTGAGTGTGCAGGATACGAACACTTGAACTAAGTCCACCACACACACATACATAAGACCACACACATAAGACCACACACACACCACACACACACCACACATACACACCACAGCACACACCACACACACACACACACCAGTCTCTCACCACCACACACTCACCACCACACACTCACCACCACACACACTCACCACCACACACTCACCACCACACACTCACCACCACACACACAACCACCACACACACAACCACCACACACACAACCACACACACAACCACACACCACCAGCCGTCAGTGCACGTTTTCACCAGGCACAAACACCACCAGGCATCAGTGCACGCTTTCATTGTACCAAGCACACACAACACCAGCCGTCAGTGCATGCTTTTACCAGGCGCACTCACCACCAGCCGTCAGTGCACGCTTTTACCATGCGCACTCACCACCAGCCGTCAGTGCACGCTTTCACCAGGCACACACACCACCAGCCATCTGTGCACGCTTTTACCAAGCACACACACCACCAGCCATCAGTGCACGCTTCCACCAGGAAAACACACCTCCAGTCGGCAGTGCACGCTTCCACCAAGCACACACACCACCAGCCATCAGTGAACAATTTCTACAGGCACACACACCAACAGCCATCAGTGCACACATCAATTGTTAACGCATCCACAATAAACTATTGTACCAATCGCAGTATGGTGCACTTTACTTTAAAACATATTCATCTAAAGCGCAGCATGCCACCATTGATACTATTCCAATACAACCCACATATTTCTACTACACACCACATGCATACACTCCATAAGACATGGATAAAACACATTGCCATTTACAATGCCATTACCTCTAACTCAAATAAATCTGAGACCTATTGCATTTCTAATGCTTGTTTTTGTTTTGCCACTCGTACCAGGAGCCAAGACTTTGTTTCTGGCCCCCCACCTTTTACAGAAGGCCAGCGTAAGATAGTACATGGAAGGGCTACTGTTTATGCAAGGCACATAGGGGCACATCAGCAAGACGGAGCTATGAAATTATCGCCGCTTTTGCGTCCTTTTTCAGACGAAAAGCGGCGATAATTTCATCACCTTCTCAGCAAAGACACGCTATCGCGTGCTTTGCTGATTTAGCGCCAGTGACAACAACGCCCAGCTTTGCATCTCTAATGAGATGCAAAGTGGGCGTTCCTCCCCGAAATAAATGGAGAAATGTCGCTAACCGACATTTCTCCAATTATTAAGCTGCACGCAAACAGGCAGAGCGATAAGAAAAGTAGCGCTAGCCACGGTTATCGGTACTTTCCTTACGCCTGCTTGTAATCTGATTTAGCGATGTAATCCAATGGGAGGTGGATTACATGGCTAATGAACATCCTGCCCTATCAGCAAGGTATCGCCGGTCGCAGTGCGATTATCGATGGATTTCCAGCGATAATCACACTGTTTTCCAACTAACGCTTGGATTCCTATTGCATTGGAGATATGCGTTGCTGATAGCACGCTATCTCCGCAATAGGAACCAGCGTTAGGCTGGCGATAATTATCCTACCCCTAAGTGTGCTTAGCGATAATTATCGCTTGGCCTTGCTGATATGCCCCTAGAATATATCGAACTTTGTTGTGCAGTACTCAATTTTATCAAGTCAGCATTTCATATTAGGAGGGGTTATGGACCTGAAAAGATGCTGTTTCTGGATGAACCTGTTCAGTGATATAGGTTTTATTTACCTTATTTTTGTAAAAAATATGTGATCTGTTATTTTCTATGTGCTTTTATGGCCTCTGGCTGAAAAAGTTTATCTTGACTTGACTTGACAGTTTACGGTAGTGGTTACCTAAAAAGAAAACTCTTATTTGTTTTCTATTAGAACTACAACTTGTATCTGTAAATGTGTTTATAAAGGAATATGTACATATGTTTTCTGTTGGGATTTGCCTGCTATGAAAATATATAATACATTATTTGAATGTGACAGGATAAATACATCTTTTTTTGTATATGAAATCACTTAATTGTGAGACAAAGCATGTCTCTGATTAGGAATATATTACTCACTTTGAGTACACTTTCTTGAGTCTTGTTTTTTGCAACATCAATCATAAGGTACATTTAAGAAGAAGGCCCTTTTTATCATTGTTAAACACAGGCCCCTCCACAATCTTTTATCAGGAGTTTTTCAAAGCAAGAAGACAGATGAGGTAGGTTTTACTGTTCAGTCACTAAAAGAACGTCCTTTTGAATCAATAGCTTCACAGAGAAGCTCAAAAGAATATCCTTCTGTGGTCTGAAACGTTGCCATTTTAAACATTCATTTGTCAGCCCCAAGAAAGACATCTCTTTTAGAAACCCAACAATGAACCATTTCCTGGAGCCTGCAGGCAGGAAAGCTAGATTTTTATGAACAGCACAAAGGTGCTATAGAATAACTGGTCATCGGACCCAAACAGCTCCTGTAAAACATCACAAACAAGATGGCGCCCTTTCATACAGTTCCAACATATTAAAATCCACCAAAATCCGGAATGCCTAGTCCATGTCGTCACAGCCTACAAGAATACTCCTAATTCACCGTCTTTCTTATCAGAACCCCGGCTTCGTAGACGGTGCCTTACAGCAACAATCAGCTACTGCAATTTACCAATATGGATCTACATCCAACACTAGCTCTTGAGGTGGGTAAAGGCCCTCCTGTAGCATGATAGCCCAATGACGAGGACTATGACGCCATTAACTGCCCTCTACTCAAGTTATAGGCTGAACCACAGACGAGACCGTATAACGAGGAGAAGGGCATTCTGCAGCACACATAGAAGTAGTAAATCTTCATTTTTTAATGATTGTTTATGTGCAGGAAGCAGGAAGGGTGCCCCTTCCTGCACATGAACAATCACTGGTGGTGATTTTCTGTTTCAAAGTGTGCTGCAGAATGCAGCACACATAGAATAGAAACAGCAAAAACAAGGAGAAATTAATCATTCCTCCTCGTTTGGCGAGGTTAAGACCAGGTTTGCCCAGGTTTTATTTTTGCCCTGCTTCCTATTTATGCCACCCTCGTAAATAGGGGGCAGCGCCAAAAAGCAATAGGCGTGTGGCAGAAAGCCCATCTCTTAGCCATTGCCCGTCCCTTTCACGCTAAGTGCTGCGTGAAAGGGGGCCTTATTCACAAGGTGGCGCTAAGACACTTTAAGTGGCTTAATGTCACCTTGCAAATAAGGCGAAAAGCCTATCGCCTCCAGAATGTCCCACAAAGTGACGTTCTGGTGGCGATAAGCTCTTGTAAGTATGCCCCATACAGTCCCCACATTGATTATAGTAATCAACAATCTTCTCCTTTGTATCTGTGAAACCCAGAATTATTTCGACCTACAAGCCACAAAAGTACAAACATTTGAAGGTTTCTAACCAAAACTAATCTCACATTCGACCTCTTAAAAGATGTCCCAGCAAGATCAGATTAGAGCCTGCCTTTCTTGTAAAGTTTCATTTCAGCAAGGGTCCTCATTACAAGCTAATGTGGAAAACTCCAAACCATGTGCACTACCCTGTTTGTGCAGGGGTCGAAATTAAAAGCTGTGCAGACTTTATCACACCTGGAAATGATGTGGTTTGATAAGGTCTGAAGCCCCTGTTAAAATTTGACAGGTACAATAGGTTCATTAGATACTGGAACAAGGCGATTTTGGTGCAGAAATCAAATGATATTGGCCACTAGTGTGGAAAAACTTGCAATAGGAGCTATTTATCTCAAAATAAATTCTGATCCCCGTGGAATCAGATTTTATCAGGTGCAATAAGCTTTTCATAATCTTCTGGAATACTTGTAATGAGGGCCAAGAGGCCCCTCCATACTCTATTCTATCCCTATCACAATAGAGCTCTATATCACAATAGAGCTCTATAAGGAAATGTCAGCATATCAAAACATAAATATACCAGTGACAAGCAGCCTGTCAGGAAAATTTCCTTTCTGGAGGGTATTGGTCATAAAGTTAAAAATTTTAAATACAAAATGCACACCAAAGACCTTGGCTTCTATTAATAAATACTTCAACATAATTAAAAAAAATGAATATCTTCAATTCGTTTGAGGGATCAATCCTTTTCTACTGAAACACAACATTTTGACAATTGTCATTCTCACTAGAATACCCAGAATGCATCGAACACCATTGAAGACCTCGCTATTTCGGTTGCTCACTTCATATCAATAATATTTGACCTCATAATGCCCATACTTAGATCTTTAAAATGGGTTTTCCATTGAGTTTAGGACGCCTATATAAGATGGAACGCTTAATTCTCGTATGCCTACACTCTGAAAGAATACACATCAAAACCTAATAGAAAAGTTGGTAGCTAAATCTCCTCTTATAGTTATAGCCCATGTTCCCAGGATCTGAAGTTACAGCCAGATTCATCAAGGGAAAATGGGCTCGCAAAGGGCCAGATTCTGAGAATCTGGCCCTTTGCGAGCGCAATTTTTGTATTTGGGATTCATCATCCCAAATGCAAAAATCGCAAAATGTGAAATCGCTATTTTGCGAGGAAATGCATTTAAGGAATCTCTATTTGAGATTCCTTAAATGCAATTCATGAACCATTTAAGAATTGCGAATTCGTAATTTTTGGCCGCTATTTACCGCGAAGTCTGACTTCGTGGTAAATAGCGAAAACCTAGAAAAATGCACTTTAGTGCATTTTTCTAAGTGGTATGTTACACACACACATGTCCTTTGGACATGTGTGTGCGCAACATCAGGCTACATTTCCATTTCAGGGGTGCTACAGGGTGTCCTTTGGACACCCCTGGCACCCTTGAATTCGCATCCTTATTTGCGATTAGCAAATTGCTAATTGCAAATAAGGATTGACTCCCCATTCATTCCTATGGGCCTTAAGGCCCATAGGAATGAATGGGGAGTTATTCCTTATTTGCGATTAGCAATTTGCTATTCGCAAATAAGGAAGCTGTAGGAATCGCAATTTATTTTGCGATTTCTACATGAATCCCGTTTTGCGAGTCTTTAATAGCGATTTCTTAATAATCTCTGTTAAGGACTCGCTAAACGGGACAATGAAGAATCTAGGGGTTAGAGTTCTCATTCTGACTGTAACTTCCCACCCTTACAATATACAAAATACAAACGAGAACTGAAAATACTTCTCTTTAAACACTATTTCATTTTAATGTCTTCCTAAGCTTCCCCTAGCTACTTTTGCTCAAAACTCTCCCAACTTAAAGAGTTAGTTTAGGTTCTGCTTCTACTGCAACTTGTTGCTCTGCTTTAGTTCAACATAACTTCTCGCTGTGGTACTGATGGTCTTGTCTACATGATGGACTTCATTAAACTCTTTATTGATTGGTACTGGTACTAAAAATGTATTTGATCGCAAATAAATCACGTGTGTAGCTGTTTATGGACCCATACTAATATCATAGAGCACTTAAGCTATTCTGATCTAATTCTTACAGTACTTCCTATAAACAGCAGTGGAAACAATACAGAAATCTGGTACAAATCCAATAAAGAGCTGAAGGAAAGGAAATATGGTATTTTCTTGGGGTCAAGTCAGCACTTCCTAAGAAATCCGGTAACATTAACCAAAAGACATCAGGTTGCCCATGAACTCATTGAGAATTTCGGGCTGATTGATGCATCTAGAAGCCACTCTTGTCCATTATTGAGAGTTGGTGTGTTTATAGAAGAAAATAAGCTTCAACAGATAACTGATTACTCAGTTTAGATAAAGTATCTAGACTGATGCCAACTGGATAGTAAGAGTAAGAAAATTAATGTGTATGATCAAATATTAGTTTGTAGATGGATGGTGTAGGTCGGTGGTAGGTGCATGAGTAGAGAGTATGATACCACATGTTGGTGTTGGTCTGAAGGTCCGTATATGTAGGTGATGGAATGGGGTTGAGATCAACGGGCACATTATGGGCGTTTTATGCTGTGGGTGGTATGTTTTCTAGGTTGCCGATGTGGTTCTTATTCAGTTGGTGGAGTTAGATGGGAAAGGTGACGGTGGTGATGTAGAGTATTGGAAGACTACAATGTATGTAGCCTATGTGGTGATGCGGGAAGAAGGTTGCCTTAAAGGAGAAGTTGGTGGTATTTGTGGATTATATGTGGTATTATGGATCATAATGGAGGTTGTCATTGGGGTTGTACATACTAGTGTGGGGAACATTTAATGTAGTTCATAGGTGGTGTGGGGAATAGGTGAATAAGGTATGGTACAATGTGCCTTGAGGGTAGGGTGTAGTTGGTGGTGCAGGTTTTAGAGTGTAGCTGGTTGTGTGAGTGAGGGTGTAGGTGATGGTGAAGGGTGATGGGTGTATGTGCTGGTGTGGATGGCATGTGATGTGGGAGGTGTATTTGCTGTAGCATGAAGTGTAGAATGTAGAAGGTGTATCACAGAGTTGGTGTTGTATAATGTTGGTGGTGTGGAATCTGTGATTTAGTTAGTTGGTTGGTTAACTTGTAGTGTACCATGAAGTTGTAGTGGTTGTGCAGGTGGTGGTACAGAGTGCAGATGGTTGAGTGTTGTATAGTTGGTGTAGTTCATATTGAGAAGTGAAGGAAGAAGGTGAGAGGTGATGTAGGTACAGGCGTGGGCATAGTTGTTATAAACTATGGTTGATATGTCTAGTATTTAATGAAGAATTAAGAATACGTTGCTCTGTTGGAGCTGTTGTAGGTCATATGTGGTGCTCTCAGATTTGTGGGGTGGTTTACGATGCATATAGTGGTAGCTTATAGCTATAGTAGCTGTGGTAGATGGTATAAGTGTACAGTTCAGTAAGTAGGCAGTGAAAAAAGCAGAGGTGGTCTGAGCTGTTGGTGACAATGTGGCTGTAGAGTAGGGGGTGTGATTTTGCTATACTCTGTAGGGGGTAGTTTTAAAGAAGAACACAGTAGTAGTGGATGGAGTAGATAATGTAGGCAATCCAGTAAAACCCAGGAAAACCATGGTGGTGTTGTAGATGGGTTGGGTGTAATTATGGAGTGGAGTGCTGTTGGCTCTTATGCTTGTGGGAGGTAGGTTTGAGGTGAGTAGGTGGAGTGTACTTGGTGGCAATTAAGAATGCAGATGATTGCGTACAATATAAGTGGTTTATAGTATGTAGATAGGTGGTACAAGGAGGTGTGGTGGTGGGTGTAGGGGTGCACGGTCTCATTACACGTTTCACAAGAACATGTCTGAATACGTGTAGAAATATGTTTGTGTGCATTTCGGTGTATACATATAGCTGTGTGTAAAGGAGTACGTGGTGATATTTAAGTATAACTGTACAGAGTAGTGAACATGTATTTGTGTGCATAGTATGTGAATGTGATCGTGTGGTGTACATTTGCAGTATGCAATATATGGGGTTAACGGTGTAGGAGGTGTAAATTTACAACAGTTTTTGGGAACGTATTAGGGTAGGCTATGTTGATGCTCCTGTAGAAGCAAAGGGTGTATGAGATACATTCTAGGTAGTGGTTTATGTGGTTGACATAGTGGTGTAGCAGTGGTTTAAGGAATAGATACAAACGTAAATGATGTTGCAGGAATGACAGTGTGATTGCATATAGTGTAGTTGGACTAGAATGAATGTTAAATGGCTGTAGTATGGTTGGTTGCATAGGGGATTCAGGTTAATGTAGGTGCTGGCATAGAAGAGGATGGCTGATATAATGTTGGTGTAGGATGTAGGTGGATTGTAAGGAGTAGATGGTGTATGTGGGGTGTAGCCTGGCGCTGTGGCTCAGGGCAAAGTTTTCTGATGGTGGAGTTAGACGCTCTTGGGACGCTCTTGGGACTTTATAACAATTACAGTATAAAAAGCCCTGAAGAAGAGAGTATTTCACGAAACACGTGTTGACATGTCTGTCGATTATTTATGAAAGTTTTGAAGAATTGAAAAGCATATTTGCGAATAATCCTTTTGAAAATAAAGAACTTATATTGATCTTCGAAAAGATATTTGCGCTTTTCTCAGGACATGAAATATTTCCATATATGTATGATTGTATGATATATATATGTATATATATATATATGTATATATATATATATATATATATATATATATATATATATATATATATATATATATTCCCTCGCACTCTGCCTCGTCGCAGGGGGAACACATTTACGCTGGTGCCATCACCGGGATCGAGGCCGTCTCCCGCTTACATCCAACACTTGAATGTAATAATTGATAATGCGCGAATTTGTCCAATGAATTAAATTGCTCAAACGCACACATGAAAAAACTGCACTACAAGTCCCACAATGCACAGTTGCTTACATGTGTATTTAATGTGAAAGTAAAGAAGGACTGACTGTCTAAAATTATGCCGTGATCAAGAACGCTCCAGTTCGAAACGGTAAAATCCCCCTCTCCCAGCCGGGAAGGAGGAAAACAGCACTCACGAGGTGGCTTTTTCAGGATTCACTTTTATTACTTTGCTTCGCACAGACGCGTTTCGGGAAACCCCTTTATCAATGTGTTCACTTTAGTGAACCATGGAACCTTTCTTTAAAGGGACACAGCATGTGATTCAATGGGGGAAGTGGAGATAGGACTGCTCACCGGCATTACCCTGGTGAGCGCCATCTTGCAGGGTGCATCATCATTGCATATTTACAAACTTTAAATACATAAGTAAAAAAGATCATAAGCAAAGATTATCATAACATTATAGAGAAATATAGTGCATTTCATTCAGTGATAATTCTGCAATGGCCCACAATTTAAATAGACAATTAATATACTGATGTCTTACCAACTGCAAGCAGATAAAAAGATCTAGCCGTGGATCGGCATTGGCGGCCCTGTCAAGAACCGCCTTATATCTCCTCTTTAAGCAATCAATCACGTATTCCCCATATTTACAGTATTTACACAGTCCTTCGCAGCAATTGTGGGATGTGTCAATATGATACACAGTTTAGAAAAGGAGCAAAATTGAATTTACATTTTATTTTCCCAAATGTACAGCAAGTTCCTCCCCACTGTTAAGACCTCTAGGGGTCTTAGTTTGGAGATCTATTATAAATCTTGATTCCAGGCGTCTTAATTTTGTCTTCCTATCACCACCTCTCTCATGTTCAGGGACATGATCGATGCCAAAATATTGCAGAGCATCCCTGTCACTTTTGTGTTTGATAGCGTAATGCCTAGCCACTGGGGATTTCATGTCCTTATTAGATATGGCTCGCATGTGCTCCAAGATTCTTAATTTTACATTGTTCACCGTGCTTCCGATATATCTAAGATTGCATGGGCAAACCAAGCAGTAAACAACAAATGAAGTTTGACAGGTGATAAATTTCGTTATTTTCTTGCGCTCTTGCATTCCTGGCACCTCGTATCCCAGCACCCTTTTACTCTGTGTACAGGCTTTACATTTCCCGCATGGGAAGAAGCCACTCATACTTTTCAGGGTGTTGTCTTTCTTTTTGGGGATGTCCAGATGACTATGTACCAGTAAGTCTCTAATAGATCTGGCCTTCTTAAAGGTAACTAGTGGGCCTTGAGGGATATCTGATCCGATAATTGGATCGGTTTTCAAAATATGCCAATTTTTCTTGAGAGTAGTTTTCAGAAAACCGGCATCCTCAGAAAAAGATGTAATCAGGCGAAATTTACCTTCCCCCTTGTTTCCTTTCATTGTCACACTGGCATCCACCAGCAATTTGTGGCGTGGGATTTTAGTCACTTTGTTGAGAGTTTTCGTTAGGAGTAAGCTCTCATACCCTCTAGATTTAAATCTTTCGATACTCTCATTAGCAGATTTAAGGCAATCTTCATCTTGAGAGCAATTGCGTCTAAGACGCAAAAGCTCCCCATAAGGAATGCTTTTCTTCAAGGCAATTGGGTGTCCACTATCAGCATGCAGAATGCTGTTCCCTGCAGTGGGTTTTCTGTACAGCGATGTGGTAACCTTGTTATCCTTGATTTCCACCTTCAGATCGAGGTAGCTCACTGCCACTGAGCTAATCTCGCCCGAAAAGTGGAGATTCAGATTATTATCATTTAGGTGTGTGATGTAGTCCCTGGCACTACCTGCTGACCCTTCCCAAACAATAAACAGGTCGTCAATATACCTATGCCAGGTGACTATATGATTGGACCAAGATCGGTTACCGTCGGACCAGGCCACCTGCTCCTCCCACCAGCCCACGAAGAGGTTCACATAGCTGGGGGCGAAGCAGGTGCCCATCGCGGTCCCGGAGACCTGTCTGTACATATTACCCTCAAACAGGAAGATGTTATTTAATAAGCAGAACTCTGTCATTTCAAGAAGCATGGTACTATGTCCTGCAAATTTTAATGGTCTTTTCTTCATGAAATATTCCACGGCTTTCAAACCCTGGGTGTGTTCGATGCAGGTATATAGACTAGTAATGTCCATAACAATTAGAGTATAAGTATTGTCCCATTTGAGTTGTTCCAATTTCACGATGACGTCCTTATTATCCCTTATGTAAGAACTTAGAGTCACTACTGCTTTGAATAGAAAATGATCAATGAAGATCGATAGATTTTCAGTGAGGCTGCCCATAGAAGATACTATGGGTCGCCCCGGTGGCATCTTGGCGTCCTTATGGATCTTAGGCAACTGATAGAACGTTGGAGTGACAGGGTGGCTTGATCTTAGAAAGAGATATTCATCAGTGTCCAACATCTTTTTATTGTGCCATTTCAGGATCAGTCTGTCATATTCTTCGATGCTTTCCTGATATTTCTTCTGTGTCGTGCGCTCGTAATGGTTGTTATTGTTCAGTTGTTTCATGGCTTCACCAACATACTGGTCCCTGGTCAGTAACACAACATTGCCGCCCTTGTCGGAGGGTTTAAAGATAATATCCGGTTCCTCCTGTAGTTTTTTCAGGGCTAGGGATTGTCCCTTGGTGAGCGGGTTTCTTGTCCATTTACGTGCGTCTTTATGTCGGAATTCACTGAGGTCTTTTAACACGGCATCACTGAAGATATCGATAGCGTCTTGTGGTCTTTGAGGAAGGAATTGGGAAACAGGCTTGAAGTTGGTTTTTGGTGCCTCCTGTCCTATCCCCAAAGTCCTACTATATATATATATATAACCTGCTGGTGGCGGTCACCAGTAGGTAGTTATAGTTAGGACCTAGTTATATATATATATATATATATATATATATATATATATATCCAACAAAAAGGTTCGCCCTTAAGAAAGTGTCCTCCCAGAGCGATAACTCCTTAAAATGAGGGCAGCAGCGGTAAGGTGAATCTTCCTCGCGCCCAGAAGTACGGCTCAACATGTTTCAAGCTTGCGCCCTTTTTCTACGAGCCTCCGCTGACACAGAGAAATGCACCCAGTAAGCATGGACACCTGCTCCAATTATTAAGGTTTCCGCCCGGATGGGCGTGCCTTTATTCAAATCATGCCTCACAGCATTCTGGTATTTGCAGTTCCATCTCACAAATTAAACCCTCGTGGGTGGTGCGATCATCCTCAAGTCATTACATCAATAAAACCTCAGTGGGTATGGTGAAAGTTAAAAACACACAGTCCGTTGCCGTATTCATGCCTCTCACGTGGAACACTCTGCTCCCAATCAGTGGTGTCTGAGCATACCGGCACCAAGGGATCCGTCTTCAAACGGCGGGCCACTCTCGCGGCTGGACAAAGCCGCTTCAATCCAACAAAAAGGTTCGCCCTTAAGAAAGTGTCCTCCCAGAGCGATAACTCCTTAAAATGAGGGCAGCAGCGGTAAGGTGAATCTTCCTCGCACCCAGAAGTATGGCTCAACATGTTTCAAGCTTGCGCCCTTTTTCACGAGCCTCCGCTGACACAGAGAAATGCACCCAGTAAGCATGGACACCTGCTCCAATTATTAAGGTTTCCGCCCGGATGGGCGTGTCTTTATTCAAATCATGCCTCACAGCATTCTGGTATTTGCAGTTCCATCTCACAAATTAAACCCTCGTGGGAGGTGCGATCATCCTCAAGTCATTACATCAATAAAACCACAGTGGGTATGGTGAAAGTTAAAAACACACAGTCCGTTGCCGTATTCATGCCTCTCACGTGGAACACTCTGCTCCCAATCAGTGGTGTCTGAGCATACCGGCACCAAGGGATCCGTCTTCAAACGGCGGGCCACTCTCGCGGCTGGACAAAGCCGCTTCAATCCAACAAAAAGGTTCACCCTTAAGAAAGTGTCCTCCCAGAGCGTGTGTTTTTAACTTTCACCATACCCACTGTGGTTTTATTGATGTAATGACTTGAGGATGATCGCACCACCCACGAGGGTTTAATTTGTGAGATGGAACTGCAAATACCAGAATGCTGTGAGGCATGACTTGAATAAAGACACTCCCATCCGGGCGGAAACCTTAATAATTGGAGCAGGTGTCCATGCTTACTGGGTGCATTTCTCTGTGTCAGCGGAGGCTCGTGAAAAAGGGCGCAAGCTTGAAACATGTTGAGCCGTACTTCTGGGTGCGAGGAAGATTCACCTTACCGCTGCTGCCCTCATTTTAAGGAGTTATCGCTCTGGGAGGACACTTTCTTAAGGGCGAACCTTTTTGTTGGATTGAAGCGGCTTTGTCCAGCCGCGAGAGTGGCCCGCCGTTTGAAGACGGATCCCTTGGTGCCGGTATGCTCAGACACCACTGATTGGGAGCAGAGTGTTCCACGTGAGAGGCATGAATACGGCAACGGACTGTGTGTTTTTAACTTTCATCATACCCACTGTGGTTTTATTGATGTAATGACTTGAGGATGATCGCACCACCCACGAGGGTTTAATTTGTGAGATGGAACTGCAAATACCAGAATGCTGTGAGGCATGACTTGAATAAAGACACGCCCATCCGGGCGGAAACCTTAATAATTGGAGCAGGTGTCCATGCTTACTGGGTGCATTTCTCTGTGTCAGCGGAGGCTCGTGAAAAAGGGCGCAAGCTTGAAACATGTTGAGCCGTACTTCTGGGTGCGAGGAAGATTCACCTTACCGCTGCTGCCCTCATTTTAAGGAGTTATCGCTCTGGGAGGACACTTTCCTAAGGGCGAACCTTTTTGTTGGATTGAAGCGGCTTTGTCCAGCCGCGAGAGTGGCCCGCCGTTTGAAGACGGATCCCTTGGTGCCAGTATGCTCAGACACCACTGATTGGGAGCAGAGTGTTCCACGGGAGAGGCATGAATACGGCAACGGACTGTGTGTTTTTAACTTTCACCATACCCACTGTGGTTTTATTGATGTAATGACTTGAGGATGATCGCACCACCCACGAGGGTTTAATTTGTGAGATGGAACTGCAAATACCAGAATGCTGTGAGGCATGACTTGAATAAAGACACGCCCATCCGGGCGGAAACCTTAATAATTGGAGCAGGTGTCCATGCTTACTGGGTGCATTTCTCTGTGTCAGCGGAGGCTCGTGAAAAAGGGCGCAAGCTTGAAACATGTTGAGCCGTACTTCTGGGTGCGAGGAAGATTCACCTTACCGCTGCTGCCCTCATTTTAAGGAGTTATCGCTCTGGGAGGACACTTTCTTAAGGGCGAACCTTTTTGTTGGATTGAAGCGGCTTTGTCCAGCCGCGAGAGTGGCCCGCCGTTTGAAGACGGATCCCTTGGTGCCGGTATGCTCAGACTGGAGTTCTGGACTTTTTTGGTTCCGTCCAGAGGTGTCAGGGACAACACCCGAAGACCCCGGAGTTCAACCTGTCTCGGTGCACAAACAAACAGAAACACGGGCTTCTCGATGGTGGCGTCAAAGACCAAAGGTTTATTACTGCAGGGACACAGAAGTCACAGAAACTGCACACGGGCAGTGTCTAGGAGCCTGTTCAATTTGTACAAAGAGGGTTGTTCCTTATATACTAAATATTCTGCTCGGGGCAAATTCTTTATATGTTACCACAGTTCTAAACATTCGTGTCTTAAACAATAAATATTTGGCGTTGCACAGGAATCGTCAACAGTATCTGATGTCAAAACATTACGAATGAGGGGTTCCCACTAGTCCATCATAATCCCATGTCAATTCTTCATTCAAGACCCGGACCGCCTCATCGTAAATTTCGTTACCTCCCCCTAATAAAGGCCCAGAAGGAAAGGAGCAGAGCCAGGTGTGGAAGATAGAAAGACAGGATAAGAGATGTTTGTGGGTCGTAAATGGGCACGGTTACCAGCTTCGGCCGCCTAATCATGATCAGGCCAACGAACACAAGAACCAGTATAGCAGGACTGGCCTCAGGCTGGGGAGGCAGTTCTTGCCGAGTCATGCTGCTACAGCGTTGCTGGCCTAAGGTGCACGTGTCACTCGCAAGGTGAATCGCCGGCTAAAGCCTACGTGTCCTTAAATCAAAAAGAGGTCATTGCGTGTCCATTTGACTATGTGAGGGCAAGGAATACAAAATGTCTGCCGTAATCTAAGATGGATGCCATGGGTAGAACAGAAATGTGTTTGTAACTGGAGTGCTCTTGCTCGTAGCATAGCGAAAACATCAGGATATACTAAATGGATCATTTGCGGTTCACTGATACCGAAATTATGTATTTACGACAATGTTTACAAACACGAGTAAAATCGTCACGGAACCTCAGACCCTCCTTTTGCCCTTACATAGGCAATTACTCAGTCTATGTCAGAGTCAGAGTCTAATTCTATGCTCATTAGGTCAGTGACATGTTGTTGTATCATCATCCTGTCTCGTGCCTTTTCTCCTAATGCAGGTGGTTTTCTGAAACAGGTTGCAGCACAGAGACTACACAGAGCGGGACCACATTGGATAATAAGACAGCACGAGAACAGAAATACTAGGATGACACCAATGACCATCAGAACCTTCCATCCCCACGCTGATACCAGAGTCCAAAACCACTCCATGAAGGACCAGTTTCCCTTATCTACGTGTATAGAGTCGGAAATCTTGTGTAGCTTAGAGATTGCTTCATAGACTGTTGGAGCATTATTTGGAATAAAGACACAGCAGCTCGATTGGATCATTCTGCATACCCCACCTCGATCTGCAAGTATTACGTCTAGAACCATACGGTTCTGCAACGTCATGAGACGATCCGCCTGAAGCTCAGCTGTTAAGTTACTAAGGGCACCAGCAGTTTCTGTAATAGTAGATTCAACTACCCGTGTTAGTTGACGTAGATTTCTACTATTTGCCATAGGCCCCCAAAACGGAAGGAAACCTTTGAAAAAGTCTCCAGCTTCTTGACCAGCGGTATCTTCCTTGCTGAAGACACCTCTTGCTACTCTGGTCTTGTGATAATCTGAAGAAGCAGTGTATGTCGGGGGTAACAATCGAGCAATATAACATGAACCTGAAAAGTCAGCAGGCAGCCATGTATATGCTCTGTCCTGACAGATGAAGTAGGTACCCTTAGCAGTCAGGAAGGCAGGGGAGGAGTTAGACGGAAATACGTAAGTCTCAACGCACTCACTCCTCCCTAGCTGAGCTCTCAGATTTCTCCCATTTCCTTGCAAACAGACCTGACCTCGGTGAGGCACGACCCAAACTGAAGTGGAGCTTTTACGCTTGCTTTCTCCCAAACTAAGGCGATACTCTGTAGAGTTCCAACTCAAATACACCCGTAATTCATCTCTAGGGTAAGATGGAGTATTATTGACGTCTTTAATCATGTCAATAATTCCCTGGACTAAAGCTTTGTTGGCTGAGTTGTATTTAGTGGACCGTGGTGGACGCGGAGGATAGGTCTCAAGGGCATATGAGAAAATGGTCTGAAAGGCCTGAAATGATCCATTGTAGCTAAAAGGCAAGACTAGATAGGGAATGCCTTTATCCATAGTGTGAGGTATCAAGCCACACACCCAGCAGTCTGTAGTATTAACTACCAGTTGGTGTTGATGCAAGAGCTGTACAAATGTATTGTTAATAAATTCTGAGCGTCGAGCTTGTTCGTGTTCAGGAAATGAGTGAAAAGAATGCATAGAAGAAACCGTAGAAGTAGTAGGATCAAGGGGAGGTACTGTAGTTACTGGCATAAAAATCAAATGTACACCAAAGACGATTCCACCCACCAACGTTATCAAAACAATTAAAAATGTAACTGCACATTGCATTAGAAAGCATTTGCTGTGAAGTATTCTGTACAGTCTATTTCTACGAACATAAATTACATTTTCTCGTTGCAGCTCAGGAAGCTCCATCTTCTACGACCGTTCGCGACCACTGATGATGTGTACGTAGATGAAAATGCCTCTATCAGCCCTGGGAGCTCCCAGAACTAACAGAAAGATCGACCTTGTGTCTGACCCCCGCAGATTCAACTAGGCACACAGCCACGACCCTACGGCTACCCAGACGGCAAGGCAATTTTAAAACAAAAAGAAACAATACAAAGTATTTAGCAAACTTCCTGGCTGGAGGCAATGTATAGAAAATTCAAATCTGAAAATAGGCAGTTTCCTGCTTTATTTGTCCATATTGCGAGGTCGCAAGTTGTATCTCAGTTTTGCAGGAGCTGTCTGATCTGGAAACAATGTATTTTCAACTGACGTTGCAATGTTCACGTTCGCAGATGGCAAATGTTCAGCGTTCAAAAGAGCAGTTTCAGGAGGAGAGTCAGAATTTGGTGAATCCGTGATCAGTTCTGCATCGCTGAAAGGTATGAACCTGGGGACTTGTTCCGTTTCAGAGGCACCGATTCCTTTCTTTACCCAGTTGTCGTAAGGAAGTGGCAGAGGCACACGTTTGACATGTGTCGTATGGATCCAGTTTTTCCTTCCGGCCACACGAATAGCAGTTCTCGTTGCTAGTAGGACTTGGAAAGGGCCAATGAATCTGGGCTGAAGATTTTTCGTTCTTGCAAAATTTTTGATGACCACCTGATCACCCGGTTTCAGCTGATGGCCTGGACTCTCCGGTGGCTTTGGCAATGCATCGAAAACCTGTTGGTGAATAAGACTCAATTTAGCAGTCAAGTCGAAAAGGTAATCAATTAACATTGGGTATTCCAGCTGCTTGAATTCTTTTGGTCTAGGTACCCCCCAAACATTTGCAGGACGACCAAAAACTATTTCATAAGGACTAAGCCCTACTCTAGAATGTACGGTTGCTCTTGTTGATAGCAAAGCCAACGGCAATGCGTCTGGCCAGGACAAACCCGTGGATGCTTGTATCTTAGCAAGTTTCAGTTTAAGGGTGCCATTGTAACCCTCGACTAAACCCGCGGACTGGGGATGATTCGCACTATGAAACTTCTGTCTAATCCCTAGGCCGGCACACACACTCTGCATAACTTTCCCTACAAACTCACTTCCGTTATCTGACCATACAATCCGTGGCATTCCGTATCTGGGGAAGTATTCTTTAAGAAGAATTTTGGCAGTGGATAAGGCAGTATTGTCCTTTAGCGGGTATGCTTCGATCCATCTGGAGAAAGCACAAATTACCACTAGGACGTATTTCAGGTTATTACAACGATCCATGTGAATGAAGTCTAGCTGGATCACTTCAAAGGGGCAGGAAGGAGGAGCGAAGTGACCTGCAGGTGTGGGGATTCCCTTGCCAGGATTATGCATCAAGCATACCATACAATTTCTCACCACTCTCTCTGCACACTTACTAATCCCATCATTCTTCCAGACCGGAGCCAACATCTTACAAATCCCTTTAGAACTGATGTGCGCTGTTCCATGTGCCATCGTTACTACTGCAAGCACATACGCATCAGGCAACATCCAACACTGTTGTTCCGACAAGTCAATCCAACACCCACTCGAGTCCAATTTACCCGTGCTCTCTCTCCATGCAAGTTTTTCCTCCTCAGTCGCCTCTTTCTGAATTTCCTTCACGCTTTCCACTGTGTCTTCACACATTCCAGACTCAGAAATCCATCTTGCAGACGTTGCAACATACATTCTACTCATCATATTTCTAGCTGTCTGTTTTGCAGTCTCATCGGCAAAAGCATTCCCACGACCAACATCATCTGTGATTGCCTTATGAGCACTGCATTTCACAATCGCAACTTCAGTCGGCAAGGTTAGAGATTCCAACAAGTCATTAACTAGCTGACCATGTTGAATCTTAGTCCCATGGGACGTAATGAAACCTCTCTCTTTCCACAAACGGCCAAAACTATGAGCCACGCCGAACGCGTACTGACTATCTGTGAACACATTCACTCTCTTTCCCTTAGCTAAAACGCACGCTCTTGTTAGCGCGATCAATTCTGCAGCCTGGGCAGAATTCTGACTCACTCTCGCAGTCTCCACAATCGTACTCAAAGTCGTTACTGCATAAGCAGCAGTCACATCACCATTCTCCAATTTGAAGCAAGACCCATCAACATACAGCGTGCCATCTGGATCTGATAACGGAGTGTTTTTTAGATCAATACGTCCTTTGGTTTCTTCTTCAGTTTTGAAACAACAGTCGTGTGGTTCGGAATCACTCGACTCTTGGCTAGTCGGCAACAATGTTGCTGGATTCAATGCATTGCATCTTTTGATCTGAATATGACTAGCTAACAGTGTCAGTTCATAACCTGATAATCTAGCACTGGTAAGGTGTTGCGTCTTGGTTCGGTTCATGAGTGTATCCACCGCATGAGGAACCATAACCACTAGCATATTGTTCATTACTAAACCAGCAGATTGTCGAATGGAAGCTGCAGCTGCGGCTGTAGCTCTCAAGCAACTAGGCAATGCTCTGGCTACCGGATCTAACGTTGATGAAAAATACGCACAAGGGCGTTGTTTATCACCAAATTTCTGCGTCAAAACACTCAATGCACAACCTTCTCTCTCGTGGACATAGAGCGTGAATGGCTTACTGTAGTCGGGTGTACCCAATACAGGAGCTGAACACAGTGCATTTCGCAATTCAGAAAAACTCTGCTGACATTCTGCAGACCATGGTACCGGACTCGGAACACCTTTCCCAGTCAAGGCTACCAATGGTTTTGCTAAAAGAGAAAAATTTGGGATCCATTGCCTACAATATGAGGTAATACCTAAAAAGGCACGTACTTCTCTCTGCGTGCTAGGAACATTCATCTGTGTAATTGCTTTTATTCTCTCTGGGGTCAACTTCCTTCCCTCCTTTGACAAGAGATGACCTAGGTAGGTCACTTCTTGGCAGCAGTTTTGCATTTTTGAAGGTGACACCTTGTGATTCCAATCTGACAAGTGATGCAATAAAGAAATCGTAGCTGTTTTGCAAGTTTCCTTGTCATCAGCAGCCACTAGAAGATCATCGACATATTGTATTAAAGCAGAACCAAGAGGAAGTACGAAGGAATCTAACTGGCTTTTTAATGCTTGACTGTAAATAGATGGGCTTTCACAATAGCCTTGTGGAGCGCGTTTAAACCTGAAGCTTCGTCCTCCTAGAGAGAAACCGAAGATATCTCTGCTTTCTTCGGCTATCGGAATGCTGAAAAAGGCATTTTTCAAGTCGACAACCGAAAACCATGCTGCTGTAGCAGGAATCAACGTTAACAATGCAGTAATGTCTGGAACCACAGGAAACTGTGGGATCACAATTTTATTAACCTCTCTGAGATCAATTACAAACCTATATACTGGAGGTTTTGTAGGGTCAGTTCGTTTCAAAATAGGCAGTACAGGACTATTACAGACATTACCTCTAGTTTCTTCTATAACGTCTTTCTCAATCAGATCATGCACTATCAGTAGGAGCGCACGCTCACCTTCACTAGAGATTCTGTATTGTGGAATTCGTGGAAGTTTGACATTTGCTTTCAAAGTTACTACATAGGGTGGAATTTCCAATAGACCTACATCATTAGGACCAGTCGCCCAAAGAGTATCAGGGAGTGAACGCAGCTCTGGTGGGAGCGCATCCATCGACAAGTACATCGGAGAGATTATTCTTTTACCCAACGTAAGCTGTACTCCTTCTGGAGAACAGTACAATGTCGCGTACAGGCGTGTTAACAAGTCTAAACCAAGCAGATTTTCATTACAACCTGTCGTCAAAATCAGGGGTGCTTTCAATTGACAGGGTCCAACTGAAATAGACAAAGGACCAGAAACAGGGTTATGAACAGGGGCGCCCGAAAAACCTACTGAAACGTTTGTTGAGCCAGACAAAGGTGCGCCAGGGAGTTTCGCATGTATGATAGAACTTTTTGCTGCACCAGTATCCAACAGAAACGGTTCGACTATACCTGATGTTGCTACTGCGACATAAGGCCCACTCTGATCTACTGGAACTGATACTACTCCCTCTCTTTGTCCATGGCTGTCCTAGTACTCACTTTGCTGACCTTCCTCACTAGCTTCATAATAGTCTTCAACATGATATTGTGGAGACCTATTCTGTTGGGCAGATTGTCCATTTCGCTGGTCGAAATAATTAGAAGGGCGATCACTCGTCTGCGGAGGCATAGCACCTCGTCCTCGACCTCTAGAGTTTTGCATAGAACTACCACGACCTCTCTGAGCTGCCGCAGCATTATTTTGTGCCCGAACTGGACACTCATTTTTGTAATGACCTTCCACTTTGCAATAAGCACATTGATTCCATTGGTATTGTGGTCTTTGAAAATTATATTCCGTTCTTTGATATGACCCTTGCTGCATATTAGTCTGATTCGTGCGAGGCGGATAAGCTTGCTGTAAAAGTACTTTAGTTTTTAAATCTTTCGTCTTTTTATCTGATTTTTCCTTCTCTTCTTTATCCCTATTTTCATAGTACTGGGCAGTCGCAAGTATTTGCGCAGTCGTAGAGACAGCCCACGCACTTTCAGAATTCTTTAATTTACCACTAAGTTCTGGCAACAGATTGTGCACAAATTTATCAACAAATAATCTCTGGCCTCCTTCTGTGCTCATATCCTGACCACTATGATCCACGAAAGTCTCCTCGAATCTTGTGAAAAAAGTCTGAGACGCTTTCGTCTTTCTTCTGTTTGCACGCGGACAATTTGTCCCAGTTAACGCGCAATGCTGGCATCAAGGTTTTCATTAAATCGATTATTCTACCAGGCAAATTAGCAATTAGGGGTTCTGGTTTGGAACCACCTATTTGTTGACCATCCGCTGCAATTATAGCTGCCCAGTCACCACCTAGGGCAACTGGATGATTCTCTTTACGAATTTTAGCCCAAATTGGTTGCGGTACTACATTACCAAATAGCAGATCTATGTCAGCAAGATTCAATACACAAGCGTCAACCGTTTGAGCCAACTCTTTGTAGTACCCTGCAGGATTTTTACGTGGATCTGGCAAGGCCTGTTTCACTGCTAATACTTCAGCTCGCTTCCATGGAATATGTATCCATACTCTCTGGAATTGGGCCGGAGCGGCTGCAATACCAAGGTTTACATTAGCTTGCACAGCTTCACGCCAAATTGGTGGAACCTCTCTCATTGGGTATTGACGATTTTGTTTCGTACTGCGTTTCTCTAACTCTCTCGGTGAACGAAGGGATGAGTCGGTCCTATAACTTAGAACCAGTTCCATCGCTTCTTTTATATTTTGTCCAACTATCATACCTGCAGCAAACTCTTTCTGAACATTAATTAATTCTTCTAGATTTGATTCAGGGTCATCCTCTTCCAATTCCTCACGTAGAAGGAAACACATTTCATCGAACACATATCGTTGTGTCGGTTCATTCCATTGCATAAATGTATCTAATACATCTTGTACATTATATCTTCCAACTTTTGAAACCCATCTAAGAGCAGTGGAATCTAATATTCCTCGCTCTTCAGTACTGGGAAGCTGACTACGCCTCTGTACAGAGTCAGAGGTAGGAGTCTTAATCAGAGTTTTATAGAAGGGAGATAGAATATTGGAGACAGAATCAGTGATTCTCCGACGAACAGAAAGCGGAGTCATAATATTAGCAGAAGCAGTAAATAGAGTAGCAGTTGGAACAGATAGATTAGTAACAGTAGGAGTAGCAGGAAAAATAGCTTGTGAAGTAGCAGGTGTGAGCGACACAGGCATAGGTAAAGAAGCCGGCAACCCTAGAAGAGGGGTTGTCGAAGGAACATTAATATTGACCACAGGAGGTACAGGAACTTGATTCAGGGGAGCGGGAACAGGGACACCAGGTTGTCCAGCAACCGGTAATTGAACATTCGGTATAGGTGGAGCCGTAGCACCCTGTGCATACGGTGGGGGTGATCGTAACAAGTAAGACAACAGGGGATCCTTTTCAGGGTCCTCTACTATCTTAGCCGTACTCGATGGTAAAGCAGGATAGCACTTGTCTATCGCTAAATTACGCTCTCTATCGGCCACCTCCATCGCTTTCTCAGACTCGTTGAGTTGCAGCTGCCTAGCAGACTGTTCTAAAGTCAACTCTTGCTCTTTCTGTTCTTTCTTCAACTTTTTAATTTCTCTCTGTTTAGATTCTTTTCGCCAATAACGGAAAGAATCAAACATTGCCGGCCGGGCTTTCTTCTTAAACAACCTTCTTTCTAGATTATCGAGAACTTCAGGTTCAAAACTACCATGTAGTGGCCAACTAAGGACACCATCTTTCTCTGTGAAGCGGATCCATACCTCGTTATAAGAGATAGGGCCCACACCAAATTTGCAATATAGATCATAAAGGGGAGTTCCAATCGGAGGAACCAAACACGAGTCCTCCAACTGGGAATCACTGTTGCAACTAAAACAAGACAACATACAGTTTTTCCGACTTACCATTTTATAATCCGGAACACAAAACAAACAAGACACAAACAGAAAAGATGCGCACTCGAACCAAGAACTTAGGCCTACCAGAACTGACAAATGTATCGATACCTGAACTGAACAGAATGATTATCGTAACCAGAATAACCAGTGATAATCTTACAGAACTGAACTGAACTGAGAACTAAAAGGATTATTCAAACAGGAGCAACCCTCACAAAATACTTAACTGAGGTACTGAAGACGTCACCAAGGAGAAACCCGTCACGTCTCGCCGTACTAAGGACTGCACCTCGGGTCCAAGACAGGGCGACGGTCAAGGCAACGGACCACTGCAGCCGTCTGAACGGGAACCCTCGTGGAAGAGAACGTCGGGGCCACTTTTGCGATATGCCGGGATCGATGAAGTGGGGCGCCTCCCTCTGAAATCTTCACACGAAGCTCCTCGAACTCTTCAGGCTTTTGGACCGGTACCGAATGACGTCGCCCCACGTTGGGCGCCAATTGGAGTTCTGGACTTTTTTGGTTCCGTCCAGAGGTGTCAGGGACAACACCCGAAGACCCCGGAGTTCAACCTGTCTCGGTGCACAAACAAACAGAAACACGGGCTTCTCGATGGTGGCGTCAAAGACCAAAGGTTTATTACTGCAGGGACACAGAAGTCACAGAAACTGCACACGGGCAGTGTCTAGGAGCCTGTTCAATTTGTACAAAGAGGGTTGTTCCTTATATACTAAATATTCTGCTCGGGGCAAATTCTTTATATGTTACCACAGTTCTAAACATTCGTGTCTTAAACAATAAATATTTGGCGTTGCACAGGAATCGTCAACAGTATCTGATGTCAAAACATTACGAATGAGGGGTTCCCACTAGTCCATCATAATCCCATGTCAATTCTTCATTCAAGACCCGGACCGCCTCATCGTAAATTTCGTTACCTCCCCCTAATAAAGGCCCAGAAGGAAAGGAGCAGAGCCAGGTGTGGAAGATAGAAAGACAGGATAAGAGATGTTTGTGGGTCGTAAATGGGCACGGTTACCAGCTTCGGCCGCCTAATCATGATCAGGCCAACAAACACAAGAACCAGTATAGCAGGACTGGCCTCAGGCTGGGGAGGCAGTTCTTGCCGAGTCATGCTGCTACAGCGTTGCTGGCCTAAGGTGCACGTGTCACTCGCAAGGTGAATCGCCGGCTAAAGCCTACGTGTCCTTAAATCAAAAAGAGGTCATTGCGTGTCCATTTGACTATGTGAGGGCAAGGAATACAAAATGTCTGCCGTAATCTAAGATGGATGCCATGGGTAGAACAGAAATGTGTTTGTAACTGGAGTGCTCTTGCTCGTAGCATAGCGAAAACATCAGGATATACTAAATGGATCATTTGCGGTTCACTGATACCGAAATTATGTATTTACGACAATGTTTACAAACACGAGTAAAATCGTCACAGAACCTCAAGACACCACTGATTGGGAGCAGAGTGTTCCACGTGAGAGGCATGAATACGGCAACGGACTGTGTGTTTTTAACTTTCACCATACCCACTGTGGTTTTATTGATGTAATGACTTGAGGATGATCGCACCACCCACGAGGGTTTAATTTGTGAGATGGAACTGAAAATACCAGAATGCTGTGAGGCATGACTTGAATAAAGACACGCCCATCCGGGCGGAAACCTTAATAATTGGAGCAGGTGTCCATGCTTACTGGGTGCATTTCTCTGTGTCAGCGGAGGCTCGTGAAAAAGGGCGCAAGCTTGAAACATGTTGAGCCGTACTTCTGGGTGCGAGGAAGATTCACCTTACCGCTGCTGCCCTCATTTTAAGGAGTTATCGCTCTGGGAGGACACTTTCTTAAGGGCGAACCTTTTTGTTGGATATATATATATATATATATATATATATATATATATATATATATATATATATATATATATCTGCAAAACACCAATGTCTCCGCACTTCCGAATCGGCTAGTCAGCTTCACGGCGATCAGAAACATGAACCCAGCATTGAGAGGCAAGTTGATTTATTTCAGCCAAAACCTCGAACTTGACGCGTTTCAAGTACCATGTACCCTTGATCACAAGTCTGTTCGGAAACATTTTCTCGCCATTTTTAAATGCAAACCCTGTGTCATTGTGCTCCAATCATGTGAGTAATAAACACAAACAAAATACTTATCGTGTTTAAAGCACCTGCGAGTCTGTTTTTTTAACATTTTATCGCCATCTCATCAAATATTTCTGCATAAATGCAATGGTAATTTAAAACTATGAAACAACATATATATAATATATTTCATAGTTATAAAACCACAGATACACGAAGTTTAAATATATATATACATATAAATACAGCCATATAGGATAAAACTTGAGCAATCTCTCTTTCTAATGTTATAAGTACCGCTTATAAAATTCAATGAATATGAATAAAAGAAACATTTGAAAATCGCAGTACACAAAAGAAATAAAAGGTTGTGCAAAAATGCGTAATTGTACTGTAAACAGTGAATATACCTGTTTGCTATTCGCAATAGATATGTATATATATTTTTTATATCAGCATAAATGCCTATGGTTAAACTTCAATATATCTTTTGACAATAATGTGCACAAATCGCAATAAAGAAAGGTGCAATAATGATCATAAAGTGCTATAAAGATCCAAATGGGTCTATAAAAAAGTAACAGTGCAAATTATTTTTTTCTATACATGAATATATACATGATAATTAAAAATTAAAAACACAGCAATATGATATTCCGCCAATTCAACTAAGTTAAAAAGGACTAAAAATCATAAAAGAGATATATTATACATAGCAGCAGTCTTTTCTTTCAAAATTACCTGGATCCATATGAAATGCATTGTTTGCGCTATAAATTGTCAACAAGGAACATGTTTGTGACTATCTACAAGAAATGATATAAATCCTCCGTATTGTTTAGACCATTGGGAATCTTACTGTCTAGCTCCATAATCATCCTTGATTCCAGTTTTCTCAACAATTTCTCCCTGTCTCCTCCACGTCAGAGTTTGGGGATAGCAGCCACCACAAAATACTGTAAACAATTTAGGTCATTGTTATGTGTAGTTTTACTATATCTTTGGCACCGTTTGATGAATCTTCGCCAAATTTTCCAAATAAAGTGTGCTGTGGGTGATTCTTGTTGCGCATGGAAAGTTACGAGGTGATCTGTCAAGGGGGGGTCGAGAAAAAGTGGTGTAAAAAAGTGTGTTTTCCCATGTTAATTCCCAGAGGACCTTTGAACATGTCTACAGCCTGAACTACTGGATGGAATGATACCAGAAAGGTAGATTTGGTTATGCATATTGTGCTTTTTGTTATATGGTGTAAATCCATTCAGTAGTTAGTGGGGAATTTAAGGTAATAAAATTTGTGATATCTGTGACCACAACGACTTCATGAAAAATAACAAGCTCATGCAGAGAAATGCAGAGCTCTGACTGGTTGCGAACACTTCAACCAGTAAGTGTTGGCAGCCCTCCTGGGACTCAGCTTCAGCCAATTCCACCCCAAAAAAGAAAAGGGGGCTTACTCTGACCCCCCAAACCTTGGTTTTAGGGTCCCCCGGTACACTGCCATGGCTTCAAAGCATTAAAAAAAACAATTGCCACAAATTTTGATATTTGCAAATTCACTGGATTGCAAGCTCCTACTCTTGCTTTTAAATAATGCCCCTGGGTGGGCCAGGTCCCAGGAGCATACCATAAAAATAGGAGGGGGCCCCCTTCCTAGGGTTTATGAAGCCCCAAGGACCTCCACCTGCCTGAAGTATTGCTTTTTAGGTATGCAGGGGTGCCAATGCAGCACCCTCCTCACCCGGAGGACCACCACCTCCCTGGACAAATATTTATAAAGTAATGCTGGGGCCGGTGGGCTCCCCTGCAGCACCCGGAACTGCCACCTCTCTAAGGCACTTAAAAATATGTATGTGGGCAGGTCCGCTGGGCCTGCCCACTGCCCACATCTTAGGGCCCACCACCTCTCCAGGCCTAAACATTAAATTAATGCAGGAGGTCCACAGGGCACTCCCGCAGCCCCAGAGACTGCCACCACCCCGGGGCAATCCATTCAAATTAAAGGGCTGCTGAGGGTTGGTGGTGGCCAAGAATCGCTATTGTTGCCACAAGTAAGTCCCCCACAGTTGGATTGCTGAGATGTCATTGGAGGCCCCACCCCCATTCTCAACCACTGTGGAAAGGGGCCTCCTGAAGCACTACAGGTTGCAGTCGGGGTCGCTCGAGCTCAATCACGCTCGCCTTTGGCACAAAAAAATTCCAGTCCATTGCAGAGTGTGGAGTTTATCAGGAACTCTGCATGCTCCGTGGATCGCAGAGTTGCCAAATTCTGCAAACTCCATGAACAAAGTGGAATTTTATACCAGGCCTATCACAGACCCACTCACGCACGCACTCACAGGCCCACTTAGACACTCACGCATCGACTCACAGACCCACTCAGGGACTCATTCAACCAATCAGACCGTCATGCACTCTCTCACAGACTCAGTCAGACACTCAAACACCCATTTACACACCAAGTATTGTACCCACTTATGCAGGTACAATAGACCCACTGTGCCACTCACACACCCATTGAGAATTTCACATACTCACTCACCCACTGAAGCACTCATGCATTCACTCATACACTCACTCTCAAAGGTTAAAAGTTTCAGTTCTTAGACATTCATTTTCAAAAACCAAAGGTTACGGGGACGTTATAGTTAGGTAAAAGATTTTTAAAAATCATGGAAATTCACTGAATAAACCAAAGGGTACAGGGTACAGCATTGTGGGACGTTATAATTAGGTTCAGATTTCAATCATACAAAACCAAATTCAGCAGTTATAGCTACCTGAGCTAACTATAACTTATGCCCCCACAATGCACTGCTAATAACCTCGCATATTACATCACTCATGACATGGTCAGTGACTTTACTCATGACATCACTGATGTCATCTGAAATGGCATCACTGATGACATCTCAAATGACATCAACATAACCACTCATATACCCAATCAGACCCCTATACAACATTTCACATACACACTTCCACAGAACCACTGACATGACCATTTACAGAGCTCTACAAACACTTACACACCTACTTACTGAACCATAGAGTAACTTCAACTCTCCCATTGAGGCACTAACCATCCACTAACTCACATATACAAACACTCATGCACCTACTCACTGACAAATACATGCAATCACGTCCAGTCATATAGACATACAGACACTTACATAATCACGGATGCACCCATACATCCATTCACAGTTGATCAATCACTAATTCAGCTACTCACACACCTACTCACACACTTATGCAGTCACTCACACACCCATTTAATCACTCATACAGTTACTGTTAGATCTGGGGGTCTCTACTTGGCAATGGTATTCACCTTTGTCTAAATCGGGACCCTTGCTTCTCAGTCAGGGTAAGGGGATTACACTACTGGATAACCCCTGCTCACCCCCTTGGTAGCTTGGCACAAGCAGATAGGCTTATCTCAGAGGCAGTGTGTTAAGCATTTGTGAATATACGCAGAAATACAGTGAAAACACTACAGATGGACACCACATAGGTTTTATAAAAGTAGGTATTCTTTATATAGACTTAACACAAGACCACAAACGACAAAAATCCACAACACTGTACTTAAGATAGACTTAAAAGATGGTAGAAGTTGCTTAGTTCAAGTTGTTGATAAATGTGACACAGTTCTAACAAAAGTACCTGGATGCGTAACGCAAAATAAACAAAAGGCTTGCAGAGGGAGATGCGTCGGTTCCGTGCTCCGGGGGAGATGATGCGTCGCACCTCAATGCTTGTGCAGAGTAGGGGATGCGTCGCGATCCTTACCGGTGCGGGAGTGATGTGTAGGTTCTCGGCCTGTGGCATGGTTGCGACGCGCAAGATGGCGCCTCCATGCAATTCGACAATCCTGGTGCGATGCGAGAAGATGGCGCCCTTGATGCAACGATGCGACGACGATGCGTTCACGCCCTGGCAGCCTTGCGATGACTCTGTACATTGGAGCTACGACAGGCCCTGCGACGCGCTTCTCCGGCGATGTGATTGCGACCCTCTCAATGGCGTCACGCTTCTCTGGTGATGCAGCAGCAGACAGCTTCGACGAAGACACGCTTCCTGGGAGATGCGGCGGCGGCACGCTTCTCCGGCGATGCGACGACTACAGCTGCGGCGGCGACGCGCTTAATCTCTTTGGGTCGCGCTTCCAGCTCCCAGCGACACGCAGGCTACTGCAGATAGAATTCCCAACAAAGAAATTCAGAGGGGAGCTGGAGGTGAAGTCTTTTATTCCTGAGACTGCAGCAGGAGGCAAGCACAAGTTGAAGTCCTGGGAGTAATATTCTGCAAGATGATGAAAGTTCTTAAAAAGTTCCTTCTCCTTTTCCTTGGCAATAAAGAAACCTCTGCAGGCCAACCCAGCAATCAGTGCACTAGCAGAGGGGCAGTCCAAACTCCTGCAGCTTCCTTTGTTCTTCTCTTTGGCAGAAGGTTTGTCTTGTTCCCAGTAGTGATCTAAAGTTCTTTGGTCTGGGTCCCAATATTTATACTACTTTTCTCTTTGTTCTGTGAAGGCAGAGGGGCCTTTGCCCAGTCCAAACCAGTTCTGGAGCACTCTGTTTAAATGACTCCTTCTTTCCTTTCACAGTGTAGGGCAGAAACATCAGACGGCCCACAGGAGGTGGAGCCAGCATTGTGGAGGGAAAGCACAGCCCTGGAGCACTTTGTTGACATGATTCCTTCTCTTCTTCACAGTGTAGGGCAAAGACTTCAGCCGCACCCCAGGGGGTAGAGCCAGCATTCTGGAGGGAAGGCCCAGCCCTATTCAGGTCCCAGGTGCAACTCCTCCCTCCCATCTAGATGCAGATCTCCCTATTCACCACTGGTCTGACTCATTCTGTCTCCTGGAATCCCCCAGCCCTGTCACTCAAACTCCAGACAAGGAATGCACAACCTAGAAGAGGAAGGCCTGGATAGTTAGACAAGAAAATACATACGTTATAAAAGTGGTATTTTCAAACACAGAATGTTAAAAAGTTCAGGCATACTAAATTCGAATTTCTGCCATGTTACCTGAGTCAGTTAGGGTTATAAGATGTAATATTCTAACTGCCCATTCTAGCCTATGGAGAACAGGTAGCCTTGCAGTAGTGAAAAACGAAAATGGCTGTAATTCACTGTTAGGACATGCTACACACACCAGGGCATGTCCTTCCTTATACGTACAATGCACCCTGCCCCTGGGCCTACCTTAGGGGTGTCTGATATGAATAAAAGGGAAGGTTTAGGGACCGGCAAGTGGGTGCACTGGCCAAGTCGACACAGCAGTCACAGACTGCACACAGGCCTTGCAATGGTAGACCTAAGACACATTTTACAAGCTGCTTCTGTGGGTGGCACAACCAGTGCTGCAAACCGACCAGCAGCATTTGATTTACAAGCCATGGGCACACATGGTGCACTGTACTAGGGTCTGACAAGTACATCAAATAACCTAATCATGGAATCACTAATTAGTACATCAATTTAACATAGGGAGCACTTGCACTGTGGCACTGAATAGCAGTGGCACAGTGCCCAAAGCATCTAACCAGCAAAAACATATAAAAAACAGAGGAGGCAATCTGACAAAAATGGAAAAGAGTCTCACGCCAATGATGCCAGGTCGAAAAGTTACTCATATAAACCCACTCACTTACTCATACATACAGTAATACATGTACTCACCCACCTATACAACCACTGGGACATGCACTCCCCCATACAACCTCTCTCACAATCATGCATTCACCCATACAACCACACACACACCCAATTACTCACCCATACAGCCACTGACATACCTACTCCTTCACCCATATGATAATTGGCGCATCCATTCATATACCCATACAGCCACTCATGTACCCCCTCACTCACCCATACAGATATTTATGTATCTGCCCAGTCACCCATACACCCACTCATGCAACCTCTCATTCACCATTTACGGCCACTGACACACCGGTACACTCACCCATACAGTTACTCTTAAGTATTTACCATTCAACTCACTTACACACCCATTCACTCACTAATGCAGATACTCACATAGCCACTGACTAACTCATACACCAACTTGCACTCCCACTCACTCACACATGCAAAATCTCAAACACCAACTCACTCATGTATACAGTCTCTGGCATACCCACTCACTCTTCTATACCCCACTTACATACCTACTCACTAGCCAATACAAGCACTCCCACTGCCATATATCTTAGTATATATGTTCAACACCCAGTAACTTTTAGAAAACAATCACTGGATGATGTCATGAGTGATGCCATCAGTGATGTAATTTGAGATGTCATGAGTGATGTCATGAGCAGTCATGGCCGGCATGACTAAGGGGTGGGGGGGTCGCCGGGCAGGTAGTCGCGTGGGGGGTAATTTTGATTGCATTAAAAAAAATTACCTTACCTTCGCGGCTCATTCCGGTCCTGCATCGCCCCACATCCTCTCCTCCACACAGGAAGCAGACAACTTACCTCCCCTTCCCTAAGTCACTAACAATGCTCCAATGGCAGTGTTGTGATTGGCGGGGACGCCAACCACACATGCATCTATGGGGAGGCAATTTTCTCCATGTAGGCTGCATGAAGACTACATGGAGAAAAGGGCAGAGTGTGTATGACTGGTTTAGTTAGTCCTGGGGCTGACCAAACAGTCAGCGCCCACAACCGTGGGCAAGCCACTCCTCCCCTCCCCTGGAGCAGGACGATCCAACCAACCCTTCTGCTTTCTCACAGTGCGAGAAGCAGAAACATAAAATGGTATTTATAATACCATTTTATGTTTCTGCTTCTCGAACTGCGAGAAAGCAGGGGGGCGACGGTCCTCCGCCCACATGGAGGAGCCGCCCCTGGTCATGACTGATGTCACTGACCTTGTCATGAGTGATGTGATGTGTAAGGTCATAAGCAGTGCATTGCCGGGGCATAAGTCACAGTAAGCTCAAGTAAACTAACTATAACTGCTGAATTTCTCTGGTTTTGTACAAGTGAAATCTGAGCCTAACTATTACATCCCTGTAACCTTTGTTTGTTTAGTGAATAAATATATAAACACACAAATATTGTTACAATCCAAACATTCATCTCTTTCTTAGTCTTTACATTTTTTGCTAAATAATGCATTATATGTCAACCAAAGAAAATGTTTAGATAGTCAGAAGATGCTTTCTAGGTCTGATAGAAGATCAACAATGAATACAAAATACCTACAATTTTGATATGTAGTAAATGCAACATAACATCGAACATTTAGCACTGATGAAAATTTGACACAGGTTTGGTAGACCTAAAATACACACTTGTATACAAAATGGATACAGTGAATATGTTAGGGATGCAGGATTAATTGGTAACAATCCCACTATTGTGTCTCTTACTACACCACATGTGTGGTGCTGGTGGTGAGAATAATTGAGATTGTGCTTATGTTGTGGATGTGTAAATTGGTGGTGTTGGAAGTAGGAGTGGTGCAGGTGGAGATGGTGTTGGTAAAGCTGGCAGAGGTGTGAGGTTAATAGGTGGTGTCTCCTTTTTATGTTAAAGTGCCTCTGTAGAGTCTCCTGCATGTGTGTTTTTTTTAAACCTTTATTTTCCAGTTTTAATACACAATGATCAGTGAATCAATATCAGAGCAGTACATTGTTAGGCGTTTCATCATACAACAATGATATACTGTGACATGCATAACATAAGATTTGACAACAGAAGATAGATCCTGACATCAGGGCAGATTAACTAACAGCCAGTCCCCATGTCTTGTAGTCAACAATGTTGTGAACTATAGCAACTTCGGGTATAGCAACAGGTACACAATCCGCAGTCAAGTGCCACCCCAGAGATAAGCATGGTGCAGAAATGTGGATACAGTGTACAGTATGGACAAGATTATCACTCCTATATGACGTTCTCTCAGCCCACCCCTTATGGCACAAGGCCGCTTTCCACTTGTGTTTCGGAGTCCCTGTTTTTCTCAGCAATATGCGCCCTGTAAGGGCCCCAGATATCTTTAGGGCATGAGGGGCTGGGCATTAGGGACGTATAGACTTTGCAATTCACATTACAATATGCTAGGCTTCACAGCCAGGCCTGCAGCATGGGTGCCTTTTTCTTGCCCCACATTAGTGCTATCTCTTGCTTAGCAAGCAGGAACCCAAGTGCCACAAACCTCCTTACTTTCTTGGGGAAGTTAATCATGTATTCCAAAAGTGCGATTTCCGGAGTGGGGGTCAAAGTCAGGGAGATCATGTCGCCCAGTGTGGCATGTACCTGTACCTAATACGGTTATAGTCTTGGACAAGTCCAAATCAAATGGGCAAAGTCTGCTTGAGGGGTAGAGCATCTCCAACAATGGTGTGGTCTAGATGGGTCTATCTTATGCGACCAGGCAGGGGTGTGGTACATTCTACAAAGGAATTTAAAATGTAGGAGTTTGTGCCTGCTTTTAAGGGATATTTCCTTCATGACCTTGCAACACTGTTCCCATTGGTCATCTGATGGGGCCTGCCTAAAACACGTTCCCATGCCGTGCGAATTTTAACATCAGCGAAAGGGCGTTCTGTGACACATGTCTTATACATTTTGGAAATTAAATGAGTGCCCGTTTCACTTTCAATAATCAACGTTAATGGGGCAGAAGGTTTTGGTGCAACTGGATATGTAGGAAAGGTGGCTCGCAGCATGGAATGCATACGATGCAGTACGAAGGTGTCCATGAAGGAGTAGTCATGAAACCAAACATCCTCCGACACCGAGAAGACATGATCTCCCGGAAACAGATCACCCATCTTTTGGACTTCAAACGTAGCCAGTGTACGTTGCACCAATGTTTCTCCTATGATGGGAAGCCATGAGGGGTTCAGGAGCGGTAAAGCTGGAGAATACAGTAGATCCAGCCCCAGCAATATCCGTAGCTTCACCCACGCCCAACTAGTTGTGGATACTGTCTGGATATCCAGTGGGTCTCTCGGGATCCCCTTGGGCAGAACCGTGGATAATTTCTGAGGGAGCACCAAATGTGTCTCCGGCCTCAAGTAAGAGATCCGGGCGTCCGGGTGGTACCAAGCGAAAGCATAACTGCACTGTGCAGTTACATAATATAAATACATATCTGGGACACCAAAACCTCCCATCTCGTACGGGAGGGTCAGAATCCGCCAGTTTACCCGTGGTCGCTTACCCCCCCATACCAATCGTAAAAGGTGTTGCCGCAGCTGCAGAAAGAAGGACTGAGTGAGGGGAATGGGAATATTATTAAATACATATAAAATTTTGGAAAGGCTATCGTTTTAATAATGGCGACTCTACCCGCCATTGACAGTGGCAGGCGAAGCCACCGCTCTACTTGTGCCTCCAAGGAGCTAACCACTCCTCCATAATTTAGCCTAATTATAGTAGCCGAGTCCATGTGTATATGGACACCTAGATATTTGACTGTGTCCTGACACTATTCAAGTGGATACTCACAGTCCCAAGGAACAGCGATGTGTGTCAGCGGAAAGATCACAGACTTGTGCCAGTTGATACCAAGTCCCGAAAACCGACCCAACTGTAAGATTTCCCTAATAAGTGGCTTAAGATTAAGTTGTGGGTTTCTCACATATAAAATTGTGTCGTCTACATAAAGGGAAACCAGCAAAGGGCCAGTTTTAAACTGCAGACCGCTGTGAAAGTGGCGCTCCTGAAAGTGTCTTATCAAAGTGTCCATCGCTAAAATAAACAATAAGGGGGACAAAGGGCATCCCTGCCGTGTTCCGCGAGTCAAGAGAAAGGGCTGGGATAGCGTGCCGTTGAGGCGCAGTCTGGCAAAGGGTACAGTGTATAAGAGGGCGGTGGTAGAAACGAAACCCTGGGGCATCCCCATGCGGTGTATCACTGAAATAAAAATGGGCCATTTTAGGGAATCGAAGGCCTTTTCGGTGTCAAGTATTACCGCTGCTGCTGGGATCATGGGATCTATCCTATGAATTACTGCAAACAGGGTCCGTAGATTAAGCAAAGTGGATCGATGTGGGACAAAGCCGGACTGAGCCGGGGAGATAATATACTCCATTACTAAAGAAAGCCTGATTGCAATCACCTTAGCCAATATTTTATGATCCAGGTTCAACAGTGAAAGGGGCCTATATGAACCACGCAGCAAAGGGACTTTGCCAGGTTTAGGAAGCAGAATAATGACGTCCTCCCTAAAGGTGGGAGGGAGAGTACCTTTATTCAACGCTTCCGTGTATACCTCTATCAGTCGTGGGACAAAATATCTTTGTACGCCTTATAAAAATCAGCAGAAAACCCATCTAGTCCCGGAGCAGAGGAACCCCGGAGCGCCTCTATTGCCTCCACTGCATTTTCTTGGGATATGGGAAAAGCCAGGAATTCCTACATATATTTCTCAAAATAAACGAGCGCGATTTCGGATAAATAATCTTCCTGAGCGCTGAGATCACTGCCTATTCTAGAGGTGTTTAGGGTTTTAAAGTGGGTCAGGAATGTGTCACTTATCTCCGTAGTGGAGGACACCAACTGGTCATTTGAGTTTCTGATTTCGGTTATGTAAGCTTTGCTATAAGGGGGACGGAGTATGTGTGCCAGTATTATGCCAGGGCGCTCACCTTCACCATACCTCCTAGCCGTGTAGTGCTTACCCAGGTATAATAGTTCCCTCTCCGCAGCATCACGGAAATCTACCAACAGAGCCAAGCGCTGAGTCTCCACTTCAGCTGAGGCGCACTCAAGCAACTCCATATCCAAGGCCGCTATTTCCTTCTCAATGAAGGATAGGGTATTACGCAGGTCCTTTAGGATGACCGCATTTTTGGCAATACAAACCCCCTGAATATACGCTTTAAAACCCTCCCATAACACTGCCCATGTATCCACCGACCCAGTATTGATGTCAAAATAGTCCTCTATGGCAACCCTCACCTTCTCGAGAAACACCTGGTACTGAAGTGCCCCCACGGGAAATCGCCATTGTCTCTTGAAGCCCCCAGGACTAGGGATAGCAAGCCACAGCACCACAGGAGAGTGATCTGAAAAGGTCAGTGGCAATGTATCTAGTGCCCGTAACCAGCCAGCAATTCCCGTTGAAACCAACCAGTAATCAATTCTGGTCCAGGTGTCATGGAACCCAGAGTAGTGAGTGTATGAAGTGGTAGCCAGGTTGTGTGTGCGCTCTGTGTCTACCAGAGAGAATTGCCAGCAGATATCCTGTAATGCAAGGCGAGAGCGGGTTTTGGTGTTCAGCGAGGTGGAGGTGCTGTCTCTTGTAAGATCTAATAATAAATTAAAATCATCCCCCATAATGATCAGACAGGGGTTTAATGCCAACAAGTGCACTTGTAATGAATGATGGAACTTTGGGGAATCGACATTAGGACCATATATTCCTATTACTGCAAGAAAGTGACCCATTAAAGTGCCTGTAACAATCAATAAACGGCCTTCACCGTCATCTATCACTCTACTCAGTGAGAAATGGAACCTTTTATGGATAATAATGGCTACCCCTCTAGCGTATCTGCTGTAACTAGAAAATTATCTATGTGCTCCCCAGCTTGCTGCCATTGGTGGAGCGTTGGATTTGAACAAGTGTGTCTCCTGTAAGCAGGCAATATCAATGTTATGTTGTAAGATGTAATTGAGCACCTGGCATCTTTTACGGTTGATATTCAAGCCTCTAACATTCCATGACATAAGGGACAGCCCTGAAAGACCAGGCAAGTTATCTAACTGTGCCATTCTAGGATTAAAACAGTGATCATGTGATTGCAAAAGCTAAACAAACACCATAAAACAATGACCTGTGTACCAATCCCCAGACCACGGTGAACAAACTGCAAGAGTCCCCACCCACCCAACACCCAGCCTCACCCTTTCCCTAGCGAGGCAAAACCATGCCCCACGGACCATCTGACAATGCCAATGGAATGTTCATGTAGATGTGAAAACAGCACAGACCCACCATAATCTTTGCGAATACAAAAACCAAAACAAGGTATACACCACGAGGTGGGGCAACGCCACGTCGGCCGGACAACCAAGAGTATGACTACAGTAAATAGTAGAAAAACCGGAGAGTTAAGCATACTTTACAGAAAACTCAAAGCTCAAAGAAGGATCATCCAGTCCCAGTGTTGGAGAAGAGCTCCATGCTGGCTTCAGAGCCGCTTCGAGGAGGAGACGTGACACACGCAGCTGCCGCCGCTCCATTGTTATCTTTCTTGTAGTTGTGGCAGAACTCCTGCGCTTCATTCGGGGTATCAAATATGCGTGATCTGCCGCCCACATCTACCTTAAGCCTGGCTGGATATAGCATTCCGTACCGAAACCCCAGATTCCATAGAGTGGCCTTTACTCCATTAAATTTGCAGCAAGCGTCTTGGACCAAGACTGTGAAATCCGGGAAGAACAATAGCTTATTCCCTTGCCACTGTATTTCGCCACATTCATGGGCGGCACGCAGTTCGGTGTCCCTGTCTCTGAAGTTCATAATTCTCGCAATGATGGGTCTCTGTAGAAGGCCAGGGTTGAGACGGGGGCCTAACGACCTTTGAGCTTGTTCCACTACAAACCCCTGAGTAAAGTCCTCCCTGCCAAACAAATCAGATAGCAATTGTTCCACGAAAACATCCTTGCAACCTGTATTGGCCGTTTCTGGTATCCCAAGGATACGCACGTTGTTGCGCAGACTGCGCGCTTCCAAGTCCTCGTTCTTGTTCGCCACCTCCTTCAAGATTCGTTCCACCCTGTCAAATCTTTTCTGTGACTGAGCCGCGCCATCTTCCACATCCAATATCCGAGCCTCCGCCATATCCAAGCTCCGGTCATGTGCCTGAACCGTGGAGCTAATTTCTGCCAGGCTTTTATCCAGGGCCCTAAATCCTGCTCTCATTTCATGTAGCATTGCAGCTGTGAGAGACGGAAGATTCTCCAAGTCGTCTGCTCTATGAGCTCCATCTGCCATGTTGGCGGGCTCTTCGGTCGCGTTCTCTGTGACCTTCTCAAAGGACAGAGTCTGTTGCTTAGGATCTTTGCCTCAGGGTAGTGTATTTCACCACTAAGGGAAGGCCCAATGCGGCAAGAACGCGGTCTTGGAGCAGGTGTGGCGAAAAGTCCCCGCACAGGCTGGGCGGTCTTATATGGCAGTAGAGGTAGCTCACCTGGTGAGCAGTCCGCCAAGCTCAAGCTGCACCCCCGGCCCAGGGCGATATGAACATGCAGTGTATGATCAATCAGCAATCCGGCCTCCTTGCCGCAGTGTGCCTGTAGTGCAGATCTGGAAGGTCCACCTGTAAGGAGAGTCAGATCATGCCCCAGACAGAGAGAGAGAGCCGCCGGCTTAATAGGTCTGCCAACCGTCACTGTTGTCTCATGGCCACCCACAGTCTCCAGAAGGGTCTTATGGACAGCGCAACCTCCCCAAGCTCTCCAGGGAGAGGGAGCGGTAGGCGCGCCGGGCAGCGTTGAAGGCTATTACGCCGCACTGTGCAGGTGAACAACCTCTGGTGGAGCGCTGATGCTGGGAGCCTTAGCAGTGGTAACCATCGGCTGATAATGAGAGGAGCAGGTACTGAGTGTCATGTATGCCCACCGCTACCTGTTCAGAAGGCTGCTTCCTGTTGCCCTCAATAACGGAGTTCCCTCTGCGCACGGCTTCAGGGCTTCAACAGCTGTTCCATCAATGGGCTGGCCATGCCCGGACATCGGGCCTGAAAAGGGAGGAGGGAACCAGCGCCACCCAGCCAGACCCACAGCCGCACCGGCTCTGGGAACGGAACGAAGCAGGCAGCTCCCGCGTGCTGCCGCAGCCCCAGGGCCGCACTGGGACCAGAAGGCCCTGTCCCCAACACGGTCCCTTGGCGAGGCCGCAGGCGCATACCAGTGTGCAGCCCAAGGCAAGAGGAGGGGTGAGGGGGGCAGCCACGCAGCTAATGGGGGAGCAAAACCAGCAAAGGGTACCGGCAGGCGGCCCCCACTCACCTCACAGCCCATGTACCGCAGCTTCCACGTCGGTGCCAGCAAGGCGCAGGCTCCGTCCTCCGGGACTCAGGGCTCCCCTGCGCAGTCACTGGGAATTACAGATTGCAGCATCGCAGCGGCTCATGACCGATGTCGCTGTGTTCCTCTTCTCCTCATGGGCACATCGGTGAGTTTTCTGAATTAAAAAACGGAGCTCATCACAATGAAAACAAGCTCTTGATGTGCCCCTGCCGACGGAGCTTCAATCCCAGGCGGCCATCGTAGACACCTGCGTGGCCACGCCCCCAGTCTCCTGCATGCGTTGGCAGTGAAGAGTGATGGAGACATTTTTGCTTATTGCCTCTCTTATCTTCATGGTCAAGACATGTCCCCTTGCACAATCTTCCAGAAAAGTTCTAAGGTATTCATGGTAACATTTTGCAATGAATTCCAAGGCACGAGTCTGCCACTCATTCCTCTTGTACAGAGGTAGCTGTTAGTTAAGGGATGTGTGAAGGTGTTCGGTGCATAAGTGGAAGAAGCGTCTTTGACTGCTTATGGCTAGAGACTGGCAACCTTTTGGTGTGATTAAGAGGAACACTGCTGCCGGGTCATTCAATGGCCATTTCCATGATGTTTTGTGTGAGGGCAACAATGTTCTCTTTGTCATTTTTGTCTTCCTCCTATTTCTTGTCTTGTTCCTGCTCCTCCTCCTTCTTTTCTTGTCGGACAGCGCTCGCCACTGACATTGGTGCTTGAAGGAGAATTGGATTCTCTCGTCAGATTGCTGCCGTCCAGTGCATATAGAGTGTTCTGCTGATAGAGATCGCAGGTCACCCCGGCTAATAATCTTACCATACACGTACCAGGCCCATATAATTCCAATTTATCATATGCATCAATAGGGTGACCTTGCACTCTACTACCAGTAACCCTGGTTCCTTCCTATTTATTCCTGGTGTACCCGACTTACCAATCCACCGTTACGGGTACCTATGACCACAATGGATCAGGGAGCTAGCTGTGAACGGAAAGCAGGCAACAAAATATCCACTTTTATATTTCTGTGTATTCATAAAATAAACACAAACTCAGGAAGTTGAAAGGTTTTATCTAATTTTCAGATTCGGAGAGCATACAATTTACCACCAAGAGGCAGTCAATGATTAAAATAACGAACAGCACATAACCATAAAGAAAGAAAACTAAGGCAACCATTTATGAGTCTATAGGAAAGTGAGAACAAAATGAAATAATGCTAAGCAGATTTGTGAATAAATAACTCTGAAAAGGGGGTAAACTTAGATACGAACTAGATTTTTACTATTGGTGAAGTACTTCAAGAGTGGATAAAAGACTGGAAACTATATATCTATGGGGGAAAAAGTGGAACATACTATAATTCTAGCATTTACTGCTTTAAATCAGCTTACAGGAGAAATTTATAGGACCACATCTATATTTTATAAACAGTATGGAGAGTTGTGCTTAAAGGAAGGGTAACATAGGAACATGCTAACAAAATAGCAATAACGTATGAGCTTTTATTCAGTAGCTTTGCGAAAGCATGGAAAATCAATTATGCGCAAGAATATGTCTTTATTAAAGCAAAAGACAGAAAATAGAAGTGCAGTATAGAGTTTCAGGGCTATATATTTACCTAGAATGGTGCGAAGACCAACCCTGGCCACGGATCAGTCGAAGACAGGAAATACCCCAAGGAAGGACAGTCAATCTATGGGACAGCAGGAGCAGAATGGACACCCCAGGACAGGACAGGAAAGCCAGATTAGGATCAGGACAGGACCACCAAGGCACGACCAGCACCCGCAGTTTGGAAGCAACGCCTGCGCTCCACCCTCGCTGCAGCTATCGGCCAGAACCCCGATTGGGTTATCGAACTCCCCAGCAAAGTGCTTCGCCAGCACTTAACGTTTAGTAAAACCTTCTTGAGTCTATGGTATATTTCGGACAGAGTGCTCCGCAGCACCTCTGTATCAGTCACCTATTGAGTGCGTTGGGTCAGTGACAGGTCAGCTATTCGGACAAGTCGGACAATTTCTCTAGCTAAACCTAGGCTAGTTATACTGTTTTCGGGTCAGTGTACCACCCCCCAAATGTTGCAAGTGTCAGAATCCCCAATTTCGATTGGTCCCAAAGTAGGATAGGTCAACACACCAATCATATTCGTACTCTACAAGCCTAAATTTGCATGCTCTGGGACCGCCTAGTGATTTTGGGGTTCTCACGAGATATTCGATAGAATACAGTAGAGAAATAACAATTGTAGCAACTGAGGAACAGTTCTGCTCCATCCGGCTGGGTCAGAGGTTGCGTTCACAGGAGCATCTTGACTGTGGCTGCCAGCTGGCTGAGTTCCACTGCTCAAGGTTGCCTTCTCTCTGCCTGCGTGACATGCGCAGTAGGGACCCTCAAATTGGTTTGCGTCTCCCTCAGACCCCCAATATCGCAGTACATGAAAAATAAGCGAAAACAAATTAAACATAGAATATAAATGAAATCATCGTATATCATGAATAGCTACTTTATACTTTTTACTGTAAAAATATACTATGCCATTACGAATTAGTGCAACAGACAATAACACGGAAGCATCAGCGCAAGCTTCACCATGTGAGTATACAGACAGCCATCTTAGAGGCAAGTGCGCAGGCGCAAGAATTCCCACCAAAACTGCAAGTACGTCACGTCACGTGAGTGTGACTAACGCATGCGCAGAAGAAACCCATCAAGCGGCGGCCATTTTAGGAACGAGGGTTATTTGAATTAGTAAACACATAGGCAAGCGTCACTATGATACACGAACATCAAAAAATAAAGGAAAATTAATAAAACGTACAGATTGAGTTATAGGATTATAAGTTATTCGAGGTTCTTGATTTCAAGCAAGTCGCGTAATATGCGAAATCTTGCTCTATCAATCCCCTCTTTGATGATATTTACTATCATCACAACTAATGGAACCAGATGCCAACTTTTCAAACTTTGTGCATTTCAATCTCTTCCAACATTCGATTCAATTTCTCTTTCACATCTTTATTAGGGTGAGAATTTTTCATCTTTTTGTAAATCTGATTATTTAAGTCTACTAATTCCAGTTCATCCACACTCCGTTTCACACCTCTCCTATTCACAGTGTACTTCTTTGTGTGTTTGCGACATTTGCAACAGACAAATATGAGGAATATAACAAAACCTATCACTCCAATTGGCATCAGTACCGTAAACAATAAACCTTTACCTAAATTAGCAAACCAATGACCTACAGCGGAGAGACCATCAGTCAGTCTCTTCCAGGCACTATCAACCTCCAGTGGTTTGAGTTCCTTTTCCAAATTTGTAATGTTCTTTACATACCTTTTGAGTTGCACACTTTTATCAGGTATGTAAGTGCAACAATGTTGCGCTTTCAACATTCTGCAGACTCCGCCCTCTTTTGCTAATAGAGTATCAAGGGCAAGTCGGTTCTGTAAAACCATTGATCTGATCGCAACCATTTCGGTATTGACCAACAGAAATCCATGAGCTGTATCAGTAGACAGCACATCCACTATTGTGGATAATTTGCAAATTCTGTGTGTATTCAGAACCAATCCCACTCCAGGTATCAGTGCACTAAAAATACTGCCCATTATTTCACCTACGCTTTCTCTTTTACTACGCACTAAGCCATTAGTGTTTTCATTGCTTCCAGCAATTTCATTCACATGGTATATTTTTGGGAAGACAATGCCAAAGTAGCAGCTTCCATACCAGTGATCCGGCAATTTGAATTAAGCCTTGTTTCCACATATATATTAAATTCCGGGAAACACAGGTTCTGACCCATTTTTGAAACCCCATCCTCCAATTACCTTGTAATTGTGTTCACATTGACTGGAACCAATGAAAATGTTATTATAATAACTAGTCTTTTCGCGGTGAAGACAGAGTTTCCCTTTTCTCTCGAAATCCAGCAACAAAGCAGGACCCGCCCCACCATTTGAGGTGCTTTCCATGTTTTCAGCCCATTTAGGAGTTTTCTGTCTTTTGTCATTTGCCTTTCTTTGGAAACTCTCCCTTCTTTTCTCTGCCATGTTTAGAAACATTTTCTCTTGTTCATGTAATGAACAGGTCAAGTTATCTCTGTGTGCTTCATTTAGATCTATGGTACCTATAGTCAGAAAGTATTCTCCCATATAACGTGTAACGTCACTTTTAGTATGTACAGGATTCAGATTTCCACGTATTGGAAGTTCAGAAAATATCAGTCTGAGTTAGAGTAGTAGTATTGTAACGGTCCTCTTTTGTAAAATAAGCTAGCTAAAATACTACAGGAAATCGCATAGGTCAAGTGCAGGTGATGATAAGTCACGCCTTCAGCTACAGAAGTGGGTAGCTTCATGCAGACATAGCAGTCTTCTATCTCCATAGTTTCTACGTAATGTACTAACAGGTTTGCAAATACATTTAGATGAGTCTGGTTCTTAACTCCATGATAATGTAGTCCTTCCTCATCTGGTGCTTCTAAGTCTGATTTTGTTTGCCTAAGTGCTTTTTCACGTCTCTCTACCCTTCGTGTTGTCAGTTCTTCAGTGTCAGTTGTTGCAGTCTGTGTAGGGTCAATATTAGTATTTTTGCTCACCATATAAGGAATGAAAACTGTTAGTCCTATCCAAACTATTAATACTATGGCTATACTACATATACATACTTTGCAGCATGTTTTGCAACAATTGCGTTTAGGTCTTCCATTCACACTTGAATCAGACATTTTCGTTCAGAAGAAGTTTCTCAACCCCTCTTTGTAACCTTGCACAGGTAGCTTACACTGCGCAATTTCAGGTTGGTTCGTCTTCTTCGGCAGAATGATCAGCTGTCTGTTCTTCCTCACTTTCGTCAGTTATATCAAGATCCTCAAATTCCTCCAAGATCAAATAAGTCCATTCAGGATCTTGATATTTTTCGTTCAGTCTTTTTATTCGATCACTTCTTCTTTTGGAGCTTTCTCCAGCATGCTCTGCTATACGGGAACTTTTTCTTCTTTGCTCAAGGTTTTCTTCTACTATTTTCAGTCTTAGTCTCAGTCTCTTGATATATCTGGGTTCGATATTTTTCTTTTTCTTGAGTCTTTTAGCCGGCACTGTGATTTGGTATTCTTCTAATGCTCTTTTATTTTCGTTTGTTTGTGGCACTTTTGCTTCTGCTTCTTCCCTTCCTGTCTGACTAGTCCCAGGTCTTGTCTCTATTTCTTCTGCCTGGTTACTAAGCTGGCCTTGTTCAGGTGTATACCGGATTTGACTTTTGAGCGTTTCAATTTCTGTGTCCTGAACACGTTCGTCTAATTTTATCTGATCCTGTTCAAGCACTTCGAACCCTTGATTTTCTTCTGCTTGAACCTTTACACTAGTTCTGGTCTGTCCCTTTTAAATTTCAGGAGTTTGTGGAGGTGTGTCGATCACTTGCTCTGTCCCTATCTGATCTTCTTCTCCTTCAGATTATACATAGATTTCGATAATCTGATTGTCTTCGCCTGTGCCTGTCTCGTCCTCACTATTCCATTCTCTGTCTGCATATGTTTGACTTCTTGTTCTGATTGGGCCGTCAGTTAGATCGATTATGGGTATCCACTCATCTCGACTGGTGCTCGGTTGTTCTTCATCAGCTACTTCGGAACCCACGTGTGGAGACTCCTCAGCTGGGCAACCTTCAGCGTCAGTCTTCTCGTCTCTGATCACCTTCTGGGTATGGCTGGCATGGATCCACTTTGAAACGCCGGCACACTTCACCGCTGTCGTGGTCACCAGTATTACTTGGCGTTGTTTTCCCCACTTCGGTGCAAGGCAATTGGTACGAGTATGCTTCTTTATCACAACCCAGTCACCCAGAACCAATTTATGGACTGGAGTTGTTGGCTTGGCGACGGCGTCTTCCCCAATCTGGCGAGAAATAGAACGTACTTGGTCACCCAGTTGCTTGCAGTACTCAAGTACCAAATCATCAGTAATGTTTATCAGTTTATGTCCTGGTACCCATGCTTGTCTCATCACTCTTCCCATCAGGATCTCATGGGGGCTCAGGCCTGTTTTTCGGTCTGGAATACTTCTGAGTCCCATCAGAACAAGAGGTAAAGCATTTATCCAGTTCATGCCTGTAGATTCACACATCTTTCCTAATCTCGATTTTATAGTGCCATTTATTTGTTCCACCACTCCAGAAGCCTCTGGACGATATGCACAGTGCAGCTTTTGTGTGATCTTGAATGCTTTACAGAGCTGATCGATTACCTCATTCTGAAAATGTCCGCCTCTATCTGATACAATTGTGACTGGAACCCCGAACCTAGGTATTAGTTCCTGCAGTAACAATTTGGCTACAGTTATGGCGTCATTCTTTTTGGCAGGGTAGGCTTCCACCCATTTTGAAAATAGGCAGACAATGACAAGGACATATCTCATTCCCTGACAACGGGGCAGCGTGATGAAGTCAATCTGTACTCTTACAAAGGGACCTCCTGATTTCCCAATTTTCCCCAATTCAACTACTGTTCTTTTCCCAGCGTTGAACTGCTGACACGTCAAGCACCTCTGGCAGAGTGACTCTGCTACTTTCCTGAACTTCGGATTGTACCATGTTTGTTGGAAAACCAGAACCATGGCGTCCCTACCAATGTGTGAATCTCCATGTATTAACCTGGCCATTGAAGCAAGCAGATGTCTAGGCAACACAGGCATACCATTAGGGCCCACAATGACACCATCCTCACTCCTCTGTCGACAACCAAGTTTCCTCCATTTTTCCTTTTCTTTTGATGGCACAGCATGCTGCCAATCTTTCAACTCTTCCCAGGTAGGCACATCCTCAAACACCATAAGTTGGCAGCTGTTTCCAGTTCCCCCCAATTTAATATTTACAGACATGCGATATCTGGCACAATGTTGGGCCACTTCATCAGCAAATCGATTTCCTAAGGTCACATGATCAGTGCCGGATTTGTGAGCAGCACATTTGACTACTGCCAATTCTTTTGGTAATTGGATGGCCTCCAGTAAATCTTGTACAACTTTTCCATTTCTGATGGGAGTACCTGAAGAAGTCAGAAACTCCCTCTGTAGCCACAATTGGCCGAAGTCATGCACAACCCCATAACAGTATTGACTGTCAGTATATACTGTTATTCTTTTGTTTTTCCCAATTTTACAGGCTCTTGTTGATGCAATCAATTTGGCTACTTGTGCAGACTTCACTCCAAATAAACAGGATGCTTCTTCAAATTGTTTTACTGAGACTACAGCATAAGCAACACTTAGGCCTACAAGTTCGTGTCTCATACATGAGAGATCCACGAACAGTTCTTCATCTTCCACAGGCAAGGGCACTTCCTTGATGTCTGTGCGTGGTTTAGTACTAAATTCTGTTAGGTCAATGCAATCATGCTCGTCCTCTCCCTTTGCTTCTGCAGTCATTGAATCAGGTAGCAAAGTGGCTGGATTCAGAATGTTGCACCTAGTAATGACTACATTCGCAGCACCCACGAGAATCCTCTCGTATTTAGTCAGCCGACTAGGGGTGAGATACTGAGTTTTAGTTCTGGCCAGTAAAATCACAACTGCATGTGGAACATACACAGTTACAGGATGTCCCATAACAATATATTCACTCTGTTCTAGACTCGTGCAAGTTGCAGCTACTGCCTTCAGACATCCGGGTAATCCAGCAGCTACTGGATCCAAAGTGGCAGAAAAATATGCCACTGGACGCCTAGTCAAACCATGCTCCTGAGTTAGGACTGACAGTGCACAATTATCTCGTGTGTCACAGAATAGTGCAAACTCCTTGGAATAATCAGGCACCCCTAGAGCAGGGGCTGTACACAGACATTCTCGTAATTTCATAAATGCTGTCAAGCTTTCATCATCCCATTCCACTGGGTCTTTTGCTCCTTTCTTTGTCATTTTTATCAAAGGCTTTGCCAGGACTGCAAATCCCACAATCCATTGCCTGCAGTAACCTACCACCCCAAGGAACATTCTGACTTCTTTCTGAGTACGGGGTAACTGCATGTTCCGAATTATTCTGACTCTCTCTGAGGTAACCTTTTTGATGCCTTTTTCTATCTGGTGTCCCAGATATTTTACTGACTTTGTACAGAACTGCAATTTATCAGGAGATACTTTATGTCCTTTTTCGCCTAGGTGATTCAGTAAGGCAATGGTGTCAACAACACAATCTCTCTGACTTTTAGACGCTACCAAGAGGTCGTCTATATATTGTACCAAAACAGATTTTCCCGGTAAGACTAAAGATTCGAGGCACTTTTTCAGAATCTTATTAAAGATCGAGGGGCTCTCTGTGTACCCTGGAGGGACGCGATTCCAAACGAACACGTGACTGTCGAATGCAAATGAGAAAAGAAATTTGCTGTCTGGATGCAATGGGATCGAAAAGAATGCGTGACATAGGTCTATCACAGTAAACCACTCACCATCCCAGGGAATCTGATATAAGATCACTGCTGGGTTTGGAACAATAGGACAGCAAGGAACGACAATCTTGTTTACCTTTCTCAGGTCCTGCACTACCCTATACTTGCCACTAGGTTTCTTGATTCCAATTATTGGTGAGTTACATGGACTACTCATCACTTCTTGTATGATGTTTGCTTCTATCAATCTTTTTATTTCAATGGCAACTCCTGCTCTCACTTCTGCACTCATTTTGTATGGCTTGGTATTGGGTTAAACTGCATTTTCTTTCATAGCTATTTTTATTGGGTCTACATTTGCCATTAAACCTACATCCTTTCCAGTAAAGTCCCATACTTCTGGTTTCACTGTCTTTCGGAGTTCTTCGGGTAAATCTTGTATAGTCATTTGTTTAATTTCTGAGTCTGGTCTGATTAACATTAACTTGTATATGCCATCCTCGTCTGGGGTTTGAATTTCGACGCCTTTTCGTGTACAAAAGATGGCGCAGTTCATTTTGCACAGCAAATCACGTCCCAGTAAGTTTACTGGACTGGTATCACACACTACAAATCTATGCATTTCTTTGAAATTCCCTATTGTGATCTCCATGGGCTTAGTAACTGGGGTACTAATCAATTGATTAGACACGCCCACTACTTGGATTGCTTCTCCCGAGAGGGGTAGGTTTGGAACGTCCGCTGTTCTCACAGTAGAATGGGTAGCACCAGTGTCCAATAGAAAAGTGACATCATTTCCGTCAACCTTTCCTTCAATGTATGGCCCTGACTGGTCTACCGGCAAGGAGGCACCAAGTACACACTCCTTGTCCTCCCCTCTCAGGCCCCGTCAGTATTGATCGTCACAGAGAAAAGTGTCATTCAACAAAAATTGCGAAGTTGCTGCATTTCTATCCTCATTGCCTCCCCAAATTTCTATATCATCACCCTGTGGTGTTTTCCCTTTATAATTCGGCTTTGGCGCTCGGGGTAATTGACTTGCCTTTACCTGATGCTGGGTCTTTCTTTGTTTCTCATTCTGCGTCTGTGGAGTTAAATCAGTGGTTTGGGGGTTACCATGCTGTAAATATGGACATTCGTCTCTTCAGTGCCCGATTTCTCCGCACTGGTGACAGGGAAATTTCTTTTTAGCTTCTTCTCTGCTCATTTTTACTTTGGGCTTCCCTCCACCCCCAGAGCCTTGATTTTGGGTATTTTTATTCATTTTATTCAGTTGCTTTTCCTGTTGTTCTGCCAACTTTACCTGTGCCCACATAACCTTCTCTTTCAAGGCCTTTCGTTTGTCTGCCATCTCATCCTCGCAATACTTTGCATATCGTAAAACCTCATCCATTTTCTTAGACTGCCAACAAATTTTATTGTCTTTGATCCACTGGCAAATTTCAGGTCTTAAACCGTTTACAAACCTGTAAATGAAGTGGGTCATATCCTTCATCTCGATATTATCTATACCACTGTATGTTTTAAACACCTGTAACAGTCTCTCATAAAAGGAGTGCACAGTCTCATCCCTTTCCTGCGTGGTTCTATCTATCTTGGTCCAATCTGTTTCCTTTGCAGGCACCTTTTTCTTTAAGTGTAACATGACCTGGTCGTATTTTCTCATCACCTCATCCGAGGGAGCACCAGTAACAGGGTCCCTGGTGTATTCTTTATTAGGCCAATCAACGGCAACCTTGCATTCGGTCCATAAATCCACAGGAACCACTATGTCGAAAAACCCATCCAGGTCTTTCCACAAGCACTTTTGCACCTTTACAAACCTTTCCACCTGCCTGTACCAGTCCACAGGCTTTTCTCGTAATTTGGGAAAGTCATTGGTAAAGGACACAATATCCTGTCTGGAACATGGAACGTGCACGTATTTTCCACCTGGCACTTCACGCATAAGGTATAATTGCTCTGGCTTTTCTGCTTCTTTTAGAACAAACTCAGAAGACGTCTGTTTAGATCTAGCCTCATCTTTTTTCTTTGCCCACCTGGCTTTCCATTTTTCTACGTCTCCCCATTTTTGCAACACAGTCAATAGTTCTTTGATCTGTGCCTTTTTCCCGGACACATTCATGTTTTCCAGATCTTTGTCTGAGAAATCAGCTCTATAGGGTTTTTGTAACGGCTTCGATTTTGAAATATCTATTCCCATACTAGCCGCAGTGTCTGTTAGTTTCTCATGGAGCACTCTGGTATTTCGGGTAAAACTCCTACAGATGAACAGCAGCTCTTCCTCGGAATAGGTATTTAATCTGCCTAACCCCACATTTCCTGCCATCAGTTCTTCCATTTCTACTCTCAGCTTGTAGATATCTAAAGGTTTCGACTGAGGAGTTTGTTTTTCTAACTCTCGACTCCACCTTTCAATCTCTTCAGGAGTCACCAACATGACACTCTTGGTACCCGAAGTTGATTCCATTTGAATCTCCCTCGTATTGAAAGGATTATGTCTTTTCTGTAACCTTTTCCCGGCATCCCTGATGGGCAAATCCATTAACGAGACCTCAGACTCACATTCACTTGTCTGGTCATCCACGATTAAGGGCTCTGGTCTCGGCTGTGCTATAACTGGGGTAATAACTGGAGTCTTCGGACTCCCCTGTCTATCCCCATACAACGGAACCACTGGTCCAATCGTTACCGGGATTGTCAAAGCCTCAGGACTTGTATTTAACTGGGAGATTTTCTGAATTATCTCGGCTCTCTGTTTGGCTAGAGCCTCTCGCTCCTTTTCCTCCAGTAACCTGTCTAATGGTTTATCATGTAATACCTGCGGGGTCAAAGTTGGAGCATAACTCGGGGCAGTGGGATGCGTTTCACTTGGTCCTTCACCATAATTAGGTTTTGGGAACAAACTTCCTGTGCCTAGGGATCTTGGTTCTTCCTCATACGGGGGTCTTGAGAACGGAATTCCTGAAATTGAGGGTCTTGCCTCACCTTCGTAGGGAGGTCTAGAGCAGAAGTCTCTTTCTCTTGAGTATCTTGACTCCCCACTAAATTGTGTTCTTTGACGGATATCTCTAGCACCTATGGGTCCTAAACCCTCGTTATAGGGAGGTATTTGACAACCTTCTCCTATACTTACAGATCTGGCCTCCTCCCGGGGAGGAGGTCTTCGAAAATTATCCCCTTCACTAGAGGGTCGGGGTCCTTCATTATAAGGAGGCGGACTTCTCATAAACATGTCATCTAATAATTCATCATCCGACTCCCCAATGGGCACCCAATGTTTGCATTTTTCTGTCTTCTTCTCCCCCGCAGGAGGAACACCCATTGGCATCATCGGAAACAGACCTTCTACAATCATATTCTGTCTCCATTGTTTCATCTTTTTATCTCGGGTCTCTTGCTTCAATTTTGGATAAAATTTTGTCAACCCTTTATCCAATCGGGGCTTGTCTCTTTCAAAAGCCTCGATCTCCCATTCCTCTAGGGCTTCGTACTGCGTTAATCTAGGTCTGGGATGTAAATCATTCATCCTGGTTCTTAAATTAAATAGAATTCTGCCATTAAAGGTACCTTCTAATGGGAAAGCCAAAATCCCATCATCCTTTGTGTATTCCACCCAATTTTCCAACCACACACAAGAGTGGTACCCTTTATCAAACATCATGAACGATGCGGGAGTATTAGGTGGCGGAATGACAACACCTTCTCTGGTTCTAATCCGTTTGTCTTTTTTGAAATAATTTTTCACCTTGTTTACAAGTGACAACTTTCTGTTATTTCCGTACATAATGCTAGTGTTATGTCCTTTCCACTGATCGTTTTCAAACCCTAAATGTCGTGGATCAGGTCTAGTATTCGGTCTATACGTGTGCTATATATACTTTCCTGCGAGCGACTTTGTTTACAAATCACTCCCAATCCAAATGCGTCTTTTATTTTCGTGCAACCAATCAAGTGCACGGGTTCAAATAATTTCGACCAATAGGTGCGCGGCGTTTTCGCGAGACAGGTTCTCACGCTTTGGCACTCACCCCTCCTTTACAATTCCAGCTCCGCTACACACCCGCTGCGTCTACCAATCCCAGCGCGGCACAGAGTGATGACAGAGCAGCTCCGCAACTGACTCCCTCCCTCACAAGGTAACGGAAACTTAATTTCTCTTTAAAAGTGCAAGTGCTTTTGTTATTTAACAACGAATACACATTCGCCACTGTACTGGAGTGTCTAGAAAGGAAAGATACTTTTTACTGCAAATAAACTTCTTCTGTCTACTTTTCACACACTACGGATAGATCTCTTCCGCCTACCCTTCACTCAAGCATTAGAGAACCTACTACTCCTTTTGACTCATCCACTTTTTTTTCGGGATATATACTAAGTCTAAAGTTTCACTAGCGAACCCCTTTGCTGTCACTCAAGCTTCGATGAACCTGCTACTCCTTCCGGTGTGACCCTTACTAGGTTATATCACAATAGAAGTTTTGCTAGCGATCTCGTCGCTATCATTTATTCAACATATATTCAGAAAACCCTAATTAGTGCTTCCAGTTCTGCCTAACCTGCACTAACTTTCCTAGAGCCAGTGACCTCACCACGGCGTGGATTCTCTTTCCACCCGCTATTCAATTCCCCGGGGATTCCAGACAAACATCAAACACTTTACTAACGAGTGGGTTAATACATATATCAGTATAATAATAAGAAAAACAATTTAAAACATTTCATAATTTTTCAAAGCAAACATTTCACGTGATTGATCAAGTCCCAAAATTTGTTTACCTTTTTAGCAGCAAAAACATTTTTTTTTAGCAGCATCCAGCCTATCTAACTTAGCTAGTCCTACTTAACGCTAACTAGTCCCTAACCATAGCTCTGGTACCAGAAAATTACTGATAGAGATCGCAGGTCACCCCGGCTAATAATCTTACCATACACGTACCAGGCCCATATAATTCCAATTTATCATATGCATCAATAGGGTGACCTTGCACTCTACTACCAGTAACCCTGGTTCCTTCCTATTTATTCCTGGTGTACCCGACTTACCAATCCACCGTTACGGTTACCTATGACCACAATGGATCAGGGAGCTAGCTGTGAACGGAAAGCAGGCAACAAAATATCGACTTTTATATTTCTGTGTATTCATAAAATAAACACAAACTCAGGAAGTTTAAAGGTTTTATCTAATTTTCAGATTCGGAGAGCATACAATTTACCACCAAGAGGCAGTCAATGATTAAAATAATGAACAGCACATAACCATAAAGAAAGAAAACTAAGGCAACCATTTATGAGTCTATAGGAAAGTGAGAACATAATGAAATAATGCTAAGCAGATTTGGGAATAAATAACTCTGAAAAGGGGGTAAACTTAGATACGAACTAGATTTTTACTATTGGTGAAGTACTTCAAGAGTGGATCAAAGACTGGAACCTATATATCTATAGGGGGGAAAAAGTGGAACATACTATAATTCTAGCATTTACTGCTTTAAATCAGCCTACAGGAGAAATTTATAGGACCACATCTATATTTTATAAACAGTATGGAGAGTTGTGCTTAAAGGAAGGGTAACATAGGAACATGCTAAAAAAAATAGCAATAACGTATGAGCTTTTATTCAGTAGCTTTGCGAAAGCATGGAAAATCAATTATGCGCAAGAATATGTCTTTATTAAAGCAAAAGACAGAAAATAGAAGTGCAGTATAGAGTTTCAGGGCTATATATTTACCTAGAATGGTGTGAAGACCAACCCTGGCCACGAATCAGTCGAAGACAGGAAATACCCCAAGGAAGGACAGTCAATCTATGGGACAGCAGGAGCAGAATGGACACCCCAGGACAGGACAGGAAAGCCAGATTAGGATCAGGACAGGACCACCAAGGCACGACCAGCACCCGCAGTTTGGAAGCAACGCCTGCGCCCCACCCTCGCTGCAGCTATCGGCCAGAACCCCGATTGGGTTATCGAACTCCCCAGCAAAGTGCTTCGCCAGCACTTAAGGTTTAGTAAAACCTTCTTGAGTCTATGGTATATTTCGGACAGAGTGCTCCGCAGCACCTCTGTATCAGTCACCTATTGAGTGCGTTGGGTCAGTGACAGGTCAGCTATTCGGACAAGTCGGACAATTTCTCTAGCTAAACCTAGGCTAGTTATACTGTTTTCGGGTCAGTGTACCACCCCCCAAATGTTGCAAGTGTCAGAATCCCCAATTTCGATTGGTCCCAAAGTAGGATAGGTCAACACACCAATCATATTCGTACTCTACAAGCCTAAATTTGCATGCTCTGGGACCGCCTAGTGATTTTGGGGTTCTCACGAGATATTCGATAGAATACAGTAGAGAAATAACAATTGTAGCAACTGAGGAACAGTTCTGCTCCATCCGGCTGGGTCAGAGGTTGTGTTCACAGGAGCATCTTGACTGTGGCTGCCAGCTGGCTGAGTTCCACTGCTCAAGGTTGCCTTATCTCTGCCTGCGCGACATGCGCAGTAGGGACCCTCAAGATGGTTCGCGTCTCCCTCAGACCCCCAATATCGCAGTACATGAAAAATAAGCGAAAACAAATTAAACATAGAATATAAATGAAATCATCGTATATCATGAATAGCTACTTTATACTTTTTACTGTAAAAATATACTATGCCATTACGAATTAGTGCAACAGACAATAACACGTAAGCATCAGCGCAAGCTTCACCATGTGAGTATACAGACAGCCATCTTAGAGGCAAGTGCGCAGGCGCAAGAATTCCCACCAAAACTGCAAGTACGTCACGTCACGTGAGTGTGACTAACGCATGCGCAGAAGAAACCCATCAAGCGGCGGCCATTTTAGGAACGAGGGTTATTTGAATTAGTAAACACATAGGCAAGCGTCACTATGATACACGAACATCAAAAAATAAAGGGAAATTAATAAAACGTACAGATTGAGTTATAGGATTATAAGTTATTCGAGGTTCTTGATTTCAAGCAAGTCGCGTAATATGCGAAATCTTGCTCTATCAGTGCGACATCATCCATCAATCAATCAATCAATGACACTTATATAGCGTGCTACCTACCCGTAGGGTCTCAAGGCGCTTGGGGGAGGGAGGGGTGCCGCTACTGCTCGAACAGCCAGGTCTTCAGCTTCTTCCTGAAGGAGAGGTGGTCTTGGGTCTGGCGCAGGTCGGTCGGGAGGGAGTTCCAGGTCTTGGCGGCCAGGTAGGAGAAGGACCTTCCTCCTGTTGTCGCTCTTCGGATGCGGGGGACGGCGGCGAGGGCGTGACTGGTCGATCGGAGATGGCGTTTGGGAGCGTAGAAGTTGAGGCGGCTGTTGAGGTAACTCGGGCCTTGGTTGTGTAGGGCTTTGTGTGCGTGGGTGAGGAGCCGGAAGGTAATTCTCTTGTTGACCGGGAGCCAGTGCAGGTCTTTCAGGTGTCTGGAGATGTGGCTGTGTCTGGGGATGTCGAGGATGAGTCTCGCTGAGGCGTTCTGGATCCGCTGGAGTCTCTTCTGGAGCTTGGCGGTGGTACCGGCGTAGAGGGCGTTGCCGTAGTCCAGTCGGCTCGTGACGAGGGCCTGGGTGACGGTCTTCCTGGTCTCGGTGGGGATCCACCAGAAGATCTTTCGTAGCATGCGTAGGATGTTGAAGCACGCCGAGGAGACGTTGTTGACTTGCCTGGTCATGGAGAGGGAGGAGTCCAGGATGAAGCCCAGGTTGCGTGCATGGTCTGTCGGTTTGGGTGCGGTGCCCAGGGCGGGAGGCCACCAGGAGTCGTCCCAGGCGGAGGGTGAGGAGCCCAGGATGAGGACCTCCGTCTTGTCCGAGTTCAGTTTCAGGCGGCTGGTCGTCATCCACTCGGCTACCTCTTTCATCCCTTCGTGTAGGCTGGCTCTGGCGGTGGCGGGGTCGTTGGTCAGGGAGAGGATCAGCTGGGTGTCGTCGGCGTAGGAGATTATGCTGAGGTTGTGTTGGCGTGCGATGGCCGCGAGGGGGCTCATGTAGACGTTGAAGAGGGTGGGGCTCAGAGAGGATCCTTGAGGGACGCCGCAGATGACTTCGGAGGCCTTTGACTTGTACGGTGGTAGGCGGACTCTCTGTGTTCTTCCGTCGAGGAAGGAGATGATCCATTCCAGCGCCTTGTCCTGGATTCCGACGTTGCTGAGGCGCTGTACTAGGGTGCGGTGGCAGACAGTGTCGAATGCCGCGGAGAGGTCTAGGAGGATGAGGGCCGCTGTTTCTCCGTTGTCCATCAGGGCTCGGATGTCATCGGTGGCGGCGATGAGGGCGGTCTCGGTGCTGTGATTGGCTCGGAAGCCGGACTGTGAGGGGTCGAGGGATCCATTCGTCTCGAGGAAGGCGGCCATCTGCTTGTTGACGGTCTTCTCGATGACTTTGGCTGGAAACGGGAGGAGCGAGATGGGGCGGTAGTTCTTGAGGTCGGTGGGGTCCGCTGTTGGTTTCTTGAGTAGAGCGCTGAGTTCGGCGTGTTTCCAGCTCTCAGGGAAGATGGTGGTGTCGAAGGATGTGTTGATGATGTCTCGCAAGTGGGGTGCGATGACAGCGTCGGCCTTGTTGAAGACGTGGTGAGGGCAGGGGTCGGTCGGTGATCCGGAGTGGATGGAGTTCATCGTGCGGATGGTGTCTTCGGTGCTGATCGGGGTCCAGGCGTGGAGGGTGGTGGTGGGGGGTGGTTGTTCGGTCATGGTGAGCGTTGGTTGGTTGTTGAAGCTGTTGTGTATGTCCGCGATCTTGTTGTGGAAGTATGAGGCGAGGGAGTTGCAGAGGTCTTGTGATGGGGTGATGTCGTTGTTTCCTGCGCTGGGGTTGGAAAGCTCTTTCACGATGTTGAAGAGTTCCTTGCAGTTGTGTGCGTTGTTGTCCAACCGGTCCTTGAATGCTGTTTCCTTGGCGGCGCGGATCAGCTGGTGGTGTTTCCGGGTGGCAAGTTTGAAGGAGGTCCTGTTGTCCGGTGTCGGTTCCCTTCTCCAGACTTTCTCGAGGGCTCGGCAGTTCTTCTTGGAGCTCTTGAGTTCGTCGGTGAACCATGGGGCCTTCTTGCTGCCGGGTCTGCTGGGCGGGGTCTTCAGTGGGGCGAGTACGTCCGCGCAGTTGCTGATCCACTTTGTGAGGTTGTCGGCGGCCTGGCTGGGGTTCGCTGAGCTGGCAGGAGGGTGCTGGCTCAAGGAGGTGGCGAGCTGGTCTGCTGTGATCTTGTTCCAGCTTCTGCGGGCGGCCTGTTGCTGGTGTTGGTGGGTCGTCGTTCTCTTGAAGGTGAAGTGGACGCAGCTGTGGTCCGTCCATTGAAGCTCTGTGGCGTGGCTGAAGTCGATGTCTGTGCTGGAAGAGAAGACTGCGTCGAGTGTGTGTCCGGCGAGGTGGGTGGGGGTGGACACCAGTTGCTTGAGTCCAAGGTTGGCGAGGTTGTCGAGCAGGGTGCTGGTGTTGCGGTCGTTGTTGTTCTCCAGATGGAAGTTGAGGTCTCCCAGGAGGATGTAGTCAGCGGAGGGGAGGGCGTGCGGGCTGACGAAGTCGGCGATGTCCTCGCTGAATTGTGTGCGTGGTCCAGGGGGTCGGTAGATCAGGGTGCCTCTGAGGGTGGTGTTCGGGTTGGTGTGGATCTGGAAATGCAGGTGTTCGGCGCTGGTCAGGGAGTTGTCGGTGCTGGTCGTGAGACGGATGGTGTTCCTGTGGATGATGGCGATGCCTCCTCCCATCTGGTTGGCGTTTCCACCACAATGCCCCCAGACTAAAGATTTCAACAGCTGAAAAGCATAAAATCCATTTGTGCCTACATTTCAACACAGACTTTTAAAAACATGGTTCTGCAAATAAAAAGAAAGTTATTACTATGTGTGCAAAAACTATTTCTATATATATGTATGTATATACTATATATAGATATATATGTGTATGTATATATATATATACTATATATACATATATATGTATATGTATGTATGTATATATATATATATATATATATATATATATATATATATATATATATATATATATATATATATATATTTATATATTTATATATATATATCCTTAGAACGAACAATGTCAATAACTTGCGCTCTCAGTAAGATAGACTTCACGAAAATCCAAGGTTCCAAGGGTGTTTATTCACAACACGTTTCGGCGTACTGCTAAACCTTGTTCACGTGAAATGCTGTGCACAAACAAAAAGCACAGCATTTCACGTGAACAAGGCTTCACAGTAAGCCGAAACGCGTTGTGTAAAAACACCCTTGGAACCTTGGATTTTTGTGGAGTCTATCTTACTGATAGCGTACGTTATTGACATTGTTCGTCCTAAGGATTTAATTTCCCTGCACGCTCCGCCGGGGTGTGCGCCACTTCCCGTGGGTCCCCAGCAGTCGGAAGGAGCATCTTTCTGCAAAATTTATATATCTATATCTATATCTATCTATCTATATCTATCTATCTATATATATTTATACATATATATATCTCTCACTCTATATATATATATATACTGCCAGAACTGTGAAAGCAGCCTACTTAGGGTATTTAATTGAAGACATGCATGAATTACAAACGAACATTGGAACTTACTTAAAGTACATGACTTTCAGCGCACTAAGGACTTCAAATCCCATGAAGCATCAGGAGGCTTGTAAATAGGGAACGCCCACTGAGGGATTTGCATTTAATAAACCGGATATATTAATTAGTGTGCTCATCCAGTGTTGTTTGTGCAGCCCATGAAGAAGGGGCCAGGTGGCCCTGAAACGCGTCGGCACATTGATAAAATGCAGAGCATGAAGGCAAGATGGAAAAATATATGCTGGAGAGCAGAAACGCTGTTGTGTGCTCTCAGATCTTCGGGGTCCGGTCGAGGGTAGATGCAGGTACACAGCGGGTGCCGAGCGTCGAGGGCGGTGTGCCAATTATGTTCCCACCCCCCTCCTGAGACCCATGGTGCGAATTCCTGACACCACAAAAGTGCAGAAACCCTTAAGTTGGAAGCCTCCTAAACCAGGAGTAATTAGGAAGACTTTCGTCTCTTACAAATTTTTCGCACTTTTTTCACTTTTTTGTTAATTTTCACTTTCACGCCCCTAGGTAAGGGTGGGCCTTAGCGCGTCCATTCCACCAGGGTTTAGCACACATAAGTCCTGATGAATGCCAGGTAAAATTACACCGTTTCGTGGCTGAAATATGTTGACTGATACTTAGGAAACTTCCACTCAAATAATTGTGGACATAATTTCCAACACATAATTTTAAACCCTTCCTTAGTGATCATCCGAATAAAGTTATTTTGATACACTACGGACTGTTTTTAACCACTCACCACTCACTAGTTACTTTTCCTTTGCACAACACTGCCTGAATTCACCAACCCACTCCTCAGTAAATCTGGTGTTGTAGCACACCAAAGAGACATTCGGTCTCTTTGGTGGGGCCCGATGATGAAGCATGTCATCACTAGGTGGTAAGTGAGGGCTTTCTAAAAACGTCTTAATTGAAGCCGTTTACTTGCTCCTTTTTGTTGTCTTACGTAATCTAAAGCATTGGACACTCTTCTTTTGTTTATTTGCTATTACCGGGGAATAAGAGTGTCACTCTACTCTCCCTACTTCTCCTTTTGTTTAGATATGCTCTCAGAATGCTACAGGGCAATTTGTTGAATATATATATATATATATATATATATACATATATATATATATATTCCAGATTGGCTCCAAATTTAGCAAGACCCCTGGCGCTTCTCTCTTCGGTGCAGCACTCCTTAGCCGAGCCCAGCTTTCATTTATTCTGCACACCTCTTCACAAACGGAAGAATCAAGTACGCACTCACAAAGTTCTTGCGCTTTCCCAGATTTTATTTTTTCATGATTTCCAGCATATCAGCACATAAAACCGACGCGTTTCGCTGCACACACACAGCTTGCTCACGGTTAATCGTGAGCAAGCTGTGTGTGTGCAGCGAAACGCGTCGGTTTTATGTGCTGATATGCTGGAAATCATGAAAAAATTAAATCTGGGAAAGTGCAAGAACTTTGTGAGTGCGTACTTGATTCTTCCGTTTGTGGAGAGGTGTGCAGAATATATATATATATATATATATTACCTACTAGCGGCCGCCAGTAGGTAGTTATAATTAGGACCTTGTTTCTATTCAAAAAGAGTTTTTCTTTGGCGCTGTTTGATGAATCTTCGAGATATTTACAAAACGAATGGTTCACTCAGGTCAGCTCCTGTCCTGAAAGTTTTGGGGTGATTCATCAAGCGGGGACCAAGAAAAAAGGGGGTCCCAAAACACGTTTTTTTCCGTGTTAATTTCCATAGGAACTTTAGACATGCCTACAGACCGAACTGCTGAACGGATTTACACCAAATTTGGCAAAAAGGTAGCTTTTGGTTCAGAAAGCACACGTATTGTTAAATGGTGTAAATCCATTCAGTAGTTGCTGAGAAATTCAAGAAATAAAAAGATTGATATCTGAGCACTGAGGGGGGTTCGTGAACCCTTCCGAGCACGAGCTTCACTCTGATTGGCTGCCAACACTTCAAAGCAAATTGTGTTGGCCGCCATCTTGTGACTCGGTAACTGAGTCACAAGGAAACAGTTAAAAAAACGTTAAAAACCAAGAAAAGGGGATAGGGTAGAAACAACCTGACCCCCTAGGCCTGTTTAGGACCAAAATAAGCATTTTTCTTTAATAATTTCAGCCAAATTCGTCCTGGGTGCGCACATCTGGCTAAAATGATTTTTAAAAAATGAAGCGCGGGCCCGCGCTTCGTTGTACTTAAGCCCCCGGATGGGCCAGGTCCCGGGGGCATGTCAAATTATGTCTCCTCAGCCTCGGGGACCGCCACCTCCCCGGGGCTTCATTCATGATGTGCGGGGGACACGCAGCATCCCGCAGCCCCGGGCACTGCCACCTCCCAGGGCTGTTGAATATTTAAATACGGAGATCCGTTGCTGACCCCCCGGCCCCAGGGATCACCACCTCCCCAGGGATATCTTAATGTTGGGAGCCGGGCAGTACGGCCCCACTCCTGGAGCCCTAGATGGCCCTGGGGACTGCCTCCCCCCCGGGTCCATGACATGTTGGAGCCCGCCTGGAAGCCTGTCTTTGCAATAATGCAGCAGTTCAAAAACACCTACTGTGTCCTACCTGATGAGTAAATAACATACAAACCTCAGAAAGAGCCTCTACATGATGCTCTCACCATCTTCCACTGAGTGCCTACAGTGTACACACCCTGAAGACAAGGCTGATTACTCTATACAATACTCCGCTGCACTCTGTTATACATTTACACATCTGGATTGTGTAGGCAGTGTATTATCTTGCATGGAAAATACCTCTTGAGTGCACCGAACAGTGAAGCAGGGCATCCATTGACCACCCATCTAATATGAGCCTCAAATGTTAATGACTATTAGCCCTTTCAGGTGATTCCCTATATATGAGACACTTGGTAAGTGCTGAAACTTAGCCTTTTGCAAGTCTTGCCTGTACTTTGCAACAATTCTAGGAATCTTTGTCCTGTGCCCTTACCCTGTATCCTATGGAACACAACAGTCAAGAGTTGATGGAAACCCAAGAATGTACTCACCTTGGTGGTCATTGGATACCCTTGTAATCCCCCACAATTTGTTCTTTGATGCGTTCTGTGGGACAAAGCTTTCTCCTTCCATCATGTTGCTAGATGTCTGTGAAGCTCTCCGGTCGGCCAGGTTGTATCTAACATACAGGGTTCACTAAGCAGCTCAGTTGATCAGAACTAAGAACTAATGAGTCTATACACATCTAAGAAAAGGTGATACACATACATCCTGTAAACCAAGGGGCTGATCCACAAAGGGGCTCTGCACTCATGGCAGAGGCCCCGCAGTCATGGCGGGGATCTGTTAGGTTTGAAATTCCCATTCCTGCAATGCACTAGTTTCATTCCATATTAGGTTAGCAGTGAGTGGCTAAATACATGCCATTTGTATTCACGTTATGCAACCCGTTGATTTATCCCCGTAATAGGCAGGCTTCAGTTAGCAAGTGTGACTCCATTTTGCATTTCGTAATCACTATTAGGCTGCTTAGATGGTGCTTGAGTTAGGCCTCACTGCTCATATTGCTTGCCTCAGCAGAACACTGTATTTTGGTATTATTTTCTCTTCTGTTCAAGGCTGTTTCTTGACTTACTAATGAATAGGCCATTCTGCCCTCGCATACCTATCTGAATGTGTAGTTTCTGCTCCCATGTTAGGAGAAGTTGAGACCCAGCACTGTGGCCTTGGATTCCCGATTGTTCGTACCCATCTGGCAGGTGTTAGGTAATCCTACTGTGCCTCTTTGTTCATGTTCAGCCCAGGCTGGTAGTTTTCCATTGTGGATCTGGTTGGAGGCTTCTTGGGAGGAATGATTATCCACTGTAGACTGTTGGGGGCCAGTCCCTCGGCAGACATCTTAGGGTGCAGGTCATGATAGACTCCTCTGCAGAGTATTGCCAAAAACGATGAAAGTTTGTATTCTCCACTGTCTGACTGACCCTTCATTCTTGGGAAGGCCTAGCAGGTGGTTGTAAGTAACCCGAGTGGCCCCTAAGGGCCACTTCCTTCAGGTCCTGCAGTCGTGGTGGGACCTCCGTACTGCAGTTACCCATTGAAGGGATCCCACCATGAATGTGGGACCCAGAACTGTGGGCCTCTACCACGAGTGCAGAAGCCCTTTATGAATTGCCCCCTGTGATTGCATGAGTAAAGGATTTGTGCTGAGCCTTAGGATCAGCTGCTTGTAATCTCCATAGGCTTAGAGGAGCAGGAGGAGCAACATAGACGTTAATGAGGGTAGGACTGAGAGCAGAGCCCTGAGGCACATCACAGGAAAAGGCTTTTAAAGTGGAGCGAAAAGGAGCTAAAGAAATTCCTAATACCTCTAGTGAAAAAGGAAGGGAATCATTTGAGAGCATTGTTCGTGATGCCTACTAGTGATAACTCAGAACCAGATGAGAGATCCTATCAAACACAGTGGAGAGCACTTGAAGAATTAAAGCAGCCTTTCCACCTAAATCAGGATGACGCAGGATGTCATTGGTAGCTGACATTGCGATGAAAGCCTGTGTTCAAGGCACACTTAGTAAAATTCATAGACATAGTTATTCAGCAGTTGGGAAATATAGGAGCTCGCTACAAATTTGACTGGCCTTATAAAGACTAAAATCTCACCAATATTGTGCAAACAATATTTTAACTATCATTTTAATTACTTTTTATGCCAACTGTGATGAGCTCAATTGATCCACAGTAAAAAATGACTTGACTTGAAATAAGGGTGGTTTCCATGCAAAAAGAGGGACAGATGCCAGAATAAAAGAGCAAGAATATTGTGTGCTTCAATGAATGTCGAAAGCTGAATGTCAACAAAACTCAGTAATTTTAGCTGGGAATGAAAGAAGAGAAATTAGCTTGTAATTGGTCAGAACAGAAGGAGTAGCATCAGGTTTTTTCCAGTAAAGGTAACACTGTGGCTGGTTTCACAGATATGTGGGGCATGGCCCGAAGAAAGAGGATGGTAGCATAGGGTTTTTAGGAGTTTATTGAGCATTAAATTGAGTTATTTTACTATTTCTATGGAAGAGGTGCCTGGCGGAGTACCAGAGGAGATGGTTTAAATCTTTTCCTTAATTAAAAATGTATAAGTTGCAAAGGGTGCTGGATACACAAATTTTTGGGGGGCATGGGGAAAAAGACATTGTGGGAATATTAGTGAACTAGGATGTTGGATTTTTTTGGATCTCAGATTGAAACAATTCTGAACAATCACAGTTCAATTGGATAGAGTGATTTAGGATTTGCTTACAGTTGAGGAAGCAACATTTCTAAAAATGTGAAATATTTATTTAGTGGGATTTCTTGTCATCCATACACCTAACGGAAAATATTTTGCTCAAGACTGATCAGATTCCTGGGGGGGCGTGGCTTGACGCCCATTCCGGTCACTCTCGCCGAGCGACGCGGACCTGCAGGTAGTGTCGTGGACTCCCGGACTCAATGACAAGCAAGCCCACCGGTTTAGGGACATGAATGTTGGTGTGCCCCCTGTGAAACGCTCGTGGGCCTGCTGTAATTAAGGAAATGCATTGTTCGCTTCAGTCCGCTCTCACCTCAGAAGCGGCCACCATTTTGCATGGCGGCCGCTTCTCTTCATTTGAATGCAGCCTTGAGACTACGCATTTGGGAGAGGCCCTCTCCATAGATGACTGCAGATGTTTTTTTTCTTCTTCATTCTTCTTTAAAGGAATGTAATGTAATGTGGGAAGTTTTCCTGCTACTCCAACGCATGCGCTGGTCTGGCCGTGACATTTAGTAGCTGGCTTTTGAAAGTTCTGCTAAAGCCACCAGCGTGCGGTTACGCGCGTGTGCACGCACCGCCATCTGTCTTTCCTCCGTCATCACGGGTCATTAAAACGCGGTGCTCTCACTTTCAAGGCGGCGGGCGCTCGCGCGTGCGCCACTTTTGAGGCCGGGCTTGTTGCACATGTTACAACAGTGTTAGGCAGCATGGGGCAGTCATCTGCTTGTGTGATGTCCGTGTGATCCTGCACACCAGAAGTGTCAGGAGCTGCAACAGTCGTTCTCACAGCAGCACCGCTGCTGGTGTGTCCTGAACATGCAGCCCCGTCTCATTGTGCTGCTGAAAGATCACACCGAGCCCTCCTCGCTGTGGCTGGGTAAAGTGAAGTGCTCTTATCTGTCCGAAGCCCTTTATATCTTGTATTTATGGTATGTTCGTTGATAAAGGCATGTCCCCCAACTCTGTTTCATCTGCGCATGCGCTTAAGTGGCAAAGGAGTCTTTGGAGGCGGCTCCGTCTGGCAATGCACACCTTTTGTGCAAATCATACACTGCTGGTGAACAATAAGTCGTCCATTTCAAATGTCATGTTCATTACAATTAAGTCACTGTGACACCGCCCAGGACCTGCCATACTAGAAAACAAAAGTCAGCCAAATGAAGCAGATTGGGGATGTAGTTCAGTGGTAGAGCGCATGCTTTGCATGTATGAGGCCCGGGTTCAATCCCTGGCATCACCACTCTTTTTGTTTTGTATTTATTTTGTGTGTGTTGCATTCTAAAATAACACCACATATACAATGTTTCCTTTCCCCGGATCTTATCGACTCTTTTTCAAAATAGAATCCCATGGCATTAACACAAATAAATATATTTATAGGTGTGTGAATAGCTCAGATCCTTGCAAAACTCTTCCATAAACAAGCAGACGCCCTGAGGGCAGGAGCAGAAACATACACAGACAATATATTTTACTTAAAGCATCGTGAGACATAAAACGGCATGCTATGGTCTGGATTCTATGCAGAATCATATAGTCTTTCTCCAAGTTCTATATTCCTCGGTAGACTGGTAATACTGCTTTTCTTAAATCTGTATCAGGCAGGAAACTCATTGGGTACCTTATCACACTTCACTCTTTTCAGCCTCATGTCTTACCTTCGGTGTATTTTAAATTAATTGGAATCATTTTATTTCCAAACAATGAATTATAAATATATGACACATTCATGAGACATTCATGACAGGTGTATATAAAACAAGCATTGGCATAGCCAAAAGGTCTCGCATTAGGGACCTTATAAGTGTTTAGCCATGCAACAGGTGGGGTTGTTGCACCAAGGGTATTGTGCTGGATAACTAACACTTACCAAACGCCCAAAGGCGAGACCTATTGGCTATGCAAATGCTTATCTTAGGCATCCTAATATGTGTGCTTGCCATTGTCTAATTTCTTGTAAACTACAGAAGTCCGTGTGCTCCCCTCACAGAGTCTGGATGTGCCATCTATCCCTATGGTTTCATCCCCCGCTCTTTTTTTGGAGTTTTGTAGGTGTGTGTAATTCCCTTCACATTATTACCTTCATGTTTTCCTTCTCTTTCTTTTTACTTCTCCTTCCTTTCCTTTTGTTCCTGTAAATGTTTCCTTGCCTGAATTCTCTTCGATTTCCTTATCTTTTCTCATCCCTTACATTCCTATTGTCATACACTGTGCTCATGTTTATATTAGTGGTTATAATGTTGGCATTATGCTATTCTCACAATAAGTATGGCTTAGCTTATTTTCTTTTTTAAATAATACTAGATGTTGTTGAAAATTATTTCCTGGAATGTAAAGGGCTTTAACTTTCCGATTAAAAGACAACAAGTTTTATCTCATTTGTATAAGTTAGGAGCTGACATAGCCCTAATTTAGGAATGACATTTTATGGAAAGTGAATGTTTAAAATTAAAAAGAGATTGGGTGGGTACGTTTTTTTATTCTCCAGGAGATGGTAAAAGAAATGGTCCTAACTTTACTACTCCTAAACTGAGAAAAGTCCTAACTTTAAGACTTTCGGTATTCACAGAAGGCATTCAGGAGTCCTAAAGTTCGGAGTCCTAACTTTACTACTCTTAAACTGAGAAGAATCCTAACTTTAAGACTTTCATATTAACAGAAGGCATTTAGGAGTCCTAAAGTTAGGAGTCCTAACTTTACTACTCCTCAACTGAGAAAAATCCTAACTTTAAGTCTTTCGGTATTCACAGAAGGCATTTAGGAGTCCAAAAGTTAGGAGTCCTAACTTCTGTGAATACCAAAATGAGTAAGTGCCTTCTGTGAATACCAAAATGAGTAAGTGCCTTCTGTGAATACCAAAATGGTAGTAATTTTTGGATTTTGTCTTAAGTTAGTTCTGTGAATCGGGCCCCCCATATTTAATATTTACACTCCTACATCGTGTGATTCTTTTTTTTTGACCCAACATTACCAAAAAACTTCTGCAATGTCCTCATGATAATCTCATTTTTGCAGGTTATTGCAATCAGGTGGTTGATCCATTTATTGATCGCAATTCCTCGACTCCTTTCATATCAAACAAAGCTCACAAGCTTTTTGTGCAAACCACCAAACAGCGACAACTAATAGATGCTTGGAGACTTTGCAATCCCACCCTGAGAAGGTATACCTATTATTCACCAGTCCACCAGTCCCAATCACGAATTGACTATTTTTTTGTTTCCCATAATGTTTCCCAGTCCCTCTAATCTACTGATATTGGTTCCATCCGAATATCTGACCATGCCCCCATTTCCATTCAATTGGATCTACTTCATATACCGAAAATATATAAATGTTGGCGCTTTAATAATTCCCTACTCCTGGACCCCATATTTATCTCTTCTTTTACCTCTTTTTGTAATTAATACCTTTTTTTTAAAACATCTGAATACTTACCTTTCCAAAATATTTGGGACGCTTTTAAAGCGACTACTTGAGATTTTATTATTAACTATATGTCTACAAAGTGTCACACTGCACGTAAACGCACCACTGATCTTTGTGCAGAAATAAAGAGATTGGAACATTTTTATTATTCCACCAAATCGAAAGAATGTTTGTCTGAGCTTATAACAAAAACAATTAAATGAATAAGGAATCCACTGAAAACATGTAATTGTATTTACTAAAACCTAGTGCAACATTTTTTGGGGGGGCAGAACAAATCAGGAAAACTGCTACCCAATTATCTTAAAGCTAAACACAACAAGCTTAATATTGAACCGATTATAGATGCTCAACAAATACCCAAGTATAAAGCTACAGACATCCTAGAGGAATTCCGGCTTTTTTATACAAATCTATATACTCCTGAAACCACACCTACTGACACTGAGATTATGGAATACCTTTCTACTATCCAGAGATCCTCTGATACTCAGTCAAATCTTGACCCATTAGAATCTGACATTACTTGCGATGAATTACATGTGGCACTACATGCCCTGAAAAAAAGACAAGGCTCCGGGCCCAGATGGGTTCACTGTGGAATTTTCCATCTCAGTTGCTTATCCCAAAGTTGTCTGCTCTCATAACGTCCTTTTCACACATTGGTGAATCTGGTGGCTCCTTTTTAGATGCCTAAATTTACCTCATATCCAAAGAAGGTAGAGATCTACATTACTGCAAGAACTATAGACCCATATCCTTGGTGAATATTGACTATAACATTTTCTCCAAATTGTTGGCTCCCAGACTGGAACCCCTACTTCCCACGATACTGGGCAAAGAACATTCTGGCTTTGTGAAGGGACGTTTCATTACTGACAGCACCCGCCTATTTTTTAAAATATTAACCAAATCCTCCCATTTTTCTGACTCTCTCAACGCAATTGCACTCGCCGCAGAAAAATCTTTTGACAGTTTACTGGCCTTTAATTTTCCAAACTCTCAAGTGGTTGGATTTTGGCCCCAAAATTACTACCTTAATCTCACTTCTTTATTCGGACCCTAAAGCAGCAATTTTTGCTAATGGCTTGACCTCCTCATATTTTACTCTACGTAGAGGGGTTTGGCAAGGTTGCCCTGTGTCTCCTTTTCTTTTTAATTTGGCATTGGAAGCCTGTCTGTCCCAATTGCGCGAGAACCCGTGATTTCATGGTTATAATTCTAATAATATACCAATTAAACTAGCAGCATACGCTGACGATATCCTATTATTTCTCTCGCAACCTCAATCCTCCCTCCCTGCCTTTTTTCAAGAGGTAACATCATATTCTTTTATTTCTGGTTGTAAGTTCAATAATGATAAATGCAAAATATTGCCCCTAACTAAATTCACGTTTAAAGATGATTTCATCCCCTCTAATTTTACATGGAATCCACAGCCCATAAAATACTTAGGCTTATACTTCACCCCATCTATTAGCACTTCCATTTCTATGAACATGGATAAATGTCTACTGGAACTATCCACTTTAACAAGTAAATGGCATCCCCTCTATCTCTCCTGGTAATGGGCGCTCGGATACTATCAAGAGGATGTTAACTCCCATCCTTCTTTATCCCATTTCTAACATACCATTAGCTATGCCTCTCAAATTCTTTAAGAAGATCAATTCCATACTATCTTCCTTTCTCTGGGGTAATTTAAAAGCATGCAGGTCCTTGTCAAAGCCTATGTGCCCGACCTTAGAGGGAGGCCTACATTTTCCAGATTTTTCTACATATCACAAAGCATTTTCGTTCAGTCATTCCTCTCAATGGCTTTCCAGTTCTTCAGTGGAATCTCCGCTTTGGGTCAGTCTTGAATAATCTTTGCTTTTTCCTTTCTCTTTTCAAGAGTATCCACTTAGATTTGCTTCCACCATGCCTACCTGTAGATTCTGCTACACTTCTCAGTTCCACAATATGGCACAATAAATACATACTGATTAAAGGTAAACCCTTTTACCGGAGAACCTGGAGACAGAAAGGTTTAATATGGGTAAATCAATTAATTGACAACAATGGTGTTATGACACGTGTCCATGCCTGTCTTTTATTTGGATTCCCCTCTCCTTTCAGAATAAATACCAATTATTGCAAGATGCCTTACATCTTGCCTTTACCAAATTTAAGTTATCTCCTCCCCCGCCTCTACAACCATCAATCAATTCCGTACCCTCCTTATCACGCGATCCAAGGCCTCCACTATTTACTCTTATTTGCGAAGACCCAATATTACTAGAGTCAAAATTAAGGTAAAGTTGGCCTGGGAACAAGATTTCGACATGGATCGGCCCATCCATAAATGGAATAAAATTTGGTCCAAAACTAGAAAGACCTCTAGAGCAGCAAACACAACGCAGACGCTCTTTCCTATATACAATAGTCTTCTCCTACCCCCAACAACTCTACATAAAATGAATGTGGATATTTCTGATGCATGTTGGTCTTGTTCCTCAATACAGTCTGATTTGAAACATTTGCTTTTTACTTGTCCCTTCGTTCATGACTTTTGGTTATGTGTTTGGAATCAGATCAACTTGATATTTGATTGTGCAGTTCTTTTTTCCTTTGACAATATTTTTTTAGGTACTATATCAAATGATTGGGATAATTGTTCTTCAACTACGCAAATTCTGGACTATAGCAATGGCATTCCAACAAATTACTAAAAATTGGAAAGACTTATCCAAATTATCCTTTCAAGCTTGGTGGATTGCAGTCTGTTATAATCATCACGATACGGCCTATGTACACCCTATTGCTCTCGCTATGAAATGCTCACTGCTATGGTCACCTGTTTCAATGTTTATCGATGCCAAATGCGAAAAGTGTCTCTACCCGTATTCCTGTGGAGCAAGAAGTTATGAAACCCTCTAGACACTCCATACTTTCTATTTACGAATACTTATGTTTATTTAATTATAATATGATATTAGTCATGTGTATAAGCTATCAATTTCATGTATTTTTATATATCTCCTTTTCCCTCTATCTGGGTATTTTGACCCGAGACCCTTGTATTTATGTCATTATGCTATTTTCTTCATTGCTAATTATGGATGTTCTTACAATAAGCTTCTTTTCTGAAACTTAAGACTGATTAGATTCCTTGTATTTTTTTTTGTTTGGTGAGCTAAGCCAGATATTCCAGAAAGGTGTAGTTATTCTTCTGCCACTTATATGCCAGCAGTTTGTAGCATTAAATTGTTGGAATTGTGCACCTTTGGTTGAAGCCAAATCCCTATATTACAAAGCAACCCTCCAATTCACTCCAATTTGACTTGTGCGCTTCTTTGTTGGCATAAAATGTTGTACTCACCTTCCTTCTTAAATTCATATTTTGAGTCCCCTTACGAGATGTGGAATACCAATACTAATTTACAAACTATTTAGGGAAGAACAAGGGCAACATTTAAATATTTAGACATGTTTTCGATTTGTTTGTATTTGAGCCATTTTGTGTTAGTGTATGTCAATAGACAACAAACTACATGTTAAGGATTCACCTCTCTTAAGCATCGCACAACACCTTTATTTTTATGACAAAAATATTCTTATTTTCTTAAAGGAATATGAGGAGCAAATGGAGGAGTACTAAACTGTTTTCGAAATTGATCCATTGATTAGTAATGGTACAGTCCACACTAGCCCTAATTACAAATTGGATGTTGTTTATCGCACATGATTAATAACAATACCACGGGTATGTTATTAATCGTGTGTCGAATTTGTGGGGCATAATGTGCAGAATTTGGTGTCTAACGCACCAAAATCCACATGTACGGTAAATACAGTACAATTCCCACCTGTGCATAAACAGGGGAATTTACCACGCCATTTGTTATCAGGGCCACTGTGTCTTCCACTTGGAAGGGACTGTGTATTTGCAACTTACATAGAAATGAATGTAATTTCAGATTAGCAAAAATAGGATTTTACGTCCTCTTGCAAACTGAGACAGTTTTCAAGTATGGTAAGATTCGACTCACACCATATAGTGTTGGTATGTTCTCTCTGATGTGGTCACAGGATTATTTCTTAGCTTCAATTACACAACACATTGATACTTTAGATGAGAGTTCAGATGTGCCTAACTTTCTCAAAGGGCAGTAGAGTCGAACTGGGTAAAAGAAAGATTTGATTACTCTTTCAATTAGAGTGTTTTATGCAAATATATTCATATTCTTCATGAGAAGTTGCTAAATTTGTAGGTGCACCTGATCATAATAGCGTTAATGGTTTACTAAGAATACAAAATAATGATCTTTGCATAATAAATGTAAGATCTTACTCAGTTTTTGAGTTTACTTTATCTGCATTTTAAATTGAATCTTTTAAGAAGGAAACGAAACGTACAGTGCTGTGTTTGCAATCTTTTTTTAGAAACGTGAAAGCTGCTCTGGAAGTGGCAGAGCGCGACGTTAGCCTCCTTGGCTTAACGCCGTGCTCCACCACTTCTGAAATGCAGCGCTGCACCGTATTTACAAGAATACGGTGCAGACTTGTGTTTCCCCCTGCGTGGGCTCTAATTTAGCTGCCTAGCACCAACGCAGGCACCCTTGCACTTTCAGTGCAAGGGGTGCCTGCATTTAGGGAAACAATTGTTTATGTGTATAAAGGTGTTCCTTCCTTCAAATAAACAATCTGAAATGGTGTTTTGAAACTTGTATATGTGCAGCTTTATACAGCACACATCGAAGTTACAAAACCTAATTTTTTTAAATGATTGTTTAAGTGCAAGATGTGACACCTTTCTGCACATAATCAGTCAATGGTGTTTTGCTGTTTCTATGAATGCTGAACAATGCAGCACACATATGAACAGCAAAAACGTGGAGAAATTAAACAGTTCTCCACGTTGTGCTAGGGTAAGACGAGGGGGCATATTCACAATGAAGTGATGGAGCGCGTCGTTAGCCTTGTTGGCTTAACGCTACGCTCTGCAGCTTCCGAAAAGCAGTCTTGCACCGTATTTACAAGAATAGGGTGCAGCCCTAAGTTTCGCCCTGCGCTGGCGCTAATTGAGGTTGCCTAGCACCAAAGCAGGCACTCTTGTACCATTGTGCAAAGGTGCCTGCTTTGAAGAAACAATTGTTTATGTGCAGGAAGGTGTTCCATCCGGCACATAAACATTCACCAATGGTGTTTTGTAACTTCTATGTATGCTGCAGAATAGAGCACACATAGAAGTTGCAATGCATATTTTTCTTAAAGATTGTTAATGTGCAGAAAGGTAAATGTTCCTGTACATAAACAATCAATGGCATGTTGCTGTTTCTTTGTGCTGCACAAATCAGCACTCATAGAAACAGAAAAACGAGGAGTAAGAAAGCATTTTCGCTAGGGTAAGACAAGGTTTTTTTGTTTTTTTTCTTAATTTTGCTGCTGCAAAGTGATGTTATGGTGGCAATAGGGGCTTGTAAATATGACCCTCCGTCCATTCTATTTCAGTTCAACAAGCATCAATAAGTAAAACAGATGTTTTGTTCTCATTGTCTGTACGTGGTATTAAATTGGATTTAAATTGCATCTACCATCCCCTAGTGAAAAGCTTAGAATTAGAACAGGATATAATTTGTCTTCCTTTTATAACATGAAAGTTCGAAGGCTGTGGAAGACTAAATATAATGAGGTGCTTATCTCGATTAGGAATTCTCTTGTATCTTGAATGGCTTACCTGTATTACTGAGCACATCTAAATGCACTATTGCATTGGGACTTCACGCAGCTGAAAGCAGATATCATTCCATGCATAATGTAGCTTTACAGTTCCAGGAAGCTAATGCTCACTAATGGTGTCACCTAAACCTGTAATTTCTGAGGTTTTTATACTTCTAACAAATTAATCTTACCAACTGCATTTCTCTAATTAGTGTATTTTCTCATAAACTAGGTTCATTTACATAGTAATTCTAAACCAATGCATTGCATCTTGTGGATTTAAATGTCTTCCTCTACTTTAAAAGGCAATGTCATTGCTTTAATGGCTTAACATCAATAATTGTTTGAATGCAAAGCTTGACAAATTGTCAAAGATAATATCATTATTGTTGTAGTAATTCATACATCTCACCAGTGCTGCTAATTAATTCAGATAGCACACAGTACGGACAGAAACACAAGTCATTTAGGGGCATATTTACAAGCCCGTATCGCCACAGGAACGTAACTTTTCACGACGTTCCTGTGACGATAGGGGCTTTGCCTTACTTACTAGGTGGTGTAACGTGGCTTAACGCCACCTTGTAAATAAAGTAACTGAACAGTGGGCGACCCAAAAAACCCTTGGAGGTTTGGGCAGATAAATTATTGATAGGTAAGGATGCCTGCAAGGGAATTCATTCAGTAATCTCAGTCAACAGTTATACAGATTAATTTCTTGTATGTTGGGCCCCAAGAGGCTCAACCTTGAACAAATCCAAACATCAATGAAAAAAGTTTTTAAAAAATGATTTTTTGAAACACAGGTATATCTGCTTTTCTCAAAGTTACAGATTTTTAATGTAAACCAAAAATGCGAAAGGGGTACAATCAGAAACAATAAAACACCATGATTGAGGATACATAAAAGAACCTACAGATCAAGGATGTAAACATCTATTTCTAAAAAATCAAGATGAGGAAATGAGCCTAAAACGATAGAGAACAATTCCTCAATAGCCAAACATACTGGGGAAGTAGATGTGATAGTCAACGTTTCGGTCTGTTGTGGCGGTAACGCCCGCCAGACCATCTTCAGGACACACAATAAGTTGTTTTAAAAAAGACCCTTGTACAAATATAATGCAAATAGTTACTCAAAAATATTCTAAAATGACATAATTAAAAGAGGAAAGGAAGGATAACCTGTGTGTAGAAAAAGAAAAAGAAGATGGCACCTACATACATTAGCCATACTGTGTAGCTTGAACCTTAACCCAAAGGAGGAGTTTAAGGATAGGTAGAAAATATCCATTAACGTAGATTAAGGAGATAGGTTGCACAGTTGCACCCAGAGTGATTCTACTCTACTTACTTAAATCGTTTTCGCTGATCAAATCAAACCAGATTGTTGAAGTTTAGAGTGATAAGACCTTTTGGATAGACTTCCCTGGATGGACAAATAGGACATTGGTATATTGACTCATGATGTACCGACATTACCACGTATAAACAATTTAGAGAGAGGAGGGTCAAGCTTGTTGTCGATCAGCTTTTGTATATCCAGTCCCCCTGGTTAAGTTGAGATAAAACTGGTAGAAGGCAGGCATTGTCATCTATTTAAGATATCCTGTATGGTTTATTCATTAAACTATTCTAATGTTAGGCAAATTACCTCTGTACCTATATATAAATACCCAGCATGGTCTATGACCTGAGACTCTATTTAAGATATTGTGCATAATTTATTCATGCAACTATTGTAATTTTGGGCGATATATGAATATCCATCATGATATAAATATATCTAAAAACCAAATGCTACATTAGATATTGGCCCTTGGAACTAATTACGCCAGAAAACGTGGCATCTGTCTGTGTTTTACTCACATTGCAATAATGTCAGTGTTTTACTGTCATTAAAAGAAGTTAATGTTAACGGACAAATTGGCAAATTCTATTCACAAAAAAGTATGTAGTTCTGCAGTTCAAGGAAGATATTGCTTACCAAAACTGACTGGATAGTGAAATGAAAATCATACAGCAAGGCTGTGATTTGTATCCGGATCAATTTCACAAAGATTTGGTGAAATGCATCCACTCTTCGAGGAGACTTACAAAAAACAGATGATTTACGTTATATTATTTACCTAGGTTCTCGCACCTAGGTAAATAAGGCACACTTTCACACTATACTTAGCATGAAAGGGGTGGCCCATGGGTGCGATGGTGGGCGTTCCGCTGTAACACCCGTTGATTTTTACGCTGCCCAATATTTACATGGGTGGCATAAATATGGGGCAGCGCCAAAATTAAGACCAGAGAAAACCTGGTTTTAAGATGGCGAAATGAGGAGAAATGCTTCATTTCCCCTTGTTTTTGCTCTTTTTATGTGTGCTGCCTTGTACCTTCCTGCACATAAACAATCAATAGAAAATGACGATTTGCACCTTCTATGTGTGCTGCACAATGCTGCACACATAGGAGACAGAAATCGCCATGAATGATTGTTTATGTGCAGAAAGGGACACCAGCACATAAACAATCCTTTCCCCCCAATGCAGGCACCCTTACACTATGGTGCAAGGGTGCCTGCATTGGCTCTAGGCAACTTAATTTAGCGCCAGCGCTAGGGGAAACACAGGCGTGCATCGTATCTTTGTAAATTTGGCGCAACCCTGCTCTTTCAGAATGGCGGAGCATAGTATTAGCAAGTTTTACTTAAAGCTATGCTCTGTCATTTTGATGTACATATGTGCCTCAGTTTCTACATGCTGAGTTAATTGATGTTTTGGGCACTATTTTTTCATGACGCCAGCTACCTATCAAAAGGTAGTGTTTTTTGGGACTAATAAGTGTTTTTCACTCTACTTTTGTTGTCAATCTCTAGTGCACTGTTATTTTTACATAAACAATTTTTCCAGACATGACTCCAATTTTTATCTTTGGAGGAGTAAGTTTGATCTTCTTGAAATTCCTCATAAAATGATATCAGTGCTACATTTATCTGTTCAGCTCTTTATTGATTGTTTCATTAGTTGGTTGATTTTGAACTATATTTCTTGAACTGAGCTTGTTCTATGAGCCCATAAAGTGGAAGTGACTCCTTAAGGACCCGAAGGTTTATGGGCCTGCACGGCATTACCCGCTTTCCGCAAGGGCTTGAAGACCAGGCTTTTCTAGGATGATGGACCCTTAACGTCTGTGTTTCTGCCGCATTGCACCAGGAAACCTCTAGGGGTAGCTGCACATAATACAAATCTGTTAAATGAATAAATAAAGACTGTCAGTATGCACTGGCCAGACTCGGCCTTTGAGATGTCCACTATAGTATCCCCTATAAACTCAACGTTCCACACTGTAGTATCTGCTTCATGCATGGAAAACCGCTAATCACTGCATCGGCTGTGTGGAAACCAGCTTATGACATTGATCACTCTCCATACATCAGCACTGGTTGTCCCTGCAATCATGTTTGTTTCTTTTGCAGATGTTATCCCACTTTCCAAGATAATGGTGCCCAGATGGTTAAAAACGAAAAGGATCTTATGTGCCTGTTGAAGGAACCTCAATTATTTAAGGACAGGAGCCCTAATCTAGCAAGAGGTGGCATGCGCCATACTAGGCCCCTCCTCACACTGGTGGAAAAGAACACTAATGGGGTCTTTTACTCTTACCACTCAGAGGATCTTTAAAGGGTGAAATGTGTGTCCGCTCAGGTGGAGGGAGGTCCTCAATGATCTGAATAAATGTAATGTGTAGATAATGTAAAGAGAAGAACTGGTCAAACTAACTCCTGGTGGATCCGACAAATTTATTAAGGGTCCATGTGGGTAGAATTGAAAACTTTTTTGAATATTTCAACCCTTGTAAGGAAGGTCATGTTTAAGTCTTATGGAATGACCTGATTTATGTGCTATTGGCTTTCCTCAAGACCCACCCTCTCCATTTAATCACTTCTGTGGGTGTATCCTGCTCCCTATGTGTACTACATTTCTGATGTCAACAGACATTACAGTCCTTTATCTATATTAACAAGAATTGCATTTACGTTAACAGATGTGTGCTATATCTATTTATTTTTAGAGTTTTATGTAGCGCGAACTTGACCCAAATCGGGTATCAGAGTGCTTTACATAGCCTCAGTTGCATTACATGAGGACGCATTCATTTTTTTTATTTTTTTTTGTTGGCACGGGAGATTAAGTGATTTGTCCAGAATCACAGGATGTTCAGCATTATTGCCGAGACGCGAACCCAGTTCCCCAGATTCTAGGTCAACCGCCCTAGCCGTTAGGCCAACTCCTCTCCCCAAAATGTATGCTACAGTCCAATAGCAACGAGTTTCACATCAGACAAATGATCCATGGGAAAAAATACAAGAAATTCATGTTTTGCTATTTTTCTGGCACTTCACATATGAGATCAGCTTCTTGCTGGCGATCCTTGAATAACTTTATCAGCCCATGTACATAACAAACCGATGCACCATCCTGCTGTATGAGGTGATTCACAATTCATATTTCTACACTCCTCACTTCCTCACTTGTTGTAGTTGAGCCTTCGCTCTTGTCAGCTCACAGAGCAGTGCATTCTTACAGGATTACCGGATCACCTAGGATTTACTGTGCAAATCACTGGGTGTCAAGTTGTTGGCAGACAGCTTGCAACTATTTACAGGTCTGGTAAGTGTTGCTCCATTTATCTTGCTAAAATGTGCTTCCTTGAAACCCACCAATCGCAAACATCAACTTGGCCAAATAGAAACTTGAACGACTTTGTGTCGCAATAGAGCAAAGAGGCAGGTGTAAAAAATTACAAAAGTACAACAAAGTCCTTGGAAGTAAGGGCCCATAACACATACATAATGAAACCTTTAGGGTGAATTACCAAATGGCAGGCCCATCAAAAGCACAACAAATATTAGCCCTGAGACACAAACATGACCGCATCCGGTCTGTGAGGAATGGAGTCAAACAATACACCAAAAAAAGTAAAAAATGCAGTACACATACACACTCACACAAACAAACAGTGTGCACTGACACACATTTTAGGAATGGTAAGTTGGCACAAACCGAACCTTCATCTAAATCAATAGCCCTCTCCTTTGTGTGAGCATGGATGTATGTGCAAAATACTGTGCCAACTTCATATGGCCATGCAGTCAAGGTCACGATTACATTAATTATTTCATCACACACATTACCACAGAAACAATATGCAGCTAGGAAGGTTATAAAATTAGATGTTCATGTAAGTGATTGCTCTGTGGACTAACCTTTTTATACTGTGCTGTATTATATTATTGCAAGAATATAATGCATATCTTTTATTACGATCACAAATTGCCTGGGGATTGAAATGACTAGTTGGTTAGTGTGTGCATTATTGAGTTCTGAGTCTCTAACCCCACAGCACCTCCCGAGTAAGCTTCGGAATGCTTGCCCATGTCCAATGCTTAATTTGTGAAAATGCAAGTGCCAGGGCTCTGGTCAGGAGGCCACCGCAGCTTGCACCACATATTGCCCCCGCCAGCTCTGATAATGATAATAAGAACACAACTAACCATTACACTCCTGCAGGTGTGACAATTCTGACTATGTCAGGCTTCCAAAGCTATACCAATGGCTTGGGAGGCAGGTAATAGATATTTTTATGCGTATTGAATTAATAACTGTTGTTGTGGTCATCTCTAAATTGGCCATAATAGGGAAGAGCTAGGGATATCAATGCTAAACACCCATATCCACAACGGTTGTAGTCCAGTAGTCCCTATACACCTTGGACCCTCAAATTGGGTCTGATATACAAATTCAATCTTGTCTTGGACAAACAGAACCAATCTGAGGAACAAGAAAAACTGCATGAGCTATGCTTCTGCAGAATCAACAAGGACCTGCAGTCACCCTGACAGCCCAGCATCCAGCTTCCCAAATTTTACTTTCCAGGGACTCCAGCCGCTGCGCATGTGAGTCACTACCGACACATAGGCCCCAGGGACGTGGTTGGTGGCAGAGACTGAAACAGAGAGTAGGTGGCAGAAACTGTCATAGAGAACACTACCAGTGAAATCAGCTCCACAATCAATGACAACAGCTGACTGCACCCACAAATTCTAAGAGAGAACAATGCAGCTGAATCACGTGACTGTGTTTATTAAGTCCAAGTGAACAAGACAGCTGGAAAAATGTTCAACCCCAGCAGAGTTAAAATGCTTATATCTGCGGAGGACATGTGGCCTCATACGAAGATCCTTGAAGACTAAGGCAAAAAGCAGAGAGATGTTCAGAAAACCCATGAACTTGCAAGCACCTCTGTTCCTTAGCAAAAAGCAGCTGAGCAAAGGTACAGTTCATAATGCAAAGCTCGCAAAATCGTCTCCCTATCGACAAGCGCATGTAGAGAGGCAATTGTTATACTAGAAATTGAGACTACACATCTCTGGATATAATGATAGCAAAGACAAAATATGAACACCAAAAATATCTATAACCCCATACCTATAAAAATAACCAAAATAGTGAATCCTAATTGTCGTTATACAAAAATAGTTTACTTTTAAAAATATTCAAACCCAAAATATAGATTACGATATAGTCTTTTTAAACTACCATAAACATATCCAAAATTTATATATATATATATATATATATATATATATATATATATATATATATATATATATATTCACTGAAAAAACCATAGGTTATAGACCATATATAGTTAGGAATTAGCATTTACAAAACCTTGAAAATTCACTGAAAAAACCATAGGTTATAGACCATATATAGTTAGGAATTAGCATTTAAAAAACCTTATTTTACTCACACAAAACCATTGAAATTCCATATATAGTTAGTTGCACTAACTATATATTGCGCACCCGCAATCCACTGCTGATCATGTCACATATTACATCATTCATGACATGGTCAGTGACATCACTGATGACATCACTGATGACATCTCAAATGACATCACTGATGACATCACTGATGACAACATCCAGTGACTATGTTTCTGTAAAGTTAAAATATGTCTTACATATTGAAGAATGAGTGGATGTATAAGTGTCTGGACGAAGGATTTAGTAGGTGCATGACTGAATGTATGAGTGAGTGATTAAATGTGTCTCACTGAGTGCATGGGTTAGTGACTAAACTGTCTTAATTTGTGCATCATTATGTCTGTTGTTCTGTAAACTGCTGCATGTGTTGATCAGTAGCTATATGAGTAACTATATGGGTTATTGATTGATTGCCCAAGTATTTGCATGGGAGACTGAGTGTGTGTGTGGCTGGATGGGAGGTGTGTGACTCTGTACAGATCAATGTGTACTTGTATCAATGATTGTATAAGAGAGTAAGTATGTGTTAGTATATGGTTGAAAACGTAAGGTGCTCTATGTTTAACTGTATAGAGTAGAAAATGGAAGTGTGATTGATTCTTTACAGGACTGACTAGGTGTGTGAGTAACTCCATGGATGAGTGGCAGAGTGTGAGTGTCTGTATAGGTGTATGAGTGCATATGATTGTGTTGTAAACATGAGTGATTGTATGTATGAATGATTGTATGGGTGAATGAGTGAATGTGTGTGTAGACGTAGGAATCAGTGAGTACGTATGTAGTAACTAGTATTGGTGTGTCAATGGTTTCAAAAATTATACTCTGTTTTTAACACTGGGTGAAACAGAGGTTATATTAAAATGTGAAGAGATGCATTGTATTGTCACATGAATAATATCATCAGTGATGTGGTCATTGATGTCAAATGAGATGTCATCAGTGATGTCATCAGTGATGTCATTTGAGATGTCATCAGTGATGTCATCAGTGATGTCACTGACCATGTCATGAATGATGTAATATGTGACATGATCAGCAGTGGATTGCGGGTGCGCAATATATAGTTAGTGCAACTAACTATATATGGAATTTCAATGGTTTTGTGTGAGTAAAATAAGGTTTTTTAAATGCTAATTCCTAACTATATATGGTCTATAACCTATGGTTTTTTCAGTGAATTTTCAAGGTTTTGTAAATGCTAATTCCTAACTATATATGGTCTATAACCTATGGTTTTTTCAGTGAATTTCAATGGTTTTTTAATAGCAAATATCATAAGCTGTCGAATGTCAAGTACGTGGTAAGTGAAAACATTTTCGTGTTTATGCACACTGATCTGCTTTGAATGGTGCCCCCCCCCCCTCATTTCTATTAGGAGTACTCTCTCTTTGCAGATAGTGAAAGGTAGTTAACGCAGGCCTTTGCCCCCGTTGTAATCCGTCGTGCCTGCTTCTCTCTCCATTTGATTGATTGTTATCCAAGTATTTACTGTTTTAGAATTAGTTCTCTTTGGTTCATTCTCTATTTACAAACAAACACAGAGTCGCAATACTCTGTTTAGTCTTTGCAGATAACGAAAAATCGTGTAAAAAAAAGAAAAGGAATCGAGCAAAATCAGTAGGCCACTAATGGGATCTCTTTTTGACCTCGCTAAAATAGAAACATTAGGAACAACCCCTCATGACAAATACAAAACTAGTGAGATGAACTGAACTCCACACAATGATGGCTGCAAAACAGCTCGGCTCCGCCACCCACCCCGCCCAAAATAACGATAAAGAGCGGCTGCCATGATTGGTTGCGGAATGGCCACGACGGAGCTACGAAATGATGCTGCTCTCATGCTAACCCCAGCTTCAGTCTGAAACATCCAGAAACACTGTAGACTACCAATTCGATCAGTTCCGGTAGCGCCCCAATGTAACCCGGTAGAGAAGAACTAGCCCTCCCCTCTTTGACTGATGGTTCTTGTTGCCTGTCCCTTCTGTTGTCATTTAACAGAACTATTTAGCCTGCTGAAAGGGGTTGTGTTCCGACCGCTGGTTGGTGGAGACATTTTGACTATATTCTGGACCTGCGTTGTCGCGTAATGCGTCATATGACGCGCCGCGTTAGCGCATCCGGAAGTCATCCGGGGCGCGCAGCGCGTAACGTAAGCATAACAAGTCATGTGACTTGTTAATAAAACTTTTCATTGGTTCATTTTACTTTTCTTATTGTAATGATGAAAGGCTTGGTCATATGACCTAAAAATTACGCTTTTCATTACTTCCGAACATTATTTTTTCTTAAATATATGTTATAATGTTCCAGACTAATGTACTTTCCCGGAAATTTTACAACTGTCCTGCAAGTAAAATATATTCTTTTTCGAGAAAAAGAGCGTTTCTTCGTCCCATGATGGAGCCGTTGAGCAAAAGAGGGTCGACCTGCTGTCTTAGTCGCCGATACGCCTGAATATGAGATTCTTATCGATCACTTTATGTTGCAGGAATAGAAAACACAACAGCCCTTGACCATTTATCTTTACTGCGTTCCTTCGTATTATACCTTTTACCCTTCATGTAATTGGTCTGCTTTATTTCACTTGCCTTTTAATGATTCTAAAACAGTGACTATTATTACAAACTTTACCAATGTATATACTACTACCATGTTTTCTTTTAAAAACCTTTATTGTGAAAATTTCATTATACAAATACGAGCCTATAACCACGTGGGCCGGCCACGGAGCAAACTGTAATCGTATGTGATGAGTAGACATTTACACTGTAGAGGAACGTAACGGGCGGGCCATTAGGTTGCAAGAACTAAGGTGTCTAACAGTTACGGAATCGGTGGACGTACATTTTATAATTAAAATACGACAGGGCCAGTTACAATAAAATTATCTAGATATACATTTGCGGGCAAGTACCATGGGTGACGTTAATTCGAACTTTCAACAGTACAGTAATCAATAACACATCAGAACTTAATATCAATAGGGATGTCGAAATATTCAATCAATTCTCGTCCCCGCCCGCCATGTGCTTCAAAACTGCATACGTATCTCGTGATTTCAAGGTTCTGCAACCAGTACACAACAAGGAGTTACGAGTCCCATTTATTCCGGCGCCATTTTGGGCGAGGACGGGCAGGTCCAGGATATAGTCAAAATGTCTCTACCAACCATCGACTATGATGATGTTCATATGCTGTATTTATTAGAGTAACACTCATCTGTCCACATGAAATTAATTTGCCACAATCTAAACATGTCATTTTAATCTTTCCAAAGTTCTTCTAAAAATTTGGGACCGTTTCCCTTGCCTCTGAAGCTCTCAGTGCCACTTCTTTGATGAATGTACTAGCAGGTCAGGGGTTCTCCTCCAAATCTCTCTTTTATGCAGCACTATAATTAATTGGTGCCACCTCTCCATATGACGATGCATGGTATAGTTACCACAACTATATTTTTTTTCGGTTCCTCTGGAGAGTTCATCGTGGCAGATGAAGCGTGTAACGTACCGGGCATTTACCTTTTTTTGCATGTACAGGAAAGGAAAAAAAAATCGAGCGTCCGAGTTCTAAGGTGTCCCAGGGCCATTTTAGTGGAGGACATGATACAGCGATAATGCCCTGGATAAGGACACTTCCTTCGGGCACCCCACGCCGTCTTTCGGCGCAGCATTGTAGGATGGCCACACCAGTGCGGCAACTTGCTAGACACCACCTCGGTGCCATCCGGATCTCGGCGCCCCACTGCAGATGAACTACCTCCACATGGAGAAGCGGGAGAGGCTCGTTTGCGCCGCCTCCCCCCCCCCCTTCGGGCACCCCACGCCGACTTTCGGCGCAGCATTGTAGGAAGGCCACACCAGTGCGGCAACTTGCTGGACACCACCTCGGTGCCAACCGAATCTCAGCGCCTTGTGTTGTCTTCCATTCCGAAAATATTGTTGGCAGCATTTTGAAAGGAAAGACAAACAGCCGTTTGTGGCCCTCACTACACCGTTCTCCTAGTGAGTCTCACATTGTTACATTTAGGAAGAATGTTGAAGAGTAGTATGTTGAAAATCTGAAGCCATTGTTATACAAACTCTCAACCAGCCTTGGATGGAAAAATCCTGAAGAATGTACAAACTGAAAACCAGTTTTTCTCTGTATAGCATCAGCAGCAACGCTTGAGTCAGCTTTGTGTGAAGCCGCCATTTTGATTCAATCAATAGCGTCCCCCTGCACACATTCAGGGACCTGGTCGTGTCTTCAGGTCAAACGGATTGTGGGACAAGATGCACAAAGGAAAAGGAAAAAAGTTCCGCCGGACCCCGGGAGGTGGCCGCCTATGTCATGGGCGATCTTAGGCCACACCAGGGCAATAGTGAAGCTGCAGCAGGTGCAAATAAGCTTCAGACAGTGTTACAAGCGCTGCTCAGAACTCTCAACTATGACACCACCTCGGTGCCATCCGGATCTTGGCGCCTTGTGCTGGTTCCGGCCTATTCACACATCGGTCCGCTACTGACGCCACCTCACAGGCCAACGGGGCACCCCACGCCGACTTTCGGCGCAGCATTGTAGGATGGCCACACCAGTGCGGCAAATTGCTGGACACCACCTCGGTGCCATCCAGATCTCGGCGCGTTGTGCTGCCTTCGGCCTATTCGCCACAAGTGCGCACGCAACTCAGCTGCATAGCGAGTGAAACACCAAGGGGCGCCCCACTGCAGCCGAGGAACCTCCATCTTGGGGGCGACGCACAGCATCACATTGCTTTCCAATGCAGTCAGATCCTCAAACAGCCCCCACTGACTGACGCGAACTCACAGGCCAACGGGGCGCCCCACGCCGACTTTCGGCGCAGCATTGTAGGATGGCCACACCAGTGCGGCAAGTTGCTGGACACCACCTCGGTGCCATCCGGATCTTGGCGCGTTGTGCTGCCTTTGGCCCCATTCGCACATCAGTCCGCTACTGACGCCATCTCACAGGCTAATGGGGCGCCCCACGCCGACTTTCAGCATTGTAGGATGACCACACCAGTACAGCAACTTGCTAGACATCACCTCGGTGCCATCCGGATCTCGGCGCCCCACTGCAGATGAAGTGCCTCTCAACTATGAAACCACCACTGTGACATCCGGATCTTGGCGCGTTGTGCTGCCTTCGGCCTATTCGCACATCGGTCCGCTACTGACGCCATCTCACAGGCTAATGGGGCGACCCACGCCGAGTTTCAGCATTGTAGGATGACCACACCAGTGCAGCAACTTGCTAGACATCACCTCGGTGCCATCCGAATCTTGGCATCTCAACGCCTAGTGGTATCTTCCATACAGAAAATATTGTTACGCTACCTTTGGCCCCATTCGCACATCAGTCCGCAACTTAGACATCACCTCGGTGCCATCCGGATCTTGGCATCTCAGCGCCTTGTGGTGTCAGTCAGAAAATATTGTTGCGCTGCCTTTGGCCCCATTCGCACATCAGTCCGCTACTGACACCATCTCACAGGCCAACAGGGCGCCCCACGCCGACTTTCAGCATTGTAGGATGGCCACACCAGTGCGGCAACTTACTAGACACCACCTCGGTGCCATCCGGATCTTGGCGCGTTGTGCTGCCTTCGGCCTATTCGCACATCGGTCCGCTACTGACGCAAACTCACAGGCCAACGGGGCACCCCACGCCGACTTTCGGCGCAGCATTGTAGGATGGCCACACCAGTGCGGCAAATTGCTGGACACCACCTCGGTGCCATCCAGATCTCGGCGCGTTGTGCTGCCTTCGGCCTATTCGCCACAAGTGCGCACGCAACTCAGCTGCATAGCGAGTGAAACACCAAGGGGCGCCCCACTGCAGCCGAGGAACCTCCATCTTGGGGGCGACGCACAGCATCACATTGCTTTCCAATGCAGTCAGATCCTCAAACAGCCCCCACTGACTGACGCGAACTCACAGGCCAACGGGGCGCCCCACGCCGACTTTCGGCGCAGCATTGTAGGATGGCCACACCAGTGCGGCAAGTTGCTGGACACCACCTCGGTGCCATCCGGATCTTGGCGCGTTGTGCTGCCTTTGGCCCCATTCGCACATCAGTCCGCTACTGACGCCATCTCACAGGCTAATGGGGCGACCCACGCCGAGTTTCAGCATTGTAGGATGACCACACCAGTGCAGCAACTTGCTAGACATCACCTCGGTGCCATCCGAATCTTGGCATCTCAACGCCTAGTGGTATCTTCCATACAGAAAATATTGTTACGCTACCTTTGGCCCCATTCGCACATCAGTCCGCAACTTAGACATCACCTCGGTGCCATCCGGATCTTGGCATCTCAGCGCCTTGTGGTGTCAGTCAGAAAATATTGTTGCGCTGCCTTTGGCCCCATTCGCACATCAGTCCGCTACTGACACCATCTCACAGGCCAACAGGGCGCCCCACGCCGACTTTCAGCATTGTAGGATGGCCACACCAGTGCGGCAACTTACTAGACACCACCTCGGTGCCATCCGGATCTTGGCGCGTTGTGCTGCCTTCGGCCTATTCGCACATCGGTCCGCTACTGACGCAAACTCACAGGCCAACGGGGCGCCCCACGCCGACTTTCAACATTGTAGGATGGCCACACCAGTGCTGCAACTTGCTGGACACCACCTCGGTGCCATCCGGATCTTGGCGCGCTGTGTTGCCTTCGGCCTATTCGCACATCGGTCCGCTACTGACGCCGCCTCACGTGCCAACGTATTTTCTCCGCATTTTATACCCTATGCCGCATAACAGGTCATGTGACTTGTTTATAAAACTTTTCATTGGTTCATTTTACTTTTGGTTTCCTAATGATGGAAGGCTTGATCATATGACCTAAAAACAACACTTTTCATTGGATGAAAACTTTTTTTTTTCCAAACGATGAAAGCCCCACCTTGTTTCTGGATGTTTCAGACTGAAGCTGGCGTCAGCATGAGAGCACCACCATCTCGTAGCTCCGTCGTAGTCATTCCGCGAGCAATCATGGCAGCCGCTCCCCACCAGAAGCCTGCAGGAGTCGAGGCCCCCAAAACTTTTGATGAATTCTCAAGGCGGAGGGGACGCTTTCGAGAATGGGGTCCAAGACCTAGCAGACAAGCGTCCGATTTCCAAGGTGTCCCAGGGCCATTTCAGTGGACCAGGCCCAAAAAGGAAAGAGCCTGCCGCCATTTTGAGAGTCCTGTGACAGCCGCCTATCGCTGCACCGCAAGAGTGGGCGCAACTCAGCTGAATTGCGGCTTTTGACACAGTGGACCAAAAACGGACGGAATGGCAACTGAAACGGTAAAGGGGCGCCCCACTACAACAGATGACACTCCACCTGGAGAGGCCCGTTCACGCCGCCTCCCCCGGGGCGCCCCACGCCGTTATTCGGAGCAGCATTGTAGGATACCAAAACCAGTGCGGCAACTTACTGGACATCACCTTGGTGCCATCGTTCTGCTGCCTTGGAACTATTCGCACAACAGTTTGCTACTGAAGACCCACCCCCCGCGACGCCCCACGCCGTTATTTGCTGGGTGGCAACTTACTAGACATCACTTTCGTGTCATCTAGATTTCAGCGCGTTCTGCTGCCTTGGAACTATTCGCACAACAGTTTGCTACTGATGACCCGCCCCACGCCGGAAATCTGGACGTTGTGCTGCGTTGGGACTATTCGCACAGCCGACCGCTACTTCGTTGTTTTTCCCTAAAAATGTTTATATGTTATTACTATTTTTGTTTTCTTGTATATATTTATAAATTATTAAAGTTTTATAATCTTACTACTTTGTCGGAGTGCTATATATTTTTAATGTGACACATAATTGTAAAAACTTTCATGTACAAAGAGTCATCCCTGGAATCTTCCGCTTCACGCTCGGTCCCCTCCCCAATCACAATACAGGATGGTTTTCAGATAATAGCAACGCTTCTGCTGTGACGGATCTCATCGAGTGTGGGCCTTGATCTACTATAACTCCTTTGAAGAGGGGTGAATCTTTACAGCTGTGGCCATAAACTACATCTGCAGGGCTAGCTGATACCCTAGGACCAGCCTGGACAATCGGACACAGAGGAAAAGGAGTGTCAGAGGGTGCAGTAGTGAATAGGGCGAAAGGGAGGTGTCGGGCGGGCACAGGGTGTGATTCTCAGGAAAGAGCAGCGCAGATGGGGGGAGGTTTATTACCCATGCATAAGACAGAGAGCGGGGGTGACCACTGCCTGGGGGAGATGCTTGCGAGGGTGGGGAGCCATGCTAAGGATCGACAGCGTGCACAGAGTGGGTCTGGTCAAGGCATCTAAAATGGCTGCCGTGCACGACAAAAGTGTGGCATTTGAAAAAAGACAAGATGGCGCAGACAATGTTTTTCAACACTTCCTGATTTCCTTCGAATCGAACGTTAACAGACGTTGGGGCATATTACCAAAGTTAAGCGATATTTATCCCTAACGATGCATTGCAAAGATTTTTTTACCGTCAGAAATTATCGCAGATAAACCTTGCTATTATCAAAGTTTATCGCAAATACGATAAAAACCGACCGCAATGCATTAATATCGCTGAAAACTCAGCGATATTCATGCATTACCGAGCTAATCCTCTTAGCCATGTTATCCACCTCCCATAGGATAACATGGCTAAGAACTGCTCAGGGCAGCTGTTACTTTTTGGAGATATTCGCGCTTATCTCGAATATTTCCAAAAGTTGATAATAGGAGATAGCGATGTTAGCGACTGTTTCCAGTCGCTAACATCTTGGCATGCCCACTTTGCATGTCATTAGTGATAAATATCACTCACATGCAAAGTGGGGCCCAAGATGGTCGCTATCTCCTACTAGCCGTCGCTAACTGGTGTTAGCAACAGCTAGGTAATACAGATATAATTTTATCTCCGCGAAGCGGAGCGCTGTTACAGATATATATCTTGTTTTTGAACGTTAATTTCTCAAAATGCACTGAAGCACATATATTGAGACCTAGCAAAGGCACATCGGGCTACCAGTCCCTAATATTTTACCAAGTTTCGTGCAAATCCATTCAGCCGTTCGATTATTATTATTATTTATTTTTTTTGCCCCGCGGGGCCCTTTTAAAACCTCCACATCAAACCTAGGGGATCAGCGAGGATCTACTATGCCCCCTTATGGTCATTTGCCCCTTCGCTTTGGCCTCCTCTTGTCTCTCGATCCTACCGAGAGACAAGATGGCGGCCGCTACGGACTGTTTGGAATGTTTACAGACACCGGAGAGCCAATCAGCTTCGCTTCGCAAAGCTCCGTAACGCGAAAAGTACGCGAAGCGGTGCGCTGTTACAGATATATATCTTTTTTTGAACGTTAATTTCTCAAAATCCACTGAAGCACATATATTGAGACCTAGCAAAGGCACATCGGGCTACCAGTCCCTACAATTTTGCCAAGTTTCGTGCAAATCCATTCAGCCGTAAGATTATTATTATAATTTTTTTTTTTTGCCCCGCGGGGCCCTTTTAAAACCTCCACATCAAACCTAGGGGGTCAGCGAGGATCTACTATTCCCCCTTATGGTCATTTGCCCCTTCGCTTTGGCCTCCTCTTGTCTCTCGATCCTACCGAGAGACAAGATGGCGGCCACTACGGACTGTTTGCGGCCACTACGGACTGTTTGGAATGTTGACAGACGCCGGAGAACCAATCAGCTTCGCTTCACAAAGCTCCGTTGCGCGAAAAGTACGCGTCCTAGGCCGCTGCCCGGTCCGCGCTTACAGATATATATCTTTTTTTAAACGTTAATTTCTCAAAATCCACTGGAGCACATATATTGAGACCTACAAAAGGCACATCGGGCTACCAGTCCCTACAATTTTGCCAAGTTTCGTGCAAATCCATTCAGCCGTTCGGGCTAAAAGTGAGGCCAACCGCCCTATGGAAATTAACATGGGAAAAACGCGTTTTGGGACCCCCCTTTTTTCTCGGCCCCCCCTTGACGAACCCCCCCCAAATTTTCAAAGGCTGCTCAGAAACAAAATGTGCCATTTTCCTGAAAATTTCAGCCAATTCCGTCCACAAACGGCAAAGTTATTAGACATAGAATTTTCAAAAATCCCATAGAGAAAAAATCCTAACTATATATACCTACTGGCGACCGCCAGTAGGTAATATATTCACTGAAAAAACCATAGGTTATAGACCATATATAGTTAGGAATTAGCATTTAAAAAACCTTATTTTACTCACACAAAACCATTGAAATTCCATATATAGTTAGTTGTACTAACTATATATCGCGCACCCGCAATCCACTGCTGATCATGTCACATATTACATCATTCATGACATGGTCAGTGACATCACTGATGACATCACTGATGACATCTCAAATGACATCACTGATGACATCACTGATGACATCTCATTTGACATTACTGATCACATCACTGATGACATCATTCATGTGATAATACGATGAAGCTCTTCAGACTCTAATATAACCTTAGATACACTCAGTGTAAACAGACACTCACAGACTGTCACTCATCCATGGAGTTACTCACACACCTAGTCAGTCATGCAAAGAATCAATCACACCTCCATTTCCTCAACTATACAGTTATACACACCTTACTTATTCAAACATATACTAACACATATTTACTCTCTTATACAATCCCTGATACAAGTTCACAATGATCCATACAGCCACTCACACATTCACTGGCTCTTTTGCACAGTTATTTATATATGTCAACTCTCACATGTACTGTGTTTTACATATGTACTTACTTTGACATGTAGCACTGAGATATCCATTCACTCACCAATACACTCATGCACACAGTCAACCGCCCATACAGCTGTTTCCACATGCACTTTTGAACCCATACATCTAGTGAATCAACTGCTCACACATCTATGCACAGAGTCATACACCTCCCAGCCACCCACACACACACTCAGTCTCCCATACAAATACTTGGGCAACCAATCAATAACCCATATAGTTACTCATATAGCTACTAAACAACACATGCAGCAGTTTTCAGAACAACAGACATAATGATGCACAAATTAAGACAGTTTAGTCAGTAACCCATGCACTCAGTGAGACACATTTAATCACTCATTCATACAGTCAGTCATGCACCTACTAAATCATTCATCCAGACACTTATACATCCACTCAATCTTCAATATGTAAGACATATTTTAACTTTACAGAAAAATACAGTCACTGGATGTTGTCATCAGTGATGTCATTTGAGATGTCATCAGTGATGTCATCAGTGATGTCATTTGAGATGTCATCAGTGATGTCATCAGTGATGTCACTGACCATGTCATGAATGATGTAATATGTGACATGATCAGCAGTGGATTGCGGGTGCGCGATATATAGTTAGTACAACTAACTATATATGGAATTTCAATGGTTTTGTGTGAGTAAAATAAGGTTTTTTAAATGCTAATTCCTAACTATATATGGTGTATAACCTATGGTTTTTTCAGTGAATTTTCAAGGTTTTGTAAATGCTAATTCCTAACTATATATGGTCTATAACCTATGGTTTTTTCAGTGAATTTCATTGGTTTTTTAAAAGCTAATATCTATAGCTGTAAAATGTATTCTTCTTTAAATCCAAAAATATATTTTATATGTTTATTAATAATTTTTTTAAAATATTTTTTTTGTTTCGCTCCCGGTCCGCGAACCGGAAAGCTTTCCGTTAGCTTAAATTGATGCCGCGACCGGGTCCGCGAACCGGTAAACGTTCCGTTTGCGCAACTGCCGCTTTAGAAATCAACATCGTGACGCGTCGCGAAAGCGCGACGTATCGCGTTGCCGCGTAATGCGTCTTATGACGTACCGCGTTAGCGCACCCGGAAGTGCCCCGGGGCGCGGACCGAGGCGCGAAACGCAGCTCCCCGGAAGCGATCCGCGGCGCGTCGTGAAAGCGCGACGTATCGCGTTGCCGCGTAATGCGTCTTATGACGTACCGCGTTAGCGCACCCGGAAGTGCCCCGGGGCGCATACCGAGGCGCGAAGCGCAGCTACCCGGAAGCTATCCGGGGCGCGGACCGGAGCGCGTAACGTAAGCATAACAGGTCATGTGACTTGTTAATAACACTTTTCATTGGTTCATTTCACTTTTGGTTTCATAATCATGTAAGGCTAGGTCAGGTGACCTAAAAATAACACTTTTCATTGGTTGAGAACTATTGTTTTTCCCAAATGATGAAAACCCCTCCTTCTTTCCTCACTCTGACTTTCATCATTGTGAGAGGAAGACCTTTATTAATACTTCAGAAATGGCTTCAGTAGTTGCTTCAGCTGGTGCACCCCCACCACCACCTCCACCTCCTCATGGGAAGAGAGGACCACCTCCCCAGGTCATGACCAACACAGAGGTGGAAGAGGAAGAAATGGAGGAAGAGGAGAGAGAAGAACCACAGTTCTTGGAAGAGGTGCCCCGGGTTTCCCATAGGAAAGCCAGTTTCATCTGGCAGTTTTATTCAATCCCTCCAGGCCAAAAAAAAGTGAATGCGAGGTATGTCACCTGCCTCATCTGCAAAGATAAATTATCAAGAGGGACTGATAAGAAGTATAGTTATGGGAACTATACCATGCATAGGCACATGACCAGGAAGCATCCACTTAATTACAGCCGGGCGGAAATACGGGATTTGGAAGAAAATCCAACATCAACTCCTGTGGCCAGATCAAGATCGTCAATATCATTGACACCAGCAGAGGCACGGGAAACTGTGCTAAACATACAAGAGAATTTTGGCCACATGAAACATACTTGTATGCACTGTGGTGCGTTGATAGCATGTGGTAATATGAGTATAAATGCTATCAACCTGGCTTATGAACATCATAATTGCCCTAACCGCCCCCAGTAATTTTTTTTTGCTCCTGTTGAGCCCTTTTCAATGCCTGTTTTTTGTTGTTTCCCCCCCCAAAAAAAACCAAAAAAAATATAAAATCGTTCAAAAAATACAAAAAAAACAAAAAATGTTCAAAAAAAAATATATATATAAAACAACAAAAATATATAAAAAAAAGTTCTTTTCAGAACTACCTCCCCTTTCAAAAAAAATTGCTAGAATGTTTAGCACTCTGGCAAGCTCTATTTCTTTTGGTTCGCTTCCCGGTTAGCTTCCCGGTACGCGGACCGGGAGCTAACCCAAAAAAAAAAAAAAGAGTAAGTATAAGGAAAGTAAACAGAGAGTGATGTTAAAAGAAAGACAGCTATAGGGAGTAAAGAAGAGATACTGTTTAATAGATCTATTTACCGAAGAAAAGACGGAAGAGGGTATAATTGTGAAAAACAAATAGATAAGGAAGTGAAAGAAAAAAAAAGAGAGTATAACATTAACAAAGAAGAGTTTCTTGGAGAATGTGAGTGAATGTTCAAAATAAGATTAAAACATGGGGAATAACAGAGAGAAAAAATAGAAAACAGAAAACAAAAAATAACAGAAAAAGATTAATTGAAACAGCAAAGAAATGTAAGTAACTTAGGGCCAGATGTAGGTAATTTTAATTTACCACCTCTTAAATACCGATTCATACCGAATCGGTATTTAAGAGGTGGTAAAATAGAGGGGGGGAGATGTAGGTATTTCAGATTCGGTAAATACCGAATCGTTAAGATTCGGTATTTACCGATTCTGTAAATACCGATTCGGTATTGCCCATTGATTCCTATGGGCCTTGCAGCCCATAGGAATCAATGGGCAATACCGATTCTGTAATTACAGAATCGGTAAATACCGATTTTAGCAAGGGTGCAGGGGGTGTCACTTTGACACCCTCTGGCACCCCAAAAATAGGCATGTGCGCCATGTGGCACACAGACATGCCCTAAGGGCATGTCTGTGTGTCACATGGCCCAGGTGTGCATGCACACATGTGCATGCACACCTGGATTCGGTATTTTACCACCCAATTGGATTGGGTGGTAAAATACCGATTCTTAAAGCCCTGTGGCACTCTGACATGTGCCAGCTACATCTGCATTTACAGAATCGGTACTTTACAGAGTCTGTATTTACTGATTCGGTAATTTTACCGAATCGGTAAATACAGAATCGGTAAAATACCGATTCTGTAAATGCATGCACAACATCTCAAAATCCAATTACCGGTCGGTAACGGCCGAATTCGGCCGTTACCGACCGGTAATTGGCCACCTACATCTGGCCCATAGAGCCATATCATCAACATAGGCAATAAAAGTTTTGCAGCTTTTATTGGCAGAAATGTGTCGCTAAAGCCGCTTTTGCGGCAGAAAACTGCCGCTAAAACCACTTTTGCACCAGTTTTCTGCCAATAAAAACAGCAATAATTTTATTGGCTGTGTTCATAATATGCCCCTTAGTGTGCTTCAACTACACAGAGAAAGCATTATGAACAAATAGTGATAGAGTGATCAGTCGAAGACACTAAGAGTAATAGAGACGGAGTGAGTGAACAAGAGTGAGGAACTATGAGAAGAGAGGGACTGAGAAAAAGAGTGGAAGGAGTTGAGTAAGTAGGTAATAGAGAAAGGAATGAGGGAAGTAGCAAAGGCAGGAAACTGAGGGTTAAAGAAATGAAGCAGTGGAACTAATAGAAGTTAAATGTGATAGAAATGTAACGAAAAGAGTACAAAACATTTACCTTATAATTGTCGTTAAATTACTCACTTTTTGTTTTTATACTTTCAATCTGTGAAAGAGAGAACAAACATTTGAAAAATATTAAAACATGTATTTAAAAATTACAAAAGACAAGGGAAAAGATTGAAGGACAAACAGTTTTTCAACAACTTTGACACTTACAGAAGCTTCTGCTTCTCCAGGCCCCCTACACAGTCCTAAAGATATACATTTTAAACTAACAGTATCTTGATGCAGATGAAGTGAGGCCTATCTTAAAACATGGTGCATCTTTTGCATGGCTGTTGTCTCAGAAAAGTGTCGCAAGACACAAAAATTTTAAATGATTGCTTCAGGATGCCAATAAGATGTGTCCTATCCAGAGGTTTGTTTGAGGTGAGGCCTACTCAGGGTTGCAGATGAAATTTCAAGTTGTTGAAGAGAATAGAGGACATAATACATGTGAAGGTCTACCAATGAAGTGAGTCATGTCCACTGCACTCATGAACAAAGGCCAAACCTCCTCTGTTTCCCTGGACAGACCTAAACTTGATCTGCACAATGTGATTCGTAATGATAGGAAACACAGGTGATGTAATTGAAATACGTGCAATTTCTTTTGCTCATTTCACAATCACATCACTTGTGTTTCCTTTGCTTAGGTATCTCATTGTGCAGATGTAGTCCAGCATATGAAAGAGTACGCAAAAGTGCAGCACTGCATGCAACAACTTTGACACTTACAGAAGCCTCACCTTCTCCATGCCTCCTACACAGTTCTACATATACATCATAAATGCAAACAGTACAGAATTAATTATACATGTTAAATGGTTTATTTTTGCTGTTCTCAGAATGTATCAAAATTCACTAAAAACAGTGACTTGAAGGTATTCATCATATAACAGCGGGGAAAAAAAAACACAATCAAAATGATTGTGTTTAAAAAACCCATACAACATAGCAAATCAGAATTCAGAACTCCTTAAAGTTAACTTACTTTCCATGACGTCAAAGGATGTCCTATGAACAGCTTACACTCTGTTGTGCTGTTATTACTTTCAGCCCGCCACTTTCTGAAAGAAAACCTCCATCGTTTTTAAAAACATGTTACATGCAATAAATGACTTCTTGCTCTCTACCACAAGTTTCCACAAAGCCAAATCTTGTCAGAGCCATTTATAACTCTTGGATTTCTTGTAAGCCAATCCCGTCATTTGGCATTTCTGCAACTTTCAGAATTAAAATGTTGAAGATCATTTTCACAATCCTGGAATAGTAATATCTTCCCCTTCTTGCTCAGTCATGTTCTACATTTCCTATGACACTGATACTGCTTACTATGAAGCAGACTTACACTACCTCTATGACTACTACAATTATTTAATTCTCTACATCACTTTTAATCACAAAGCAATGTAAAACAGTAGACAGCATTGCAGACTTACATTCCCTCTACTCTATGTTTTGATTGGCTGCTTCAATTAGCTTATAAAAAGAAATAGTTTTTCTGAACTCATTCAAAGTGCACTTATTTCTCCATGACGTCCAGTCTTATGGTTAGAAGTTATGTCTCTGAACTACACTTATCCTCAAGGCCAAATCGTGTAGGAGCCATTAGAACTTCTTGAAATTCCACAGAGCACATCCCGAGATTCTTTCCCTAAAATTTTGGTTTTAAAAACACCAGGTAAGAGTTTTTAAGGTCATACGGCAATTTTTTTTTGAAAATTAAAACAGAATCATTGCAAAATGACCAGCCATTTCTAGACTTTAAATAAGCTGTGTAATGTCCTGATGTTATTGAAGGACCGTCATGATATATAATTGCTGCAGTTACAAAAGTCCTTCCTGATATTGACAACTGCGAAGCCACAACATTTTTAATTAAAGTTGTCAATTTTGTTCCATCAGGCCTACATCGTTGGAACATTAAAATGACATACTGGCCATATGTTCGTATAAATAATGTGGACATCATTTCAGATTTACATTGGCTACACTCCATGTTGTGATCAGCTGCTTTTACTAGCTTATTAAAGGAGACTGATTTACTGTCTGGCAAAGTTAAATATATAAATCTTTCTGAGTCTACACTAGTAGTACTTGATACCATACAGTTCTCACAGTCATGCTGCCATTGATAAGAAAGCCCAAACAGCTGATCTACATCTACACCTTCAGCATGCAATACATCAAGCATATACATTAAAAACTCCTGACAATCTTGCTGAATATTTTGAGAGAATTGTGTTTGGCCTGAACATCTGTCTAACAGATTTCGAATTTCAGACACACTTTCTATGTTTGTTCTATCAGTGCTACATTTCTCTAACACAGAATTTAACAAACTGCAAAATCTTTGATCAGAATTGACCACAATCTCTTCTTTTACATTTTGTAGAGGAAACAAAACATTAACCACTACATTAGCATAGCAGTTGACACCAGAACTGTTTTCAAATTGAAAACCAACAACATCTTCAACAGAATTCTTTTTGTTTCTGCTTATAATTTCAGGTTCATCGACTTTTCGTCTTTTTGCTACAACCTCCCCAGTATTGGTTACATTTCTTCGTTTCCGGCCTACCACACGTTTCTCAAACAAAGGATATTGAGGCAAATGTGGCGCATACTCTCTTCTTAACCTATTGTATTACTTAATACAATCTAGATCCGCACAAATGCTTGTGACATCACACTCAATCAAGTACAATCCCGATAAAGTTCTAACTCGTGACAATGCCACATATGCCATACCCTCCTTGAACACAGAACTGCCAATATTAACCAATGCACTGTCTACACTTAAACCATGCGATTTATGGATTGTCACCGCATATGCCAAGCAAACAGGAAACTGCTTACGGCGAACATATAAGTCTTTTACAAGCAAAAATCTAGCAGAGCAACGACCAATTAGCTGTACTTCCTCAATGCCATCAAATTTAATTTTTAAAAATTCAATTCCATCTCTATTTCTGTATTTTACAAAATCAACAACATTACCCATTGATCCATTTACCAGACCTCTTTCAACATGTAAATTCCTTCTTAAAATTAAACGGCAGTTCAAGCACACATTCAGAGTCTTTTCAAAACCTGCAGTTTTAGATATACTCTTCTCTAATGAATCCAATTTTGTTTTCAGATTCTCAGACAAAATAATTGTTGATCCCATATGCTCTACTCTGTCAATAGCTTCCAGTTTCACAATCTCTTGCTTTTCTAAATGCAACATTTTGTTGTTGAATTTGGCACATTCTGCAAGAGTTGGCATCAAACATATTCCAGATTTCTTCTCAGTAATTTTCTGAAAAATATTCTCAGGCACAACATCTTGTTCTGGATATAAATTTGACAGTAATCGTGCATGTAAAGCTTCTTTCCCACGCTCGGTCACTTTTCCAATTCTAACATCTTGTAGAATAGTCTTGTAAACTTCATCCTTCGCCTGACGCATATTTTCATGCAGTTCAGCATAATTGAAGTTTAACCATATATTGACGTTGCCAATGCTGCCTAGGCACTTCCTGGTATCTTCATGCGTGAGCATTTTGAACACAGGTTGCCCTTTCACTGGTGTCAGCTGCAGAAGATCTCCGAAAACAATGATGTGTTTGCCACCAAATAACACATCATACTCTGTTTTGAGAACTTCTTGCATTCTCAAATGCACAAAGGCAAGCATGACATTGGAAACCATGCTTACTTCGTCAATGATAAGAAGTTTCATTTTCCTCAAGATTCTTGAAACTTCAAAACAAGCATCTCCAGATAGCTTGTGATATTGTAATTTGTTGTCATGCTCCACTGGCAGCATCAGTAAACGATGTAAAGTAATCCCTTTAATGTTATGTGCTGCCAGTCCAGTTGGAGCGGTGACAACACAAGACAGCGATGACTCTGTCCTTTCCTGCAAATAGCATGAAATTGCTTTAATGAGGAAACTTTTTCCAGTTCCCGCTTCTCCACTCACGTACAGTCGGACAGGCTTCAACGACGTACATGAGCACTCTTTCTTGTCATGACTTAATCCCTGATCAATTTGCATGGTAACTTCGTCATATATTTTCCTCTGCTCAACGTTGAGTTGTCTTTCCAACTCTTCTAAGTTAACCGCATCCTCCTGAGCATGTGCCATGGCTCTTTCCACTTCATTCATAGCAGTGGCAGCTTCATTTTCGATAACAGGTCCTCCTAGTGGATCCTGACTCAATGAAGCAGAACTCTGACTGTCCTGAGAACTGTCTCTGGCAATCTCGGCTGCAATCATTGCTTCCTGCTCAATTTCCGCATTCAACATTTCTACATATTTGGGAAAAGCAGGACATTCTATGGTCTCCTTGGCGGCATTGAAAGAGTCTTCGTAACAGAGAAAATCTCCAAGCAGTTCCTCTTCTGCACGCCAAGGCTTGAAAAGTTGCAAAAGTGCTAAATAGAAAAACTCCTTTTTTTTCAGGAGATTCGCCACTCAATTTTCGATGGTTTACCAAGTGGCATTTTCTTTGCTTGACCAGACATCCCTCACTTCCTATTACAGCATACACTCCTTTCTCAGTATCTTCTTTGATGTTCCTCTTGAATATGTAATTTTGAAGAACCTCATACAGACAAACATTCTCGAGGTGAATACTTCGATTTGGATAATATGTATCCAACATGTTGGTCTTCAAAATGTCGGTACTGTTTGGCTCCTTTTCCGCCAAATACTCAATTTCCCGCACAGGTTTGAGAACTCGATTACGCGTTGCAGCAAGACCAAGACTCGCCCAAATGATACTCCTGGACTTGGCATAGAGACTTGCTGAAGACAACCGGTCAGAACATTCGTACGCTCCGATTTCTCGATGCGACAACATCTTCAGACTGAAACTGTACAACTTCTTGCTGAGGCTCTTTTCATGGGAAATGTCCTCCCACATATCCTTCAATTCTGTCTTCTCTTTTTTGGTGATGTAAGACGTCACATACCGAGCCACAGCCATACAGTTATCAGCCACAAACTGTATATCCATGTTAGCATTCCACATGGACAAAATCACCGGGTTGTAGTCGTTGATGTACTTGGACTCTTCGTTCCTCTTCAAATTGTATGTGTTTTTAGGTGATTTCTTCATCACATTATGTCGCAGCGAAGACATCAAACTGTTTACTCTTCCTTTAGAAATCACCGGTCGTGGAAAACCGAAACGACATTTGGTGTAGAACTTGTCCTTGTTTCGGAATTTACGACGACAGTACTTTCCACATCGATGGCTTTGGAAACGCAGAACTTTTTCTCTTAGGCTTTTCTTCTCCTTTGCGTTTGGAACAGCACACGTAGAATACTGTTGTATAAAACTCATCACTGAGTCTTCTGGATCCGTTCCAAATTTAGGTGCATCCTTGATCCACAGCAACATATGTATATGAGGAGCACCTCTTGCTTGGTACTCCTTTCTCCAGAAGAAATCCAACACCTCTCCAAGAGGTGGATTCTTCTTATTCATGATGAAAGACATCATAGCTTCAAATCTATGATTGAAGTACCTACATACATTGACTGGATCCAAAGAGCACAGTTCTCCGGGTGTCTTGAATTCGATGTTTTCTACGTTAGCATTTGCCTCTCATAGAAATTCAAGTAAGTCTTCCCAGCCATACTCGGCACAGCTCAGAGTGAGGAACCATGTGGGAGTACCTAAGTTCCTCAGCATACATTTTAAATCACCATGACGACGGTACCAGTACTCATTAGTACCACGCTGACACGCCATGAGATTAATCACGTGAGAATCCAAAATACTGTCTTGGACATTGACTTTATCCATAAAGTCACTTGCCGAGATGTTTTGCATGTGTATACCACTTTTCAAGATGTGGTTCACTGCATATGACAGTCCAGACAGATCGCTTTCAAACAGGAGATGAAACAAATAAGGAATGCATTGTCGAAACCTAGCATCTCCTGCATACAATCGCAAAGTCCGGTATTCAGAAGCAGGAATTTGATGAGGTCGCTCATCATATCTTCCTCCCTGACCTGTTGGAAAAAGCTGTGGGAAACACCGAGCTTCCAAACTTTCCTCCCAAACACTAATGGGACTCCCTTTGGCTTGTTTCATTTGAAACAACTCAATAGCATTCCCCATGACTTCCTTGGAATGCAAAGGATGAACACTATAATGTTCATATATTTCTTCACTAGTAGAAGTTTCTACTTTCTCAATTTGACCAGCACACAAATCGCTATCCTCTTCCTCACTTACTTCCTCTTTTGCAACATATACATTCTTATAGTATTTATTATTTTTTTTCAAATACAATGTTGCCTTTTTAACTTTCCTAACATCTACTAAATCTTGCCATATTTTCGTATTCTTTGTCGGAACCCCATTAACTAAGATAACCAGAGGTTCCTCGTCCACTTTTTCTACTCCAATTGTGTTAATGTTTTTCTTCAAATCTAGAGGCAAATAAACAACTCTTCCCTTTAATCCTCTCTGTAAATCTGATGGAGGCAATTTCCCTGTCTTTGGCTCCATTCTTACAATAGCCTGAAAGGGATGGATACTTTGAATCAAAATAGATTCATAAGTATTTAAATCCTTCAATTCAGAAGGAATCTCAACCAATTCCAGATTATTATGAACTGCTCTAGCAGGCATCTGGTTTTGATTTAATTTGCAACAACAATAAGTACACACACATTGATCCAATCCCAAATCAAAACAATTTTCTACCATCAAGTATGTTGCGAAATCCTTCCATTCACTATTATTTTCCCTTTCACTTTTTGCATATAAATCCACTAACTTAGTCTGATTCTTATAATAAGTGCGTCGACAACACACACAAGTGAAATTTGGCCTCTCACTTGATTTGACCTGAAACGTGGCAATTTCCCTCTGGAAATTATCTGTACTGGAAACCTGTACACTATCTTCCACATTACCCGCTTCTTCTTGGTCAATTTCAACATTCTCCTCTTTACTTCCAAAGTAACAAAACTCAATTTCTTCACATATATTCTTCACATCTATTTCAGAACCATGCAAAAGAGCAGCACATAATTTTTTAAGCATAATTGCTGGACTCTTAGCATAATACAACATTCTAACTAATTTCCTCACTTTATTATGATGCACTGCTAGCATCCTGAAATGATGAAAAACACTCTGGCATACTCTCCTGGAAAGACAAGCCAGTGAATGACCATGCAAACCTGTCACTTCTCTCACTCTGCAAGGATCTAATTCTTGCAACAACCTTATTTTCTGCTTCAAACTTTTCTTATTAAATGACCGTACAAAATCACAAAGCAAATTGATGGAATACTGTCGCACACTGCAAATACTACTACACTTCCAGGTGTACACAGGACCCTTAGCACGTCTTCCTAAAACCTCATTACCTAACACCTCTTCTGCCTCTGTTGTCACAAGTTTTTCTTTTTCAACTGGACAACCATCTTTCACTTCATAAGCACGACCACTGGTGTCAACTGCATGCACCAAATCATTATCCTGGAAATAACTCTCCTCATTAAAAAATGCCTCACAGCTTGAACTATGCATCCATTCTCCAGAAAAAACTTCACAAAAATTACTACGATTAACTATTCTCTTCCATCTACTATTTCTTTTGAAATCATAAATTGCCTTGTTTAGCTTCCTAATTCTATTGATTATCAAAATAAATAACTTACGTTTAATTTCAAATGCCTGATCAATAACTTTCTCAACTTTTTTTTTTCTCTTATAAAAAACCACTTTCTGTTGACCTTTCTTAATATTTTTTAACAAATTGCCAATTATCCTGTTGCGGAACATTCGTTTACGAATGTCCCTAAACTGTTGTTTCCTTCTACTATCATGCACAGAGTTATCTCTTGCTCTAGCAGTAACATTTTTGATTGGCCTTTCCTTTCCATTTGAATTGCTTCTCTTTTTCTGGACTGAAACATTTTCTGTAGTAATATTTTTTTTACTGCAAATATTTCTTATGAATGTTTTTGTACTCTTACCCGGTGCTTTCTTGTTGACTTGACAAATCTTTTTGTTAGAGGACTGCTGCTTTTTTTCAATCACCTGCTGTCTTTGACGTTTTGCAGCCTTTCTCAGTCTTTCTTTCGTTGGCATGGTGAAATGTTGAAATGATCTGCAGTTGAATCTGTGGTAAAATATATTAAAAAATGTTATTAACCACTATTACTAAGAAACAAAGGTATGGAGGGTCAAGGGGAATATTTAATGACCTGTCTGCTCGCTCCCCTATTGTTAGGACATGAAACACAAAAAAGAGCAGAACAGGTCGGGGAGTGGTGTATAACTAAACCAGTCACTAAGGGCCAGTAGGGTATGAACGCAAACTAGTGTCGTTGAGAGTTATTGGAAAACAGAACGCTAGAACAATTCCCATCAGACCACCCATTCGGTGGAATTCACGTCACGTGGGAATTGCTGATCAATCCAGAGCACATCCAGCCATATAGTGCCGGTGTAGAACTAGACGTCAGAAAACTAGCCATGATGTTTTCCATAAAGTGGACTAACATTAATGTGCAGTGCGAAAATGAAAGTAATGGTGAAGAATAAAATTAGCTACACAGATTCCAAGAGAACGTACATATAGAAAGCTGTGTGTCGAAGATTAAAACCACGCCTGGTAGGAAGACTACCTTTTGGCGCTGTGCAAAAAATGGTCAACATGTTTCAGCTCTCGGGGCATTGCCCCAGCTTTCTTCAGGACCTACAAAATAGACCAGCTACTGCAACTATAACTACAATTAGTATGTTAGATGAAAAATTAATTAACAAAAGTTTACTGTTAGACTGATACATATCTACCAGCAACTTCAAAGTTTGAGCGTCCACTGAGGAGGAAGCATGTCTTCTTCCTGTCAACAAACAAAAATTATTGTACAAACAACACCAATATTACAAACACAACCACCTGAATACAAAGAGACCGTCTAGTCAAGAACACCTGCATGAATAAATGACATTCTGCATATATGTAAAAAAAGCATAGTAGCTTAATCACTCAGAGGCATTTCCTCACAGTGATACTCACCCAGCTTTGTGTGGGTGAAGGCCTCACCTCACCCGGCGACCGCTCGGGATTATGAGGCCCCGCTCTGCGGTGTAGAAAAAAGGGATACAGTGAGCACACAACTCTACTAGTCCCAAGCCAATTGCTCTACACACATAACCCAACGAACTTGTGATAAGTAACCCGTCCTCCAGAGAACAACCACACAGACCATCCCCTGTGACACCTTCAGAAACCGCATGTGCTGCGCCGTCAACATGCTACTAAATAATCTTATGTTAAATGTGAGATCTCCTCATGTGAACACTATGAAGTGCTCTTTAATATTCAGTGCGGTGTAGGATCTCATCACTTGGTCACAAATGTGAGCTGCTATAAAACCCAGTCAGAAGACAATGATGAACTGGATTAATGAATATCAAAAATAATGGGCAACCAAGTCCCCCTTACATTTTTGAAAAAAGCAGTTATGTGAATAGTTGTACCATCAAGGCTAGATCTTATCTAATATTGCCTGTAAGTACTAACAAGAAATGTTTCCCCTGCATGAAAATACTCAGAGAAGGAAAGTGCCTTCGACCTCACCTGTCCGTCGGTACCCCCATCCATATGCCAAGCGGTCGTGGAGGTGACTACCAGGACGCCCCTCGCCCTTATATAAACGCCGATGGAGTGAAAACGGGGCATAATGGGCGTGCACACAATCTCGGAGCATGCGCGAAGATAGACACTACTCCTTCGCGCATGCGCGTATAATGCAAAATGCCGAGAGTCACTTGTTATGTAGGCAAACGAGATCGTTTCTTGAAGCGGTGAGTATGTTAGATCACCTGTGTAAACTACAGTATTCCAAGCTTTCTACGTGAAGGCTGTATCACATGTGAAAGAGCTGGAGTCAGCCCCCAAATTCACACGCATGCCCAGAGCGGAAGACGCTGTTCACTCGGGCCTGCGCCTGACGGCAAACAAAGTGTTTAACATCAGTGTGGACTGCAATATCTTGCGTGTGTTACAGATCCTGATGTACTGAGAAGGAAGTACTCATTTCAGGATGTAAGTATGTTCTGCATTATAGTGGTTGGAAACCGGACCAGTTCATAACGATAAGGTAGCTTTCATTCTGGATAAAAAAATTAGTTATCCAATTGGAAAGCACTCATGAAGGCGAAGGTACAGGGTATGCCTATGTGTATATTCCAAAGTGAAGACCGACAAACTCAGAGGAGTGTAAGCCCTTTCAGGATACATTCTGTAGTAGAACGTCATTCACCCTAATGGTGGGTTGTCACAAAGTTTTTTGTGCAGAATAATATTGCGCAAGTGCAGAGTAGAAGTGGTATTGCTGCCATCAAGTGTCACAGAAGGAGGGACAGTAGTGGTAACTAGGAGGACAAGGGCAACGCACACACTTAAGTTGGGTGAGCTGGAGAGATGCAAACCATTATTGTTCGCATTCATATGAATAGACCCGCAACTAAGAAGTTGCTCTAGATACTAAGAAACAAAGGTATGGAGGGTCAAGGGGAATATTTAATGACCTGTCTGCTCGCTCCCCTATTGTTAGGACATGAAACACAAAAAAGAGCAGAACAGGTCGGGGAGTGGTGTATAACTAAACCAGTCACTAAGGGCCAGTAGGGTATGAACGCAAACTAGTGTCGTTGAGAGTTATTGGAAAACAGAACGCTAGAACAATTCCCATCAGACCACCCATTCGGTGGAATTCACGTCACGTGGGAATTGCTGATCAATCCAGAGCACATCCAGCCATATAGTGCCGGTGTAGAACTAGACGTCAGAAAACTAGCCATGATGTTTTCCATAAAGTGGACTAACATTAATGTGCAGTGCGAAAATGAAAGTAATGGTGAAGAATAAAATTAGCTACACAGATTCCAAGAGAACGTACATATAGAAAGCTGTGTGTCGAAGATTAAAACCACGCCTGGTAGGAAGACTACCTTTTGGCGCTGTGCAAAAAATGGTCAACATGTTTCAGCTCTCGGGGCATTGCCCCAGCTTTCTTCAGGACCTACAAAATAGACCAGCTACTGCAACTATAACTACAATTAGTATGTTAGATGAAAAATTAATTAACAAAAGTTTACTGTTAGACTGATACATATCTACCAGCAACTTCAAAGTTTGAGCGTCCACTGAGGAGGAAGCATGTCTTCTTCCTGTCAACAAACAAAAATTATTGTACAAACAACACCAATATTACAAACACAACCATCTGAATACAAAGAGACCGTCTAGTCAAGAACACCTGCATGAATAAATGACATTCTGCATATATGTAAAAAAAGCATAGTAGCTTAATCACTCAGAGGCATTTCCTCACAGTGATACTCACCCAGCTTTGTGTGGGTGAAGGCCTCACCTCACCCGGCGACCGCTCGGGATTATGAGGCCCCGCTCTGCGGTGTAGAAAAAAGGGATACAGTGAGCACACAACTCTACTAGTCCCAAGCCAATTGCTCTACACACATAACCCAACGAACTTGTGATAAGTAACCCGTCCTCCAGAGAACAACCACACAGACCATCCCCTGTGACACCTTCAGAAACCGCATGTGCTGCGCCGTCAACATGCTACTAAATAATCTTATGTTAAATGTGAGATCTCCTCATGTGAACACTATGAAGTGCTCTTTAATATTCAGTGCGGTGTAGGATCTCATCACTTGGTCACAAATGTGAGCTGCTATAAAACCCAGTCAGAAGACAATGATGAACTGGATTAATGAATATCAAAAATAATGGGCAACCAAGTCCCCCTTACATTTTTGAAAAAAGCAGTTATGTGAATAGTTGTACCATCAAGGCTAGATCTTATCTAATATTGCCTGTAAGTACTAACAAGAAATGTTTCCCCTGCATGAAAATACTCAGAGAAGGAAAGTGCCGATGGAGTGAAAACGGGGCGCCCATTATGCCCCGTTTTCACTCCATCGGCGTTTATATAAGGGCGAGGGGCGTCCTGGTAGTCACCTCCACGACCGCTTGGCATATGGATGGGGGTACCGACGGACAGGTGAGGTCGAAGGCACTTTCCTTCTCTGAGTATTTTCATGCAGGGGAAACATTTCTTGTTAGTACTTACAGGCAATATTAGATAAGATCTAGCCTTGATGGTACAACTATTCACATAACTGCTTTTTTCAAAAATGTAAGGGGGACTTGGTTGCCCATTATTTTTGATATTCATTAATCCAGTTCATCATTGTCTTCTGACTGGGTTTTATAGCAGCTCACATTTGTGACCAAGTGATGAGATCCTACACCGCACTGAATATTAAAGAGCACTTCATAGTGTTCACATGAGGAGATCTCACATTTAACATAAGATTATTTAGTAGCATGTTGACGGCGCAGCACATGCGGTTTCTGAAGGTGTCACAGGGGATGGTCTGTGTGGTTGTTCTCTGGAGGACGGGTTACTTATCACAAGTTCGTTGGGTTATGTGTGTAGAGCAATTGGCTTGGGACTAGTAGAGTTGTGTGCTCACTGTATCCCTTTTTTCTACACCGCAGAGCGGGGCCTCATAATCCCGAGCGGTCGCCGGGTGAGGTGAGGCCTTCACCCACACAAAGCTGGGTGAGTATCACTGTGAGGAAATGCCTCTGAGTGATTAAGCTACTATGCTTTTTTTACATATATGCAGAATGTCATTTATTCATGCAGGTGTTCTTGACTAGACGGTCTCTTTGTATTCAGGTGGTTGTGTTTGTAATATTGGTGTTGTTTGTACAATAATTTTTGTTTGTTGACAGGAAGAAGACATGCTTCCTCCTCAGTGGACGCTCAAACTTTGAAGTTGCTGGTAGATATGTATCAGTCTAACAGTAAACTTTTGTTAATTAATTTTTCATCTAACATACTAATTGTAGTTATAGTTGCAGTAGCTGGTCTATTTTGTAGGTCCTGAAGAAAGCTGGGGCAATGCCCCGAGAGCTGAAACATGTTGACCATTTTTTGCACAGCGCCATAAGGTAGTCTTCCTACCAGGCGTGGTTTTAATCTTCGACACACAGCTTTCTATATGTACGTTCTCTTGGAATCTGTGTAGCTAATTTTATTCTTCACCATTACTTTCATTTTCGCACTGCACATTAATGTTAGTCCACTTTATGGAAAACATCATGGCTAGTTTTCTGACGTCTAGTTCTACACCGGCACTATATGGCTGGATGTGCTCTGGATTGATCAGCAATTCCCACGTGACGTGAATTCCACCGAATGGGTGGTCTGATGGGAATTGTTCTAGCGTTCTGTTTTCCAATAACTCTCAACGACACTAGTTTGCGTTCATACCCTACTGGCCCTTAGTGACTGGTTTAGTTATACACCACTCCCCGACCTGTTCTGCTCTTTTTTGTGTTTCATGTCCTAACAATAGGGGAGCGAGCAGACAGGTCATTAAATATTCCCCTTGACCCTCCATACCTTTGTTTCTTAGTATCTAGAGCAACTTCTTAGTTGCGGGTCTATTCATATGAATGCGAACAATAATGGTTTGCATCTCTCCAGCTCACCCAACTTAAGTGTGTGCGTTGCCCTTGTCCTCCTAGTTACCACTACTGTCCCTCCTTCTGTGACACTTGATGGCAGCAATACCACTTCTACTCTGCACTTGCGCAATATTATTCTGCGCAAAAAACTTTGTGACAACCCACCATTAGGGTGAATGACGTTCTACTACAGAATGTATCCTGAAAGGGCTTACACTCCTCTGAGTTTGTCGGTCTTCACTTTGGAATATACACATAGGCATACCCTGTACCTTCGCCTTCATGAGTGCTTTCCAATTGGATAACTAATTTTTTTATCCAGAATGAAAGCTACCTTATCGTTATGAACTGGTCCGGTTTCCAACCACTATAATGCAGAACATACTTACATCCTGAAATGAGTACTTCCTTCTCAGTACATCAGGATCTGTAACACACGCAAGATATTGCAGTCCACACTGATGTTAAACACTTTGTTTGCCGTCAGGCGCAGGCCCGAGTGAACAGCGTCTTCCGCTCTGGGCATGCGTGTGAATTTGGGGGCTGACTCCAGCTCTTTCACATGTGATACAGCCTTCACGTAGAAAGCTTGGAATACTGTAGTTTACACAGGTGATCTAACATACTCACCGCTTCAAGAAACGATCTCGTTTGCCTACATAACAAGTGACTCTCGGCATTTTGCATTATACGCGCATGCGCGAAGGAGTAGTGTCTATCTTCGCGCATGCTCCGAGATTGTGTGCACGCCCATTATGCCCCGTTTTCACTCCATCGGCGTTTATATAAGGGCGAGGGGCGTCCTGGTAGTCACCTCCACGACCGCTTGGCATATGGATGGGGGTACCGACGGACAGGTGAGGTCGAAGGCACTTTCCTTCTCTGAGTATTTTCATGCAGGGGAAACATTTCTTGTTAGTACTTACAGGCAATATTAGATAAGATCTAGCCTTGATGGTACAACTATTCACATAACTGCTTTTTTCAAAAATGTAAGGGGGACTTGGTTGCCCATTATTTTTGATATTCATTAATCCAGTTCATCATTGTCTTCTGACTGGGTTTTATAGCAGCTCACATTTGTGACCAAGTGATGAGATCCTACACCGCAGTGAATATTAAAGAGCACTTCATAGTGTTCACATGAGGAGATCTCACATTTAACATAAGATTATTTAGTAGCATGTTGATGGCGCAGCACATGCGGTTTCTGAAGGTGTCACAGGGGATGGTCTGTGTGGTTGTTCTCTGGAGGACGGGTTACTTATCACAAGTTCGTTGGGTTATGTGTGTAGAGCAATTGGCTTGGGACTAGTAGAGTTGTGTGCTCACTGTATCCCTTTTTTCTACACCGCAGAGCGGGGCCTCATAATCCCGAGCGGTCGCCGGGTGAGGTGAGGCCTTCACCCACACAAAGCTGGGTGAGTATCACTGTGAGGAAATGCCTCTGAGTGATTAAGCTACTATGCTTTTTTTACATATATGCAGAATGTCATTTATTCATGCAGGTGTTCTTGACTAGACGGTCTCTTTGTATTCAGGTGGTTGTGTTTGTAATATTGGTGTTGTTTGTACAATAATTTTTGTTTGTTGACAGGAAGAAGACATGCTTCCTCCTCAGTGGACGCTCAAACTTTGAAGTTGCTGGTAGATATGTATCAGTCTAACAGTAAACTTTTGTTAATTAATTTTTCATCTAACATACTAATTGTAGTTATAGTTGCAGTAGCTGGTCTATTTTGTAGATCCTGAAGAAAGCTGGGGCAATGCCCCGAGAGCTGAAACATGTTGACCATTTTTTGCACAGCGCCAAAAGGTAGTCTTCCTACCAGGCGTGGTTTTAATCTTCGACACACAGCTTTCTATGTGTACGTTCTCTTGGAATCTGTGTAGCTAATTTTATTCTTCACCATTACTTTCATTTTCGCACTGCACATTAATGTTAGTCCACTTTATGGAAAACATCATGGCTAGTTTTCTGACGTCTAGTTCTACACCGGCACTATATGGCTGGATGTGCTCTGGATTGATCAGCAATTCCCACGTGACGTGAATTCCACCGAATGGGTGGTCTGATGGGAATTGTTCTAGCGTTCTGTTTTCCAATAACTCTCAACGACACTAGTTTGCGTTCATACCCTACTGGCCCTTAGTGACTGGTTTAGTTATACACCACTCCCCGACCTGTTCTGCTCTTTTTTGTGTTTCATTAACCACTATTACCCAACAGTACATCAATAACAGTAATCAAAAACTTAAAACACTACTTTACATTTTTACATATAAGATTTTTTAGTGCATGGCAATTTTAGAATACAGAAATAGCAGAAAAGAAATGGAATTTATATTCATGTTACCTGTGCTATCTTATATGTGAATCTGATCTAATTTTATGAGCATATTTTAATATTTTATTGAAGACACTACACATAACCTGTTTTTGAAGGTGTCTTTATTTTTAAATTAAACGGTTTACATTTTTACTTTTTATTTATTATAAATTTTAAAAATAAATGTTTATAGTACCATAGGATCAAGCAGGTCAGCTTCCCACCCTATGTCATATAATTCGGACAAATCTGCATCCTCATCACGTTCTTCTTCATCCTCAGGATTTAAATCATCCAAGGGATCAACATCCACTGATGTTTCAATTACAAGTTCAATGATGAGGTCAAAATCAACTGATTATCGCTCATGTTGATGTTGTCTTTATCTTTAAAGAAAGATAACAACAATGAGATGTTGCAGAGTAAGAGACAAATCTCAGAGATTATAATAGTAAAATTGTTTAACAAGAGTAACATTTTGCAGCTATTATTTAGCCATGTCCAGCGATGCTGAGCAGGTGAAGCCTATGTCTAATTTTTCAGTGAACAGGACTCATCTCTTCTTAACCTTGGATAAGCCTCACCGACTCTGTGTCCCCTGCACATACTTAAATGTAAAGGGGCAGATTTATGTTAAATGGCACATCCCCAGGCATGCACCAGTTAACGTGCACCGCTGCTCTGCCACCCATGGTGTGCCGCATTTACAATCAGATAGGAGAAAGCTGCGTCAAAACCCTGCGCCTGCTTTAAGCAGGCATAGGTCTTGACGCAACATTGTGGAGATGGGGCACCCCTTAGCCTTGCTGGAGCTGCATCGCACTTGCGATACAACTCCAGCAATGCGCCACCTTTACAGCACAGATACGTCACGCATCTGTGCCATTTTTGCCCCATGCTGCGCCGCATTGTAAATGCAGCACACCATGGGTGGCGGAACAGCGGCGCAGGATGACTGGCACATCCCTGGTGATGCGCCAGTCATCATAAATCTATCCCTAAGCTTCTTATCTTGTTACAGATGAACCGCCATATGTATCATCAAACTATTTTGCATTTCCTAAATAGCGAATTTTAAGGAATAAATAGCAATTCTTTACCATTCCTAATTTGCAATGAGCAAATTGCTAATTGCAAATTACCCATTCATTTCCATGGGCTAGGAGGCTCATAGGAATGAAGGTGCAATTTGCGATTAGCAATTAGCTCATCGCAAATTAGGAATTTTTCCAAGGGTGCAGGGGTGTCTCAAGAACACCCTGCTGCACCCCTGAAAAAGAAATTTGGGGGCATATGGCGCACATACATGCCCTAAGGGCATGTATTGGCGTCATATGGCACCTTTTGTTTTTTGGAAAAAAAGCTTTTTGAAAAGAATTCGCAAATTACCACCAACTAGAAGTTGGTGGTAATTTGCAAATCCTTAATGGCATTTTTTGCATATTTTTTGTTTGATACATTGCATTTAAGGAATCGCAAAATGTGCAAATCCTTCAGTGCAATCGCAAAATAAGGAATAGCAAATATTGCTATTCCTTATTTTGCATCAAACTTGTTTGATACATACCATTTGTCTAATTAGCATTCGCAAAGGCCGAAATTTGCAGAATTTTGATCTTTGCGAATGCTAATTATCTTGATACATATGGCCCCAAGTGAGGCCTGTCTTGCAACATGGTGCATCTTTTGCATCACTGCTGCATCGGTTTCATGTGGCACGTTTTTTTTACACCATGACACATCTGCCTAAATGCATCAATTTGTAATTTTGTCGCCTCATAGCAAATCTTTTGCACCGCCGCTGCATCATAAAAGTGACGCACAGTGGCGCAAAAGAGGCATACACCTATCATAAATCTGTCCCTAGCATTTTAAATGATTAATCCAGGATGACGATAAGGTGTGGCCTATCCAGAGGTTTGTTTAAGGTGAGGCCTACTCAGGATTGCAGATTAAAGTTACGCTTGATGAAGAATACAGAGGAGATAATACATGTAAAGGCCTACCAATGAAGTAAGTAATGTCCACTTTATTGCACCAGTCATCATAAATGTATCCCTAAGCTTCTTATCTTGTTACAGATGAACCGCCATATGTATCATCAAACTATTTTGCATTTCCTAAATAGCGAATTTTAAGGAATAAATAGCGATTCTTTACCATTCCTAATTTGCAATGAGCAAATTGCTAATTGCAAATTACCCATTCATTTCCATGGGCTAGGAGGCTCATAGGAATGAAGGTGCAATTTGCGATTAGCAATTAGCTCATCGCAAATTAGGAATTTTTTCAAGGGTGCAGGGGTGTCTCAAGAACACCCTGCTGCACCCCTGAAAAAGAAATTTGGGGGCATATGGCGCACATACATGCCCTAAGGGCATGTATTGGCGTCATATGGCACCTTTTGTTTTTTGGAAAAAAAGCTTTTTGAAAAGAATTCGCAAATTACCACAAACTAGAAGTTGGTGGTAGTTTCCAAATCCTTAATGTCATTTTTTACATATTTTTTGTTTGATACATTGCATTTAAGGAATCGCAAAATTTGCAAATCCTTCAGTGCAATCGCAAAATAAGGAATAGCAAATTTTGAATTAAGGACATTTTAAGTCATTTCCACATGTGCAGTGTTTTCAAATATTGATTTGAAAATCGTTTTTAGGGAAAAGGAATGGTTTGTAAATTTATGACAAGGACATAATGGTGTATGCTTCTTTATAAGGCATTTCACTGTCTCTGATGTCATTTTTCCCATATTACATTATAAGACCTTTCCCCATGGAGCACATTCCTTGTAAATATGCTCCCACCTGTGCATGGTGAATTTAGATTTTGACTGTTTGAGTCACATAGCCATGTTAAAAGTGACCCCAAAAAATTGCAAAGGCTTTAAAAAAACACTTTCATGTGTCTTAAGGACATTTTAAGTCATTTCCCCATGGGCAGTGTTTTGTAAGTGGCGCAAAAGAGGCATACACCTATCATAAATCTGTCCCTAGCATTTTAAATGATTAATTCATGATGACGATAAGGTGTGGCCTATCCAGAGTTTTGTTTAAGGTGAGGCCTACTCAGGATTGCAGATTAAAGTTACGCTTGATGAAGAATACAGAGGAGATAATACATGTAAAGCTCTACCAATGAAGTAAGTGATGTCCACTTCATTGCGCCAGTCATCATAAATGTATCCCTAAGCTTCTTATCTTGTTAGAGATCAACCGCCATATGTATCATCAAACTATTTTGCATTTCCAAAATAGCGAATTTTAAGGAATAAATAGCGATTCTTTACCATTCCTAATTTGCGATGAGCAAATTGCTAATTGCAAATTACCCATTCATTTCCATGGGCCAGGATGCCCATAGGAATGAAGGTGCAATTTGCGATTAGCAATTAGCTCATCGCAAATTAGGAATTTTTCCGAAGGTGCAGGGGTGTCTCAAGAACACCCTGCTGCACCCCTGAAAAAGAAATTTGGGGGCATATGGCGCACATAAAATTTAACAACATTCCTTTACCTCAAAAACGATTTTCAAGTCATAATTTGAAAACACTGCCCACAGGGAAATTACTTAAAATGTCCTTAAGACACATGAAAGTGTTTTTTGAAAGCCTTTGCAATTTTTTTGGGTCACTTTTAACATGGTTATGTAACTCAAACAGTCAAAATCTAAATTTACCATGCACAAGTGTAACCATATTTACAAGGAATGTGCCCCACGGAGAAAGGTCTTTTAATGTAATATGGGAAAAATGACATCAAATGTCCTTAAGACACATAAAAGCGTTTTTTGATTGCCTTTGCAGCATGTTTGTATCACTTTTAACATGGCTATGTAACACAAACATTCAAAATCTAAATTTGCCATGCACAGGTGGGAGCATATTTACAAGCAATTTGCGCCACAGAGAAAGGTCTTACATTGAAATGGGAAAAATAACATCAGAGACAGTGAATTGCCTTATAAAGAAGCATACACCATTATGTCCTTGTCATAAATTTAAAAACAATTCCTTTTCCCCAAAAACGATTTTCAAATCATAATTTCAAAACACTGCACATGGGAAAATTACTTAAAATGTCCTTAAGACACATAAAAGCGTTTTTTGATTGCCTTTGCAGCATGTTTGTATCACTTTTAACATGGCTATGTAACACAAACATTCAAAATCTAAATTTGCCATGCACAGGTGGGAGCATATTTACAAGCAATTTGCGCCACAGAGAAAGGTCTTACATTAAAATGGGAAAAATAACATCAGAGACAGTCAATTGCATTATAAAGAAGCATACACCATTATGTCATTGTCAGAAATATTATAACCATTCATTTTCCTCAAAAACGATTTTCAAGTCATAATTTGAAAAGACTCCACAGCTCCTATGCAGAAAAACACCCTGTCAGTACTAATACTTCACATTTTCTCCAATTACATTTTCTCAAAGAAACAAAATCTATTTGTAAAACACTTGAGACAAAGCAACATTTGAAAAACACAACTTTCTTCATAATTTTCTCCTTAAAGCACACTATTCTCTATCTAAATTAAAGAAATATTTTCTCACCTTAGCAAATACTTTGAGTTTGAAAACAGTCTCAGAAACACACCAATTTGTCTTCAGCAGAGCAAAAGGTATGCACTCCAGAGTCTGCAGCTATCAAAAGCACAGAAATGCTGTAATTCTTCACACATATCTCTCATGTCACCCAATCAAAACTCTTCCCTCACTTTTTTTCAAATGAAAACCCTTCCCCCCTCTGCCATTTCATGCCTTTTCTGCATGGCAACCACCTCTTGGAAGACCTCTGGTGTTTGCAAGTTCACACAACAATGTTGCAATTGAACTCTGAACTCTCAGTGCACCTGCGTATCCACTGCAATCTTTCATTTAATGACTTTTTATTGACCATTCAAAATACATCTTTCAAAGAACTCATCCATGCACCCTAACTTTCTGTTTTCAGCAATCAAAATCCACCAATCACTGTTACTGCTTCATTAACACAGAAACACCACAGTTTTTTTCATTTTAAACTCTCATTTTTTCAACTGCCATTTCATTGCCACACTTCATCTGACTGCAGCAGAACCTTCTCTCACCATGTTTTCTGTCTGGATTGTTGGACATAGTTATATCCACTGGGCTCACAGGTATGCTGAGAACAGAAATTTACCTAACCTCAATTTACAAGATGTGGAAATTAAGTGGTTTGGCCACAGAGGATTAAAATGTCACCAATTGATACCATTGGTGAAAACCTTTATGCATTTGCCAAAACCTGACCTGTTAATTGTGCACTGTGGAGGTAATGATTTGGGCACTTTGACTGGGGTAGGTCTGGAAATGCTTTTAAAGGACACCTTTGAGCAATTGATGGCACTTTTTCCTCAAACTGCCTTGGTATATTCAAATATATGCCAAAGACAGAAATGGAGGTGGTCAAACCAATTTTGTCCACAAATTGAGAAGTCGAGGAAGCATGTAAACAAATCTGTTTCAGCTTACATGAGAGACCATGGAATGGGCTCCCTGTACAACAATAACTTGCGTTACTACATGCAAGATATCTACAGAGGAGATGGAGTTCACTTCTCAGATGAGGGCAACAGAATTTTCATTCTGAATTTAAGACTGTGCATTGGTACCTACTTATAAGTACCTAAATGTACCATAAACCCAAAAACTCTTCTCAGAGCTACCCTACATCTGATCACTCACAATTATTATTTTACTCTAACATTTTTCACTAATTTTCAACAAAGTACGCTCCCTGGGGCGCTTCCCGGTACGCGAACCGGGAGCTAACCTCGCGAAATTTTTAAAAAAAATGTTTTTTTTCCGCACATATAAGCCTCCTCAGCCACCCTCAGAAAACCTAGGGGGTCAAAATAAGTCTACCGTGCCCCCTTCTACCCATTCTGAACATTATTTGCCCTCCATCTTGTATCTTAATTCGACCGAAACACAAAATGGTGGACTCCCGTAACGCTTAAGGTTCGCGAACCGGGGCGCTCACCAGTTCGCGTACCGGGTCGCTCCCTGGGAAGCGCACCATCAAAAAAGGTGGGAAAGTAGTTTACAGAAAAGCAACTGGAGACAATTTCACCAAATATAGATTAGCTCATACTACATACCAATCCCTACCATTTTCACAAATTTGATTGGAATTCCATTTAGCCATTTAGCCTGTAGACCTCTCTAAATACCCTGAGGTAAATTACTTCTCAAAACACATCTGAAGTGTTGGAATTGACAACCAATTAAAATGTTACTTTCATTTTCTACTTTTTTTACCTGACATTTGATTGGTTATGTACCTGAATATATATAAAGAAAGAGAGAGAAACACAGCCATTTTGACTACTACTTCCTGAATTACATTGCAAGATCATTTTCACTCACAACTTAAACTTGTTTTTAGAATTTGATATATTATTTTATAAATTTGAAAACATTTTCAGATAGTTATATACTATCCCTCTGTAAGAGTTAGACATTGAGAAAGGCTTCTTTATTATAATTATGGATTGATTTATGTTTCTGTGGTATAATTATGAATTTACTTAGGCTTCTTCACAGGCACTTTTTAATAGTACTACTTCACGCCTGAAACCATACAGTGCCCATAGATTACTTCTCTGTTATAAACTCACAAGTACCTGTCTGAACTTAAACCCAACAGTGCCCTATCACTACTGATATATTTATTTTGTATGCAAATTACAGCAATAAAATGGAAGGTGAGCAGAATGTTTCCTTCGAAATTGTTCTGGACAGCAACAATGAACAAGTTATGGAACCCATTGATGACTTAGAATTCATGGATGAGTCACGGGACTATGAATTACTTCAATGTGTAGAATCTGTCGATCATTTACTCCATTATGATGACGGTCAAATGTGGGAACTTATGTTCACTCAACAAGAGGACATATCGGACAGTCAAATGCTAGACGTTCTATTAAATTTTGAAAAACAATCTGAAAAATAAAATTGTATGTAATATTAAAAAATTGTTTGAGTCTTTAATCATTTTTATATGTAATTCATAAACTAGTTAAATGTTAGAAATGTTATTAAATTTTGAAACACAATCACAATAATAAATAATTGCTTAAAAAATAAAAAAATTAAAAAATAATCAACAAAACCAACAATCAATTAACATACAGTATTTGAAAAGTCTATCATTCATTTTTCATTATAGTACGCTGCCCAGAACGCTTCCCGGTTCGCGAACCGGGCGCTACCCACGCAAAAAAACAAAAAAAAATTATTATTTTTTTGCCCCGCGGGGCCCTTTTAAAGCCTCCACATTAAACCTAGGGGGTCAGGGAGGATATACTATGCCCCCTTATGGTCATTTCCCCCTTTGTTTTGGCCTCCTCTTGTCTCTCAATCCTACCGAGAGACAAGATGGCGGCCGCTCCGGACTGTTTAGAATGTTGACAGACACCGGAGAGCCAATCAGCTTCGCTACGCGAAGTTCGGGTACGCGTAAAGTCCGCGAACCGGAGCGCTGCCCAGAGCGCGCTTACAGATATATATCTTTTTTTAAACGTTAATTTCTCAAAATCCACTGAAGCACATATATTGAGACCTAGCAAAGGCACATCGGGCTACCAGTCCCTACAATTTTGCCAAGTTTCGTGCAAATCCATTCAGCCGTTCGGGCTAAAAGTGAGGCCAACCGCCCTATGGAAAACTCAATGTTAAAAACACGTTTTGGGACCCCCCTTTTTTCTCGGCCCCCCCTTGACGAACCCCTCCCAAATTTCCAGGGGCTGCTCAGAAACAAAATGTTCCATTTTCCAGAAAATTTCAGCCAATTCCGTCCACAAACGCCAAAGTTATTAGACATAGAATTTTCAAAAATCCTATAGGGAAAAAATCCTAACTATATATACCTACTGGCGACCGCCAGTAGGTAATATATATATATATATATATATATATATATATATATATATATATATATATATATATATATATATATGTACACAGACACAAGGGGTTCTTCCGGGATCCTTCCTCCCCTCGTCAGGTGGCGTCCAAAGTTCGGCGGACCACGCAAGCCGAAAATTATATAAATCTACAGGTTGCCTAAAAAGCACAAAGACACACTCAGGAAATTGCAGCAGAACGGATTTAATATCCAGACAACACGCTACGCGTTTGGAGAAATGATTTTGCCTTGATCACACGTAAAAATCCCCTACTGGTCACATTGTAATATACACTTTGAACATGACATTTCATCAACACAAAGGAAGGAAACAGAAGTAGTCCCACTGTCAATAAGAAGTAGAACAAGCCGCCATCTTAGAGTGGTGGGAAGTTCACCACTGCACCTCACCATAGGACAGTACCTACTAGGCTGAGAAATAATGCAACAAATTAAATGCCAAATTGTATTGGTCTAGTGCCCTCACGACAAAACAATTATTGAGCCATAATATAAGTCGAAAGAAAAAAGACGTTTCCATTAAAAGTTTGCCAGCGGCTGAAACAACGGATCATGAAGCAGGTCTAGTGCCATGCCTTAACAGTCCAATAAAGTCCTTCCAAACAAAGTAGAAAAGTGTAAGTACATCTGTCAGCAGGGAGAGTGCAAAGAAATCAATAATAGTGAAAAATTCTACTTTCATACTGGTGGTAGTGTCTTTCATCCAATTTTCATATGGTCAAGGACCGTGACTAAGGAAGTGACAGGAATAGACACAGAAGATCTTCATTACATCCTGAAAAATACACATAAAACATACAGTTAAAATCAATTTAAAATCAATATAAACCTGTAAAGGAAAACATACATATTTATATATTTTAACTTTGTTCATTCTACACAGCTTCTACTTGAAACTGGGATGAGGAGCTTGCAACTCATCTTCATGTGGGATAATTTTTCTCTTTATTTTCGTCTGAAGCCTCCCACCTCCCCCTGATTAGAATCTGTACATACATTTATATACATATATATAACTTTCAGCCATACAGCAAAGCTTACAACATGGCTAAAGATATTGACAAAGCCAATGGCTCTCACATAGGAGAGACCTTTTAGCTTTGGCATTGCTTGTTAATGAAAACAATGTTGACACTCAACACACAGTCCTGTCTCCTTGGAGGTGGAAAGTAAAACATTTTAACCGCCTCTTGTAAAGGAGAAGGCGTCTCTGAGAAGCAGGACACAGTCATGTTTACATGTAGCATGAGCCGATCACACAAGCATACATGGTGTCTAGAGTTCAGAGAACACACAAATGCCCAGTGTGTGCAGAACACACACGTACACACTGCATAGACTGCACAGGGGTGCAGCTGGGGTGGGTGCATGGGGTGCAACACCCCCCAAATCATTGCTCTGTCGGTTATGAGGCTGCATAGTCGGTTCCTGTGCCGGTAATCGTGTATATTTTATCAAGATTACTGGGCCCATGAGGAGAGAGTACATGAAAGCACAGGCAAGGCCCTGAGCTCAAAGCACACATCCGAATGAAATTGGCACAGTGGCGCCAGAGTAATGGGCGTCTCTCTGCCTGTCACTTACTCCAATGTACTGCAGGTGTTGGGGTGAACCCTCAGTGACCTAATTAAGTCTCATCCCCTCGCGCCTTTGTCAGGGTGTGGCGCCCCATGTGGGGCACAGTACATGAGCAGCATCATAACATACGCTATCTCTGCATTTCAGTGATTTTAACTACAACTGGAATACTACTAAAATGTGTTCTGGGAGCGCTATGCTTGCTCGTGAGAAGGCAGGGGGCCTGGCAGGTGGGGGAGACTGACACTCTTCAGGTGTGTATTTGTAATTTTTTTGTCTATCACATTCCACGTGTACCTGACCTAAATACAGGGCCGGCTTTAGCACTGGTGGCACCCAGTCCAACGATGTATGTTGGCGCTCCCCCCAATGACCACCTCCGTCACAGATGCCACCATTTGACAGTGCCCCTCAAGCCTCCATAACCACTGTCTCTTACATTAATTTAGTTGTATAGCGCCACTCACGCCAGCTTAAGGTGTCAGAACAGTTTACGTCACACACACATTGCACAGATAGAATCATAAATGTAAAACCATTTGTAGGGATTTTCTTTAATAATAATAATTCATTTCAACCTAAATTAACCCTTATTACAATATTAGGATAGCGAAAGACAGGGCAAAAAAACACACAGCTCTAATATATTCCTTGCTGTTTGCATGCAACTCCTTGAAGACCTGGCTCTACAGACAAGCATTTCAATAAACTCTTCACTCCTCATCCACGTTATGTTACTGTTGATCTCAGCGCCAAGAAACCAATCGGTGTTAGTGCGCTTAACAAATGCCTTATTAACATAACATAACATAACATAACTCTTTGATGACAGAAAATAGCTCATTGCTTTATGTTAGGATTTTAACGTATAAACTGTAAGCAACAAAGGGATCTCTCTGTCAAAAGCGGGAACCCATTGATCAATTTATATTATATGCACTTTGTGATCTGAATGGGACATGTTCTTTGCAGTAGGCACATTAACCCTCTGCACTACAATGAGTCATAATTTCTTAGACCAAGCTCCCACATTTATCAAAGGAGTTATCTTGACATTTTTATTGCTGGGTCAAGGAATGCGACATCAGATGCTTTAAAAAAAATATATATAGCGCCCCCACACCAAGTCAGCCCTCGGTGCGATGGCACCGATCGCATCGCCCTAGAGCGGGCCCTGCCTGAATATGTACTCAACTTGTTCAGAAGCTCTGATGTAGGCGTTTCATGTATGTATGTATTGTCATGTGGTTTGATGTGACTGTCAGTAATCAGCAGCACTGTTAAGAAAGTCAGACAATAAAAACTGAGGGGCATATTATCAAGAACGGCGTTAAAATTATCGCCGCTTTAGCGGCAGGAAACTAACGATAAAGCGGGGATAATGGGCTTGATAATATGCCCTTGAGAATTCCCATAGAAGCCCAGGTTAACACCAGAACATGGACTTCTATGGGAATTCACAAGGGCATATTATCAAGCCCATTATCGCCGCTTTAGCGGCTGTTTCCTGCCGCTAAAGCAGCAATACTGTTATTGCTGTCCTTGATAATATGGCCCTGAATTCTCACATGATTCTGGGAACGTGTTGCATGCACATGCCGTTTTGTGTTGCAGCTGGGCATCGGACAGGGCTGACTTTAAGAGCGGTAAGCACCTGATGCTAAGTACGGGGCCACAGTCTGTGTTAGAAAATAACTTAGTTTATATGCACCTCCTGCAGCAGAGTTATTTGCATATTCCAGCAGGATTGAAGCAACAATAAAAATGTCAGTACAACACTGGTAATTAAACGTCATGTTCCTGCTGGAGAGAGATTGGGGTTTTGTCTAGTGCCAGTTTTGACTGTAGTGCCAAGGGTTTGGATAGAAATACAATCTCATTAGAATAACCAATCCCAAGGGTATATTTAAAATCTAAGTTTGTGCTTTTTAGGACCAAATATTCTGCCAACTATTATGTATGTTGTGATTCCTACACCTTGTAATTGTTTTATATAACATTTCCTACAGACTGATTTACTCACTTATGATTCACTGTCTCTACATAGTTTATGTGTGATGTTAAGTGCTCTGTCACACTACACTTGTATGAATAGTGCTATAAAACAAATTAAATGCATTTGCGAGAGAGGCTACAGAGAGATGAAGGGCAATGTTGTATGGCTGTTGTGAGGAAATCTGTGGAGAAGGAGGTCATTGGGGGAGAGGGTGCCAAATAAGATTGTCGCACCAGGTGCCACCGGCGCTAAAGCTGGCCCTGGCATTCAAATAATTGTATAAACAAAAGACAGTAAAAAAAAGAGAGAAGTGTTCCTTTTAAAATGTTCTTTTTTAATTTTAACTTTTGGCCTTTTGTGACACAGTGACCTGGGTGTAGGATGGAACTTAAAACACTCAGGGGCATATGTACAAGGAGTAACGCCTCTTTAGCAGCACTTTCTCAACGGTTTTGCAGCAAGATTTTTAACGTCCTACGTACAAGCTGCTGCTAACCTCTGTTAACAGCAGTTTTCCAGCGAAAACATCCATTATAAAGATCGCCACTTCTGTTAGCGATAATGACATGCAAGGGAGGCGTTTCCGTGCAAAAAGTCCGCTTACCCCACTTAGCGATATTTACAAGGGGATTCCTTAAGTCTGGAGGACCAAAAAAACTGCCTCTAACTGCAGTCAGAGGCAGTTTTTTAAGACCAGAAAATAGCTGGTCTTAAAAAATGGAGATAACCCTTGGGGCCTCATTTCAGTAGGTTTTGTTGCTGGACCGCGCTGCAAGAAATGTTGCTGTGCTGCCCCGCGACAAAACTACAGGGCAGGACTGCGCACCATCAATAAGATTGTTAGACTTGGCATCTTACGGCGTGTTTTCCCCTGCGTTTTTGCTTTCTGACCTCCCGAATTTGATTCTGTTTTTCTGGCGTAGCGTTTATGCGCACTTTTCGCACTGCTGATCAGTGGTAAAGTGCAAGTGCTCCTGTGGTAAATTGTGTTATGGATGGGTGTTTCCATTATTGGACATTTGATTTACTTGTCAGTCCTTAGTAAAGTGCACTGAGTGTGCCAGGGCCTGTGAATCAAATGCTACTCGTGGGCCTGCAGCACTGATTGTGCCACCCACGTGAGTAATCCGGAAAAGGTAACTCCGACCTGCCAATGCAGAGTCTGCGCACAGTTTGTAACTGCCATCTCGACTTGGCCAGTGCACACACTTGCCAGTCCCTAAACTTACCTTCTTCTTTTTTTATTTTTTTCATAACTGATTTATTTGATTTTGCAAAACAGTACCAATGTCATTCGCCAAAATAATTCTATTCACCCACATGATCCCATACAAAAGTACATGTTTATTCACAGACATTGAGACAGTGATAGACCTCAGCCCATAATGGCCTAACCACTTCCCCCATGTTCGCTCATGCTTCCGGGGGTGGACCACATGAAATTTTAGCTGATTAGCCACAGTTTTTTTTACTTTGCACCATGTCGTCAGAATACATTGTTTCCAGTGCTTGTTTTTTCTTTTACAAATCAGTGCTCTCAGGCATGTCAGTCAAATTGAATAAGATTGTTAAAAAGACAGAAAGGGGCATGACTTGAATAGCTATTATGGCAGATGCACTTCACTGTGGCTCCAGCTTCATAGCCGATCATCCATCAGCATCATGTCACCGTTGTGATCTTGGCAGCTTGAGCTCTGGCTGTCTATTCTTATTGTGTTCCTGCTGGTTGGTGACTCCTGGCTGTATCTGCTTCCCTGCCTGGAGACAAGCTGAACCCAGCTGACCTGGAGCTCTGAGATGAAAGTTGGATGGCATGTTACTGGAGCAGCCAGCACTGAGGCTAGTGGCTAGCTTGCCTGCCTAGCATCAACACCACTGCAACCCTTCATCGATGATGAAAGCGGGACTTTTCCCTTGGGAATCCGGAGCTGAAGGTAGTTGCGAGGGGTGGCGCTACATCGTAACAAGATGCCAGTGGACTGGCATGTGGCTCATAAAGCCAGGCTCATAAAAGTACTTATAAGAGTTGCCCACCTTCCTGGTGTGCTGGTTGCTCATTCTCTCCATTGCTGCAAGCATGCCGCCTAGGCACCTTCTGAGAAGTGATGGGAAATTGGGACCCAAGATGCTACATTGAGGCATGGCCTCCCAATTGGCCAGCTGCTGAGCTGGAAATCGCTGTTGGGTCATGCAGAAGAGCTAAGGAGAGGCCGCATTGCTGGAGGGAGGGAAAAGGGTTTGGAAGCCGGTGGGACCTGAGAAAAGACATGATCTTAACTGAGGGAGAAGTCCGCTCCCAGTTACACGTGGAATATGTTGTGGGCAAGTCCAGAGCCTGGCCGCAAGACAAAACTGCTGACCCAGAGGTGAGAGGATATTATAAAGCAGAGTTCTTTGGTACCCTAAGTGGTGTTTTGACTGCGGCAATGTGGTGGGGACTCACTGTAGTTGACGCTTTTAGAAAATCGAGGGAGCCAACTTACCATTATAAAGTGAGCCACATAGATCAATGAGGGATCTGTCTCATGCTTAATGCTACTAGGTGTAGAATGTGGCATAATGTTTAAACCAATACTCTCCCAGAAATATTCTGCAGGACCTCTGTAGGTTTCACTGCTGGAACCCTGCCTGTGTAGAAGCAGGGGAGATTTGCTGGAATTAGTGTGGCCACTCCCTCGTATGTCTTGACAACCTGTTTTGTGAGTCTCAATGCAGAATGGCTACAGTCATTGGGTGTAACAAGGAGATAGTTTTCAGCGGTACACAGTGGTATTAAAACTGCCACCAACTAGCGTTAGGGGTAGTTTTCGCCAGTCCTTGTATATATGCCCCTCAATGTTTATCTCTCAGTCATTAAAATTAATCTTCACAAAACTGGTTCATATTTAAAGGTCAAGCAAATACCTGTCTCCTCCATGCTCGTGCCATGCCAAGTAAGTACATGCCTGATGTATTCAGCCTTGTAAGACAAAAGTGAATCAAATCGGATCATTTTTATGTACATTTGAATTCACTGTGTTACTGCCAGTATTTTGAAATTTTGCTGCTTTGTTTTACTTAGTAGACACTTTGAGTTCTAATCTAACTTGTGTTGTGGTTTAAGATTATATTATTGCTACAAAGAATCCCCTTGCTTTACTGAATAACTGAAACCTAATGCTCCTCAGCTTGTTTCTCTGTTTCTTTCCGGTTCTCTGTGTGGTCCGGGGGGGGGTGTGCTGGGGGTTCCCTGTTCCTCCATGCCCCTTTGCTGTGGCCTGTCCGTGCGCGGGCTCCCTCCGTGTGTTTTTTTATGCCTGCATCCCTCCTATGTGGTTCGGTTGCTTGGCTGTGGTCCTGGCTTCCTGGTTCCTTTGGCTCTGTTTCTGGGTTCCTCTCCGGCTGACTTCAGCCCATCGCTACTCTATTCAGTTGGGTCCATCATGGTGGTAGTTGGGAAATCTCATACTAATACCCACCTAACATTTTTGACTAAGCTATGCCCCTGAGTGCACAGTTCATATTCACACATCATGCACGCACGTAATACAGACGTGCATGGTGAATAGAATGCAGAGACATGCGAATACAGTATACGCAAAGCACACACCTGCATAAAGTGCATAGAATAAGAGTAACAACGATGGGAAGATGAAAATAAAAAAGCATTGGTGAAGCCAATAGATCTCGCCTAAGAGAGATCCGTGGCTTTATCAATGTTTTCTTAGCCATGTTGTATCTTATGGCTTGTCATTGTGTGGTACGGTATTGTATCACATGGTATGGCCTTTCACTGGATAGTATGGTATGGGTGTCACTGTATGGCAAGGTATGGCCTGTCATTGTATGGTATGGTATGGGCTGCCATTGTGTGGCATGGTATGACCAGTCAATGTATAGTATGTTTTAGTATGGCCTATCATTGTATGGTAAAATATTGCTTGTCATTGTATAGTATGGCATGGTATGGTATGGCCTGCCATTGTAGAATACAGTTTGGCCTGTCATAGTATAGTATGTATGGTAAGGCCTGTCACCTAGTATTGTATGGCCTATCATTGTATATTATAGTATAATCTCCCATTGCACGGTATGGTGTGGTGCTTTATTATATGGTATAGTATGGCGTGTCATTCTGTAGTGTGGTATGGTATGGTGTGGTCTGTCATTATATTGTATGGTGTAGTATGATATGCTGTGATTGTGTAGTATGGTATGGTATGTTTTGTCAATGTACAGTATGGTATGGTATGGTATGGCTTGTCTTTGTATAGTACGGTATTGACAGGTCAGGTTGTGCATGGAAATGCAAAGAACATCCTGTGAAAGACGACTAAATATACTGCAAGCAGATAAAATGCCCCTTGCAATGGGGCAATAGAGATTAATTACCCACTGCTTCTTCAAGTGCTCAAGCTTGCTTGCCTGTAACAAACCCTTATCTATCTTGAGAGGATAAAGACTTCAGCCTAACCTTGGGAGGAAAAAAACCTGAACCTAACCTTGGGAGGATAAAAACCTGAGCCTAACTGTGGGAGGATAAAAACCCGAGCCTAACTATGGAGAGGATAAAAACCTGAGCCTAACCATGAGAGGATAAAAACCAGAGCCTAACCTTGGGAGGATAAAAACCAGAGCCTAACTGTGGGAGTATAAAAACCAGAGCCTAACCGTGGGAGTATAAAAACCTGAGCCTAACCTTGGAAGGATAAAAACCCAAGCCTAACCGTGGGAGGATAAAAATCCGAGCCTAACCTTGGGAGGATAAAAACCTGGGCCTAACCTTGGGAGTATAAAAACCTGAACCTAACCATGGGAGGATAAAAACCTGAGCCTAACAATGGAGGGATAAAAACCCGAGCCTAACCTTGGGAGGATAAAAACCCGAGCACCTAACCGTAGGTGGATAAAAATCCGAGCCTAACCGTGGGAGGATAAAAACCCGAGCCTAACCTTGGGAGGATAAAAACCCGAGCGCATAACCGTGGGAGGATAAAAACCCGAGCCTAACCTTGGGAGGTTAAAACTCAAGCCTAACCTTCGGCAAGATGAGGACAAGTTGCTAGAAGTACGGTTGATAGAAAAGATACCCAGACTGAATCAAAACGAAGGTCACCCACGAAATAAAGACAGTAAAATATGAAGTTGTCTAACTAGGGCCAAAATGATTTTACACCTATTTAGGTTTTCTAATTCCCAATTTATGGCGAGTCTCGATGAACACATTTGCTTTCATTATTCAACCTCCAGTATGAACTAATTTTTGCCCAGGGTCAAAACTTTTGTTGCGTTAAGAAGCCAGGATTTTATGTCTCTCATCAAAGTCTGCAGCATGTCAAGTAGACCAAACTCTCATTCGGCATTGGTGCTCGTTCACCACGGCTATGGTCACCTGAAGCCCGTGTACACTCCTTTGATGTGTGAAAACAACTCAATGTGGGCTTTGTTTCTCCAGGTGTCTGCATGCAGAGTCCAACTTGTGTGCTTTGATATTCCTCTTCTGGATCAGAGGCGCTGCAGGGCGCTGAGTACAAAAAGTAGTGTGCGCATCGGGCTGTCAGGTAGTGCCAAAGGAGTGGAATGCTTAAAGCCCATTAAAAGAAGCATTGGCAAAGCCATGTTGTACAGCAGCGTGAATGGCATGGGCGGCTCTAGGCTCATGGCGGCCCTGGGCAGGGATAGTAGGTAGGGGGGCCCCGGAAGAGGGGGTTCGGGCGGGCCCTGGAAGAGGGGGGGTCAGGGTGTTTGGAAGTGGAACAAAGCCGGAGGCCGCCAAATCCCTGCCAGGGGCCGCCACGCAAATATGTATCCATCCTCTGAGGATTATTATATTAAGGATTTATATTGGCATTGGGGCCCCTGGGGTTTGGCGGCCCTGTGCAGGTGCACAGCTTGCAATTGCCTAAGGTCGCCCCTGATGGAAAAACTCATGGCACAAGTCCCAGAAAACAAGAAGCGGGGGGCTAATCGAGTCTTGGCATCATGGTTCATGACATCACCGGGCGTGATATCACAGTATGTGACCTCGCACCTGACATCACAGAAAGTGGCATCACAAACCATTACTTAATAGGAAGTGGCATCACTAGAAGTGACATCAGATATTAAAACCAAACAAATACAGTTAGCAGGTCTGTCATGGGTACATTTGAGTTTGTTACAATGTTTAACAAATGAAATGTTCCCTCTCATTCCTTGGTGACACTTCTGTTTTCCCTCCAACTTTCTCCTTTGCTCTGTGCTAAGACCTGTATGTTAAAACAGTGCACTCCCAGCCACCATTTTGTGTTCTCAAGCCAGTGAAATCAGCCCCCCTGCTACCCTCAGCAACAGATATTTTTCTACATCAGAGGGTGCTTCTGTGAGCTGTTTAAACTGTGTTTTACTAGGGTCTGTGCACTTCGTTTTTTGGCCAGCAGGGGGAGTAAAGTTTTATTCAAACAGTATTGTTAGATTTCAAGTTAGTGAGGCCCTTTACCTGCTGAAGTCCAAAGTGTGGATTGAGCCTGTCTGTCTCCTAGTACCCAAGGCTGCCAGATACCACCACAACTGCACAGGAGAAGCAACTGCCCTACATCCGGATTCTCCACTCACTGATGCAAATATTGTGTGATGTTTTTCAAACAGGGAGTCAAGCAATAAATGCTTTGTGGTGTGCAAAGTGGTACAAAAGGGGGTGGTGATGGACAGAGCATCTGAACCAACCAAACACTCACACCCAGTCAACAGATCTGGGTTTAATCCATCACCGTTCTTTATCCCACTCTGCCACCCCAGTTCAGATATGGCCATATGCAAATCAGTCTGACCCTGTGCCTCATGGGAACAGTCCAGCCCGAACTGCCAAGCCATGCCTTCCCTGGACCAGAAACAAGCTTCTGAGGACCGGTTTCTGGCATTTCAGCTGTCTTCAGCCCGGCTTGCTTGAATCCAGTGGCAAAGTGAGCAAGGGACTCATGTCTGAGCATACCCTGCCAACTTATGGCAAACAAAGTGGTACAAAAGGGGGTGGTGATGGACGGAGCATCTGAACCAACTTAAACACTCACACCCAGTCAACAGATCTGGGTTTAATCCATCAAATGCAGAAGGCATGCTGATTTGTTTATAAATGTGCTTCAAATCGTGGTGTGCAGAAAGCATGCTTGTTTATAAATGTGCTACAAATCGTGGTGTGCAGAAAGCATACTTGTTTATGAATGTGCTACAAATCGTGGCGTGCAGAAAGCATGCTTATTTATGAAGGTCCTACAAATTGTGGCGTGCAGAAAGCATGCTTGTTTATGAATGTGCTACAAATCGTGGCGTGCAGAAAGCATGCTTGTTTATAAATGTGCTACAAATCGTGGCGTGCAGAAAGCATGCTGATTTATAAATGTGCTACACATCGAGGTGTGCCGAAAGCATGCTTATTTATAAATGTGGTACAAATGTGTAAACATCTATTTTTAGACCTGAAAACTCGAGATATCGGGTGAAGAACCTAGCCAAAAAAGGGAGATTTTCACTCAATGTGAGTTAGAAAATCATTAGGAAAGAAAACGTTCTTTCTTGAGTCCCCTCACTCACCAGGGTTTCCCCGTGGTGACATGCTTCATCATAGGGGCCATCTCAGTCCTCTACGAACTGAGGCATGCTGCGACTTGCGGTATTTACATAGGAGCACTTTTGTGAAGGCTATGTGTGGTGCAAATGTGTAGTGGAGTGGACAGAGGTGAGTTAAAAATACCTAGCTAGTGGGCGAAATAATTTTATTCTTGCTCCTAGTTGGTAAGTCTAAAAACGGGGTAGGATACTGGAAAACCTAGCTTTAAAGGGATAGGAAATCCCTAGTATACATTTTCACATCTAGGGCCTGCAGATTGTCGCCACGCTCCTCGGTACACCCCGCCCCACCTCCACTTTTTTTTATGTAAACACCCCACCTCTGTACCATGCCAAATGAGCGAAGGTTTCGCAGTTGTGGTGGTATCTGGCAGCCTTGGGTGAACGTCCTCTGGGGCAACAGCGTGAAGTGCCATTTTGCTCCTAGAAGTGCTGCACCCCACTACCACAACATACCCATCATATCCAAGAACATTTTGCAAATGCAGAAACGACGAGCGTAAGGTTCACTGCATTATAGCGCTGCCTAAGGAGAAAGGCAAAGCATTTCAAGACACGACAGACAGCATGCAAACAATGTGGCAAAGAGAATGCATAAATGTACGAACTTACTTAACAATGCTTGTCAATTTTGAAACGCCTTAATGTGCTTTGTGGCATCCAAGGATGCAGAGGCGGACCCTTGTAAACCTATACAGGTGACCACTATTAATTAAATTATAATTTACTGAAGATGATGCTATACACCGTTTGATACAGAAAAGCAGTGCATACGGTTGAACCCACAGCACTGGTGACTCTTACATGGTAGCTACCTTTGTGTTCATGGAGTGTGTAGTTTCGCTGCTCGGTCACTTCCACCTGTTCACAGAGTGGACGGGACATAGCCTCGTTTTGATTATGCGAAAGGGGCATGAGTGGAACACTGGTTGCCATGAGAAAAGAAAAAAGACAGATTCATAACATTAAAGAAATCTGTCAGAAAAGCAAGAGCAGGCGACCAATGAATACAACGCACATGGGGCTTAGCCTTATTTTGATTCAGCAAAGGGCCGTGAGTGGTCCTCTGGTTTCCATATGGAAATCAAATGACGGTGGCGCTACGAGTGAACGAAAACACCAGCACACCTGTGGAGGGCTCGTTAACCAAGAAAAAAACAAGTTCCTAAATTGGTCATAAAATGAGGGTTAGTGGAAGGATTGTGTACTTGTTACCTGCTCTCGGGGAGGAGGAAACACAGGAATAGGCACGACATGGACAAATGGGGAAAAAAGAATAGGATAGCGACGATGAAGCCAGCAAATGGGAAGCCCATGAACGGGCTGAAGCCCCCAAAGTAGATATAGTACGTCTCTTTGAGACAGCGCATGTGCTGACTACAGCCAAGACCTACCAATGACACACTGAGCTCTAATTTTATAAAATACATTCAAATCAGGCATTACACACATCTGGATATTCAGACAAATGAAAAAATGTGTGGACTCTGGATCCATTGGCATAAAAGAGCCAGCTCATAAAGGGAAGATCAGCAAATGCATAGCCTCAGGTGCTAAAGTTTAATAATCGGATGTCAAAGGAACTGGGAGATTGAAAATGACAGATAATAGGATGGCGATGGGCTTTTAGCAGCAAGCGACGCAACATCTTCATCTTCATAGATGCAATTTCAGTGGAAAGGAGTAAGGAAATTTTTAAGTAGCAGCTCAGATGAAACACTTGAATCAAGAGTTAGGTGATGTCAAGAATCCAAAAAAATATTCAAAGAAAATGTACTCATGCAGCCATGCCTCTTTGACAGTCGTGCATGAACAAAGTAATGGAAAGAAGAGAAATGGAGAGAATAGTATACGTTGTAATACATCCGCTGGGCTAACTTTGAGACTGTGGAAAAGCCCATTAATTGTAGATGAGGCACAAAAAAATCAATTCTTCCACTGAAGAGTCCTCTGTTCAAAACCCTCTCAAAGATTCTGGATCAAAAAGGTATAATAGTCCTAGCTCGTACAATGGCGGCTGTTCTGTTTCCTTTCCTATTTTTTCTGTAAAAATTAAAGAATTTCCGAGTGGCTAATGCAAGGCGTGCAACTATTCCACAAAATATAAACATCAAAGTAAGAAGGCGGAAAACCCTAGTTTAATTAGGGGAGACCCTTTATGAACATGCAAAGAAACCAAAGGATGTAAATATTGCGTGTTGAATTAATAAGTAACTCAGCTGAAATTGCCATCCAGGATAGCAGATGCTACCAGTGTTTTTCCCAAGTGCCTGTATAACTGAGTGGTCAAAATTAGATTTCCTTTGCAGTGGTTTGCTTTGCAGCACACCTGGCAGATTCTTCCCATCATACCTCCCTCGCCGGAAATTGCAGGCACTTAACAGCCTCTGCAAGCACTCACCAGTGTTTTCAGTGCTAATTAGATTGCCGAATTATGAAGCGAGAGCAGCAGGTATAGCTCTTCTCTGCATTGGCTCCTTCGGCGTAGAATGGTTTACCCATAGCTGAGGTTTTCACAAACGTTTTATCTGTTGTAATCAGATATTGCGTAATATGATTGCCTCTTCCGGGTTTTAATCCATCACTTCCGGGTTAGGCTGATCATAGAGATTATATGTCCCGTAGGGCATCTTCTTGTGTTCTAGTTTTGATGCACTTTTGTTTGGGTCAGAGACAGGATCGGTTTCTTTACTATGTGTTTGACATACTTATTTTATTTATATGATGTACCCTTGTTCTGTATACCTCCATCCCCCATGTAGCTGGGATAGAAGCGGTGGAATGGGCACTTTTGAAACAAGACGAACTACCAGTAGACAAAATATTTTTGTTGGAACTTCTTCATTTCAGTCTGCATCACAGTTACTTCAAATGGGGTGATGATTTTTATTTACAGAACAAGGGTACATCAATGGGTTTTTCTGGAGCCCCGGCATATGCCAATACCTACATGGCCAGATACGAAGATATGTTTCTTTTGACGGACAGAGATTGGGTCGACAATATAGTTTTGTATTGTCGCTACATTGACGATATTTTTTTGATATGGCGAAACTCAAGAGCAATGCTGGAACAAAAAACATCTCAATTGAACAGATATGATGAAAACATTCAGTTCACACAAAATATTGAGGTTGAATCAATTCCGTTTCTTGATGTACTGGTAAAAATAGATGGTGATGTTATTCACACGGAAGTGTACCATAAGGCAACTGATAAGAACACTGCATTAATGTATAACAGTTTTCACTCTAAGAATCAAAAGGAGTATTCACCGTCACTGGGATTTATTGAGTTATGAAACCGATTTTAAAGAACTCTTTGTAAGGAGACCCATTTTTGCCTACAAAAGATCATTGAACATCAAGGAGCTATTGAAACCTAAATCACGAGTGTGTGAATCGACGTGTAAAGGTATGAGAAAATGTCAGAATTGTGTTCAGTGTAACAACGTTATTGTGACCAACACGGTGAAGCATACTTATACTGGAGAAACAATTTCGATCAGGCATAATGCTGATTGTAACACTATGAATGTCATTTATGCCATAAAATGTCCCTGTGGGCTATTGTACATAGGGAAGACAGAACGCAAAATCAAAACTCGCATATCTGAGCATAAGAGTACAATTCGCAACAAAAATCCTAACAGCAGTTTGGCAGTACATTGGGAGGCTAACAGACATTCAATTGCCCAAGTTAAGTTCCAGGTTCTTGAAGTGGTCACCCCCGCACCCGGGAAGAGCCTAACAAAGACCTTACTGCAGAGGGAGGTATTTTGGATCAAAAGACTGGATACACAAGATCCCAAAGGGATCAATGACAGAGTTGACTTATCATGTTACCTGTAATTTCTGCACGACATGTGTGCACATGAGGGCCTGAACATTGTTATTGCATTGTGAATACCACATGATGACGCCAATATATGCTTAATTCATAATTTTTGTTTACTTTGTTTCACGTATTTAGTCATACTGTAATTTGTTGATATTTAGGACATTGCAGCTTTTTATTTTTTTATTAGCTGGCATCTACAACACACAACTATAGGAAACCACGAGTGTTTACCCGCTCCAAGATGGCGTGCATATTCACACAGTTTTATGACTCCACCGTCTGTGGGGCCAGTCCATTTTCGATTCATTCTTCTCTTATACGCATGCGCGACTCGAGGGTCACGGAACACCTCGGACGTTAGAATCGGTCGTAACAGCGTGTGCTGTCGGAGCTTTTGTTCAAAAGGTACGATAGATCACTGCAATCTATGGATATGTTCTGCGTGTAATAGGTTGTTGTTCTAATCGTAATAATATCGTGTTGCTCTTTTTAGAAACGAGATATAGTTACGCCGTAGCAAGTCACGCAGGAACAGGCTGCCTCAAACAACACAAACTAGCTTATCATTCACAATGCGAAAGGTGTGTTTGGGTTGAACTAGTTCAGTTTAAGTAACTGATTTCTCAATTATGTGTGAAGTGGCTCATTACATTTTCGTGCTTTTCAGGCACCTCACATGATGGAGGATACCAGGTTCAGAGCGTGTTGATTTTTTATGCTGTGTTCGTTTTCAGTTGTGCCGGGAGTAGCGTAGCTAATCACCTTTTTTCTGGTTTCAGAACATTAGTAAACCGCCTCATGTCCATTTGAGAAGAATCAGGATCTTTAACCCGTTTTTCTGTTCCCGTGGACACAGCCGATTCCACATTTCCAAGTGAGTTAACCCTTTGAATTATGCGTATCATCACACCACGTAATTAGATAGTTTGGTAATCTTGGGTTGGTTTATGTTTGTTTTTAGGACACCGGCACGTCTTTCGTATCCTCACTCGGGAACCGTCAGGATTCCGCTTACATCTTCTTCTCGTTGTTTTAAACCACACAAGTGAGTTAATTCTATGGATGCTGTGTCATTAACACTTAGCGATATGATGTTATATTTTCTTTATTTATCCTTTTCATAATTTTTGTTGGTATACGACCAGGAACAGTTTTAGTTTCGTATAGATTATCTGGTAAACACTAGTCGACATGACGCGATTGATAAGCTATTGCTGTAACAATGTAGTAGATGAATCCATGCTGCAACTTACTGTAACCCATGACGCTGGAGGTCATTCGATGTGGTGAACGTATGAATTTGTTTATGTTTTTCAGGTACAGCCCCTGACGAAGGGCCGTGTGGCCCGAAATGCATTGGGCAAGGGCATCTTGTGAGAAAAAATGGAATCTATGAATTTATTGTTTCTATGAACAACAAGTAATGTTAAGACATAAAATATCATTAAACATAAGGAATGTTATGATATAAAATAATGTTCTGATGAACTAAGAAATTTCAGTAAAAGATGCATTGACTGAATAATTATTGTTTATGTTTTTTTCAAAAATTCACGGAATACATTTGATGAATATTTGTATGTCCAACTAGGATTTGCAACAGTGCACAGAGGGCAAGCGGTTTCGCTTGAGTATATTATCTAAAGAATTAACTGCCACAGATGGGAAAGCCGCTGCCTTAGATTTAGGAGATGGATGGCTCCACGATACAGCTCAAATTTGAGCTCATTAGACATGTACATGTTAGGGCGTCACCTGCACATTGCGGCAGTCGGCGGCTCACGCAGTGGGCCACTTAAAAGGACGGCCACTTTACTGCCACTTAGGCACACTACACCCCCTCTAGTGTTGAGACCCTGGGAGGAGTCCCACAGCCCGACGTGCGAGCGGCGTCATTTCGAACGCACTGAGGGTTAGGGAAGGTATTTATACCTACCCCCGCCTTTCGGGCGCCCTCTTTGCTGCCAGACACACCATCTATAGGTTGGCTCCTGGTTCCGCATCATTTTCTCTGGTCGGGAGGCAGAGTCGGTGGCTTTCTGCAGTGAGTCTGGGTGGGTACCTCTTTAGGAGCACAATAGGGGTGGCTGTGCCAAACCCCAGGAGTCTTTATGGCAGGACCCCAGAGAAGGAATCGTCAGCACCCCGCTAGTCCTTCGGGCGGTTGGGAGCCTGAGCAACCCGGGGCTTGCCTTGCAACGCTTAGCACTAAAAGGACATGAGTAAAGTGGTGGACCAGTGGTTCATGGTATTCAAAGGGGGAATCCCCTCATAACTGGTAGCCCCGATTTAATTAGCCACGGTGCAATTTAGCTCTTCAGGCGGGCAAGGCAGTGTAGGTCAGTCACCGCTGCCTGCCCTTGGATCGCCCGTAACTTAACCCACCATGTTGCATACTTTTGTATACTTTTCTTGTAATACATTGTATAGCAGTGCTTTTGTTATACAAGCTAGGACACAAAATACCACACTCATCCAGCTACTCACACTGGAGTGCATTGGTTGTTGACCAGAAACAGGCCCAAGAATGATGACTCAAGATTAAGAATTACTGGTGGCAGGAACAGTATAGGTCTCATAGGCAAGGGTTTAATAGGTCTTGGGGGATTCTGAAAGGGGCATAAAGGCTTCGCAGTGCTCGACGGGAAAACATACCTACATACATCTGCCTCCATCCTCAAGCCCACCAGAATATCGATGAGCCAATGATGAAGGTACATTAATGAATGATAAACTTAAAAAGTGAAGTACTTTTTAAGAAAGAAGGAGTGAGGCAGAGGAAGGAGAGAAAGAAGGTGGAAGGAGAAAATGGATAAAGAAGACAGTAGAAGAGGGAATAAATAAAGGAGAAGTAAAGGAAAAGAGGAGGAAAGAATCAGATTGGGATAAAGGAGAAAAGTACAGAAAGAAAACAACAGTAATAAAGCATAGAAGGAAGAAAAGGAAGATAGAAGGAAAGGAGAGAGGAAGGAAAGGAGAGGAAGGAAGATTGGTAGTGGGTATGGAAATAAGAACTGAGGCAAAGGAAGGGTGGATAGATAGCAAGGATGCAAGGAGATGAAGGAATGAGGAGGACAGGAAAGAAGGAATGGCAGAAAGTAATGAAAGAAGCAAGAATGCAAAGTGAAGAAAGAGAACAACGGTACGAGAAGGAGAAAAAAGAAGGGATGAAAGAAAGGAAAAGAAAAAAGGAGGCAACAAAAGAAGAGAAAGTGAGAATGAAGCACAGGAAGGAAGGGGGCTGGGGGGACTAAATCCCTTTCAGCCCAATGGGCCTTGTGCGCCTGGTTGTAATCATGTTGAGAGTGCGCAGAAAAGCAGGACTAGTGCCGTGAGAGCACCATGGATATTCACACCTGACCAGTTTCTATGATTCCTGTGTCACTAGTACCGGAATCCTTCCAAATGTGTGGCATTTCAGGCTGTAGTAGGGAAATTGGACTATGGGTTGTCATGTAGTGGTATAGAGTACAGCTGGGGGTAAGACCAATGCAACTTGTTCAGGGTATTTAAAGAATGCAGCATTGATTGTATCTGACCCAAGCTGAAATTGCAAATCCTGCTCTGTCTGTTGGCCTAATGTGTATAAACTGAAGCATTTTTCATCTACTCGTTTACAACTTCTCCAGGAAAACTCTTAATCCATGTAAAGAATGTATAGCTCACATCAATGTCAGATACCTTTGGAGCATCTTTGAGAATATATTGTCCAGAAAATGATCTCCCTGTTTATGAAGTGTCCCCCAAGAGTGAAAGGAGCCCCTACAAGTCATTTTCACTCTGGTTCTGAAGATGGCTCTGCTGCCACAGTTTAAAGTGATGGCCCCCCTCGAAGGATGGGTCTGGTTGCACCCCTGATTACAACCGCGAACCCAATCATAGGGACTGGAATGCATGTGGAGCATGCAACAAACATTCTCAACATGCACACACAAGTAGCAAAATATTCAACTACCAATAAGTCATTTTCTGAACAGACCCAATTTCTAGATACCACATGAAGGGCCGCTTAGGGATTAGTGGAACAGGAGGATTGTCGTAGATAAGGAGTGCTACTCTCTCTCTCTCTCTCACCAAACTCATAGCCAACGTGTAGCCAAGCTCGTAGCCTCCACCGTTCAGCGGTGGAGCAAACCCTCCGGTCCCTCCAACAGACCCTCAGTCATGTCAAGATGGCAAACCTTGACTGAGAGGGCCATCCACCACTGGGCTGCCTGGTCATAGTGAAGATCACCCAGCCCTATTTATGGTGGGAAGTTGGTCACTAGATTTCCATGCTCGGGCCGCCACGCAAGACAGGGTGTCCCTGAGCAGGGATATCACTCAATGGCCCCATGCTCAGAGAGAAAATTCAATGTTTGTCAGTAGTTTATTTTGGTTTTCAACATCTAAGCGCTGCTTTAAAGGTTTTGGTTCTAGAAAACAAAAAACTTTGCAGGGTGGGAACAACAACGTGTTGTCTGCTCTAGAACGTTCAAACCTTCGCATGTGCACCTGCATTTATTCTAAAAGTATGACAGATCGCTGTTAGTCAGAAGGGGATCTTTAAATTGGGAGGGCAGCCCTCTACCAGGGGATCATATTTAACGGATGGCGGGATGCCCACCAACCACTAGTGCGAATCCTTCGGGTACTTTAAAATAAGTGTGACAGGGCTCCCATTCTTATTATTCCTGCTATTTTAGTCATCCGACGTATTGCGGAGTGGGGCGTCCTCAGACAGGAAGCCTTCATAACGACATGAAAGACCTGGTAGTTGGAGTCTTTCTAGGGATAAAGTCAACCCTCAAACAGAAGCCATGCTTAAGACCAAGGTAATGGGAGGAGTTATGGGCCTCCTAAAACCAAGGGCAATAGATGAATTGGGCAATGGAGCCATACACAAGTACACCGCAGTCTTGAAAGTTACTGACTTCTTTAGTATATGGAGAACCCGTCAAGTGAGAATCAATCAATCAATCAATCAGTGGTTTATACTCACCCGTGAGGGTCTCAAGGCGCGGGGGGTGGGTGCAGCTCCAGATCAGTGGAAGAGCCACGTCTTCTTGAGGCTTTTCCTCTTGCTTTGTGTAGAGCAAGGTTTGCCAATGTGAGCTTTCTCAGGCCCGCATCTAGCCACTTAGGTTGGACACCTCATTTAATCTTGTCAGGGTCACTGTGTTTTTGTCCTTTGCTTTTCATACGATAATCATCAATCAAATATAATTAAAAAAAACTGTGCAGGGCCTTATCTTGTTATATTCCCTGCTGACATAATATACAATGGTAATGGAATTATAATAATGTCTGAATCACTCCTAGCACAAAATCATAGCCTTTCTCCAAGATCTTATATTCATGGGGGAAGAGGGACTGCTTCCTTGAGACCAAAGATGGGGTGCAGAGCAGAATAATATGTGCTAATGGCTCGCTGCCAACCTTCTCACAGTTACCATGTTCCCACCAGCCTTTAGTTGTGGTCATCTGTTTTCACATTAGATAGAATAAGTATAGTTCCTAGCCTTCATTTTCTATAAAGACTTCTTTTTGTTCTGGTTCCAGCTGATCTATGTGAGGTCTTGATTTCCAGGTAGGATAACACCAGGTATGGCATACTTGAACATTTCTCCAAAATCATTTTGGACTGTTTCAATACTTGATTTAGTCATTAGGCTTGGAATATCCCAGAAAATGGTAAGGCTAGTCTACTGTATGGTTAAGGTGGCTTCTATTTTCTTGGACCACGAGAAGTGTTTTAGATAGACTTGTGGAGCAGTAAAGTATTGGTTTTAGAAGAATCGACGACTCGATGCTGGTTATGTAAAGTTCTAGTCTTAGCGCTTCCATGGGAGTCCACAAGCTTCAGCACAGCATGCGACCCAAGAAACATTCTTAGGGCCTCATTTATAAAAAGTGACGCATCGCTACGTGAAAACTGGGATACGTGATGTTTCATTGCGCACTCCTTGCGACATGCTGGATGCATCATATTTACAGTATGACTCATCATGTCACAAGGAGTTACAGATACGTCAGTATTTCTGACGTATCTGTCCGCGCAAAAATGAAGCATTGCTGGAGTGTGTCACAAAAGTGACGCAACGCCAGCATTGTGTCCTTTCACATGGGTGCAAGCCCCATGTGAAAGGGCCTAGGTCAGTCTTACACTTGCTGTGAGACAGGCGTAAGATATTGACGCATTTGCGTCCTAGAAGTGACGCAGTGAAATCTCATAGATTTCACTGCGTCACTTCTATGAGGCTTACTTGCGTGGGAACGCCCCCCCCCTCCTGCATACATTATACCTGGCGCAGGCATAATGTAGTGCAGGGTTTTCAAAAGGGCGCATCTGCTTAGATGCGTCACTTTGTAAATAGGAGGCAACAGGGGGCATGTTTTACGCCCCCGTTGCGTCACAAAAAGTGATGCAACATCAGCGCAACACTGACGCAAGGCCTCATAAATAAGCCCCTTAGTTTTTTAGAGCTTGGTTACCAATCTGTAGCCCCACAGTTTATCTCAATGCAGAATTGCACCTACTTCATGTATTACATACTTGCAGAATGGTATTTATTGACTCACCACCAAAATTGTTCTTGTAGTACAGAATGGCATCTGTGTTCTGACTAGCCTCTGTTGCCTTCTTGCCTAATTGTTTCGCCCGAGATAATCTGTGGTCAGAACAGATGATTAGGTACGGACACACTTCATGGCTCCTCCTATTACATGGGTCTTTCTCTTCTGAGGAGACTCTGGGTACAGGGCCAAAAATCGTGTTTGTTTAACCTTGATGTTAAGTTTTTTTGTGTCACAAAAAGGTTTGTTATACAATGCATAGCTAGCTTGGTCAGTGCCAACAATACTGATTCATCTACAAGCAAGAGAAGTGGGGCTTTGTCACCATCCTTCCTGGCATATCTAGCTTCAAGGCTAAAAGGAAACTTCCAACATAATTTATATACAAGTTAAATAATGTTGGTGCTAATACACCACCTTGGCGGACTCCATGTTGTATTGGGAAATCTACCGTGCATTCTTTCTGTTGTTCCTTATCTGACACTGGCGGTGGTCCCATGAGTGAGTTTTTGAGGTTCACAGAGGAGGTTATCTGGCATCCCCTGATGCTTCTGGCAGCTCCATTTATTTAATACATGTGAGATAAAGCCCACTAGCTTGGTCTAGTATTCCAACTCCTTTTCTGGAGCTCGCTTTTAAGTTTGAAAGGAACAGATTGCTTTCAACCCAATCCTGGAAATGGCTAAGAAGAAGTTTCCAATAAATATTTCCGGCTCGGAGCAGTGAAAGCTTAAGATAAATCTCAGGATCTAAGCATAAACCTTTTTTGATAATGAGGATTATAGGTTCTGCTCTCCAAGATCTAGATAGAGTATCCGATTGAAAAAGTCTCAGGAAATGTTATCTGGTCCTGAGAATTCTGACTTGACCAAACCTCAAACGTGTGAAAAGTTTCAGTTTCTATCTTTGGTTTCATGTGAATCATAATTATGGGTGGTCAGGTAACCAGTTGCCAACTGATTCCCTCCAATGGGACTTTGTTACCATATTAAGAGACATCAGATGATTCTCTGCTTTGCTGTGCATGCGACTTGACCCCTGTATGGAAAGTGATGCAATTCATGGATTACGATTGCTTTCAACTTGCCCTTCCACATGAGTATCAGCGATGAGGTGTTTTTTGCTGATTTAAATACAAGAAATCTGGCTGGCTCAGTTGTTGGATCTGTATCTTTCCTTTGCTGGAGCATCTGATATGTTTGCTCAATTTACTGCGTGAAGGCCACAATATACCATCATTGAGGTGATTAGATGTCCTTTTGTAGACGATCTAAAGTAATCCATTGAAGACTCAGGAATACTTCATAAATCTTCCTCTTCAGCAAGATCTATCCCGCGCATTGAGGCATATGATTTAACCCGTTTTCCGCGGCCGCGATTCCGCAGCAGTGCGGCACTTCCGCAAAACGGGCGGGGCTGCGTCGGCCGTTGAACGTGCGCAGCACTACAAAGGTAGTGCTTGCGACGTCCAACGGCCGACGGCAGCACTTAAGGGGTTAATATTGAAGTCGCCACAGACCGGAATTATTTTCTATTTTCTATTTGAGCAGTCTCTTTTTTAGTTGAATTGTGTTTGAATAATTGGGGATTCTATGCTATTAAAGGCCCGCTCCCGCGTTAAAGGCCCGAGCCAAAGGTGAGGGACTTTAACAAGGGACCGGGACTTTAACAGCCAGCATAGCCCTGCTACGAAGGGTTATAAGGCTATTAGAACATTTTACTATCAGAGGGCAGAATGTTCTAACCTCAAGCTTTAAATCCCCTTTAACTCCAAGATGCCTTTGCAAAACATTGGAATGTTGCTCTGGGGGGCTTTACCGGCCCATAGAAGCAAGGAGCACTCCATTGTCTTCAATGGAGCTCCCAACATTCTAATGTTCTAATATGGGGTAAAACCATCCTTGGACACATCTTCCATGGCCCACGTTTCTTGGAAGCTTCTGAACTCAAAGGCTTTGAAAAAGACAACACAGTCCTTGTCCTCTATTTTACGATTTAACCTGGAAATATTCCAACTGAACAATGAGTCTTGTAAAAAGGAATGCTAGGCGGAGTCTATTTCCTATGGCTGGGTGTTGCATGTAAGTGAAAACACAGAGCTGGAAATACAGGACATCTACTGGGGATGTCACACACCACCAAGGGACACAGTGAGTCCTGGATGTAGGGCCATTTATTTAGTTATTTTTGTTCTCACTATAGCCCGTCAAGACCCGGGGCACAAGGTAGGACAGTGCTTCACAGAAATAGTGCTGTTATATAAAGTATAGGTTTTGAAAGGGTGATTTTAATTATCAATAGGAAATTATAGTTTAGCAACACAGCAAGAGAAGCATTCAGGATGTATTTTTAGGTCTGGTGTTAGCAAAGAACGTAAGCTTTTACTAAACTTATATATACAACTTACTTACTTCTGGGAGATTTCAGCCAGACTGTTTTAGCCATTCATCTGTTGTGTCATTCACATTTGGTATACAACCTTTACAACGCAACTTTTACCACGACCTACCATTACCACGCATTTTTTACAACGCAGGATCCATTACAACGCATACCATTACCACGCATGTATTTACAACGCAGGTACTTTTACAACGCATACCATTACAACGTAAGTATTGGTAAGTATATTATTTTATTAAAAATATTATTTGGTTTTTTTTGTAAAGGGTTATTTTTTGGGTTCAGGGTCAGTTTTGGGTTTTTGGGTAAAGGGGTATTTTTAGGGTTCAGGGTCAGTTTTCAGTTTTTGGGTAAAGGGGTATTTTTAGGGTTTAGGGTCAGTTTTCAGTTTTTGGGTAAAGGGGTATTTTTAGGGTTTAGGGTCAGTTTTCAGTTTTTGGGTAAAGGGGTATTTTTAGGGTTTAGGGTCAGTTTTCAGTTTTTGGGTAAAGGGGTATTTTTAGGGTTCAGGGTCAGTTTTCAGTTTTTGGGTAAAGGGGTATTTTTAGGGTTCAGGGTCAGTTTTCAGTTTTTGGGTAAAGGGGTATTTTTAGGGTTTAGGGTCAGTTTTCAGTTTTTGGGTAAAGGGGTATTTTTAGGGTTCAGGGTCAGTTTTCAGTTTTTGGGTAAAGGGGTATTTTTAGGGTTCAGGGTCAGTTTTGGGTTTTTGGGTAAAGTGGTATTTTTAGGGTTCAGGGTCAGTTTTGGGTTTTTGGGTAAAAGGGTATTTTTAGGGTTCAGGGTCAGTTTTGGGTTTTTGGGTAAAAGGGGTATTTTTTGGGTTCAGGGTCAGTTTTGGGTTTTTGGGTAAAGGGGTATTTTTAGGGTTCAGGGTCAGTTTTGGGTTTTTGGGTAAAAGGGGTATTTTTTGGGTTCAGGGTCAGTTTTGGGTTTTTGGGTAAAAGGGTACAGTGTAAAAATTAAATATAATTAAATTTAAATTACATTAAATTAACATGATTAAATTAAATTAAATTAATTAAATTAAATTAAATTAAATTAAATTAAATTAAATTAAATTACATTAAATTAAATTAAATTAATTAAATTAAATTAAATTAAATTAAATTACATTATATTAATTTTAATTAAATTAAATATTAAAAAATATTATATACTTACCAATACTTACGTTGTAATTGTATGCGTTGTAAAGGTATATGCGTTGTAAATACATGCGTGGTAATGGTATGCGTTGTCATGGATCCTGCGTTGTAAAAAATGCGTGGTAATGGTAGGCGTGGTAAAAGTATGCGTTGTAACGTCATACATCCTCACATTTTTCCTTCCCACTCCAGCATACAGCATGGGGCTTTGGATCCGCCCACTTCAGCCATTGACTTCCTTTACTGTGAGTGACAGCATTTTGCTCTTTCCACAAAGAGCGCACCCACTCCAACCAGATCTCTTCGTTACCAGGAACTGCTAGTGCAAAATGTGCTTTGTGAGGCCTAAAATGTTTTTTTTTGCTTTAAGCCAATATTTATTATTTATATTGAGGAGCACCCAGCAGCTCCTCAAAACGAACACTTTGCAAAAACCATGACAAAGCAAAACAAGCATTGTCAACGCCAAAAGTCTGGCGGACAACTCCAAACCTATTAGCTATGGCAATGTTTGATTTTCAGAGAGATGTTTAGACAATGGATGTTCCTAATGTAAGGAATGTAGTAAAGTGATTTTTGAGGTCCCCCTTGAAGGTGAGATTGATGGGCCTGTCTGGTAGCAGAGCATTCCTTGCTTTGGCGAGTTTCTAGAGAAACATTACCAGGGGTAGAGGACCGCTATGTGCCTCTAATGCTATATGGTCTGTCTACATGGCTGAGGTCCGTCGTAGTTCCTGCTTATTGTGGAATGGAATTTATAAAGTGCACTAGACCCGAGGGTATTGAAGCACTAGGATCTGTTTCTTGTACTGCACGAAGTTAACAGTGGCGTAACGAACCTTGAGGGGGCCCCACTGCAGGGTATGTGAAGGGGCCCCCTCCGGACTCAATCTAGAGCTCCCCAGCAGAAGTGCGGTGCTGACGGGGTCCCCTGGATGGTAAGGGCCCCCCGCACCTCGGGGCTGCAGGGGCCTGTGTTACGACCCTGGAAGTTAAGGGCATTGCCTTAACCAATTGTTACTGAAACTAGTGTCCGAACACATATGATTTTCAACAGATGAGAACATTGACAGGCACCTGTTGTCTCTGCCATACATACACATGACACACAATAGATGGACGGAATGCATAACAAATCAAAACATTCACCCCCGGGCAAGAGATCTGAGTTAAATCCATCATTCTTTTGCTCACCATGCCACCCCAGTTTAGACCTGGCCATACGCAAATTAGTCTTGATCCTGTGCCTCATGGAATGCATTCCGTCCTTCAATTGTGTGTCTTATACATACAGATAAAGCATGGCCTTTGATGTCTTCTCACAGCCAACCTAAAGACAAGAGAATCCTGCATACTGCAGAGTGTTAAAAATATCTATGTTGAGTAGGTGAACCTAAAATTGCCTACAGGGACCATGACAAATGCCATATCAGTTAACACTTACCAACCTAACCAACGTACATTTCCCTTTAAGAGAGTATCTTTAATCGGTGTTAGCAAAGTACTCATGAGCTACTTTCTATGACCGAAAAAAGTATTTCTGAGAGAGAAGCCGCCGGTCCTAACTTACGCACCCTACCCGGAGACACTGGAGCTTTTTGCCACCCAATACATTGTGAGATTTTACTGCCACCATACTTGACGTAGTGGTAATGGAGGTATGAGGTCAATCAATCAATCAATCAATCAATCAATCATGCCATTTGTACAGCGCACTACTCACCCGGGAGGGTCTCAAGGCGCTTGGGGGGAGGGGTATGCTACTGCTCGAACAGCCAGGTCTTGAGTTGTTTCCTGAAGGCGAGATGGTCCTGGGTCAGCCGAAGGTGGATGGGGAGGGAGTTCCAAGTCTTGGCAGCCAGGTAAGAGAATGATCTTCCTCCGGCGGTGGCTCTTCGGATGCGTGGTATGGCTGCGAGGGCGAGGCTGGTGGACCGTAGCTGGCGGGTGGGCGTGTAGAAGGTCAGGCGGTCGTTGAGGTACTTGGGGCCCAGGTCGTGGAGAGACTTGTGTGCGTGGGTGAGGAGCCGGAACGTGATCCTCTTGTCGACGGGGAGCCAGTGCACGTTCCTCAGGTGGCTGGAGATGTGGCTGCGTCGGGGGACATCCAGGATGAGTCGGGCGGAGGCGTTCTGGATGCGCTGGAGTCTTTTCTGTAGCTTGGCTGTGGTTCCGGCGTAGAGGGCGTTTCCGTAGTCCAGTCGGCTGGTGACGAGTGCCTGGGTGACAGTCTTCCTGGTCTCGGTCGGGATCCAGCGGAAGATCTTGCGAAGCATACGCAGGGTGTTGAAGCACGATGAGGAGACGGCGTTGACTTGTCTGGTCATCGAGAGGGAGGGGTCCAGGATGAAGCACAGGTTGCGTGCGTGGTCGGTTGGCTTGGGTGCGGTGCCCAGGGCTGGGGGCCACCAGGAGTCGTCCCAGGCGGAGGGCGAAGATCCCAGGATGAGGACTTCCGTCTTGTCCGAGTTCAGTTTCAGGCGGCTGTCCTTCATCCACTCGGCGACGTCTTTCATCCCTTCGTGTAGGCAGGTTCTGGCGGTGTCGGGGTCTCTGGTGAGGGAGAGGATCAGCTGGGTGTCGTCGGCGTAAGAGATGATGTTGAGGTTGTGCTGGCATGCGATGGCTGCGAGAGGTTTCATGTAGATGTGGAAGAGGGTGGGGCTGAGTGAAGATCCTTGCGGGACGCCGCAGATGACTTCGGTGGCCTCGGAGCGAAACGGGGGGAGGCGGACTCTTTGTGTTCTTCCGGCGAGGAACGAGATGATCCACTCCAGTGCCTTCTCTTGGATACCGATGTTGCTGAGGCGCTGGACTAGGGTGCGGTGGCAGACCGTGTCGAACGCAGCGGAGAGGTCCAGGAGGATGAGGACCACTGTTTCCCCCTTGTCGAACAGGGTCCGGATGTCGTCGGTGGCTGCGATGAGGGCGGTCTCGGTGCTGTGGTTGGCTCTGAAGCCGGACTGCGAGGGGTCGAGGGATCTGTTCGTCTCGAGGAAGGCGGTCAGCTGTCTGTATGAGGTAAAGTATTGTAGATGATTCAGCTAAGGTGCTTCGACTTGTTACCTAGTCTCTTTGCGCTTCAATTTTTCAGGACAACTCTGATGCTGTCACACTGCTCACACAAATGAAACCGGTCTGCCAAGTGCCGCTCATGGCGGTGCTGCTTGTCCGCCTTGCATGCGAAAGAGGCTTTTATTGATAGACTGAAGCAGACGCTGTAGTCCATGCCTTCCAGTCCACTGTGTAGTGTTTAATCTTCAGTAAAAGTTGGTCTTAAATGTGTCTGATATTTCAACATGTCACTCACTGTGCAGTATGTCTACAACTCAAATTTAGCCTGAGGCCTTTCGAACATATGAACCCCATCCCCCTCTCCACATGTACACTAGTCGTTTCATGACAGTTTGGGCTCAACATGGAACACAGAGAGACTAAGTGACAACTATTATTTCTAGAGTGGCATTTTTAAAAACTATTTCTAAAAGAGTTTAGTTCCAATTTGGCTTGTTTTAATTCGCTGTACTATCTACCTATGTGAATCACTTACAGTCTTTTGTTTTAACATGTAAAATGGGATGGTTGCACACCTTTGCCCCCAGACAGGCTGAGTAAGCAACACACATGAGTTTAGGCTTTGCAGTTGGCCATCAAGGGAAAGAAAACAGGAGAGAAATTCGTAGCCCAGAAGGGCTTATTTTAGCCATTTTGGAATCATCAGGTGGGTGACATGAGAAAAGAGAATAAAGAAACTTCAATGTGTGCACTTGTAATAATGCTGCTGTTAAATGTGGGTGGCTGAAATAAAACGAACTACTAAGAGGAGTCCCACTGTGTTAGAGTTGGTAATCTTCCCAGTGACCTTTTTATTTCAAGGAAAACAGTGAGTTTTCTTGGAAGAATAATAGCCAAGACAAATCATGATAGTTTAAGTAGGGTACTTAAAATATCTACAGATCCAGAACCCTGAGTTCTCTGTAAAATGCCAGTTGTGAGATGTCAAAGCAAATCAAATTGAGGCCTGAATATCCCATTGCATCAAGAATTTGCTAAGGGCTTAAAAAGGTTTCTTCAAAAACCCTTTCAGAGGACCACGGAGCAAGCAGGGGTTACTATGGATTCTGAGTAATTGAGCCAAGTATCCTTTCTGCACTTGACTCTGATGGTATGCATGGTCCAAGCAGTCCAAGGCCCAAGGTGTGGATACCGGATAGTGAACACTGGTTCACAACTCAAAATGTTCCCTGCAGGGGCAATACATTATTGTCCAGCCAAATGCCGACATTTATTAAACAAGCATTTGCAATGCAATAGATCTCGCATTATTAAAGGTTGAGCTATTGGCATTGCTAATAATAATGCAACACTAATAGCTCAAACATTCAGTAATACGAGACCTATTGCTTTGCAAATGCTGGTTTTTTGTCTTTTTTAGATCCATTTCACAGGGGAACGAATGAAGGAAAGGAAAAAGAGGGTAAGTGCCCTTCCTTGAGGTCACGGTTTTCAGCAGGTGAGGACGAGCAGAATTCTGCTTAAACAAATTAAATTGGCCATGCAGTGGTTTGTAACTCACGCTGACATTGTGAGCTCCTGTCTCTTTAATTCTTCGAGAAATTGCTGGAAGGGGAAGTTTGGCGAGTCGAGAAATCTCAATCCCTTTAAAGCACCTAACTGAGTCTGCAGACAAACACAAACACGGACACACCAAGGGAAGTCTGACCTTTCATTCTTGTCCACAACAAACAAGCGCCCCCGCCCATCTCCGGCCAGCTCACCCCCCACCACAATGTAATAGCTAATCCTCAGTCAGTGAAGTAAGAAACTATGCTTGCCTCCGATAAGGGCCCTTGTTCGAAAGTGTGTCATTAAAGCAGGAATTTGGCACGAGACCGCCCAGACTAAGCCAACTACTCAATTGTTTCCCTGCCCTGGCAACGGCCCACGGAACACGCTGCTTCAGCATTGACCTGGATTAAAAATTCCCTTCAGGGAACAATTAAGCTTGTTTACCAGGTAGCCCTAACACTTAAAATAATTTTCAAAATGAAATGTACTCTCTGGTAAAAGATCCACTTCCTATTATGTACTGGTTTCGCTTCCAGCATTTTTAGGCCTATCTAAAACTCTTGAAGAGGCTGGTCCGACCCAAATAGGTGAATATATTAGTTTCTAACAAATGAAAATGCGTTATTGAGATAAGAAGGAAACAGCATATACATTGTCTTTCTTAGCCGTCTCCTGGCTTTCCACTGAGGTGAGACTTCACCTCATGCAACATTCTAAACCGAAGGGATGTACCAACTTGCATGGGGGGGGGAGAAGGTACCATTGAGGCATATGAAGAAGGGAACTGCAGGTAATCGGATAGGCAGGTCAGAGGGTATACAATACAACAAACGTGAAGGTATAGTTTTGACAGTTATGTTGTAGCGTGACCTCAACAGGTTGCAAAAAAGGCTCCCACTAATAAGAAAATTCCCCCGCCCAAACAGCTTTCACCACTGATTACATTGTAAATACTATGTGATGAGTGTGATTTCCCTTGTGATTGCTACCAACTCGTGATTGTGCTTATGATGCACTGTTTATTCCATGACAATCACAATATTCTGTGTTCTCCAATAATTATGGCCAGCAATGTGCTTGTAATCACTTTGTGACCAAAAGCCACATGCATCTTAAGTGATGTGAGGAGCCAGCGTTGCAACTCTGTGTGTGTTTTTTTGTGATTTATTTATTAATTTATTTAATGCGATTTTATATAGCGCGAACATTACCCGAAGGTGTCAGAGCGCTTTACATAAGAACCAGTTGTGATACATAATGACTTAGGATTACATGAGTTACATAAAAGGTACAAACAGAAAAAATTGCAAATGTACAAGTTGTAAAGTCACACAAGGAAGAGATAGAAACAGAAAAAAATTGCAAATGTAGAAGTTGTAAAGTCACACAAAGAAGAGATACAAACAGAAAAAAAAGAAATTGCAAATTTACAAGTTGTAAAGTTAATGAAGCAAGGATTCGCATATTACGCGACTTGCTTTGATTCATAAACCTCGAATAACTTATAGCAACATAATTCAACCTGTTCGTCTTACTAATTTCCCTTTATTCTGACATTTGGGGTGTCCTAGAGACGCTTGCATATGTGTTTACTAACTCAGTAACGTTCGTATCTAAAATGGCCGCTGCTTGGCGGGTTTCGTTCTGCGCATGCGTTAGTCACACTCACGTGACGTGACGTACTTGCAGTTCTGGTAGGAACCTTTGCGCTTGCGCACTTGCTTTTAAGATGGCTGTCTGTGTTCTCACATGGTGAAGCTTGCGCTAATGTTTTATGTTATTGTCTGTCTGCATTAATCTCTCACGCCATAGTATATTGTTAAGTAAAGGGGTATAGAGTAGCAATTCATGGTATACAGTGTATTCATTTATTTCTATGTTTTAATTTGTTTTCGCTTACTTTTCATGTACCACGTTCTTGAGGGTTTGCGAGACGCACATGAATCCATCTTGAAAAGCTCTACTGCGCATGTCACCCTGGCAGAGGGAAGACAACCTTGAACAGTGGAACTCAGCCAGCTGGCAGCCACAGTCAAGATGCTCCTGAGAAAGTGACCTGCGACCCAGCAGGATGGAGCCGAACTGTACTGCAAACGATACATTTGTAATATTTCCATTGTATTCTGTAGAGCCTGTCATGGGAACCCCAAATTCACTAGGCGGTCCCAGAGTATGTAAATGTGAGCTTGTAGACGTAAATTGTGATTGGTGTGTTGACCTATCCTACTTGGGGACCAATTGAAATTGGGGATTCTGACACTTGCAACATTTGGGGGGTGGTACACTGACCCGAAAACAGTATAACTAGCCTAGGTTTAGCTAGAGAAATTGTCCGACTTGTCCGAATAGCTGACCTGTCACTGACCCAACGCACTCAATAGGTGACTGAATACAGAGCGCTGCGGAGCACTCTGTCTGAAATATACCATAGACTCAGGAGGTTTTACTAAACCTTAAGTGCTGGCGAAGCACTTTGCTGGGGAGTTCGATAACCCAATCGAGGTTCTGGCCGATAGCTGCAGAGAGGGTGGAGCGCAGGCGTTGCTTCCAAACTGCGGGTGCTGGTCGTTCCTTGGTGGTCCTGTCCTGATCCTAATCTGGGTATCCTGTCCTGTCCTGGGGTGTCCATTCTGCACTTGCTGTCCCATTGATGACTGTCCTTCCTTGGGGTTTTTCCTGTCTTTGACTGATCCGTGGCCAGGGTTGGTCTTCACACCATTCTAGGTAAATATATAGTGCTGAAAAATTCTATACTGCACCTTCTATTTTTCTGTCTTTTGCTTTAATAAAGACATACCTTTGTGCATAGTTGATTTTCCATGCTTTCGCAAAACTACTGAATGAAAAGCTCATACGTTCCTATGTTACCCTTCCTTTAAGCACATTTCTATGAAATCTAGATGGGGTTTATAATGTTCTACTGAATTGATACTCCTAGAATTATAGCGTTTTCCATTTTTCCCCTTCCTATAGAGGTATAGGATTTCCAAACTTTCCCCTAACTTTGAAGTATTTCTCAGTAGTGAAATGCTTGTTGGTGTCTAAATCCAATCCACTTATAGTTATTCATTCTTAAGATCCATACCTGAAAATCTGCTCATTAGGTTTATGTTCTTAATCTTCCCTTAGACGCATATATGGTTGCCCTGATTTACTTTCTTTATGGTTATGTGCTTTTCGTTATCTTGATTATTGATTGCTTATTAGTTATAAACTGTATGCTTTCTGAATCTGAACTCTAGATAAAATCTTTAAAACTTCCCAGTAGTCTGTGGTCATTTTATGTAAGTATAAAAGAGTATATGTTGGTATTTTGTTTTGCATCTTTCTCCACAGCTAGCTCCCTGATCCATTGTGGTCATTAGGTACCCGTAACAGTGGAATGGTAAGTCGGGTACAGTAGAGAAAATAGGAAGGAATCAGGGTTACTGGTAGTAGAGTGTAAGGTCGCCCGATTAATGTATAAGATAAATTGCGAAAAGTATATGGGCCCGGTACGTGTATGGTGAAATCGTTGGCCGAGTGACCTGCGATCTCTATCAGTAATTTTCTGGTAGCAGAGGAAATGGTTAGGGACTAGTTAAAGTAAGATAGGACTAGTTAACCGCAGAGTGGGCGCACTGGATTCCATCCGTTCCACTAACCACGCTTGGAACTCCATAATACAGAGGCAAGATAAGATACTACTGTACGCTCCTAATATGCCGATACATTGGGCCCTTTGGCTCCCTACTTTGGCGGAACCTGGCGTACACAAAGCCCTAGCTGATCTAGGGGCGCACACGCTGGGGGACCTTTTCCAACATGGCAAGGTTAAGACGTGGGATCAGCTGGTGCGGGGGCTTGACCGCCCCTCCCTGCTCCATCGCTTCCAGTATCACAGGGTGCGCAGCGCCCTACTGGACTTTTTAGGCCCCGATATGGAGGAACCTCCGGTGATACCAGAGCTAGAGTATGTCATTCGCACAGAGTCCCAGAAGAAGCTTACTTCTAGGCTTTACAGTATGGGACATGCCCACACAGCACTGCAATACACGAGGGCGCGATTGGCCTGGCAGACCGATTTAGACATGCACATAGACGATGGGATGTGGACGTACTGCTGCGCGGCCACCAGGCGGATCTCGCTGAATGGGAGACACCGCCTTCTTCATTTCAAATTCCTGCAACGAGTATATTATACACCTGAAAGATTGCATCGCTATGGGCTCCGCGACTCTCCCCGATGCGAGAGATGCCGCGCCCCAGTAGCGGACTTCATGCACGTGGCCTGGCTATGCCCGGGAATCAGTAAGTTCTGGACGTCTATTTTTTCGGAATTAAGCACAATAACGGGACAGGAGCTGGACGCTGACCCGGCACTCGCTCTGCTGGGCTATACGAGGGACGTGCCGGCGCCGGTGCGTAAACTGGTCAGCATGGGCATACTACTTGCCAAACGGGTCGTGGCCTCCTGTTGGATGAGGGGTCCGCTCCCGACACTCAAGCGGTGGGCTCACGACATGCTGTACTGTAACACGCAGGCGGAGACATATAGCGAATTGCTCCCTCCCCGTAGCCGCCCCAAAAACTTCTGGGAGCTCTATCGCACCTATCTCTACTCCAGGACGGACGACGACGACTTGGCCTCGGGAGGGGATGAGGGCCGGGAGGGCGCAGCGAACATAGATCCCCCCTGATTCCAACGGCAATGCCGCTTGCTAGACAGCGCTACAAGGTTGGGTAGAAGTTCGGCCATTCCCAGTCAAGCGGGACCACACACGCACCTGAGCGCTCAGCAGGGGATGCGCGCCACCACTCCACACACCTCTCCAACAGATTGCACCTTACACCACAGGGAACATGCAGACTAGGGACCGGTTACTAGAGGGCGGGGTTGGGGGTTGGGCTGTTAGTTGGGAGAAAATATAAAATTTTATAGATATGTCTACTATGCACGGAGCACGATGCTATACCACTGGCATACCATCCTGGGACCTCACCGACCGGCTTGTACACTGGACAATTCCAAGCTGGGAGCTTCTTCTTGGTACCCTTGTTGTAAACACTACTGTCTCGTTGTTAAGAAGACCTGGCCTAACGCCGGCCCGAGAAGGGATGTAGGTGAAGGGCCCTGTATGCAATGTAATGTGCTATTGTTTGATAAATAAATAAAAAAAAAAAAAAAGGAAAAAAAAAAAAAAAAAAAAAAAAAAAGATAGGACTAGTTAAGGTAGCTAGTAGGTCGGATGCTGCTATAAATTTTGCTGCTAAAATTGTGAACATATTGTTGATAATAAATTGATCGATCACGTGAAATGTTTTTGCCTTTGAAAAAATTATGAAATGTTTTAAATTGTTTTTCTTACTGTTATATCGATTTATGTACTAACAAAACTCGTTAGTCAATGTTACGTGTTTGTTTGGGATCACTGAAATAATATCGACTACCAAAATATCGACTACCCAAAATATCGAGGGAAAAATATCTACAACCAAAATATCGAGTTTGTACAAAATATCGTTTACAAAAATATAGTTGTAAAAAATATCGACTTTAATAAAAACAATGTTTAATTACATTAATATAAAAAATTAATTACTAAAATATAATTAACAATACTTAAAATAACTTTTAATAATTAAATAATTAATGAAAGTAAAAAAATAATATTTTTTTAATCATATTTCTTAAAACATATATATATATAGTAACACAATTTAATTAAATAATAGCCAATATTATTAACCTACAAATACAAAAGAGTAAAAATTACTATTCCCACTGCAAAGAGTGCAACAGTGGATATATGACGTTACAACGCAACTTTTACAACGCACTACCATTACAACGTAAGTATTGGTAAGTATATAATAATTTTTTTTATTTAAATTATTTAAAATTATTTAAATATAATTTAATTTAATTTCATTTCATTAAATTAAATTAATGTAAATTTAATTTTACTTTATTTTTACACTGTACCCCTTTACCCCAAAAACCCAAAACTGACCCTGAACCCTAAAAAACCCTTTACCCAAAAACCCAAAACTGACCCTGAACCCTAAAAATACCCCTTTTCCCAAAAACTAAAAACTGACCCTGAACCCTAAAAATACCCCTTTACCCAAAAACCCAAAACTGACCCTGAACCCTAAAAATACCCCTTTACCCAAAAACTAAAAACTGACCCTGAACCCTAAAAATACCCCTTTACCCAAAAACTAAAAACTGACCCTGAACCCTAAAAATACCCCTTTACCCAAAAACTAAAAACTGACCCTGAACCCTAAAAATACCCCTTTACCCAAAAACTAAAAACTGACCCTGAACCCTAAAAATACCCCTTTAATTAAACATAATTAGCAATTAATCAATTAAATTAAATTAATTACCAATTACATTTTAAATAATTAACAAATATTATTTAATTACCAATTAATTAAATATTACTACCAATTAATACATTTACATATTTAATAAATAATAATTAAATTACTTCCCACCCTATTCCCCTATAAACCCACAACCCGCTACAGGAAATACATTATTTTAATTTACATAATTAGCAATTAATAAATTAAATTAAATTAATTACCAATTAAATTTTAAATAATTAACAACTATTATTTAATTACCAATTAATTAAATATTACTACCAATTAATACATTTACATATTTAATAAATAATAATTAAATTACTTCCCACCCTATTCCCCTATAAACCCACAACCCGCTACAGGAAATACATTATTTTAATTTACATAATTAGCAATTAATAAATTAAATTAAATTAATTACCAATTAAATTTTAAATAATTAACAAATATTATTTAATTACCAATTAATTAAATATTACTACCAATTAATACATTTACATATTTAATAAATAATAATTAAATTACTTCCCACCCTATTCCCCTATAAACCCACAACCCGCTACAGGAAATACATTATTTTAATTTACATAATTAGCAATTAATAAATTAAATTAAATTAATTACCAATAAAATTTTAAATAATTAACATATATTATTTAATTACCAATTAATTAATTATTACTACCAATTAATAAATTTACATATTTAATTAATTATAATTAAATTACTTCCCACCCTATTCCCCTATAAACCCACAACCCGCTACAGAATAAAATTACACAATAATTTAAAAAAAATCATTAATTAAAAATAATTATAACATAAAATGACACTTTTCACACATATTATAACATAAAAACACTATAAATAATTACATATTATTTAAAAAACGATATTTTTTACTATCTAGATTATATACTTGGATATTTTCACTTTCTATATTATTTACAGTCGATATTACTTCACTTACCTTAAAAACGATATTTTGGCTGTCGATATTCTGTCCTGTCGATATTTTCTCCAAACGATATTTAAAACTCGATATTCTGTCCAAACGATATTTTGGAGTCGATAATATGTCTGTGCACCGTTTGTTTGGAATCCCCGGGGAATTGAATAGCGAGTGGTGAAGAGAATCCACTTTGCTCCGAGGTCAGTGGCTCGAGGAAAATTAGTGCATGGTTAGGCAGAACTGGAAGCGCTAATTAGGGTTTCTGTATGAATACTTGTATAAATGATAGCAAAGAGTTCGCTGGCAAAACTTCCATTGTAATATAACCTAGAAAGGGTCATACTGAAAGGAGTAGCAGGTTCGTCGAAGCTTGGGTGATAGCAAAGGGGTTCGCTAGTGAAACTTTAGACTTAGTATATATCCCGAAAAGAAGTGGATGAGTCAAAGAAGTAGCAGGTTCCCTAATGCTTGAGTGAAGGGTAGGCAGAAGAGATCTATCCGTAGTGTGTGAAAAGTAGACAGAAGAGGTTTACTTGTAGTAAAACATAATCTTTCCTTTCTAGACACTCGAGTACAGTGGCGAATGTGTTTTCGTTATTAAGTAACTAAACGCACTTGCACTTTAAGAGAGAAATTATGTTTCCGTTACCTTGTGAGGGAGGGAGTCAGTTGCGGAGCTGCTCTGACGTCACTCTGTGCCGTGCTGGTATTGGTCAAAACAGCGGGTGTGTAGGGGAGCTGAAATTGCAAAGTAGGGGTGAGTGCCGAAGCGTGAGAACCTGTCTCGCGAAAGGCCGCGCACCCATTGGTCGAAATTATTTGAACCCGTGCACTTGATTGGTTGCACGGAAATAAAAGAAGCATTTGGATTGGGAGTGATTTATAAACAAAGTCACTCGCAGAAATCGTATGTGGCACACGTATAGACCGAATACTAGACCTGATCCACGACATTTAGGGTTTGAGAACGATCAGTGGAAAGGGCATAACACCAGCATTATGTACGGAAATAAGAGAAAATTGTCCCTTGTAAATAAAGTAAAGAATTATTTCAAAAAGGACAAACCTATTAAAACCAGAGAAGGTGTTGTCATTCCGCCACCTAACACCCCCGCATCCTTTATGATGTTTGATAAAGGGTACCACTCATGTGTATGGTTGGAAAATTGGGCAGAATACACAAAAGACGACGGAATTTTGGCTTTCCCGTTAGAAGGAACATTTAATGGCAGGATTTTATTTAATTTGAGAACCCAAATGAATGACTTACATCCCAGACCTAGATTGACGCAGTACGAAGCATTAGAGGAATGGGAGATCGAGGCTTTTGAGAGAGACAAGCCCCGATTGGACAAGGGGTTAGCAAAATTTTATCCGAAGTTAAAACAAGAGACCCGTGATAAAAAGATGAAACAGTGGAGACAGAATATGATTGTGGAAGGATTGTTTCCAATGATGCTAATGGGTGGTACTGGGGGAGAGAAAGAGACAGAAAAATGCAAACATTGGGTGCCCCTTGGGGAGTCAGATGATGAGTTATTAGATGACATGTTTATGAAAAGCCCGCCTCCTTATAATGAAGGACCCAGATCACCTAGTGTAGGGGATACCTCACAACGTCCCCTGTGTCAGGAAGGGAGTGGATCTAGAAACCCAAGAAATAGCTGTCAAATACCTCCGTATAATGATGGCCTAGGACTCATAGGTGCCGGAGACCCCTGTCTAAGACCTCCATTTAGTGGGGAATCAAGATATTCAGGTGAAAGAGAATTTGGTTCAAGACCTCCTTATGAGGGAGGACCGAGAGCTTTAAACACAGGTGACCCTTTCCCAAAACCTAATTATGTTGAAGGACCAAGTACGACGCATCCCACTGCCCCGAGTTGTGCTCCAACTTTGACTCCACAGGTATTGCATGAGAAATCCCTAGAACGGTTATTGGAGGAAGCAGAGCGAGAGGCTCTAGCCAAATAGAGAACCGAAATAATTCAGAAACTCTCCCAGTTAAATACAAGCCCCGAAGCCTTGACGATCCCAGTAACTAGTCGACCCGTTGTTCCTTTGTATGGGGATAGACAAGTGAGTCCACAAGCCCCAATTATTACCCCGACTGTAGTACAACCCCGAAGAGAGCCCTTAATTGTAGATGACCAAACGAGTGAATGTGAATCTGAAGCTTCTTTAATGGATTTACCGATTAGGAACTCGGGAAGGAGTTTGCAGAAGAGACATAATCCTTTCAATGCGAGAGAGATTCAAATGGAATCAACTTCAGGTACCAAGAGTGTCACTTTAGTGACTCCTGAAGAGATCGAGAGATGGAGTCGAGAATTAGAGAGACAAACTCCTCAGACAAAGCCATTAGACATTTACAAATTGAGAATTGAAATGGAAGAACTGACAGCTGGAAATGTGGGGTTAGACAGAATAAATACCTTTTCCGAGGAAGAACTGCTGTTTATCTGCAAGAGTCTTACCCGTAAGACCAAAGTGCTCCATGAGAAACTAACAGACACTGCAGCTAGTATGGGAATAGATATTTCAAAATCAAAGCCACTACAAAAACCCTATAGGGCTGAGTTCTCAGGCAAAGATCTGGAAAATATGAATGTGTCAGGAAAGAAGGTTCAGATCAAAGAATTGTTGACCGTGTTGCAAAAATGGGGAGATGTATACAAATGCAAAGCCAGGTGTGCAAAGAAAAAGGAAGAGGTTAGGTCCAAACAGACGACTTCTGAGTTTGCTTTAAGGGAAGCAGACAAACCCGAACAATTATACCCCATGCGAGAAGTGCCAGGTGGGAAATATGTGCACGTTCCATGGTCCCGACAGGATATTGTGTCCTTTACAAATGATTTCCCTAAATTACGAGAGAAGCCTGTAGATTGGTACCGACAGGTTGAGAGGTTCGTGAAAGTACAAAAATGCCTGTGGAAAGACCTGGATGGGTTTTTCGACATAGTTGTTCCCGTTGATTTGTGGACGGATTGTAAAATTGCCATTGGTTGGCCTAGTGAGGAATACCCGAGGGATCCTGTTTCAGGAGCCCCTTCTGATAAGGTAATGGAAAAATACCAGCAAGTGATGTTACACTTGAAGGGTAAGGTGCCTGCAAAGGTAACTGATTGGACCAGAATAGATAGAACTACACAGGAAAGAGATGAAACTGTGCATTCCTTTTATGAAAGACTGTTACAGGTATTTAAAACGTACAGTGGTATAGATAACATCGAGATGAAGGATATGACCCATTTCATTTACAGGTTTGTAAACGGTTTAAGACCTGAAATTTGTCAGTGGGTTAAATGACAATAAAATCTGTTGGCAGTCTAAGAAAATAGACGAAGTCTTACGGTACGCAAAGTACTGTGAAGACGAGATGGCTGATAAGCGCAAGGCTCTGAAAGAAAAAGTTATGTGGGCACAAGTAAAATTAGCGGAACAACAGGAAAAGCAATTGGGTAAAATGAATAAGAGTTCCCAAAATCAAGGTTCTGGGGGTGGGGGAAAGCCCAAGATGAAAATGAGTCGGGAGGAAGCCAAAAAGAAATTTCCCTGTCACCAGTGCGGAGAAATCGGTCACTGGCGAGACGAGTGTCCATATTTACAGAATGGTAACCTCCAAAACACTGATTTAAATCCACAGACGCAGAATGAAAGACCAAGAAAGACCCAGCAACAGGTAAAGGCGAGTCAGTTGCCCCGTGCACCTAAACCGAATTATAAAGGGAAAACACCCCAGGGTGAGGACATAGAAATCTGGGGAGGAAATGAGGATAGAAATGCAGCAACTTCGCAATTTCTGTTGAATGACACTTTTTTCTGTGACGACCAGTACTGACGGGGCCTGAGGGGGGAGGACGAGGAGTGCGTGCTTGGCGCCTCCTTGCCGGTAGATCAGTCTGGGCCATACATTGAAGGAAAGGTTGAAGGCAATGATGTCACCTTTCTGTTGGACACTGGTGCTACCCGTTCTACTGTGAGAACAGCAGACGTTCCAAACCTACCCCTCTCGGGTGAAGCAATCCAAGTAGTGGGTGTATCTAATCAATTGATTAGTACCCCAGTTACTGAGCCCATGGAGATCACAATAGGGAACTTCAAAGAAATGCATAGATTTGTAGTTTGTGATACCAGTCCTGTAAACTTATTGGGACGTGATTTGTTGTGTAAAATGAACTGCACCATCTTTTGCACACCAAAAGGCGTCGAAATTCAAACCCCAGACTCAGATGGCATATATAAATTAATGTTAATCAAACCTGACTCAGAAATTAAACAATTGACTATACAAGACTTACCCGAAGAACTCCAAAAGACAGTGAAACCAGAAGTATGGGACTTTACTGGAAAGGATGTAGGCTTGATGGCAAATGTGGACCCAATCAAAATAGCCATGAGAGAAAATGCAGTTTACCCCAATACAAAACAGTACAAAATGAGTGCAGAAGTGAGAGCAGGAGTTGCCATTGAAATAAATAGATTGTTAGAATCAAACATCATACAAGAAGTGATGAGGAGCCCGTGTAACTCACCCATAATTGGAATCAAGAAACCTAGTGGCAATTACAGGGTAGTGCAGGACCTGAGAAAGGTGAACAAAATCGTTGTTCCCTGCTGTCCTATTGTTCCGAACCCAGCAGTGATTCTGTATCAGATCCCCTGGGATGCTGAGTGGTTCACCATGATTGACCTATGTCACGCATTCTTTTCGATCCCATTACATCCAGATAGCAAATTTCTTTTCTCATTTGCTTTCGACAGTCACGTGTTTGTGTGGAATCGCGTCCCCCAGGGGTACACAGAAAGCCCCTCAATCTTTAATCAGATTTTGAAAAAATGCCTTGAATCTTTAGTCTTACCTGGAAACTCAGATTTGGTGCAATATATAGACGACCTCTTGGTGGCATCTAAGAGTCAGAAAGACTGTGTTGTTGACACCATTGCCCTACTGAACCACTTAGGTGAAGGAGGACATAAAGTGTCACCTGACAAACTGCAGTTCTGTACAAAGTCAGTAAAATATCTGGGGCACCAGATAGAAAAATGTATCTGAAAGGTTACTTCAGAGAGAGTCAGAATAATTCGAAACATGCAGTTACCCCGTACTCAGAAAGAAGTCAGAATGTTCCTTGGAGTTGTAGGTTACTGCAGGCAATGGATTGTGGGATTTGCAGTCCTAGCAAAACCGTTGATCAAAATGACAAAGAAAGGAGCAAAAGACCCAGTGGAATGGGACGAGGAAAGCCTGACAGCGTTTACTAAATTATGTGAATGTCTGTGTACAGCCCCTGCTTTAGGCATGCCTGATTATTCCAAGGAATTTTTTATTGTTTTGTGATACACGAGACAATTGTGCACTGTCAGTCCTAACCCCAGCCCATGGTTTGACAAGGCGTCCAGTGGCATATTTTACTGCTACTTTGGATCCAGTGGCTGCTGGACTACCCGGATGTCTGAAAGCAGTAGCTGCAACTTGCACGAGTCTTGAGCAAAGTGAATCCATTGTTATGGGACATCATGTAACTGTGTATGTTCCACATGCAGTTGTAATCCTACTAACCAGAACTAAGACCCAGTATCTCACACCTAGTCGGCTGACTAAGTATGAGAGGATTCTAGTAGGTGCTGCAAATGTAGTCATTACTCGGTGTAACATCCTGAATCCAGCTACCCTGTTACCAGACTCAATAATTGCAGAAGCAAAGGGAGAGATCGAGCACGATTGCATTGACCTAACAGAATTCAGTACTAAACCACGCCCTGACATCAAGGAAGTACCACTGCCCATAGAAGATAGCGAGCTGTTTGTGGATGGCTCATGTCTGAGACACGAACTTGTAGGCCTAAGTGCTGCTTATGCTGTAGTCACGGTAAAACGCACTATAGAAGCATCCTGTTTATTTGGAGTTAAGTCTGCACAAGTAGCCGAATTGATTGCATTGACAAGAGCCTGTAAAATTGGGAAAAATAAAAGAATAACAGTATATACTGACAGTCAATACTGTTTTGGGGTTGTGCATGACTTTGGCCAATTGTGGCTACAGAGGGAGTTCCTGACTTCTTCAGGCACTCCTATCAGAAATGGAAAAGTTGTACAAGAATTACTGGATGCAATCCAGTTACCAAAAGAATTGGCAGTGGTAAAATGTGCTGCTCACAAATCTGGCACTGATCATGTGACAGTGGGAAATAGATATGCTGATGAAGTGGCCCAACATTGTGCCAGACATCGAATGTCTGTAAATATTAAGTTGGGGGGATATGGAAACAGCTGCCAAATTATGGTGTTTGAAGAGGTGCCTACATGGGAGGAATTGAGAGATTGGCAGTATGCGGCACCAACAAAGGAAAAGGAAAAATGGAGAAAGCTTGGTTGTCGACAGAGAAGTGAGGATGGTATCATTGTTGGCCCTGACAGTATGCCTGTGTTGCCTAGACGCTTGCTTGCTTCTATGGCCAGATTGATGCATGGAGATGCACACGTTGACAGGGATGCCATGGTTCTGGTTTTCCAACAACCCGAAGTTCAGGAAAGTAGCAGAGTCACTCTGCCAGAGGTGTTTGACATGTCAACGGTTCAACGCTGGGAAGAGAACAGTAGTTGAATTGGGAAAAATTGGGAAATCAGGAGGTCCCTTTGTAAGATTACAAATAGACTTCATTCAGTTGCCCCTTTGTAAAGGAATGAGATACGTCCTTGTCATTGTCTGCCTGTTTTCAAAATGGGTAGAAGCCTACCCAGCCAAAAAGAATGACGCCATGACTGTAGCCAAATTGTTACTACGAGAGCTAATACCTAGGTACGGGGTTCCAGTCACAATTGAATCAGATAGAGGGGGGCATTTCCAGAATGAGGTAATCGATCAGCTCTGTAAAGCATTCAAGATTACACAAAAGTTGCACTGTGCATATCGTCCAGAGGCTTCTGGAGTGGTGGAACAAATAAATGGCAACCTCAAATCGAGATTAGGAAAGATGTGTGAATCTACTGGCATGAACTGGATAGATGCTTTGCCTCTTGTTCTGATGGGAATCCGAAGTATTCCAGACCGAAAAACAGGCCTGAGCCCCCATGAAATCCTGATGGGAAGAGTGATGAGACAGGCATGGGTACCAGGATACAAACTGTTAAGCATTTCTGATGATTTGGTACTTGAATACTGCAAGCAACTAGGTGACCAAGTGCGTTCTATCTCTCGCCAGTTCGGGGAGGACGCCGTCGCCAATCCAACAACTCCAGTCCATAAATTGGTTCCAGGTGACTGGGTTGTACTCAAGAAACATACTTGTTCAAATTGCCTTGCACCGAAGTGGGGACAACAACGCCAAGTGATACTGGTGACCACGACAGCGGTGAAGTGTGCCGGCGTCCCAAAGTGGATCCATGCCAGCCATACCAAGAAGGTAATAAGAGACGAAAAGAAGACTGACTGAAGCTGAAGGTTGCCCAGCTGAGGAGTCTCCAGACGTGGGTTCCGAAGTAGCTGATGAAGAACAACCGAGCACCAGTCAAGATGAGTGGATGCCCATAATCGACCTGACCGAGGACCCAATCAGAACAAGAAGTCAAACCTACGCAGACAGAGAGTGGAATAGTGAGGAAGAGACAGGAACAGGAGAAGACAATCAGATTATCGAAATCCAGGTAAAATCTGAAGGAGAAGAAAATCAGATAGGGACAGAACAAGTTATCGACACACCTCCTAGAACTCCTGAAATTGAAAAGGGACAAATAGAAATTAGGGCGAAAGTTCAAGCGAAAGAAAATCAAAGGTTCGAAGTGCTTGAACAGGACCAGATAGAATTAGAAGAACGTGTTCAGGACACAGAAATAGAAACGCCCAAAAGCCAAGTATACACCTGAACAAGGCCAGCTTAGTGACCAGGCAGAAGAAAGTGAAGAAAGACCTGGGACTAGTCAGACAGGAGGGGAAGAAGAAGAAACAGAAGTGCCACAAACCAGTGAAAATAAGAGAGCATTAGAAGACAGCCAAACTACAGTGCCAGCTAAAAGACTCAAGAAAAAGAAACATACTGAACCAAGATATATTAAGAAATTGAGACTGAGACTAAAAACAGTAGAAGAAAAACTTGATCAAAGAAGACAAAGTTCTCGTATAGCAGAGCAGGCTGGAGAAAGCTCCAAAAGAAGAAGTGACAGAATAAAAAGACTAAACGAAAAATATCAGGATCCTGAATGGACTTATTTGATATTGGAGGAATTTGAGGATCTTGATATAACTGACGAAAGTGACGAAGAACAGACAGCTGATCAGTCTGCCGAAGAAGACGAACCAACCTGAAGTTGCTCAGTATAAGCTACCTGTGCAAAGTTACAAAGAGGGGTTGGAAAACTTCTGTTAAGCAGAAATGTCTGATTCAAGTGTGAATGGAAGACCTAGACGTAGTTGTTGTAAAACATGCTGCCAAGTATGTTTATGTAGTGTAGCAATATTACTGATCCTGTGGATAGGACTGACTGTAACCCTTCCTTCTCTGATAAGTAAGAATCCAAGCCTGTACCCGAATAATAACTTACCTGACGACACTGTAGAATCACACACTAGAACGACACCACGAAGAGTAGACACATTGGACAAACCACTTAGTCTGAAACGGAGACAGTTAAATTTAGAAGCACCAGATGAGGAAGCATTACACTTTAACAAGATTAAGAACAAGACTCATTTAAACGTTTTTGCAAACCTGTTATTGCATTATGTAGAAACTATGGAAATAGACGATTGCTATGTCTGCATGAAGCTACCTACTTTTGTAGCTGAAGGCGTGACTTATCATCACTTGCCCTTAACCTATGGGATTTCCTGTAGTGTACTGACTAGCTTATTTTACAAAAGATGACCTTTACAGTATTACTATTCAAACTATGACGTGACATTTTCTGAACTTCCTGTTCGAAGAAACCTAAACCCTGTACAGACGACTAGAGATGTAGCTAAATACATGAGTGATTATTTTCTGACTGTAGGAAAAATGAATATAGATGATGCACATAAAAATAACCTGACCTGTTCTTTACATGAAAAGGAAAAAGAATTCCTGGACATGGTAGAGAAGAGAAGAGAGAGTTTCCAAAGGAAAGCAATAGATAGGAACCATAAAATTCCTAAATGGGCAGAAAGTATAGGGAGCACCTCAGATGGCGGAGCTACTGCTGCTATGCTCCTTGATTTCGAAAAGAAGGGGAAGCTCTGTCTTAAAAGGGAAATGAATAGTTATTATAACAATGTTTTCATCGGTTCCAGTGAATGTGAGCATAATTACAAGGTAATTGGAGGGTGGGGTTTCAAAGATGGGACAGAGCCTGTGTTTCCTGGGATTTATTTTATTTGTGGGAACAAGGCTTACTTCAAATTGCCCGACCATTGGTACGGGAGTTGCTATTTTGGTATTGTCTTCCCAAAGATATACCATGTGGGAAAAATCACTGGAAGCAATGAAGAAACTAACAAAGTAGTCCGCAATAGAAGAGAAACTGCTGGAGAGATTGTAGGAGATATTTTTAGTGCAATAATACCTGCAGTGGGAGTGGTTCTGAATACACATAAAATTTGCAAATTGTCTACAGTAGTAGATCGGTTATCTACCGACACTGCTTGAGGTTTCCTGATGGTCAATACCGAAATGGTTGCGATCAGATCAATGGTTTTACAGAACCGACTTGCCCTTGATACTCTATTAGCAAAAGAGGGCGGAGTCTGCAGAATGTTGAAAGAGCAACATTGTTGCACTTACATACCTGACAAAAGTGTAGGAATCCAAAGGTATGTAAGGAACATTACAAATTTGGGAAAAGAACTTAAACCACTGGAGGTTGACAGTGCCTGGAAAAGACTTACTGATGGTCTCTCTACTGTAGGTCATTGGCTTGCACAGTTAGGCAGAGGATTTTTGTTTAAGGTACTGATGCCAATTGCCATAATAGGGTTTATTATATTCCTTATATTTGTCTGTCGCAAACACCAAAAGAAATATACTGTGAATAAGAGAGGTGTGAAACGGAGTGTGGATGAACTTGAATTAGAAGAACAGAATAATCAGATCTACTAAAGGGTGAAAAATTCTCACCCTACTAAAGACGTTAAAGAAAAGTTGAATCGAATGCTGGAAGAAATTGAAATATACAAGGTGTGAAAGAAAAGTTGGCATCTGATTCCATTAGTTATGATGATAGTAAATATCATCAAAGAGGGGATTGATGAAGCAAGGATTCGCATATTACGCGACTTGCTTGGATTCATGAACCTCGAATAACTTATAACAACATAATTCAACCTGTTCGTCTTACTAATTTCCCTTTATTCTGACATTTGGGGTGTCCTAGAGACGCTTGCATATGTGTTTACTAACTCAGTAACGTTTGTATCTAAAATGGCCGCTGCTTGGCGGGTTTCGTTCTGCGCATGCGTTAGTCACACTCACGTGACGTGACGTACTTGCAGTTCTGGTGGGAACCTTTGCGCTTGCACACTTGCTTTTAAGATGGCTGTCTGTGTTCTCACATGGTGAAGCTTGCGCTAATGTTTTATGTTATTGTCTGTCTGCATTAATCTCTCACGCCATAGTATATTGTTAAGTAAAGGGGTATAGAGTAGCAATTCATGGTATACAGTGTATTCATTTATTTCTATGTTTTAATTTGCTTTCGCTTACTTTTCATGTACCACGTTCTTGAGGGTTTGCGAGACGCACATGAATCCATCTTGAAAAGCTCTACTGCGCATGTCACCCTGGCAGAGGGAAGACAACCTTGAACAGTGGAACTCAGCCAGCTGGCAGCCACAGTCAAGATGCTCCTGAGAAAGTGACCTGCGACCCAGCAGGATGGAGCCGAACTGTACTGCAAACGATACATTTGTAATATTTCCATTGTATTCTGTAGAGCCTGTCATGGGAACCCCAAATTCACTAGGCGGTCCTAGAGTATGTAAATGTGAGCTTGTAGACGTAAATTGTAATTGGTGTGTTGACCTATCCTACGTGGGGACCAATTGAAATTGGGGATTCTGACATTTGCAACATTTGGGGGGTGGTACACTGACCCAAAAACAGTATAACTAGCCTAGGTTTAGCTAGAGAAATTGTCCGACTTGTCCGAATAGCTGACCTGTCACTGACCCAACGCACTCAATAGGTGACTGAATACAGAGCGCTGCGGAGCACTCTGTCTGAAATATACCATAGACTCAAGAGGTTTTACTAAACCTTAAGTGCTGGCGAAGCACTTTGCTGGGGAGTTCGATAACCCAATCGGGGTTCTGGCCGATAGCTGCAGAGAGGGTGGAGCGCAGGTGTTGCTTCCAAACTGCGGGTGCTGGTCGTTCCTTGGTGGTCCTGTCCTGATCCTAATCTGGGTATCCTGTCCTGTCCTGGGGTGTCCATTCTGCACCTGCTGTCCCATTGATGGCTGTCCTTCCTTGGGGTTTTTCCTGTCTTTGACTGATCCGTGGCCAGGGTTGGTCTTCACACCATTCTAGGTAAATATATAGTGCTGAAAAATTCTATAGTGCACCTTCTATTTTTCTGTCTTTTGCTTTAATAAAGACATACCTTTGCGCATAGTTGATTTTCCATGCTTTCGCAAAACTACTGAATGAAAAGCTCATACGTTCCTATGTTACCCTTCCTTTAAGCACATTTCTATGAAATCTAGATGGGGTTTATAATGTTCTACTGAATTGATACTCATAGAATTATAGCGTGTTCCATTTTTCCCCTTCCTATAGAGGTATAGGATTTCCAAACTTTCCCCTAACTTTGAAGTATTTCTCAGTAGTGAAATGCTAGTTGGTGTCTAAATCCAACCCACTTATAGTTATTCATTCTTAAGATCCATACCTGAAAATCTGCTCATTAGGTTTATGTTCTTAATCTTCCCTTAGACGCATATATGGTTGCCCTGATTTACTTTCTTTATGGTTATGTGCTTTTCGTTATCTTGATTATTGATTGCTTATTAGTTATAAACTGTATGCTTTCTGAATCTGAACTCTAGATAAAATCTTTAAAACTTCCCAGTAGTCTGTGGTCATTTTATGAAAGTATAAAAGAGTGTATGTTGGTATATTGTTTTGCATCTTTCTCCACAGCTAGCTCCCTGATCTATTGTGGTCATTAGGTACCCGTAACAGTGGAATGGTAAGTCGGGTACAGTAGAGAAAATAGGAAGGAATCAGGGTTACTGGTAGTAGAGTGTAAGCTCACCCGATTAATGTATAAGATAAATTGAGAAAACTATGTGGCCCGGTACGTGTATGGTGAAATCGTTGGCCGGGTGACCTGCGATCTCTATCAAAGTCACTCAAGGAAGAGATACAAATGGATAAACTTTAAGAGTCACATAGGAATGGTAGAGAGTATAAAGGTCTACTACATATACTAGTGGTTAGAGTTATCTCAATATACATATATATACAAATAGTAGATTTTCTCAGGTCAAGACCCAAAAACTAGGAGAGCAGAGTTCCATTAAGTGTGTTCAGAGGGGGGACGCAGTCACAGCACCAAGGGAGGGCAGTAGAATGCTGTTTCGCAAGATGGTGGACTAAGGACAAGAGCAACAATAGGAGACGGTCCCAAAATGGCGGGGCGCAAACGTGTTTCCAGTCCAAAAGTTACAAGTGAGTGCTCCCCCCGGGCTCCTTCCCCGGGGGCCGGGCGGCTCCTTCACCCGCATTTGAATGCATTTTTTCCCATGGGATTTCTTTGTTAGGGTGGGGGCAGCAAGGGGAAGGTGGTTTCTCCTCTTGGAGGCCGGGTGGCACCTTTCCCCGTTCCGATTCCTTTCCTCCGGTGGATTCATTACTTTGCAGGGGTGGGGGAAGCAAGGGGAGGGTGGTGCCTGGGGAGACGCTGTCCGGGCCTCTGCAGCCTGGCAAGGTGGTGGGGTTCTGCGGCGTGCGGTGGTCTTGTCTGGGGGTCGCTCTGGCTGGCATGGGGCACCTGGGACCTTGCGGTGCGGGGGGTCTTACCTGCAGCGGACGGCTGCTTTCTCTCCACCCCGTCCCCGGGGGAGGGTGGGCTGCGGTTCCTGGTTGGAGTCTCCCTTTTAGTGCATACATGATTATGCAGCTAGTTGTTATGACATTGTTCTTATCATGCAAAGAAACAACTCTTTATTTATTGTATCTGTTAAAACCATATCTGGTCTCCTTTGAAGTTGGTGTTGACTGCTCACCCAAGCTGATCCAGAGAGTCAGAAAGGATTTTGGAGGCAAATCTGTTTCAGACCAAAGTCCTACAATTCTGGTTTAATCAGTACACTTGCAACTTCCTGTCAGCCGTGGCCACTGCAGGTGAGAGCGGTGGGGCAGTGGGGCCGGCTTGGGGGGGGTGGGGGGATTTCGAGAGACGACCACAAGGGAAAATTGAATAAATAATACATTTTCCCTCGTTTTCGTCTCTCGAAATACCCCCTCCTGTTTGATATTTCAATGTGGCACCATCAAGAGCAATTGTACTAATAAATAAACATTTCAATATACTTTACACATATGGTAACAGTGGTCCTACTAATCAAGACATCGCTTGAGCGTGGTTTTACCTTGCAGTACAAATGTAATCCATTGCATCCTGGTTTTAATTAAGTTCATTTGATGAAACAAATGTTCACAAAAAAACGCCATGGTATAAAGCATATACGCATACGCATAGAGTACAAAATGCTGTTTCTTACCTTTGTTGATGAAGGGGGGGGGTCATTATGGCATGGCCCCTCCCCACACTCAACAATAGTGATAAATAGCATATTACAGTGTGCACGTTTGCACATGTACAATATATATATTTCATTTATGGGTAAAACACCTGGTCAAGAGAATGCCATTGTCAAAGGCCAACTCTTTTAATGGAAGTCACTTTTCTTCTTGCTTTACTCCTATTTTGCTTTGATACTTTTGATCATTTTAATTGACTTTTACTGTTCATGCATTCACTGGTCTACCTTCTTTTTATGCAATTAAACATTTGTCAGTCTTCAACAGCTGTATCAAAGTACTGTCATGTGGGTGGGATTAAGATTCACAAAAACAGTTATTCTTTCTGTACAAATGCTCATTTTAAAACTTCAAAGAGATTTTAAATCTACAAAATGGTGTCCAACCATGAATAACACTGAACCTCACTCTTGCCATCACTCCAAAAACAACCTTTTTAAATAGAGATCAAAACAGTCTAAAAACTTTTAGAATTCTGACTTGGCAGGTGAAAGGTATTCTCTCGCTGCTTTAGCCACCAGCTTCCAGTAAAAATGGCCGCCATGCTGCTCATTTTCTTTTGGTGATACAGGGCTTGTCTTTGAGGCATCAAATGAAACAAACACAGCCACAACTTAAAACCTGAAATGTGAATTTACCAAGAAACGTGAACGAAACATGGCATTGATAATGCCTGAAGATTATGCAAGTAATGGTAACTGATAAACCAAATGTCTTATAATATACCAAGGGTTCTTTGGTATCCTTTACGATATTTGATAAAAAATCTTCCATAGCCTAATCATTGGTTATTTAATTATTATTGCACACTTGATTCATTATTCCCTGATTTATATACAATCTCACCCCAAGTTAGTGTTTCCCAACCAGGTCTTTAAGTGGGATAAAAAAAACTGGGGATCTCTCAAAGGAGCTTGGCCAGTGCAAATAAGGGGGTGGCTTAAAAACACATACACCAAAAATCTGTGCTTAGCATAGAGTACCGCCTGATTTGTATTTTGCTGTTTCTGTCATTGCATCCGAATATATCATACAAGTAACATACCTACAACAAGTCAGGACCACTGTTCCCTCTAGGGCGCGCGCGCGCACCGCTCCTGACCTCAGCGCGCACCACCTCGCGTGGAGCGCGCACACGGTCAGGACGTCGCGCCGCCGGCCACTTTGAAAGAAGCGAGCGGCGCGAATGAAGCGCGAATGAAGCGGAGCATGTAGGCATTAGGTAAGGAAGCGGGGGGGAGGGCTTGTGGTGCTATGAGGGAGTGCGGGGCAGACTCTGGCCTTTTGTTTAAGTATTGCTGTTAATCGGAGCCCGTGAAGGGGCTCTGATTAACATCAATACTTAAACAAAAGGCCAGAGTGGCTGGGGAAACAAGCGGAACATGCAGAGCCTCTCTTAGTCTCTCTTCCTGCAGAATGAGGCACTCCCCTTCACTATCTCAACACGCAGGCTACTAGGCAGACCCTCTGCTCCTTCAGCAGAGAGTGCAGACTTCAGGTGATGTCCTTTCTCTTCTGGGAGACTGTCTGTCAGCCAGACACCAGTTCTAATCACACAGCAGTTCTTAAAGAGTACGCAGAGATCTCCCTTCCTTGATCCTGAAGAACCCGGAACTGGAATAAAGTAGGGTGGTTTGGATTCTACTGTTATATAGATTATCTGGAAAGGAGATATTGATCCACTGTTCGGCTTCAGAATCAGTTTGGGCTGGTTTTCCTTCAAATAACATTTCAATTAGACTTCTAGTGTGGATTCCTCACTTTTTAAATATTTGCCAGGCATCCAACTAGATCTGGAAACTTTTCGGCAGTACCTATGTCTAACAGAAGGTGCGCTCCGCACTGATTCCAGTCATTGCTAGGAATGATGTGTGGGGCCTATATAGGTGCCACATCTGTGCACTGACTAGTCCCTTTCTTTCTGCACTTCCAGATCTGGAGCCCCCTCCTGTCTCGAGAGCTTTTTTATTTGGGGTTCAACTTAAACATGCTTTAGTCACACCAGACTCCTCAGATGCGAGAGAAAAACGAGTGGAACACAGGTCAGAAAGGGACAAAACGAGTGGGACAGAGGGCAGAAGGGCACCAAAAACGAGTGGGACAGAGGGCAGAAGGGCATCAAAAACAAGAGAAAAACGAGTGGAACACAGGACAGAAAGGGACAAAATGAGTGGGACTAAGGGCAGAAAGGCACAAAAAACGAGTGTGACAGAGGGCAGGAGGGAACCAAAAACGAGTGGGACTGAGGGCAGGAGGGCACCAAAAACGAGTGGGGCAGAGGGCAGGAGGGCACCAAAAACGAGTGGGACAGAGGGCAGAAAGGCACAAAAAACGAGTGGGACAGAGGGCAGGAGGGCACCAAAAATGAGTGGGACAGAGGGCAGGAGGGCACCAAAAATGAGTGGGACAGAGGGCAGGAGGGCACCCAAAACGAGTGGGACAGAGGGCAGAAAGGCACAAAAAACGAGTGGGATAGAGGGCAGGAGGGCACCATAAACAAGTGGGATAGAGGGCAGGCGGGCACAAAAAATGAGTGGGACAGAGGGCAGGAGGGCACCAAAAACGAGTGGGACAGAGGGCAGGAGGCCACCAAAAACGAGTGGGGCAGAAGGCAGGAGGGCACCAAAAACCGAGTGGGACAGAGGGCAGAAAGGCACAAAAAACGAGTGGGACAGAGGGCAGGAGGGCACCAAAAACGAGTGGGACAGAGGGCAGGAGGGCACCAGAAACAAGTGGCATTTGGCGCCGCAGACACGCGAGGTTCGGTTCCTGGCGCACATAGCCATGGTTGCAGCGCACAGAGACCCTCCACTGCCGCACACAGAGGAAAAAAATTAGAGGGAACATTGGTCAGGACTATTGGCTTTGTCAATGGTTGTTAGTTGCATAAGATAAATAAGAAGCAACTATGGCTTGTATATAATATTGAAAAAGCTTCCAGTTAAAGCCCTGGTGACACCACGACAATGTTAGGGCTCCTGAGTTTTAAAAAGAGAGGGGTAATCCAGGAAGAAAATGACTCTTTAAAGGATTTCTCTTCCCCTGCAACACTCACCTGGAATGACATCATACCGTAACGTCTCCCCTAGTGAGAAGTGTGCAGTGTGAGCACAGGCACATCAGATGTGCCTGCTGTCACTGCAGTCCGGAAAAATGGGCCGCCAGGGCACACAATTGAGCCCAATAGACTCCAGTTTCGAGCCCCCCCTTTAAAAATCTGCCGGTGCTCAGACTTGGTGAGACCCGGCTTACTTAAAGCCCTGTTTCCAACCATGATAAAATGGAACCCAGGCTGGGGGAAACTACATAAGGCTGACTTAAGGCCGACCTTGTCCACAACCTCCCAAAAGAACTAATAAACTGGGACTTCTAATCAATAGTAAATGATAGCAAAAGTGAAACCACAAGTACCAGAATGCTGAGCTGTTGTTTGAAAGACCAGGACTGGCTGAAAGGTACCCTCGTGACATGGGGTCAACTCTCAGCTCTGCACTTGCCGTCTACTGTCTTGTTTTCGTCTGTCAGATACCTTCTGACAGTGGTGAGTTTTTGGATACTGAGGCAGTAGCCTCAATACTCCACATTCATTTTGAATTTTTTAGTCACTCCTTAGGTTGTCTTATTGATGTGTGACGCTTTGTCACAGTTGAGGTGCACGTCTGCCTGTTGCAGCCTTTGTATTTATTCTGCCTGTGGTGAGTCCTTCCTTCATTTCGACGTAATTCAGAGCACAGCTTCTGACCGACAAGCTCTGGCTGTTCTCATTGTTTATGAACAGAGCGTGGGGTTATTCGAAGTACCGGCTTGTGCATCTTTTTCCAGGAATTTCAGGGTACGGTATGCGGTATAACCGCCAGGGACCCGTCAGGCCGCCTGCTCCCACCACTACAAGAAATGTAAATGACTTATTTTGCAGGTTCACATACCGCGCATACCAGTACCAGCCAGGGACGTGCCCTGCCCGAGGAATCGGTTCGTGCCCAAAGAATGCGCCTGCCCGAGGCCACGCAGTGGCCATTGAGAGGGCGGGCCACTAGTCTCTGAGGGCTGTCCCGCCCCCCCAACAGGATGTTCAGCTTCTCCTCCTCACTGGTTGGAGGAGGTGGCTGATGGAGTTTCACGTCCGGGGCGGCGGGGAGGGGTCTCCCAGGGTACTTAGGTCCCAGCACCTCGTTGTTGGGCCTCTTTGCCGCCCGGCGCCATCGCGTGCAGTCTGGACACTCTTTTTGGGGACACTCTCAGAGGTGAGCGAGGCCGTGCCCGGCCGATTCTCCCCCCCCTTCTCCTCCGCCTGCTCCCTCACCCGAGTTGTGAGCCTGGCGAGGCGGCCCACTACGTGTGGGCTGCTGTGGGGGGGGACGTCCTGTTCCCCGGTGGTCTCTGTCTGCGGACCGGCCTATCCGAACCCCCCCCCCTTCCCCTCCGCCTGCTCCCTCCTTTCGTTGCGAGCCGGGCGAGGCGGCCCATGACGCGTGGGCTGCTGTGGGGGGGGGGATTCGACTGTTTCCCCGGTGGTCTCCGTGTAGCGGGCCGGCCTTTAATTTGTCGGACCCGCCGCGGCTTTCGGGACGCGCTGTTCCATGCTCTGCCCGAGTCCGCCCTATCCCGTGTGATGGGGGGGCCAATCTGCGGGTGGAGGGGTCCGGGTGCACGTTCCACTACGGGAGGCCCCCCCCCCTCGCCCTGGTATCGGAGTGTTCGTTTCCCCCGATGTGGCCTCAGTTTCCTGCCCCGCCACCCCCCCCTTTTGATGCGGGTGGGGTTTAGCGGGCCGGCCTGTAATTTGTCGGCCTCGCTACGGCTTTTGCGGCCGTGACGATGGAGTGTCCCCAGGCCGGGCTACCCGGAACGTTGTCCCGTCTTGTGTCTTCGTCGAGGTGGGAGGGGGGGAAACCTTTGGGTGGTGGGGTCCAGGGGCACGTTAAACTTTGGCAGCGGAGTGCCCTCGCAAGCCACCCACCCCCCTCTCCCCCACACCACCTTTGTCGCTATGAACGCGCATGTGGTGCAACGGGACACTCTTTTGCCTTCCCGACTGCTGTCCGGCCTCGGTCGTCTTGCGCCTGCCTCGCTGCATCATCTTTGCTCGCAGCCCATTTCAGAGCCCCCTTCGTGCCCGCTCCCCCCCTTATGGGGGTTGCAGCTGGGCCGGGCGGCCCGCTGAGGCTGGTGGCAGGCAGGTCAGAGGTTTCACAAATCGCAGCAGTTCTATTCCCCTGGTGCCCGCTCCCCTTTGTTGGGGTAGCATGCTGAGTCTGGCGCTGTCGATGGGGTTTAGCAGGCTCGAGGCACACTAAGCACACCGCTAGAAGCCTCGTGCGCGCTATCTCACCATATATCGGGTTCGAAGCGTCATGGACGGAAATACCCCCCCCCTTTTTAACCCCCCCCCCCCCCTGGTTTCACCGCACCAGCCTTTGCTCGGGTGGTATCGGTCCCGAAGGTTTATTCTGGAGTGGCCAGATGATGGTCACGCTGGGGGGGGCAAGTGGTGAGGGATTAGGTCGGGGGCGATGTGACGGAGGTATCCATGCCGCCAAAGCAGGGAGTGTGTAACTCGCCTCGTTCAGCAATGCTCGGTCTTTCCCAGCATTGGTATTACACAGCTTCATAGAGACGATGCTGCAATTTCCACGCGGGGGCGGATCCAGGCACAGCCATGGCCCGTGAAGGGTGAGCGCAGTTTGGCACCGCCTGCCCTGCACTAAGCTGGCTGTCGCGTCCGGGGCGTTGGGGGCAGTTCCGAGGTAGCTTCTAGGAACTTTGGCCCAGAAACTTCCGTAATTAATTTAACGACTCGTATCACAGCACGGTAGGCGGGACTAGCCAAAGGCAGTAGGCGCCCCCCCATGTGGGTTGGGGCCTTTGTGGTGGGGCTGCGTAGGATATCCTGGGGATAGCTCACGGTCTAACATCTATCTGCTGCCTTGCTCCTAACGTAGGAATCACCCCCTTATGTGATATGGTAGACTGCGCCCGCCCGGGCGGGTGTTTAAACCTCCCGCCGCACTAGCGCTCCGCTGCTCAGTGACCCAAGCTGCGACCTAGTGCCTACCACCCGCTCGCGCTGGTGAGAGGAGGGTGTCTGTTACTCCATGTCCCCTCGGAGCACCGCACGGCATGTCGGTACCACTAATGAGGTCATGTTCCCCCTCGCGGGAAAATTAGTCCCCGAGCGATTTGCCCAGTGGCTCGCGAATACAAGTAGCTGTGGGTACCGCCGTGGCCTGCAAGTACCCATTTTTGGATGTACACACTCCACCGCCTGCCGGGGGTGGGGAAAGGTGGCCCACAAAGTGAGGGCGGTCTGTGAGAGCAGGTAAACACTGCCCGCAATAACCGCTCCGGGCGGGCGCAGTCTACCATATCACATAAGGGGGTGATTCCTACGTTAGGAGCAAGGCAGCAGATAGATGTTAGACCGTTTGCTCATCGCGCTGAAATGGTTGCGCTGGCCTGAATTTGCCGCTTGTGCACGGCGCATGCTGGATGGGCTTGTCGCTCGGACTCCGGGCATATGTACCTGGTCTGCAGATGGACGGCCCAATTGCGGCGCGTATGCCATATTTGCGAGGATAGCCGAGCGTGTTTCCAATGGAAGGGCTGCCGACCGGGTGCAGGAGTCCGGGGTTCGAGTCCCATGGCGGCGTCCATATCCAGTGCTTCTGGCCAAATCACTTAAACTCTCCATGCCTGGATGTATCATGTAATTTGGTGCTCAGTAATGCGCTCCGATACCTTCGGGGCAGGTTGCACTAATGGTAATATCAAGAGAGGAGTTGGGCCGTCAGCAAAGCGGCCGACGCTGGTGCGAGAAACCAGGGTGCGAGGTTCTAGGTCGCGCCCACCTCCTGTGTTTCTGGGCACATCATTTATCCCCTGCGCAGGGATGTGTAATGTAAACACGCGGCGGGGTTGAGGGCGCAGGTCCGGGCCGACGCCGCAGCCCCGACAGGGATAACATTATTTATTATGCGTTTTAGCGCGGACCTCCTTAACCGAAGGCGTCAGAGCGCTCCATAATAGGAACAGAACTGATACATATGAAATATTATCGTTCGCATGATAACATGTTTAGTCCGTCCTGGAAAGCGTACTAGGGGGGTTCGGTAATCTCATGTTGCGAGCTAAACCCTATCAAACAACGAGTACTGGGCGGGTCTTTTGTAATGTATTGACGGCACGATTTTGCATAACTTGAAGCCTGCTCGGCGGCTACATTACTAATCACCATGTTCCAAATTCGATTACATTAATGCAGTTATAAACAACCGAAAGTGTAAAGTGAGCAGGAAAGGTGATTCCGTTAGCCCCTTTAGTCCCCAGCAAGCCATCGATGGCCTGTGATGTTCTTACGTCTTATACGTTGTTCATTGTTGGCAATAACACGTATTCCTTAGCGGCGCTGCATTGTGGCCACAATGAATAATTAGTGGATAAATAAAATTCCACATCTGCAGCCATGTGTGGCTCTCCAGCCATGGCCCCGTCTGCTGCCTTCCTGCATGAGCCACAAGTGTAGCGCCTTGCGGGGGGGGATGCCTCGGGGTTGTTTTACCTGGTGCTCTCGATGGGGAGAATCTCCTGCCTGTACATCAGCAAGAAAATTTAAGCTAGTCGGGTGTATTCTTTGTCATCAAAGACACTGGCTGCTCCATTCAAAGGGCCAGAAAGCTTATCTGGCCGAGTACTTCAGGCAGGTGGCCTACGTGTCTGTAAAGCCTACATATGAAATCTTGACATCCCCATAGGGCCGACACAGCTCCTTACTTTCTGCCATCAGTGCTTCGAGCACCAAAGTTTTGCCATTGTAGAACTGTTACACAAGGGCGGAAAGGGCTGCGTTCTGGTCATGTGATCACACACTTTAAAGCTCTTAGAACAGGAGCCTTCCCGCGTCAATGCATCAATCCCCTATGCCAGTTGTTTTGCTTTTCGACCTGTATTTGTCATATGGCGTTTGTGTGCTGTGCCTAGTGTACGACGGTGCATATCTTTGAAAATCACTTTCATTAAATTCTGTCAACCTAAAGTCCTATCTGGTGTAAGCAGCACGAGTTGGTGATTAGTAGAAACAGTCACAACCGGGGAGCCTTGTTGCTCATGCTCATTTTACATAACAAATTCCGCACCCCATAGGGCATTGAGCTAAGGACAAGCTAGAGGGTTCCTGAAGTTTAGGTTGCATGGTCACGCTGAACGGGTATGTCAACGCGTTTGGACGCGGCCTATGTTTCCCACTACAGAAGTGGTGCACTGCGCAGCATGTTTATCCTGGGTGTCTGCATATGTGTAGGGATGATTTATGCAGTATATTACGGGTCCGAGTACCGGCAAGTTGTGGTGCGGCTTTGCAGGCCTTCTGCCTGTATGCACGGCATTAGGCCGCCGATGTGGACGTGTGAATGGCGACCCCTGTGGAAAAGGTGTAATACATCGGGCATGCAGTAAGCTAGAGGTGTGTTACATTAGGCATGCAGCTAGCTCGGACGGTGTGAGGTAACGTATGAGCACGTGCAGCTGCGTGCCCACGGTAGAGATTTGTGTTTCTTAGACAACCTGGAAGCCAGCGTTGCATGGGGGACCTGTATGTATATGTGACTGAGTATCCAGTCTACGATGTATGCGACACACCAGCCAAGCAGACGCTACTGCTTAGTGTGGTCAATACGCACACTTTTGCTGGTATATAGTAGTGGTGCGTGGCACGTATGTGATGGAGCGCCTGTCTGCCACATGGGGAGAGACCGAGCATGGGTCATGGGTGCACACCAGACTGTTGGAATTTGCACGGTCCAGGAGAGGCGCTTCGTGGCGCGCTCAGTGTACACGTATGGGGATGGAGTCTTGCCCGCATACACCCGTAAGGCCATTGTATCAATGTCGGGTTTCCATCTGACATGTATCTCAGAACTAGATTATGCTGCGGCAGCCAGACCAGTGTACGGAGTCCATGACAGTGTGGCATCAATGTGCCTATAGGTGTTAATTTTCAGTCAAGGGTACGCTCTTGGTATGTTTGGGTCTGTTTGAATTCGTTCAACGGGCTCTCCATAGGTTAACACGTCCTGTGGGTGAGGGGGATCCCCGGGCCGCGTTGTGTGGCTCATATATGGCAGTGTGGATAATTGTATTGGCACCTTTATATCATACATGTTACAGCTTGCTGCTGTGATCACTTCGGTGGCGCACTATTGGGAGGGGCGTTCTCTTCTGGGTATCTGACGGTCTGTCCTGTCATGGTTGCCCGTAGGGAATACCGTCTTTGTTGTGCCTAGGGTAGGTATCTACCAAGTGCTAGGCCTAGCCCTATGCTAACAGGATCATAATAAACCTTTGCGCATTTGCCCCTGGGGGCCTCTTCTGTTGAGGCGTACTTAAACATGTGATATGTAGAATCCGGGGTCCTGCGCGGCGTTCACCCGACCCACGAGTCGCGTACTCCTGTGTCGCATAATTGGGAGGGGGCAACAATTCTGGGTCGTATCTTACTGACTGTCATGACAAGGTATGACTGTAGGGTAGTCCGTCTCGGATGTGCCGAATTTAGGATATGTAGCTAATTCTTGGTCTACGTCTAGCCCTAGGCTATTTGGTCCACATCCCCCTCCCCTTTCGCATATCGACCTCCTGGGGCCTTCCCTTGAGGCATAGCTAGTCTGGTTCGTGTACTTACCTTCCCTGAACTTCCCTGGGAACGGTACTTTGTAGCTCTACCATGAGAAGATAAGGTCACCATGAGCAGATAAGGTCACATGACATTGGTCATTTTCTGCCATATTCCGTTGGTGTCTGCCTGTGCTTCCAAGGCCCGGTCGCGTGGAAGACAGCCTACCCGCTGAGCCATCAGATCGGGAGCTCCTGCTGCCTTACAGTAGTTGGTAGGGTCCTCTGCCGGTAGCGTTGCACTCATTCCATGTTTGACAGTAACCTTCAGATTCTTTGACTCCTCCCAAGGGGAGAAGTTGACCTGTGGTTTGATATCGCCAATATTGGGAGTACCTGGGTTCAGCATATTAATCCCTTATGGCGGAGGTTGTAAGTCAACTTGTAGACAAGCTATTCTTGTTAGCATGGTCTAGGTAGCCTCCAGGCTACTAGGGGGCATGTGATACCAGCGGTTTACTTTTGCACTCCTGTATAAAAATATAAGTCCACCCGCAAGTTATACTAATTATGCATTGCGCACTGAAATATCCCTCTGTACTTTGATTGAGTGCAGTTGCACAAGCGTTCACATAAGCTCAATTACAGTTGAATTTTATAACTGCACTGCGGCAGAAGTTATACAATACTGGGTGTAGTCTGCTGTTGCTTTGTGTGCAGCTGTGGGGGGGGGTCAGTGTCATGCGCTGGTTCTCCTATTGTTGCTTAGGGAGCGATATCAGCAGGGGGGATCCCCTTATCTCTTGGGCCCCTTCCAGGGGTATTACCTCCAGAACCTGGGTTAGTCTACACTATTGCTGTAGCGGGATTTGTTCCCTGGGGTATTTGCTGACTAATTTCAGGGGGCTTGTGGTGTCAGCGGGCGTGTCATGTTGCAGGTCTGGTTCTTACGGGGGCACTTGGTATTTTGTCCCAGCAATCCCTGGGCGGTGGTCTTAAGTCATACTTACAGACTAGCTATGTACAGGTAGCGTGGCCTGATGCTGCTTGCAGACTGAACCCGAGAGGGCAGGTGTCGCCTGCTGTTAATACCTGTTCTGTCCGGTATTGGCATATGCAAAGTCATCGCCCAAGTTATATAGTATAATATGTTTTATCCCTTCAATGCCCCGGTGCTCGTTCAAGTATAGCTGCACAAGCATCTTTGTAAGCGCACTTTCTCCATGTTATGCGGAGAACGGCGTACAGCAGGTGTTGTTAACTTGTCGTGTAGCCTGCTGACGTGTGTTGTGAAAGGGTGTGGTGGAGTTGCTGGGCATGTGCTGGAACGCCTATTCGATTCGAAGCACCTGCGGTGTAGGGGCCCCTCCTCATCACGTTGTCTTTCACCTGGTGTTGGGTCTTGTTCATTGGACTGACGAGAGGCTCTGCGGAGCTAGGTTAGGTCGGGGTTCCTTTGCGGCTGAGGGTGCCATCATGCTTATGGGCTTGCCCTGTTCCTCCTCTATCTGAAGGAAGCCGTTATGTGCTTAGGTTGCAGGAAGAAAGTAGTAGCAGTGGTGGGGGGGCCTGTGCGGCAGCGGGTACCACCGCACAGGCTGTGGCGGAATTACTGGGCGATCCGGAAGAAGAGAGGTGCAAACGAACGATGTACTTCAGCGGGCACATAGGGGTGCCAGAGCCTAACCTGTAACCTCATGGGAGGTGCAGGAATTCGTGTCGGCGCCCCAGTAGTCCTTCGGGCGGTTGTGGGCCTGTGCAACCGGGGGTTTGCCTAGTCACGCCCCGCATGGGGCGTGTCAGTAGTTATATTTTATTTGTACAGCAGTTGGGTGGTTCGCCACTGTGCTGTTTGGCTCAACAGGCGGGCAGGTGGCGAGAATGCATCCTGCCCGGATCGCCCGTAATGTTACCCACCATCATTACATATGTTGTATGTAATAAAACCTGCAGCAAATTTTTCCCAAACTATTACTATGTCTGTGTATTATTTTGCGCGTTTGGGGAATGTGCGGGGGCGGGGGGACTTCTTGTGGCCCTGATGTGACTATGCGCCTGCCCGAGGCCACGCAGTGGCCATTGAGAGGGCGGGCCACTAGTCTCTGAGGGCTGTCCCGCCCCCCCAACAGGATGTTCAGCTTCTCCTCCTCACTGGTTGGAGGAGGTGGCTGATGGAGTTTCACGTCCGGGGCGGCGGGGAGGGGTCTCCCAGGGTACTTAGGTCCCAGCACCTCGTTGTTGGGCCTCTTTGCCGCCCGGACGCCGTCGCGTGCAGTCTAGACACTCTTTTTCCCTCCCTTTCCTCTAACCCAGAGTGTCTGGATGAGGGAATTTGTGGAGGTTTTTAATGTGTTCTTTATCGTTGCAGGAGGAGTTAAGCGGAATTACTGGGCGATCCGGAAGAAGAGAGGTGCAAACGAACGATGTACTTCAGCGGGCACATAGGGGTGCCAGAGCCTAACCTGTAACCTCATGGGAGGTTCAGGAATTCGTGTCGGCGCCCCAGTAGTCCTTCGGGCGGTTGTGGGCCTGTGCAACCGGGGGTTTGCCTAGTCACGCCCCGCATGGGGCGTGTCAGTAGTTATATTTTATTTGTACAGCAGTTGGGTGGTTCGCCACTGTGCTGTTTGGCTCAACAGGCGGGCAGGTGGCGAGAATGCATCCTGCCCGGATCGCCCGTAATGTTACCCACCATCATTACATATGTTGTATGTAATAAAACCTGCAGCAAATTTTTCCCAAACTATTACTATGTCTGTGTATTATTTTGCGCGTTTGGGGAATGTGCGGGGGCGGGGGGACTTCTTGTGGCCCTGATGTGACTATGATAGCCGAAGAAGGATTTTTATTTTCAAAGCTCGGCCAAGCCTTTAACAAAAATATTTTGCGCTGCAAGTAACCCAACAGAGTTTGTGAAACAAAAGAAGCAGGGACCCGTTGAATAAACAAGAGAAGGGACGCTGAGAGCAATTTAAATTGTCAAACATTTGTGGAAACCCGGCTGCATTGCATTAAATAGCTTTTCGGGGACTCCTTTTCACAAAATCTGTTGGTGATTTTCCGCAGAGATGCGGATGCTCACATTCCAGTTCTGGGCAGCACGACCAGTTCTGCTGCATCGCTCTAACACGCCGCCCCCTCCCCCGCAGGGGGGTATGCAGGTCAATTTTTATTGGTACATTCTGCGACTGACTGCTTAGTTTCGGTAAAGCACTTAAATGAGAGGTAGAAATATGTAACTCGGCGAGTACAAGTATATGATGCACTAGGGGCAAATGCAAAACACCCTGACAGGTCGCACACCCTAAAGGAATCTAAATGAAATGAAACATACCGGACTGAACTGCTCCTTAATGTGGAAAGAATCCGAAAACTGTGTGAGTTAACACTTTAATAGCACGCCTTTGATCAAGAGCTCTCAAAAAAAATGTGCAGCGCGCAAATGGCAATGTTTTGCTGCAAACCCAGCATTAATTTATCATCGCAGCTTAAAAATATAATGACAAAAATGGACATTTGTTCTTTTTTCCCCCATACATTGCTCAATATTTTGTTGCATTTCTGAAATGGACAAATGTAAATCCCAGAATGCCTAGCAAGGAATATGCTAACCTGAAACTCCATATCAGTCACACACATGATATATTTTGTGACATTATCACATCCTAATGTTTCTATGGATGGGTGTCAGACGGCCCGCCTCCTTTTTTAGCTGACAATGCTATTTATATGTTTTTTTTAGCAATTCTTTTTCACAAGGAATGAAAATTCCCTTCAATCGTCCTCACACAGGAAAACATTCCTGCCAAGCACTGACCCACATCTGCAATCCTATGTTTTCCCAAGTATGGCGGTACCAACCATGCATGGGTTTTCAGTGAGGTTCAGCCGGGATCTACACAGTAGGCCCCAGAGAATGTTTTTAATGGGTACTTCCAAAGGGAATGCCTACAGTATTTGGGACCATGGTTGGCCCGCACCATGGGAAGCCTGCCAACTCCAAACATTTCTACAAAGTACAGACCCTAGAAAATCCATAGTGAAATGGTTTGTGTGAATCTCAGGTTGGTAAATTATGCAAGTGCCCTGCAAAGTTTTAGGTTTAAAGTAGTTTATTGCATTTTTATGAGAAACAATACAAACAAATGAATACAGTCGTCGCAAAGAGGTAGTGCAGAGTTTCCGCCCCAGGAGCGCCATCAGTATGTCAGATATTACAATCGGAGCAGACTTCAGAGCATAGAGCCAGGTGTGTATGCGGTGACGACAATTTCAGGAACCAACATCCCCTACCCCAACTCCCCCCCTCCCAGCCCACCCCCCAAATCCCCTTCCCCCCTCCCCCCGTGCTGTGCAGATGTCCTACACCCCTATCACTTCTGCGATGTATCCGCCCCTCCCGTCAGGCAATCCTCCCGAGCAAACTAGGTGGGCGGGTCAGTCAGGGACGTCAGTCGCAGCAGCCTGAGATATCGGGGACAAGTAATTTCTTTGAACTCTGACTGTAGTAAGGTATGGAAAGGCTGCCACAGCTCCTCAAACTTATCCACCTCGCCCGCCACCATGAGGGATAACTTGTCCATTCCCAGAACGTGCCATAACCTATGTAACCAGCCAGTAGTGGTGGGAAGTGTGGTGGTGCGCCAATAGATGAGTATGTTCTGAATAGCCGAGCCCAAGGCGATCGCTATCTGTCTACCCTTTCTGGACCTCAGAGGATACATCAAGCCGTTAGGTAACCCAAGCAGGACACAGGCTGGGAAGCGAGGCAATTCAATGTCGAAGCACTGGTCTATCTCATCTAAGATCTCATTCCAGTAGGGACTCAGTAACGGACAATCCCACAAGATGTGTGTAAGTGTGCCAAGCTGTCCACATTCTCGCCAACAGGTGCTTACAATGTTGCGATTCATTTCATGCAGCCTCTGAGGCGTATAGTACCAATAGGTGGATATCTTAGTGAAAGTTTCAGTGAGCCCAGTGTGGTATGCAGAATGACGCGCCCGGTAGGAAATGTGGTCCCAATCCGCGTGACTCAGCGCCCTTCCCAGTTCCCGCTCCCAGCGCTCCCGCCCGGGGTTGTAAATGTGGAAAGGGGGGGGGGTTGTAGGAGTCTGTATAGATCTAAGATGAGTTTGGAGTCCGAGGAGCGCGTCGCCAGCCACATCTCATAGGGTGTGAGTTTCCGGTCAGCTAGGCCCCGTACTTGCGGCTGAAGCGCCCAGTGGCGTACCTGCAAATACCGTATTCGTTCAGTCTCAGGCAGGTGGTATTCCTGTCTGAGGTCCTGAAACGATACGGCGCCCTCCGGGCCGTATATGTGAAACAAAGCACAGCATCTAGCCGCCCGCCAGAGCGTGAATGCTCCGGGTTCCATCCCAGGTTGGAAGTCGGGGTTCTCGACCAGTGGTGTAAGTGGTGACGGGAAGGTGATGAGCTCATGCGTAGCATTCACGGCATCCCAGACTCGCAGCGGGACTTGCGTGATAAAGGACGTGTAGAGGTTGGGGGGACGGTGAGCTCTGCGCATGAAGGGTATCTCCTGTAGGGTCCTGCCTGCCACTGCCTGGTCCTGAAACAGCCAATGCTTATCAGATTCCCACTTGCATAATTCTACGAAATACCGCAATTGTGCCGCCTGATAGTACTTGTGTAGATCCGGTATGCCAAGTCCTCCCGACTCAGGTGCCAGCGTGGACAAGGCTCTCTTGAGTCTGGGTTTGCGGCCCTGCCAGACAAAGCGTGCGATGTCGGCCTGAGCCTGTCGGATCCAACCCTTCGGTTGTTGAAGCGGTAGGGCCCTAAACAAATACAATACCTGCGGTAAGAGAGTCATCTTCACCGCGGCAATCCTTTCCAGCAGCGACAACGTTCCTTTGCTCCAGCGGGACAATTCCTCCTTAATTTTCCTGCCTAAGGCTGCGTAATTGGCTGTCACCATGGCAGGCAAAGAGGGTGCCAGTAATACATAGGGAACCAGGTCCTTAGACCAGCGCATGGGGAAGCGTCCTTGTAACTCGAGTCTCGTGGCAGTGGTCAGCGAGATGTCTAGGGCTGCCGATTTCCCCATATTCATCTTAACACCCGCCACGGCGGCGAAGGCGTCCAACTCGGCGATGCAAGCGGGAAGCGCCCTTCTTGGGTCATCAAGCATTAAGATCACGTCATCCGCGTATAAACTAATGGTGTGAATATACCTTCCCATCCGAACACCAGTCGCCTCCGGATTCTGACGAATCCTCTGGGCAAATGGCTCCATGTAAAGAGCGAAGAGTAGCGGTGACAACTGGCACCCCTGTCTGGTGCCCCGCTCTATCGCAAATTGTCTGGAGCTGCAACCATTCACTCGTACCACCGCGGACGGAAATCTGTAACAATTGAATATGAAGGTGCAAAATTTCTCACCTATACCCAGTTTGCAAAGTACTCTCTCTAGGTATGGCCAATGTACACGGTCGAACGCTTTCTCCGCGTCAACCGAAAGCAGCATTCGTTCCCCAGGTATACGGGAGGCCTTCTCCAGGATATGGACCACCGTTTTAGTGTTGTCCACCGTTTGCCTACCGGGGACAAACCCCGCCTGGTCCGGATCCACCAGCCCCGGCAGATGAGGTGCCAGACGCGCCGCTAGGATCCCTGTGTAGAGCTTGAGGTCCACATTTAATAGTGAGATCGGCCAGTAGGAGCCGCATTCAGTCCGGTCCTTCCCTGGCTTGGGGATAACCTACACCGTTGCCCGGAGAAGGTCGGGAGGGATAGCCCCCGGCTCAGAAAAGGAGTTGAAGAGCCACGTCAACAGCGGCGCCAGTTCCGGGCAAAACGTTTTATAGAAAAGTGGGGTGTAACCGTCGGGACCCGGGGCCTTCCCATGTTTGAGTCGGGAAATAGCCGTAATCACCTCCTCGGTCCGAATGTCCCGCTCCAAGTGTTCTGCCTGTTCCGGGGTGAGGGTGGGGAGTTCGACCGAAGCGAGGTAGTCAGCCTCGGCCAGAGCCGAGGAGGGCTCGCCCGCATATAAGTCGGCGTAATATCGACGGAACCCGTCCGCAATCTGGCTATCCTCCGTGGCCGTCGCCCCGCCGGAAATCGATATTTCCTTAACCCGTTGATTCTGGTGTCTTACACGAAGCTTGGTCGCTAGAAGTCGGCCGCACCTGTCGCCACCAGTGTAATACGCGTGCTTCAGGCGTAACGCTGCGTACTCCGCTCTATCCATATCTAGTGCAGATAGGAGTTTCCGGGCAGCTTTGAGTTGCCTTCAGACTCTAGGGGCTCCCGTCCTCTGATGTACCTGTTCCAGCTCCCGTACCTTGCTAGTAAGTTCGTCTCTCTTTTGTTGTCGTTCCCTATTCTCCGCAGAGGAAATGGCGATAAACTCACCGCTGAGCGCCGCCTTCAAGGCGGCCCACTGCGTCGCTCGAGTAGTGTCGCCATTATCATTGTGCTTCTGATACTCACTAATCGTGTCTCGCACATGTTTCACAACCGATTGTTTATGCAGCAGGGTATCCCGGAGGCGCCAGACCCCTCGTGAGGGAGACACCGGCGGTAGCTGGAAAGTGCCCGTCACTGGAGCATGATCTGACAATGTAAGAACCCCTATGTCGGAAGCCGTCGCCAATTCGTAAATCGGTCCCGTCACCAGGAGATGATCTAGTCTCGCGTAGGTCTTGTGCGCGTGTGAGTAGTAGGAGTAGGCCTGGGCAGCAGGGTGTAGGCGCCTCCACAAGTCATGCAAATCGAGATCTCCCAAGCGGGATTTACTCAGCTGCGAGATCTCTCCTGCTTGTGGGCGTTGCTGCGCTGATCTATCTAAGGAAGAGTCAAAGACCATATTCAAGTCCCCTCCAATGATTATGTGTCTATCTGGGGTAGTCGCTATGTCTTCTAGGGCCGAGTGTAGAAACCGGTCTTGGTGGTCATTGGGACTATATATCGAGCCTACAGTAAACATCAGACCTCCCATCTTGACCCTCTACACCAGGAGCCTCCCCCTCTGTTCTGCCACTTTGTGCAAGACCTCTCCTTTAAACTTTTTAGACACTAAGATTGCAACCCCCGCTGTCTTGGTAGACCCAGAGGAAAAGAGCTGTACCGGGAATTTCGGTGACCTCATCCTGTGGCAGTCTCTGGCTAGGAGGTGAGTCTCTTGTAAGAGACAAATGTCTGCCTGGGTGTTTTCAAGTAGGGACAACACTGCTCTACGCTTGACCGGGTTGTTCAGCCCTTTCACATTAAGGGTAACTATCTCAAGGGCCATTAGTGACCATCGTAAGGGCAGCGCTTAATGAGCCTGACTCTTCCCCAGGGACGTCAGTAGTGACAGTAGTGTGAAATGGTGGTGCGGGGTGTAGCAAATGCAACAACCATACAGCACAATACCCGAAACACTGTAAATGTGGTGTGAGGTCAAAGCAAGAGCAACAGCAATACATAACAGCACAGTACAAACCCCGAATCCCCCCCTCCCCTTCCCTCCAAACTTCCCTCAACCAGCCCAACTCCCCGCCTCCCCTCACCCTGTCTAGTGGCCTGCCCTTCCTCTCACCCTTCCCCCCCAAACCCAACCGTTCAAAGAACACCATTGTCCCAGTCTGGTCCGTAATGGACAAGTCCGTGGAAAGTTATTCGAGTGGACGTCCAGCCACCACCTATGCCCTCCCGGTGCCCCCCCCCCGGAACCCTCGCACCTTCAATAATGATGAGGCCAAAACGATCTCCCCCGGAGTATGCTCAGACCGTCAAGGCTATATCACCAGACGACGTGTCTCTGGATACCTCCCGGATTGCACTGTCCATTTCTGCTCGGACCGTGGGCGAGTCGGGTCGCAAAGGCAGGGGCGTGGATCGCCGCCTCCGAATTGTCTGCCACCCATCCCTGGCGTTGCGTCGGCGGTGAGGCGTGGGAGCGTCTTCATCCGTTGCGGTGACTCCCAGCACTCCGCAAGTGTCCTGGAGGGACCGAAGCTGATGCAGAGTCCTGTTCCAACGGAAAATGAGCCGAAAGGGGTGGCCCCAGGAGTACTGCGTGTCGTGTTCTCGCAAAAAGTCTGTGGCAATTTTGAATGACTTGCGTTTCTGCAATGTGATCGCTGATAAGTCCTGAAACAGGGCCACCTGATGTCCCCGGAAACTCAGGGGTTGCCGTCGCCACGCCTCGCGGAGAATCCGCTCCTTCAAGGGGAAGTCCGGTAGGAAGGCCAGAATGTCCGGGGGCGGCACCGAGGCCCGTCGTGGTAGGCCCACTCTGTATGCCCTGTCAATTCTCACAGGGAAGTCTCCGGATTCGCCCAGTATGTCGTGAAACAGGTCCCTCAGGTAAGCGGCTACGTCTTCCCCCTCTTCCTTAGATGGAACGCCCGGACCCGGATGTTATTGCGCCTGGACCTGTTCTCGAGATCCTCAGCGTGGGCCTGGAGATCGATCTGTTGGTCTCTGAGCCGCAAGACCTCCTGCTGCAGGTGCGCTATCTCCTCATCTCGGGAGTGGCCAGCTTCTTCTATGGTGGATACTCGTTCTCCAAGGGAGTCAACCTCTCTCCTCACCTCCCGGACCTCCCCGGCCACCTCCTGTTACAGCGTTTGGAAGTCCTCCCTGAGGGTGTGTTAGAAAGGCGACCCCGGGGGAGGCAGAAGATGTCTGACTGACCACCCCTAGGTCCACCTCTCCGTCGAGAGGTAGCCGAACGTTACCGAGAGGCCTCCTGAATGAGGGCCTTCTCCTAGGATCGTACAGCAGAGTAATCACAACACTACAAACGGACACCACACAGGAGGTCAAGTTCTCAAGCTTTTATAAGTAATCAAGGTTGCGGGTTCTTGGCAGTATATACAGGCGGATCGAGGGATCCGTAAAGTCTCGAAAAGGGGTGTAAGGTAGCGGGACAGTCTAGCTTCCGGGCGGAGGAAGGGATACCCTGCGCACAGCTCTCAATCCTCGAGCTGGGGGGTTCCGAGAGGTTCGAGCCGCGGCAGCGCCAGCAGGCTTACAAGGTGGTTCAGGGAGGTAGGCCGCGGCAGCGCCAGCAGGCTCTCAGATGGTTCCGCAAGGTAGGCCGCGGCAGCGCCAGCAGGCTCTTAGATGGTTCAGCAAGGTAGGCCGCGGCAGCGCCATCAGGCTCTCAGATGGTTTCAGCCAGGTAGGCCGCGGCAGCGCCAGCAGGCTCTTAGATGGTTCAGCAAGGTAGGCCGCGGCAGCGCCAGCAGGCTCTCAGATGGTTTCAGCAAGGTAGGCCGCGGCAGCGCCAGCAGGCTCTCAGATGGTTCAGCAAGGTAGGCCGCGGCAGCGCCAGCAGGCTCTCAGAAGGACGTCGGGTTACAGGAACGATGAGTTCGTCTGGTGTCGGCCGTGACAGCGTCAGCAAGGTTTCCAGTCCAGGATACAACTGGCGTCCTACTCCGGGGCAGGCCCAGATATAGGACGGAGGTCCTTTGATGTCCGGACCCTCTCGCCTGGGGGTCAGAGGGGCCGGGATGATGGTGTCCAGACACCCAGCAGGGGGATGAGCCAGCGCCCAGGGAGGCCGGAGGGCGATCGATACCAGGCGTCCGGGGACGGCTGGAGGGCCATCGAAACTCCTCTCCCTCCGGGATCTGTCGAGTGGCCACTCGACCACCTGGATGGATCTTGGTGCCTCGATGTCGGGGCTTCGCTGGGGCCTGGGCCTGGGCTGAGGCCACGTGGTCGTGACGTGGGGGACCCAAGATGGAGTCGGGCACGGCCTCGTGCTTAGGTCGTGATGGGCCTACGCTGGAGCCAGGCCGGTGATGGGGATCCGGGATGGTAGCCGGATCTGTGGTGTTGGGGCGTGCAGGGTCGGGCCGAAGGGGCCGCCCGAGGTCCGGAGGAGGGCTGATGTCGTCCTGGGCCCGCCATGCGGGAGGGGTAGGACCACGCCATGAGGCCGGGTCCAACACGCGTCCCCCCCAGCTGAAGGCAGGGGAGAGTCACCCATCTTCTTGGGGGTTCTCCTCGCCGAGGCGGAAGAATCTGGACAGGCCATCAGCATTGGCGTGGTCGTTGCCGGGGCGATGCTCCACAGTGAAGTCCATCCCCTGCAGAGAAATGGACCAGCGCAGCAGTTTCGGGTTTTCTCCCCGCATCTGCATCAACCAACGCAGGGGCTGGTGGCCGGTCTGGACTCGGAAGTGGGTGCCGAAGAGGTAGGGCCGGAGCTTCTTGAGTGCCCACACCACGGCAAAGGCTTCCCTCTCGATGGTGCTCCACCGCTGTTCTTTTGCCAGGAGGCGTCGGCTGATGAAGGCCACAGGCCGGTCGATTCCTTCGGGGTTAACTTGGGACAGGACCGCCCCGATGCCGTGCTCCGAGGCGTCGGTTTGGACTACAAACTCTCTGCTGTAGTTGGGGGCCTAGAGCACCGGGGCGGTGCACATGGCAGTCTTTAAAGTCTCAAAGGCTGTTTGGCACGCAGGGGTCCAGTGCACCTTCTGGGGTAATTTCTTTGAGGTCAGTTCGGTGAGGGGCCCCACAATGCTCCCGTAGTCTTTTATTAATCGCCGATAGTATCCGGTGAGCCCCAGGAAGGCTCGGACGGCGGTCTGGGTGACCGGGGGCTCCCAGGCCCGGATGGCGTCTATCTTTGGTTGGAGGGGAGCTACTTGGCCGCTCCCCACTTGGTGTCCCAGATAGGTCACTGACCCTTGGCCTATCTGGCATTTGCTGGCTTTGATGGTTAGTCCGGCCCGCCGGAGGGCCGTCAGGACCTTCCAGAGGTGGGTCAGGTGCTCATCCCACTGAAGGCTGTACACCGCAATGTCATCTAGATAGGCGGCGCTGTATTCCTCTAGTCCGGCCAGCACCTGGTTCACTAGTCTCTGGAAGGTGGCCGGCGCATTTTTCATGCCGAAGGGCATCACTTTGAAGTGATAGTGGCCATCAGGGGTCGAGAAGGCCGATCGCTCTTGTGCACCAGGGGTAAGGCCGATCTGCCAATACCCCGCCGTGAGATCGAAGGTGCTGAGGTATTTGGCGGCCCCTAGGCGATCGATCAGTTCATCCGCCCTGGGGATGGGATGGGCGTCGGTCCTGGTGACTGCATTCAGTCCCCTGTAGTCAACATAGAACCGGAGCTCTGGAGCTGTTCCGGGGGCGGCGGCTTTAGGGACCAGGACAACGGGACTGGCCCAGGGACTGTTGGAGGGTTCGACTACCCCCAGGGCCAACATCTTGGCTACTTCCGATTGGATGCAGGCCCGAACCCGGTCGGGCACTCGAAAAGCTCGGTGTTTTACAGGTGGGCTGTCTCCGGTGTCCACATCGTGGACACACCACCGGGTGACCCCCGGCGTGAGGGAAAACAGATCCGCAAACTGCCCCAGCAGCTTCCGGCAGTCTTATTGCTGCTCTGGGGTCAGGGTAGAGGAGAGCTGGACCCCTTCGAAGGAGCCGTCTTTCTCAGTGGTGCTGAGGAGGTCTGGTAGTGGCTCGGAGTCGTCTTCAGCTCCGTCATCGGTCGCCAGCAGCAGACTCAGTTCAGTGCGTGCAAAGTGCGGCTTGAGCCGGTTAGCGTGTAGAACCCGGAGGGGGTTCCTGGGGGACTCCATGTCTACCAGGTAGGTGACGGGGCTCTTGCGCTCCACCACTTTGAAGGGCCCCGTCCATTTGTCCTGGAGGGCACACGGTTCAACCGGGGACATGACCCAGACTTGCTGGCCCGGCTCGAACTCGATGGACGAGGCGTTCTGGTCATACCAGCGTTTCATCTCCTCTTGACTAGCCTCCAGGTTGGCCTCGGCAAGTTCCCGGAACTTCCGAGTCTGATTGCGGAGGGTCAGGAGGTACCGGTAGACATCCGGTGGGGCATCTCGAACTGCTGTCTCCCAGCCTTCCTTGACCAGGCTGAGGGGGCCTCGAACCGGGTGTCCGTACAAGAGTTCAAAAGGGCTGAACCCCAGGGATTTCTGGGGTACCTCTCGGTAGGCGAACAGGAGGCAGGGCAGCAGGACATCCCATTTGCGCCGGAGGGGCTCTTCTAGGCCCTTGATCATCCCCTTCAGTGTTCTGTTAAATCGTTCCACTAGTCCATTTCCTTGGGGATGATACGGGGTGGTGAACTTATAGGCGACCCCGCACTGTTGCCATAGGGATCGCATATGCTTCGAGATAAAGTTGGAGCCCCGATCACTCACGACCTCTCGGGGGAAGCCGACTCAGGAGAAGATGCTCATGAGGGCTCAGCCCACCACGGGGGCCGTGATGGTTCGGAGGGGGATGGCCTCAGGATAGTGGGTGGCATGGTCCACCAGGACCAGGATGAAGCGGTGTCCCTGCGAGGTGCGAGGGTCCAGGGGCCCTACGATGTCTATTCCTACTCGCTCGAAGGGGGTGGTCACCATGGGGAACGGCTGGAGCGGGGCTTTGACTTTCCCCCCGCTCTTCCCGCTGGCTTGACAGGTCGGGCAGGTTCGGCAGTGGTTATGCACATCGGTGCGCATTTTTGGCCAGTAGAAATGGGTCACCAGGCGGCTGTAAGTTTTGTCCTGCCCCAGGTGCCCGGCGAGGGGCACATCATGTGCTAAGTTCAGGAGGAAGTCTCTGAATCGGAGGGGTACGACCAGTACCCGGCCGGCCCCTAGCTCAGCAATCTTCTGCTCACTGTAGAGGAGGTCGTTGTCCCAATAGACCCAGTGGGACCCCGCGGGGTCTCCAGCGGCCTGAGTAGCGGCTTGCTGTCGAATCCCCTCGAGGGAGGGGCAGGTTTTCTGTTCCTGCCGGAACTGTTCGCGGGTGGGGCCACCTTCTTGGCGCCATTGAGCGAGTTCTGGGAGGTGGTTGAGCTCGGTGAGATCTTCTTGGTCGGGCCTTTGGGGGCCGTGTTCGGGGTCGGCGTCCTCGGGGACGACGGGTGGCGGAGGTGCGGGCCACTCGGGTTCCTCGGTCGGAGCTCCCCCCGCTGAGGTGGAGGCTCGGGCGGACATGGAGCGGGTGGTCGCACAGACCCACTCGGGAAGGCCTAGCATCCCCAGGTGCTCTCTTCGTTCGACGCCAGCCCATGGGGAACTTTCCAGGTCGTTCCCAAGGAGGCAGTCCACGGGGGCATCGTCGCGGACAGTCACTTTCAGCATGCCCGACACTCCTCCCCACTCGAAGGGGATGCGGGCCATCTGGCACAAAGTCTCTGAGTTATCTGCGGACCGGACTGGGCACAGGACGTTAGGTAGGATCTGTTCTGGGGTCACCAGATGGAAGCGGACCGCTGTCACGCTGGCTCCGGTGTCACGGAGGGCTTCGGTCTGGCGACCATTGATGGTGACCCACTGGCGGTATTTCTGGGTGTTGCCGGGGATCGGACCTCGAGGGATCAGGTCGTGGGTACCCAGGCATGCTAAGGTCATGGCGGCGGGCTCCCACTCGGCCTGTTCGTGGTCGTCGTCCTCTTCCTCACTTCTTTCTTCACCCAGGGCAGCTGCCACGATCTGGCCGGCTGGGGGCCCGGTGGTGCCGGGTCGCTGGTTCATCGGGCAGAGGGGGTCATTCGCATAATGACCTTGTCGCTGGCACCTATGACACGTAACGTTTGGGCGGGGCCCCGGTCTGGCTGGGGGGCCCCCTCTCCGGCCCAGGGATGGCGACGTGGAAGTAGGGGAGGACCCCTGGGGGGCGTCCCGACCCCGGCTCTGGCCTACTCCGCCGCCTCGTGGTCGGTGGGTCCCCGGGGATCCCCGGCCGTAGTCTCCCATCGTGCTCCGGGGAACTCGGGTGCTCGCCCATCGATCCGCCTCGACAGCGAGTTTTCGTGGCTCCGTCAATTTGCTGTCGAGGAGGTGCTGCCGGAGTTCGACGAAACAGTTATTGGACAGATGTTCCCATAGAATGAGGTCGACCAACTGCTGGTAGGTGGTGACCTGGCAGCCCCGAGTCCACCCCTCGAAGGCTCTACTGTAATAGTTCACGTATTCTACCCACGTGGTACCGGGGATTTTTTTGCAGTCTCGGAATCGCTGCCGGTACATCTCGGGGGTGAGTCCGTAGCGAGTGAGGAGGGCGGTCTTCATGTGCTCGTACGAGGTCATCTCGGTATCAGGGAGCTCCAGCAGGGGGTCTCTCCCTTCGTTGATAAACTTCCCCCACAGGCCGGCGCCCCAGTCCTTGAGGGGTACTCGATGAGCGGTCATGGCGACCTCGTAGGCTTTGAACCACTGTTGGATGTTGTCGTTCTTATAGTACTCTTTGACGACATCCTTGGGTATGTGCACCTTCGTGTCCACCGGGGGGGGGGGTGAGGTCTTGGCCCCGGCGGTGCCGGTCTCGTTTGCCTTGGCTTTAAGTTCCATTTCTTTGAGGACGCGCTCGTGCTCGAGCATGAGTTTTTTCTCCTCGAGGGCTAGCTTACTTTCTGCCAGTTGGATTTCTCCTTCTTGTCGGAGTCGAGCCAGATCCAACTCGTGGAGCCGGGTCCTCTTTCGTTCTCGGGCGTCTTCGTGGGAGAGGCCCGTGTTTGGGGTTGCGGGTCTCCCTCCCGCTGGGTTCACCTCAGCCTCCGGGCCTCCGTTCGGGCCCGGGTTGTCTTCCCTCGGAGGTGGCGCCTCGCCGGCGTCCACTCAGGCCTGTAGGGCCGATTTAAAGTCTTCTTTGGTGCTTAAGCCAGTGGTAGCGATGCCTAGTTCTTTGCAGAATTGCTTTAGCTCCTTGTGACTGTAGTCTTCCATTTTCTCTTTCTGGAATTCTGTGCTCATGGTCGCAGTGGGTTTTTCTTGGTAGCGAGTGAATCACTCTCTGTACGATCTGCGTGGGCTCGGATCCCGGCGCTTGCCACCAATGTTAGAAAGGCGACCCCGGGGGAGGCAGAAGATGTCTGACTGACCACCCCTAGGTCCACCTCTCCGTCGAGAGGTAGCCGAGCGTTACCGAGAGGCCTCCTGAATGAGGGCCCTCTCCTAGGATCGTACAGCAGAGTAATCACAACACTACAAACGGACACCACACAGGAGGTCAAGTTCTCAAGCTTTTATAAGTAATCAAGGTTGCGGGTTCTTGGCAGTGTATACAGGCGGATCGAGGGATCCGTAAAGTCTCGAAAAGGGGGGTAAGGTAGCGGGACAGTCTAGCTTCTGGGCGGAGGAAGGGATACCCTGCGCACAGCTCTCAATCCTCGAGCTGGGGGGTTCCGAGAGGTTCGAGCCGCGGCAGCGCCAGCAGGCTTACAAGGTGGTTCAGCGAGGTAGGCCGCGGCAGCGCCAGCAGGCTCTCAGATGGTTCCGCAAGGTAGGCCGCGGCAGCGCCAGCAGGCTCTTAGATGGTTCAGCAAGGTAGGCCGCGGCAGCGCCAGCAGGCTCTCAGATGGTTTCAGCCAGGTAGGCCGCGGCAGCGCCAGCAGGCTCTTAGATGGTTCAGCAAGGTAGGCCGCGGCAGCGCCAGCAGGCTCTCAGATGGTTTCAGCAAGGTAGGCCGCGGCAGCGCCAGCAGGCTCTCAGATGGTTCAGCAAGGTAGGCCGCGGCAGCGCCAGCAGGCTCTCAGAAGGACGTCGGGTTACAGGAACGATGAGTTCGTCTGGTGTCGGCCGTGACAGCGTCAGCAGGGCTTCCAGTCCAGGATACAACTGGCGTCCTACTCCGGGGCTGGCCCAGATATAGGACGGAGGTCCTTTGATGTCCGGACCCTCTCGCCTGGGGGTCAGAGGGGCCGGGATGATGGTGTCCAGACACCCAGCAGGGGGGTGGAGCCAGCGCCCAGGGAGGCCGGAGGGCGATCGATACCAGGCGTCCGGGGACGGCTGGAGGGCCATCGAAACTCCTCTCCCTCCGGGATCTGTCGAGTGGCCACTCAACCACCTGGGTGGATCTTGGTGCCTCGATGTCGGGGCTTCGCTGGGGCCTGGGCCTGGGCTGAGGCCACGTGGTCGTGACGTGGGGGACCCAAGATGGAGTCGGGCACGGCCTCGTGCTTAGGCCGTGATGGGCCTACGCTGGAGCCAGGCCGGTGATGGGGATCCGGGATGGTAGGCGGATCTGTGGTGTTGGGGCGTGCAGGGTCGGGCCGAAGGGGCCGCCCGAGGTCCGGAGGAGGGCTGATGTCGTCCTGGGCCCGCCATGCGGGAGGGGTAGGACCACGCCATGAGGCCGGGTCCAACACGGTGCTGAACAACGACTCCAGAAAAGATCTGGTTACCGGAGGCTCCCCCCCCCTCCGCGCCTCGAGAGCTGGTCGGGGGGCTCGGGGCAGGCTGACCCCTGTCTTGTCTCGGGGCGCCTCTGCCAAGCATTTCCGGTAAGGTGCGGTCTCCTTTCTTTCCCCCTCTGTTGCCTGACATCTTGGAGGTGGGGACGCGCAGCAGGAGGGAAGGCACCTACAAAGTTTTGCGCGATATGGAGATGCAGAGGCCAAGACTCACGCAACTGCACCCTCCGAGGCATCACCTCCCAGTCCAACCTCAACCGGTGGGCTCCCAGAACCCCAAGGGTGCCGACTCAGGTAAGGCTGCAGCAGTCCGCTTTCAGTGGCAGGTCGCCCCAACTGCGCCGTGGAGTAGGAGTAGATGTCTTGTGGTGGTGACAGGGCACTAACCTCTTCTTCGGGCCGACGCCCGTGCTACACCACTCCTGCCGGAATCAGGGCCGTACCCCTCCGTGCAACAGCGCGAGGTGCCTCGGGCCGGTCCCCCTCCTGGTCGTTGCTCGGCACCGCAATCACCGCTCTACTCTGTGCGGAGCCCAGGGGCGTCCTACGTCCGCGAGGGATCCACCAGGGGAACTCCCGTTCCAGCAGCTGGGCTCCGGCTCCGCGGAGGGGAGGGCGAGGAGGCGGGGCCAACCCCCAGTCAAGGCTGTGGGCTCACGCGCCTACTCCGTGCCACAGGCCCGGCCGAGAAGATTGTTAGAAAGGCGAACCCGGGGGAGGCAGAAGGTGTCTGACTGACCACCCCTAGGTCTACCCCTCCTTCAGAGAAGGGACCGAGCGATGTCGAGAGGCCTCCGACGGGAGGGCCCTCTCCTAGAATCGTACAGCAGAGTAACCACACCACTACAAATATACAACACACGTAGATAGAGTTTTCAATCTTTATCTGGCAATAAGTATCGTTTCAATATATACAGCAGATCCCGAGATCTGGAATGTCTCGTGGCAAGGGGCAAGGTAGCGGGACAGTCTTATAGATGGTCAGTTGCAAGGAGACTCTACGCACAGCTCTCAATCCTCGAGCTGGGGGGTTCCGGAAGGTTGGGCCGCGGCAGCGCCAGCAGGCTCCAAGATGGTTCAGCGAGTGTGGACCGCGGCAGCGCCGGCAGGTTCCAAGATGGTTCAGCGAGTGTGGACCGCGGCAGCGCCAGCAGGTTCCAAGATGATTCAGCGAGTGTGGACCGCGGCAGCGCCAGCAGGTTCCAAGATGGTTCAGCGAGTGTGGACCGCGGCAGCGCCAGCAGGTTCCGAGATGGTTCAGCGAGTGTGGACCGCGGCGGCGCCAGCAGGTTCCAAGGTGGTTACAGCGAAGATGGACCGCGGCAGCGCCAGCAGGTTCCAGGTAGAGCAGCAAGGGGAGTTCGTCTCAGGGTCAGCCGCGACAGCGTCAGCAGGGCTTCTCGACTCCGAGATACAACTGCCGTCCTACTCCGGGGCTGGCCCAGATATAGGTCTGGAGTCCTTTGATGTCCGGACCCTCTCGTCTGGGGGTCAGAGGGACCGGGATGATGGTGTCCAGACACCCAGCAGGGGGTGGGGCCAGCATTCAGGGAGGCCGGAGGCCGATCGAAACCAGGCATCCGGGGACGGTTGGAGAGCCATCGAAACTCCCCTCTCCTTGTCTCTGGTTGAGTGGCCACTCTACCACCCGGAGGGTTCTTGGTGCCTCGATGACGGGCTCGCTGGGGCCGTGGCCGCGGCTGGTCCGGGACCACGTGTCTGTGACGTGATGGGCCCAAGATGGCGTCGGGCCTGGAATGAGGGTCCGGGGTGGGCACCGGACCGGTAATGCTGGGGCGGCCCGAGTGTGCCATGTCAGTGGTTGTGGGCCGCCGGGTGGCGGATCTGGTGGTTTGGAGGGTGTGCAGAGGTGTGCCCGAGGCCGACCCGGGCTGGATGGAGGGCCGATGTCGTCCGGGGCCCGCCATGCTGGAGGGGTAGGACCACGCCACGAGGCCCGGTCCAACAAAGATCACTCAGGATCTGAGTCAGGGCGGGGGTCAAACGCCATGCTCGTGGTCATCGGGGCATTCCTAGACTCCCTCTGGCATCCGCTCGTCCCCACCGACCCGTTGGGAGCCTGGGAGGGGGTCCGGGGGTCGGCGTGTAGATGCAGGCCTTCTGGCCTACCTGATCCCTGGTCTGGCGTAGCAGCCCTCTGCCGGCTCCTCCCCCGTGTCACTCCGGCCGGGGCGCCTTCGTCCTGCTGGGTACCTCCGCCTCCTGACCTCACCGGTGGCCTGTAACGGGAGCGCCTTTCGAGCTGCCAGTCCCCGCTGTGTCGCCGAAGCCCCTCACGGGACCTCCGGCGGGTCGCGGCTGCCGGCTCTTCGGGTCTCCGCTGGTTCCTCGACCAGCCCTCGCTCTGGGGACTTCTCCGGCAAAGCGCCGCTGGATTCGCAGGGCACAGGAGGCTTCGGGCTGCGGCGCTGCATGCTCGACTGCACTGGGCATCGTATCCGCTCGATCCGGGGGAGATCAGCGCTACAGGGCGGTGTAGGAGCTCCGGGGTCTCGGGAGCTCACGGTGAGAGCGTCCTCTCAGCCCGCCATCTTGGCCACGCCCCCCGCCCTGCAAAGTTTTAAAGGTTTTCTTTGTTACTTTTACTGGTAACAACCTTCTCTAGAGAAGACCTTAATTATTGATTACTCAATAAGTAGAAATGAAGCTTTGTATATAATCCTGAAAAAGCATAAAAACCATGTTAAACATTACACAACAATTACAATTGATGGAGTCAAAACATATGCGTAAGCCTACTTTATTTCACTGAGACTACGATAGAACAGTCATTTTGCCAAAATACGAATGTCTATACATCTATAATGGCTTTCTTATGAAACATTTATCAGTTAAATTCTTCTTTTTATTCTCATTATAAAAACAATTTAAAAGCTTAAAAGTACATGAGCATTTGAAATTTACTTCACAGATTTCCATTTGCAAATTTGAAGCATACATCAAATATCAAAACATGTTAGTAAAACATAGTACAAATTCATAAAGTGCTTATAGTATTTATATTTAAAAAAGGGATAAGAACCAATAAAACAAGTGTCGACGTGGCGTTTCGGTGAAACATTCAAAATATCATCACCTTTTTCAGGACAGTTTTGATATATTCAATATTAATCACTATAAAAACAAGCATTTACAATGCAATGGTCTCGGCATTGTTAAAGTTAGAGCTATTGGCATTGCTCATGACATTATTTTTATTTATGTTTTTGTTTTTAAAACATATAAATAAATGGCATTGTCATTTACAATGCCAATAGCTTAATCTCTCGCAAATGCGAGACCTATTGCATTTGCACCCACACACAAAGCCCCCCACACACACAGAGCCCCACACACACACAGAGCCCCACACACACACACACACAGAGCCCCCCACACACACAGAGCCCCACCACACACAGAGCCCCACACACACTGAGCCCCCCCACACACACACACACACACAGCCCCCCCCACACACACAGAGCCCCCCACACACACGGAGCCCCACACACAGAGCCCCCACACACACACACACAGAGACCCCCCACACACACAGAGCCCCCCACATACACAGAGCCCCACATACACACAGAGCCCCCCACACACAGAGAGCCCCACAAACACACAGAGCCCCCCACACACACAGAGCCCCCCCACACACACAGCCCCCACAACATACACAGAGCCCCCCCACACACACACACAGAGCCCCCCCCACACACACAGAGGCCCCCACACACACAGAGCCTCACATACACACAGAGAGCCCCGCCACACACACACACCCAGAGCCATACACACGCAGAGCCCCAGACACACACACACACAGAGCCCCACACACACACAGAGCCCCCCCACACACACAGAGCCCCCCCCACAAACAGAGCCCCCTCCACACACAGAGCCCCCCACACACAGAGAGAGCCCCCCACCCACACACACAGAGCCCCCCACAAACACAGAGCTCCCCCACATACACAGAGCCCCTCCCGCACACACAGAGCCCTACACACACACACACAGAGCCCCACATACACACACAGAGCCCCACACACACATACAGAGCCCCCTACACACACAGAGCCCCCCACACACAGAGCCTCACACACACACACACACAGAGCCCCACACACATACACAGAGCCCCCCACACACACTAAGCCCCCCATCACACACTAAGCCCCCCAACATACACAGAGCCCACACACACACACACACAGAGCCCCCCACACAAACAGAGCCCCCCCACACACACAGAGCCCCCCACACATACACAGAGCCCCCCACACACAGAGCCCCACAGACACACACAGAGCCCACACCCACACACACAGAGCCCCCCACACACACAGAGCCCCTCCCGCACACACAGAGCCCCACACACACATACAGAGCCCCCACACACACAGAGCCTCCCCACACACAGAGCACCCCACACACAGAGCCTCACACACACACACAGAGCCCCCCACACCCACACAGAGCCCCACACACAGAGCCCCACACACAGAGCCCCACACACACAGAGCCCCACACACATACACAGAGCCCCCCACACACACAGAGCCCCCCCACACACAGAGCCCCACACATACACACAGAGCCCCACACACAGAGCCCCACACACACAGAACCCCCCACACACACACAGAGCCCCCCCCACACACACACACACCCCCACACACACAGAGCCACCCATACACACACAGAGCCCCCTCACACACTCACACACATAGCCCCCCACACACACAGAGCCCCCCCACACACAGAGCAACACACACACAATCACAGAGCCCCCCACACACAGAGCCCCCCCACACACAGAGCCCCCCACACACACAGAGCCCCCCCACACACAGAACCCCCCACACACAGAGCCCCCTACACACACAGAACCCCCCACACACAGAGCCCCCCACACACAGAGCCCCCCCACACACAGAGCCCCATACATACACAGAGCCCCCCACACACACAAAGAGCCCCCCACACACACAGACCCCCCCACACACACAGAGCCCCACACACAGAGCCCCCCACACACACATAGCCTCCCACACACAGAGCCCCCCCCCACACATACACACACAGAGCCCCCCCACACACAGAGCCTCACACACACACAGAGCCCCCACACACACCAGAGCCCCCCCCACACACACACAGAGCCCCCCCACACACAGAGCCCCCCTACACATATAGAGCCAACCCCCCCCCACACATACAGAGCCCCCCCCACACACACACACAGTCCCCCCCACAAACACACAGAGCCCCCACACACACAGAACCCCACACACACTGAGCCCCCCACACACACAGAGCCCCACACACACAGAGCCCCACACACACACAGAGTACCCCACACACACACAGAGCCCCCCACACACACAGAGCCCCCACACACAGAGCCCCACAAACAGAGCCCCACACACACAGAGCCCCCCACACACACACAGAGCCCCCCACACACCTTTTTCAGGACAGTTTTGATATATTCAATATTAATCACTATAAAAACAAGCATTTACAATGCAATGGTCTCGGCATTGTTAAAGTTAGAGCTATTGGCATTGCTTATGACATTATTTTTATTTATGTTTCTGTTTTTAAAACATATAAATAAATGGCATTGCCATTTACAATGCCAATAGCTTAATCTCTCGCAAATGCGAGACCTATTGCATTTGCACCCACACACAAAGCCCCCCCCCCACACACAGAGCCCCACACACACACAGAGCCCCCCACACACACACACAGAGCCCCCCACACACACAGAGCCCCCACACACAGAGCCCCACACACACACAGAGCCCCCCCCACACACACAGAGCCCCCACACACATGGAGCCCCACACACAGAGCCCCCCCACACACATACACAGAGACCCCCCCACACACACAGAGCCCCCCACATACACACAGAGCCCCCCACACACAGAGAGAGCCCCACAAACACACAGAGCCCCCCACACACACAGAGCCCCCCACACACACAGCCCCCACAACACACACAGAGCCCCCCCACACACACACAGAGCCCCCCCCACACACACAGAGGCCCCCATTGTTGGACCCGGCCTCATGGCGTGGTCCTACCCCTCCCGCAGGGCGGGCCCAGGACGACATCGGCCCTCCACCCAGCATCGGGCAGCCCTTTTGCCCGACACTGCACGCCCCAACATTGCTGATCCGGCCCCCATCCCGGACCCCCACTACCGACCTGGCTCCATCGTGGGCCCCTCACGACCTAAGCACGAGGCCGCGCCCGACTCCATCTTGGGCCCACCACGTCACGACCACGTGGCCCTGGCCCAGGCCCAGCGAAGCCCAGACATCGAGGCACCAAGATCCACCCAGGTGGTCGAGTGGCCACTCGACATATCCCGGAGAAAAGGGTGTTTCAATGGCCCTCCAGCCGTCCCCGGACGCCTGGTTTCGATCGCCCTCCGGCCTCCCTGGGCGCTGGCTCCACCCCCCTGCTGGGTGTCTGGACACCATCATCCCGGCCCCTCTGCCCCCCACGCGCGAGGGTCCGGACATCAAAGGACTCCAGTCCTATATCTGGGCCAGCCCTGGATTAGGACGTCAGTTGTATCCTGGACTGGAAGCCCTGCTGACGCTGTCACGGCCGACACCAGAAGAACTCCTTGCCTGTAACCTGAAGAAACCGTGAGAGCCTGCTGGCGCTGCCGCGGCCCACCTTTGCTGCACTACTTGAGAGCCTGCTGGCGCTGCCGCGGCCGAACCACCTGAGAGCCTGCTGGCGCTGCCGCGGCTGAACCATCTTGAGAGCCTGCTGGCGCTGCCGCGGCTGAACCATCTTGAGAGCCTGCTGGCGCTGCCGCGGCTGAACCATCTTGAGAGCCTGCTGGCGCTGCCGCGGCTGAACCCTCTTGAGAGCCTGCTGGCGCTGCCGCGGCTGAACCATCTTGAGAGCCTGCTGGCGCTGCCGCGGCTGAACCGTCCTGAGGGCCTGCTGGCGCTGCCGCGGCCTCCTCGCTGTTAAGACCACCTGTCGAGTCCTGCTGGCGCTGCCGCGGCTCGACCTCTCGGAACCCCCGGCTCGAGGATTGAGAGCTGTGCGCCGGGTATCCCTTCCTGTATCCATACCGAGACTGTCCCGCTACCCTGTCCCTTTTTCGAGACTCTACCAATCCCTCGATCTGCCTGTATATACCGCTGAGACCCAGCAACCTTTATTCTTGATAAAGCCTAAGAATTTAACCTCTTGTGTGGTGTCCGTTTGTAGTGTTGTGGTTACCCTGCTGTACGATCCTAGGAGAGGACCCTCACCCAGGAGGCCTCTCGATACCGCTCGGCTACTTCTCAACGGAGGGGTGGACCTAGGGGTGGTCAGTCAGACATCTTCTGCCTCCCCCGGGGTCGCCTTTCTAACATTGGTGGCAAGCGACGGGATCCGAGCTGACGCAGATCGTGCAGAGGGTGATTCACCCACTACCGAGAAAAACACACCACGACCATGACTACGCAAGAGACAAGACCGACTACGGAATTCCAGAAAGAAAAAATGGAAGAGTACAGTCACAAAGAATTAAAACAATTCTGCAAAGATCTGGGCATCGCTACCACTGGGCTAAGCACCAAGGAAGAGTTTAAATCAGCCCTACATGCATGGGTGGACACCGATGACACACCTCCCCGGAATGAAGACAACCCGGGCCCGAGCGGACGCCCGAAGACCGACACAACCCCAGCGGGGGAGAGACCCGCCAATCCAAGCACGAGCCCCCACGAAGACGCCCGAGAGCGAGAGAGGAACCGGCTCCACGAGTTGGAGCTCGCCCGACTCCGGTTGGATGGAGAACTACAACTGGAGGAAAGGAAAATCGCGCTCGAGCAACGACGGCTAGAAGGAGACCTGGAAGAAAAGAGAAGACAAAGAGACCTCGATGAAAAGAGACTCATGCTCGAGCATGAGCGCTGCCTAAAAGAACTAGAACTCAAAGCCAAAACGAATGATGCCAACGCCTCCGGGGGCAAGACCTCGCCCCCGCCTGTGGACACAAAGGTGCACATACCCAAGGATGTCGTCAAGGAATATTACAAGAACGACGACATCCAACAGTGGTTCAAATCCTACGAGGTCGCAATGACCGCCCATCGAGTACCCCTCAAGGACTGGGGCGCCGGCCTGTGGGGGAAGTTCATCAATGAGGGGAGAGACGCCCTGCTAGAGCTCCCCGACGCCGAAATGACCTCGTACGAGCACATGAAACCGCTCTCCTCACTCGCTATGGACTCACCCCCGAGATGTACCGGCAGCGATTCCGAGACTGTAAAAAAATACCCGGTACCACGTGGGTGGAATACGTGAACTTTTACAGCAGAGCCTTCGAGGGGTGGATCAAAGGCAGCAAGGTCACCACCTACCAGCAGTTGGTCGACCTCATTATATGGGAACATTTGTCCAACAACTGCTTCATCGAACTCCGGCAGCACCTCCTCGACAGCAAACTAACTGAGCCCCGAAAACTCGCTGTCGAGGCGGATAGATAGATGAGCACCCGAGTCCCCCGGAGTCCGATGGGAGATTACGGCCGGGGATCCCCGGGGATCCATCGACCACGGGGCGGCGGAGGAGGACAGAGCAGGGGACGAGACTAACCCTGGGCGTAGTGGGGCTCCGCGGAGCTACGCGGAGTGGGCGAGAAGCTACGCCCACTCCCGCACTCCGCGTAGCCCCACTAAGCACCTCCCTCCCGCTCTCCCCTACATACATTATTTAAGCAACTAGCCTTAATAAAAACAATTTTAAAGCACTTACCGTGTCCGGAGCTCGTCCGGGGCTCCCTCTTGGAATTGCGTCATCCTGGATACCAATGCGCATGCGCGGCCGCCCGCGAATGCGCATTTCTCCCGAAAAATGCGCATGCGCGGGCGGCCGCGCATGCGCATTGGTATCCAGGAAAGGACGCTATTCCAACAGGGAGCCCCAGACGAGCCCTGGACACGGTAAGTGCTTTAAAATTGTTTTATTAAGGCTAGTTGCTTAAATAATGTATGTAGGGGAGGGCGGGAAGGAGGCGGGTGGCGGCCGACTCGGCTACGCACACGGAGTGGGCGTAGTGTTGCCGGCTACGCTGTCTACGCAAAATGCGTAGGAGGCAACACTACGCCTACTCCGTGGGCGTAGCCGAATCGGACGCCCAGGGTTAGACGAGACACCCCCACGGGGCCCTCCCCTACCTCCACTTCACCAGCCCTGGGCCAAAGGGGGGTTCCCCTAGCCCGACCCGGGCCCCGCCCGAATGTGACGTGCCACAGATGCCAGCGACAGGGTCACTACGCGAATGACCCCCTCTGCCCGATGAACCAGCGACCCGGCACCACCGGTCCTCCCAACCGCCAGATCGCGGCCACCGCCCTGGGGGAAGAAAGAGGCGAGGAAGACGGCAACGACCACGAACAGGCCGAGTGGGAGCCCGCCGCCATGATCTTGGCCTGCCTGGGTGATCGAGACATGGTCCCCCGAGACCCAATTCCAGGCAACACCCAGAAATATCGCCAATGGGTCACCATCAACGGCCGCTGGGCCGAAGCCCTCCGAGACACTGGAGCCAGCGTAACAGCGGTCCGACGCCACTTGGTGACCCCAGAGCAAGTTCTCCCCAATATCATGTGCCCGGTGCTGACGGCGGACAACTCCGAGAGTCTGTGCCAGATGGCCCGCATCCCCTTCGAATGGGGAGGGGTGTCGGGTATACTGAAGGTGACCGTCCGGGACGATGCCCCCGTGGACTGCCTCCTCGGGAACGACCTGGAAAGTTCCCCTTGGGCCAGCGTCGAGCGGAGAGAGCATCTGGGGATGCTAGGCCTTCCAGAGTGGGTCTGTGCGACCACCCGCTCCATGTCCGCCTGAGCCTTCGCCCCACCGGAAGATGCTCCGACCGAGGAACCAGAGTGGCCCGCACCGCCACCGCCCGCCGTCCCCGAGGACGCCGACCTTGACCCTGGCCCTTGGGGGCCCAACCATGAAGACCTCACCGAGCTCGGCCACCTTCCCGAACTAGCTCAATGGCGCCAAGAAGGTGGCCCCACCCGCTAACAATTCCGGCAGGAACAGAAAACCTGTCCCTCCCTCGAGGGAATCCGACAACAAGCCGCCACTCAAGCCGCTGGAGGTCCCTCGGGGTCCCACTGGGTCTATTGGGACCACGACCTCCTCTACAGTGAGCAGAAAGTTGCCGAACTAGGGGCCAGCCGAGTACTGGTCGTTCCCCTCCATTTTAGAGACTTCCTCTTGAACTAGGCACACGACGTGCCCCTCGCCGGGCACCTGGGGCAGGATAAAACTTACAGCCGCCTGGTGACCCATTTCTACTGGCCGAAGATGCGCAACGATGTGCACAACCACTGCCGATCCTGTCCGACGTGTCAAGCCAGCGTGAAGAGCGGGGGAAAAGTGAAGGCCCCACTCCAGCCCTTTCCTGTGGTCACCACCCCCTTCGAGAGAGTGGGGATCGACATTGTGGCACCCTTGGACCCCCGCACCTCTCAAGTGCACCGCTTCATCCTCGTTCTGGTGGACCATGCCACCCGCTATCCTGAGGCCATCCCCCTCCGGACCATCACGGCCCCAGTGGTAGGCCGAGCGCTGATGGGGATCTTCTCCAGAGTCGGCTTCCCCCGGGAAGTCGTGAGTGATCGGGGTACAAACTTTATCTCCAAGCATATGCGATCCCTGTGGCAATAGTGCGGGGTCACATATAAGTTCACCACCCCGTATCACCCCCAAGGAAATGGACTTGTAGAACGGTTTAACCGAACACTGAAGGGAATGATCAAAGGCTTAGATGAGCCCCTACGACGCAGATGGGACGTCCTGCTGCCCTGCCTCCTGTTTGCGTATCGAGAGGTACCCCAGAAGTCCCTGGGGTTCAGCCCCTTCAAACTATTGTATGGGCACCCGGTCCGAGGTCCCCTCAGCCTGGTCAAAGAAGGCTGGGAACCGGCTGTTCGAGGTGCCCCACCAGATGTCTACCAGTACCTCCTGACACTCCGCAACCAGACTCGGAAGTTCCGGGAACTTGCCGAGGCCAACCTCGAGGCCAGTCAGGAGGAGATGAAACGCTGGTATGACCAGAACGCCTCATCCATCGAATTCGAGCCAGGCCAGCAAGTCTGGGTCATGTCCCCGGTTGAACCTTGCGCCCTCCAGGACAAATGGACGGGGCCCTTCAAAGTGGTGGAGCGCACGAGCCCCGTCACTTACCTGGTGGACCTGGAATCCCCCCGGAACCCCCTCCGGGTTCTGCACGCTAACCGGCTCAAGCCACACTTCGCCCGCACGGAACTGAGTCTGCTGCTAGCGACCGATGACGGAGCTGAAGACGACTCCGAACCCGTACCAGATCTCATGAGCATCACCGAGAAAGACGGTTCCGTCGAAGGGGTCACGCTCTCCTCTACCCTGATCCCAGAACAGCACAAAGACTGCCGGGAGCTGCTGGGGCAATTTGCAGACCTGTTTTCCCTCACCCCTGGAGTCACCCGGTGGTGTGTCCACGATGTGGACACCAGAGACAACCCGCCTGTAAGACACCGAGCTTTCCGAGTGCCCGACCGAGTTCGGGCCTGCATTCAATCCGAAGTGGCCAAGATGCTAGCTCTGGGAGTAGTCGAACCCTCCGACAGTCCCTGGGCCAGTCCGGTTGTCCTGGTCCCCAAAGCCACCGTCCCTGGCACACCCCCGGAGCTCCGGTTCTGTGTTGACTACCGGGGGCTGAATGCAGTCACCCGGACCGACGCCCATCCCATCCCCCGGGCGGATGAACTGGCCGCCAAATATCTCAGCATCTTCGACCTCACAGCGGGGTATTGGCAGATCGTCCTCACCCCTGGAGCACAGGAGCGATCGGCCTTCTCGACCCCTGATGGCCACTACCACTTCAAAGTGATGCCCTTCGGCATGAAAAACGCCCCGGCCACCTTCCAGAGACTCGTGAACCGGGTACTGGCCGGACTCGAAGAATTCAGTGCCGCCTATCTCGACGACATTGCGGTGTACAGCCGCCACTGGGGTGAGCACCTGACCCACCTCCGGGAGGTCCTGTCGGCCCTCCGACAGGCCGGACTAACAATAAAGGCCAGCAAGTGCCAGATCGGCCAAGGGTCCGTGACGTATCTGGGACACCAAGTGGGGAGCGGCCTGGTGGCTCCCCTCCAGCCAAAGATTGACGCCATCCGGGCCTGGGAGCCCCCGATCACCCAAACGGCCGTCCGAGCCTTCCTGGGGCTCACAGGATACTATCGGCGCTTCATAAAAGACTATGGAAGCCTTGTGGGGCCCCTCACAGAACTGACCTCCAAGAGGCTACCCCAAAAGGTGCGCTGGACCCCAGAGTGCCAAACAGCCTTCGAAGCTCTAAAGACTGCCATGTGCACCGCCCCTGTGCTCCAGGCCCCCGACTACAGCCGAGAGTTTGTGGTCCAAACCGACGCCTCGGAACACGGCATTGGGGCGGTCCTCTCACAAGTGAACCCTGAGGGAATAGACCTCCCCGTGGCCTTCATCAGCCGGCGGCTGTTGGCCAGAGAACAGCGCTGGAGCACCATCGAGAGGGAAGCCTTCGCCGTCGTGTGGGCACTAAAGAAACTCCGGCCCTACCTCTTCGGCACCCACTTCCGGGTCCAGACCGACCACCGACCCCTGCGGTGGTTGATGCAGATGCGGGGAGAAAACCCAAAACTGTTGCGATGGTCCATCTCCCTGCAAGGAATGGACTTCACTGTGGAGCATCGCCCCGGCAACGACCACGCCAATGCGGACGGCCTGTCCCGATTCTTCCGCCTCGGCGAGGAGAATCCCCAAGAAGATGGTTGACTCTCCCCTGCCTTCAGCTGGGGGGGACGCGTGTTGGACCCGGCCTCATGGCGTGGTCCTACCCCTCCCGCAGGGCGGGCCCAGGACGACATCGGCCCTCCACCCAGCATCGGGCAGCCCTTTTGCCCGACACTGCACGCCCCAACATTGCTGATCCGGCCCCCATCCCGGACCCCCACTACCGACCTGGCTCCATCGTGGGCCCCTCACGACCTAAGCACGAGGCCGCGCCCGACTCCATCTTGGGCCCACCACGTCACGACCACGTGGCCTCGGCCCCGGCCCAGGCCCAGCGAAGCCCAGACATCGAGGCACCAAGATCCACCCAGGTGGTCGAGTGGCCACTCGACAGATCCCGGAGAAAAGGGTGTTTCAATGGCCCTCCAGCCGTCCCCGGACGCCTGGTTTCGATCGCCCTCCGGCCTCCCTGGGCGCTGGCTCCACCCCCCTGCTGGGTGTCTGGACACCATCATCCCGGCCCCTCTGCCCCCCAGGCGCGAGGGTCCGGACATCAAAGGACTCCAGTCCTATATCTGGGCCAGCCCTGGATTAGGACGTCAGTTGTATCCTGGACTGGAAGCCCTGCTGACGCTGTCACGGCCGACACCAGAAGAACTCCTTGCCTGTAACCTGAAGAAACCCTGAGAGCCTGCTGGCGCTGCCGCGGCCCACCTTTGCTGCACCACATGAGAGCCTGCTGGCGCTGCCGCGGTCGAACCACCTGAGAGCCTGCTGGCGCTGCCGCGGCTGAACCATCTTGAGAGCCTGCTGGCGCTGCCGCGGCTGAACCATCTTGAGAGCCTGCTGGCGCTGCCGCGGCTGAACCATCTTGAGAGCCTGCTGGCGCTGCCGCGGCTGAACCCTCTTGAGAGCCTGCTGGCGCTGCCGCGGCTGAACCATCTTGAGAGCCTGCTGGCGCTGCCGCGGCTGAACCGTCCTGAGGGCCTGCTGGCGCTGCCGTGGCCTCCTCGCTGTTAAGACCACCTGTCGAGTCCTGCTGGCGCTGCCGCGGCTCGACCTCTCTGAACCCCCGGCTCGAGGATTGAGAGCTGTGCGCAGGGTATCCCTTCCTGTATCCATACCGAGACTGTCCCGCTACCCTGTCCCTTTTTCGAGACTCTTCCGATCCCTCGATCTGCCTGTATATACCGCTGAGACCCAGCAACCTTTATTCTTGATAAAGCCTAAGAATTTAACCTCTTGTGTGGTGTCCGTTTGTAGTGTTGTGGTTACCCTGCTGTACGATCCTAGGAGAGGACCCTCACCCAGGAGGCCTCTCGATACCGCTCGGCTACTTCTCGACGGAGGGGTGGACCTAGGGGTGATCAGTCAGACATCTTCTGCCTCCCCCGGGGTCGCCTTTCTAACACCCATACACACAGAGCCTCACACACACACACACAGAGCCCCCCCACACACACCCAGAGCCACACACACACAGAGCCCCAGACACACACACACAGAGCCCCCTTCACACACAGAGCCCCCACACACACAGAGAGCCCCCCACCCACACACACAGAGCCCCCCACACACAACAGAGCCCCTCCCGTACACACATTTATTTATTTTATTTAGAGAATTTGTAAAGCGCGAACTGACACCTTGCAGGCTTCCTGGCGCTGGAAAATACTCTGTGGACGGTAGACCGGGGGAACAGTTGGGCTGACAGTTTATTTGGGGAAGAGCCAAGTTTTGATGCGTCTCCTAAAAGGGAGAAGCTGTGGAGTCTGACGAATGTCAGCGGGTAGGGTGTTCCAAAGCTTGGCCGCGGCTACGCTGAAAGATCGGCCCCCTGTTCTAGTTCTGTTAAATCTGGGTACCTTTACCAGGCAAGCAGAAGAAGAACGTAAGTTTCTCGCAGGTATGTACCATTGGAACAGGGTTTGCAGAGGTTTGGGTCCAAGTCCATGCAGAGCCTTGAAGACAATGCAGAGGGACTTGAATGCCACTCTTTGTTTCAGGGGCAGCCAATGAAGCTCTGTCAGAGCAGCTGTGGCTGAGGCCCTCCTCGTCCAGCCAAGAGCCAGCTTGGCGGCGGCAGATTGGATTCGCTGAAGTCGATCCAGCATCGTAACTGGAGACTCCAGGAGCAGGGCGTTACAATAATCCAGGCGACTGAGTATCGTGCACCTGACTATCGATGCCCTGGCTTGTGCCGGGAGAAGAGGCAAGATTTTCCGCAGTGATCGGAGCAGGGCAGTGCATATCCCCACAGTTTTTGTCACCTGGGTTTCCATGCTTAGGTTGTTGTTCAACATGGCTCCCAGGTTGCGCACAGAAGGCACTGGTAGAGGTTTGACACTGAACTCCGGGGGCCAGAATTCATGTGGGAACTGACGGGGTATCTTAGTGCCGGAGCAGAACAGAACCTCCGTTTTCGCGGCGTTGAACTGAAGGGAGTTACTATGTAGCCATCTGGCCGTCTCTCTTAAGCAGTCGTGGAATGTTGAGAACGGAATGGCACCTTCGCCTTCCCACGAGAGAATGAGCTGTGTATCATCCGCGTAATTGATTGTTTTGACCCCAAATGATTGGATCAGTTTAATTAGCGGTAATAGGTACACATTGAAGAGGATAGGGCTGATGGAGGAGCCCTGGGGGACTCCCTGGGGCACTGCTGCAAAGGCAGACCGGAAAGGGGGGAGAGAGACAGCCTGTCTTCTGTCCCGAAGATAGGAGTGAAGCCAAAGCAAAGCGGTGCCTTCCACTCCCACTTCCATAAGTCTCTGCGTCAGCCTGGCGTGGTTGACCGTGTCGAATGCGGCAGACAGGTCCAGCAGTATCAGAGCCACTGGCTGGTTCCTGTCCGCTCGCATTCGAAGGTCTTCCATGGCAGTCAAAACTGCTGTTTCTGTGCCGTGAGCGGGACGAAAACCAAACTGGTAGTCGTCAAGGAGGTTGTTTTGTTCCAGGTGGGTAGACAGACATGAACTGACCCAACGCTCAGCGACCTTTGCTGGAAATGGCAGCAGGGAAATGGGACGATAATTGGAAAGGCAATCTGGGTTCAGGGAGGGTTTCTTTAAAAGGGGAGTGACTAGTGCCTGTTTCCAAGGGGTGGGAACAAGGCCACTCTGCAGGGACTGATTGCAGATTAGGCGCATGGTGTCAAAAAGATCCATGCCGAGGTTTTTCCATATTTTTGGAGGTAGGGGGTCAAGTGGGGAGCCTGAAGTGATACCAAGCGCAAGTCTTTCAAACTCGACAGCCGGGATCGGGGGGAATGCCTCCATTCTTGCCAGAGGGCCAGAGCCAGGGAGCGACAGGTTCCGAGGGCTGTTGTCTGGTCTCGGCAATTCATTGGTTTCAAATGCGGGGGGTAATTCCAGGTTATGGATAATGGTCTTTATTTTATTAATAAAGAACTCTGCAAGGTCATCGCAGAGGGCTTGGGTGGGAGGCTGTGTGGTGGTAACACAATCCGGGTTGGACAGATTTTTGAGTATTTGAAAAATACTCTTTGAGCTGTTTGTGGCATTGGAGATAATGGAGCAATAGTGTTTAGTTTTGTTAAGGGCAATGGCAGTTTTATACTTCCGGAGGTGTGTTTTCCAGATGGTCTTATGAGTGTCAGAATAATCCTGCCTCCATTTTCTCTCAGCATGCCTACAAACTAGAGCCCTACACACACACACATAGCCCCCCCCACACACACAGAGCCCCACACACACATACAGAGCCCCCCCACACACACAGAGCCCCCCCACACACACAGAGCCCCCCCACACACAGAGCCTCACCCACACACACACAGAGCCCCACATACATACACAGAGCCCCCACACACACAAAGCCCCCCCAACACACACAGAGCCCCCCACACACACACAGAGCCCCCACATACACACAGAGAGCCCCCCACACACAGAGTCCCCCACACACATACACAGAGCCCCCCGCACACAGAGCCCCACAGACACACACAGAGCTCCCACCCACACACACAGAGCCCCACACACACACAGAGCCCCTCCCGTACACACAGAGCCCCACACACAAATACAGAGCCCCAACACACACACAGAGCCCCCCACACACAGAGTCCCCCACACACAGAGCCTCACACACACATTAAGAGCCCCCCACACACACACAGAGCCCCACACACAGAGCCCCACACACAGAGCGCCACACACACAGAGCCCCCCACACACACAGAGCCCCCCACACACACAGAGCCCTCCACACACGGAGCCCCACACACACACACAGAGCCCCACACACAGAGCCCTACACACAGAGCCCCACACACACAGAGCCCCCCACACACACAGAGCCCCCCCACACACACAGCCCCCCACACACACAGAGCCACCAATACACACACAGAGCCCCCCCCCACACACACATAGCCCCACACACACACAGAGCCCCACACACACAGAGCCCCACACACACACACACAGAGCTCCCCATACCCACAGAGCCCCCCATACACAGAGCCCCCCACACACACAAAGCCCCCCAACACACACAGAGCCCCCCCACACATACACAGAGCCCCCCACACACACAAAGCCCGACACACACACACAGAGCCCCACACAGACATACAGAGCCCCCCCCATACACAGAGCCCCCTACACACACAGAGCCTCACACACACACACACACACACAGAGCCCCACACATATACACAGAGCCCCCCACACACACACAAAGCCCCCCAACACACACAGAGCCCCCCCACACACACAGAGTCCCCCCCACACACACAGAGCCCCCCCACACACAGAGTCCCCCACATACACACACAGAGCCCCCCACACACAGAGCCACACACACAGAGCCCCCCCCCACACACACACACACAGCCCCCCACACAAACAGAGCCCCCCCACACACACAGAGCCCAACACACATACACAGAGCCCCTCCCCACACACAGAGCCCCACAGACACACACAGAGCCCCCATCCACACACACAGAGCCCCACACACTCAGAGCCCCTCCCGCACACACAGAGCCCCACACACACATACAGAGCCCCCCACACACACAGAGCCCCCCCACACACAGAGCCCCCCCACACAGAGCCTCACACACACACACAGAGCCCCCCCCACACACAGAGCCCCACACACAGAGCCCCACACACACACAGAGCCCCACACACACACACAGAGCCCCACACACATAGAGCCCCCCCACACACAGAGCCCCACACACACACACAGAGGCTCACACACAGAGCCCCACACACACAGAGCCCCCCACACACACACAGAGCCCCCCACACACACAGAGTCCCCCCACACACAGAGCCTCACACACACACACAGAGCCCCCCACACACACACATAGCCCCCCCACACACACAGCCCCCCCACACACAGAGCCACCCATACACACACAGAGCCCCCCACACACGCACAGAGCCCCCCACACACACAGAGCCCCCCCCACACACAGAGCCCCCCACACACACAGAGCCCCCCACACACAGAACCCACCCCACACACAGTGCCCCCCAAACACAGAGCCCCCCCACACACAGAGCCCCCCACACACAGAGCCCCCCACACACACAGAGCCCCCCACACACACAAAGAGCCCCCCCACATACACAGACCCCCCACACAGAGCCCCACACACAGAGCCCCCCCACACACACAGAGTCCCCCACACACAGAGCCCCCCACACCCACACACACACACAGAGCCCCCCCACACAGAGCCTCATACACACACAGAGCCCCCACACACACCAGAGCCCCCCACACACACAGAGCCCCCCCACACACAGAGCCCCACATACACACAGAGCCCCCCACACACAGAGAGCCCCACAAACACACATAGCCCCCCACACACACAGAGAGCCCCCCCATACACAGAGCCCCCACAACACACACAGAGCCCCCCCCACACACACAGAGCCCCCCTCACACACACAGAGGCCCCCACACACACAGAGCCTCACACACACACACAGAGCCCCCCCACACACACACACCCAGAGCCATACACACACAGAGCCCCAGACACACACACAGAGCCCCCCACATACACAGAGCCCCCCACACACAGAGCCCCCCACACACACACAGAGCTCCCTCCACACACAGCCCCCCACACACAGAGAGAGCCCCCCACCCATATACACAGAGCCCCCACATACACAGAGCTCCCCCCACACACACAGAGCCCCTCCCGCACACACAGAGCCCTACACACACAGAGCCCCACACACACACACAGAGCCCCACACATACATACAGAGCCCCCCCCACACACACAGAGGCCCCCCACACACACAGAGCCCCCCCCCACACACAGAGCCTCACACACACACACACAGAGCCCCAAACACATACACAGAGCCCCCCACACACTAAGCCCCCCAACACACACAGAGCCCCCTCACACACAGAGCCCCCCACAAACACAGAGAGTCCCCCCACACACAGAGTCCCACACACACACAGAGAGCCCCCCACACACACACAGAGCCACACACACAGAGCCCCACACAAACACACACAGAGAGCACCCACACAAACAAAGCCGCCCCACACACACAGAGCCCCACATACATACACAGAGCCCCCCCACACACAGAGCCCCACAGACACACACAGAGCCCCCACCCACACACACAGAGCCTCACACACACACAGAGCCCCTCCCCCACACACAGAGCCCCCACATACAGAGCCTCACACACACACACAGAGCCTCACACATCCACACAGAGCCCCACACATACACACAGAGCCCCACACACAAAGCCCCACACACACAGAGCCCCACACACATACACAGAGCCCCCCCCACACACAGAGCTCCCCCACACACAGAGCCCCACACACACAGAGTCCCCCCCACACACACACAGAGAGCCCCCCACACACAGAGCCACACACACAGAGCCCCCCCACACACACAGAGCCCCCCACACAAACAGAGCCCCCACACACACACAGAGCCCCACACACATACACAGAGCCCCTCCCCACACACAGAGCCCCACAGACACACACAGAGCCCCCATCCACACACACAGAGCCCCACACACTCAGAGCCCCTCCCACACACACAGAGCCCCACACACACATACAGAGCCCCCCACACACACAGAGCCCCCCACACACAGAGCCCCCCCCACACAGAGCCTCACACACACACACAGAGCCCCCCCCACACACAGAGCCCCACACACAGAGCCCCACACACACACAGAGCCCCACACACACACACAGAGCCCCCCACACACAGAGCCCCCCCACACACAGAGCCCCACACACACACACACAGAGCCCCACACACAGAGCCCCACACATACAGAGCCCCCCACACACACACAGAGCCCCCCACACACACAGCCCCCCCACACACAGAGCCACCCATACACACACAGAGCCCCCCACACACACATAGCCCCCCCACACACACAGCCCCCCCACACACAGAGCCACCCATACACACACAGAGCCCCCCACACACGCACAGAGCCCCCCACACACACAGAACCCCCCACACACAGAGCCCCCCACACACACAGAGCCCCCCACACACAGAACCCACCCCACACACAGTGCCCCCCACACACAGAGCCCCCCACACACAGAGCCCCCCCCACACAGAGCCCCCCACACACACAGAGCCCCCCACACACACAAAGAGCCCCCCACACACACAGACCCCCCACACAGAGCCCCACACACAGAGCCCCCCACACACACAGAGTCCCCCACACACAGAGCCCCTCATACCCACACACACACACACAGCCCCCCCACACAGAGCCTCACACACACACAGAGCCCCCACACATACCAGAGCCCCCCACACACACAGAGCCCCCCACACACACAGAGCCCCACATACACACAGAGCCCCCTACACACAGAGAGCCCCACAAACACACATAGCCCCCCCCACATACACAGAGCCCCCCCATACACACATCCCCCACAACACACACAGAGCCCCCCCACACACACACAGAGCCCCCCACACACACACACACAGAGGCCCCCACACACACAGAGCCTCACACACACCCAGAGCCATACACACGCAGAGCTCCAGACACACACACAGAGCCCCCCACACACACAGAGCCCCCCCACACACAGAGCCCCCCACACACACACAGAGCTCCCTCCACACACAGCCCCCCACACACAGAGAGAGCCCCCCACCCACATACACAGAGCCCCCACATACACAGAGCTCCCCCCACACACACAGAGCCCCTCCCGCACACACAGAGCCCAACACACACAGAGCCCCACACACACACACAGAGCCCCACACACACATACAGAGCCCCCCACACACACAGAGGCCCCCCACACACACAGAGCCCCCCCCCCACACACAGAGCCTCACACACACACACACACAGAGCCCCACACACATACACAGAGCCACCCACACACTAAGCCCCCAACACACACAGAGCCCCCCCCCACACAGAGCCCCCCACAAACACAGAGAGTCCCCCCACACACAGAGTCCCACACACACACAGAGAGCTCCCCACACACACACACAGAGCCACACACACAGAGCCCCACACACACACACACAGAGAGCACCCACACAAACAAAGCCGCCCCACACACACAGAGCCCCACACACATACACAGAGCCCCCCCACACACAGAGCCCCACAGACACACACAGAGCCCCCACCCACACACACAGAGCCTCACACACACACAGAGCCCCTCCCGCACACACAGAGCCCCACACACACATACAGAGCCCCCCCCCACACACAGAGCCTCCCCACACACAGAGCCCCCACACACAGAGCCTCACACACACACACAGAGCCCCACACATACACACAGAGCCCCACACATACACACAGAGCCCCGCACACAGAACCCCACACACACAGAGCCCCACACACATACACAGAGCCCCCACACACACAGAGCCCCCCCACACACAGAGCCCCACACACACACAGAGCCCCACACACAGAGCCGCACACACAGAGCCCCACACAAACAGAGCCCCACACACACACACAGAGCCCCCCCACACACACCCAGAGCCACACACACACAGAGCTCCAGACACACATACACAGAGCCCCCCACACACACAGAGCCCCCCACACACACACAGAGCCCCCTCCACACACAGAGCCCCCCACACACAAAGAGAGCCCCCCACCCACACACACAGAGCCCCCCACACACAACAGAGACCCTCCCGCACACACAGAGCCCTACACACACACACATAGCCCCCCCACACACACAGAGCCCCACACACACATACAGAGCTCCCCACACACACAGAGCCCCCCACACACACAGAGCCCCCACACACAGAGCCTCACACACACACACACACACACAGAGCCCCACACACATACACAGAGCCCCCCCACACACACAAAGCCCCGCCAACAAACACAGAGCCCCCCCACACACAGAGCCCCCACATATACACAGAGAGCCCCCCACACACAGAGTCCCCCACACACATATACAGAGCCCCCCCGTACACAGAGCCCCACAGACACACACAGAGCTCCCACCCATACACACAGAGCCCCACACACACACAGAGCCCCTCCCGCACACACAGAGCCCCACACACACATACAGAGCCCCCCATACACACACAGAGCCCCCCACACACAGAGCCTCACACACACACACAGAGCCCCACACACACACACAGAGCCCCACACACAGAGCCCCACACACAGAGCCCCATACACACAGAGCCCCCCACACACACTGAGCCCCCCACACACACAGAGCCCCCCCACACACGGAGCCCCCCCCACACACACAGAGCCCCACACACAGAGCCCCACACACAGAGCCCCACACACACAGAGCCCCCCATACACACACAGAACCCCCCACCCACCCACACACAGCCCCCCACACACACAGAGCCACAAATACACACACAGAGCCCCCCCACACACACACACATAGCCCCACACACACACAGAGCCCCACATACATACAGAGCCCCACACACACACACAGAGCCCCCCACACCCACAGAGCCCCCACACACAGAGCCCCCACACACACAAAGCCCCCCAACACACACAGAGCCTCCCACACATACACAGAGCCCCCCCACACACACAGAGCCCGACACACACACACAGAGCCCCACACACACATACAGAGCCCCCCACACACACAGAGCCCCCCACACACAGAGCCCCCCACACACACAGAGCCTCACATACACACACAGAGCCCCACACACATACACAGAGCCCCCCACACACACAAAACCCCCCAACACACACAGAGACCCCCACACACAGAGTCCCCCCACACACACAGAGGGAGCCCCCCCACACACAGAGTCCCACACACACACACACAGAGAGCCCCCCACACACACACAGAGCCACACACACAGAGCCCCCCCCACACACACACACACAGAGCCCCCCACACAAACAGAGCCCCCCACACACACACAGAGCCCCACACACATACACAGAGCCCCTCCCCACACACAGAGCCCCACAGACACATACAGAGCCCCCACCCACATACACAGAGCCCCACACACTCAGAGCCCCTCCCGCACACACAGAGCCCCACACACACATACAGAGCCCCCCCACACACAGAGCCCCCCACACACAGAGCCCCCCCACACACAGAGCCTCACACACACACAGAGCCCCCCCACATACACAGAGCCTGTTAGACGGAGACCTGGAGGGTCGGCCGAGCACAGTGATCGCACAGACAGGTAACTTCCCCCCCACAGATGGACACCACACAAAGATCAGGGTAACACCTTTTATAGGCACTTCTGGTAGTAGAGTGGTGCGATACAAGGCGATCAGGACACGATGATCCTCTCAATTCTAGTCTCTAGTAAGGGAAGGGGGTAGCGGGACAGTCTTGGTACCCACGGGTACGGAGGTGTAACGGTGATAGCTCACAATCCTCGAGCTCGGTGTTCGGATGGGTCGGACCGCGGCAGCGCCGGCAGGTCCCGAAGAGGTCGTAGGTGGCAACGGGCCGCGGCAGCGCCAGCAGGTCCCAACGAGGATGAAGGTTACAACGGGCCGCGGCAGCGCCAGCAGGTCCCACGAGAATGCAGGTTGCAACGGGCCGCGGCAGCGCCAGCAGGTCCCACGAGGATGGAGGTTACTACGGGCCGCGGCAGCGCCGGCAGGTCCCAACGAGGATGAAGGTTGCAGAGGGCCGCGGCAGCGCCAGCAGGTCCCACGAGGATGAAGGTTGCAGAGCCGCGGCAGCGCCAGCAGGCAGGACAATAGTTCACAAGGCAGGGCTGTGGCAGCGCCAACAGTCCGTCAAGGATGAGTTCTTCTCGGTGTCTCTCGACTCCAGGATACAACTGCCTTCCTGTCCTGGGGCTGCCTCAGTTATAGGTCTGGCGCCCTTTGATGTCCGGACCCTCGCTCTCGGAGGTCGGGAGGTCTGGGATGAGGGAGTCCAGACACCCAGCAGGGGGGTGGAGCCAGCGCCCGAGGAGTCTGGGGGTGCTCGGCACCTGGCGGGGGAGAGCCATCGACACTTCGTACTCCCATTGACCTGCCAAGTGGTCCGTTCACCTCCTGGGTGGAGGGTGGTGCCGGGATGTCGGGGCCTGGCCAGGCCCGGGGTTGGGGTCGGGCTGAGGCCGCGCGGCCGCGTGGTGCCGTGTCCAAGATGGCGGCTGGGCCGGGCAATGGGGCTGACGGTGGCCCGGGCCCTGTCCTGCGGGGAGGGAGCGAGCCCTTCATGTGGCCTGTCCAACATGCGTCCCCCCCAGCTGAAGGCGGGGAGAGTCACCCATCTTCTTGGGGACTTTCCTCGTCGAGGCGGAAAAAGCGGGACAGGCCGTCCGCGTTGGCGTGGTCTTGACCAGGGCGATGCTCCACAGTGAAGTCCATCCCCTGCAGGGAGATGGACCATCGCAATAGTTTGGGGTTCTCCCCCCGCATTTGCATGAGCCATTGCAGGGGCCGATGGTCCGTCTGTACCCGGAAATGGGTTCCGAAGAGGTACGGCCGGAGCTTCTTGAGGGCCCATACCACAGCGAAGGCCTCTCGCTCAATGGTGCTCCAGCGCTGTTCTCGGGGCAGTAGGCGTCTGCTGATGAAGGCCACTGGTTGGTCCACCCCTTCGGTGTTCAGTTGGGAGAGGACGGCCCCAACACCATGGTCGGAGGCATCGGTCTGCACGATGAACTCGCGGCTGTAGTCGGGGGCCTGGAGTACAGGAGCGGTGCACATGGCGGCCTTCAGCGTCTCGAAGGCTGCTTGACAGTCGGGCGTCCAGTTGACTCTCTTTGGGCTGTTCTTGGACGTGAGTTCCGTGAGGGGCCTCACAATGCTGCCATAGTCCCTCACAAACCGCCGGTAGTATCCGGTGAGCCCCAGGAAGGCTCGGACCTCTGTTTGTGTCTCGGGGGGTTGCCAGGACTGGATGGCAGCTACCTTGAGTTGGAGGGGAGCCACCAGACCGCTCCCCACTTGGTGTCCGAGGTAGGTTACGGACCCCTGGCCGATTTGGCACTTGCTGGCTTTTATGGTGAGGCCGGCCTGTTGGAGGGCCTGCAGGACCTCTCGGAGGTGGTGGAGGTGGTCTGCCCAGTGGCGGCTGTATACCGCGATGTCGTCCAGGTAGGCGGCGCTGAATTCTTCGAGGCCCGCCAATACCTGGTTCACCAGTCTTTGAAAGGTGGCTGGAGCGTTCTTCATGCCGAAGGGCATCACTCTGAAGTGGTAGTGTCCGTCCGGGGTGGAGAAAGCGGAGCGTTCTTGGGCCCCGGGGGTGAGGCCGATCTGCCAGTAGCCCGCTGTCAGGTCAAAGATGCTTAGGTAGCGGGCTGCCCCCAGGCGGTCGACCAGTTCATCTGCGCGGGGGATAGGGTGAGCGTCGGTTCGGGTGACCGCGTTCAGCCCCCGATAGTCGATGCAGAATCGGAGCTCAGGTGTGGTGCCCGGTGCCGCGGCCTTGGGGACCAGGACGACCGGGCTGGCCCAGGGACTGTCCGAAGGCTCGATGACCCCGAGGGCGAGCATCTTAGAGACTTCTTCTTGGATGCATGTACGTACCCGATCCGGTACTCGGTACGCCCGGTGTCGGACAGGAGGACTGTCCCCCGTGTCCACGTCGTGCAGGCACCAGGAGGTGACTCCGGGTGCGAGGGAGAACAGGTTTGCGAACGGCAGCAGGAGGGCCCGGCAATCTTGACGCTGCTCTGGGGTCAGGGCCTCGGAGAGTCGGACCCCGTCCACCGAGCCATCCCTTTTCCGAGTCCTCAGTAGGTCAGGGAGGGGCTCGGAGTCTCCTTCCGTACCACTGTCGGTAGCCATCAGCAGGCTGAGTTCCGAGCGCATGAAGTGGGGTTTGAGCCTGTTGGCATGGAGGACACGGAGGGGGTTCCGGGGGGACTCCAGGTCGATGAGATAGGTGACGGGACTCTTGCGCTCGATCACCTTGAAGGGCCCCGTCCATTTGTCTTGCAAGGCACACGGTTCGATGGGGGACATCACCCATACCTGCTGACCCGGTTCAAACTCGAGGGAGGAGGCATGTTGGTCGTACCACTTCTTCATGTCCTCTTGACTGGCCTCTAGATTGGCTTTAGCGATTTCCCTGAATTTCCGGGTCTGATTGCGGAGGGTCAGGAGGTATTTGTAGACGTCCGGGGGGGTCTTTAGGGGGGCCATCTCCCATTCCTCCTTCACTAGGCTGAGAGGCCCGCGAACGGGGTGTCCGTACAGGAGTTCGAAGGGGCTGAAGCCGAGGGACTTCTGGGGGACTTCTCGGTAGGCGAAGAGGAGGCACGGTAGTAGCACGTCCCACTGGCGGCGTAGGGGTTCTTCCAGCCCCATGATCATCCCCTTGAGGGTGCGGTTGAACCGCTCGACTAGTCCGTTCCCCTGGGGGTGATAGGGGGTGGTGAAGCGGTAAGTGACTCCGCACTGTTGCCAGAGGGATTTCATATACTTTGAAATAAAGTTCGTACCCCGGTCGCTGACGACTTCCCGGGGGAAGCCCACTCGAGAGAAGATCCCCATCAAGGCTCGACCCACTACTGGGGCTGTTATAGTACGAAGGGGGACCGCCTCAGGGTAGCGGGTAGCGTGGTCCACCAGGACCAGGATGAAGCGATGCCCCTGTGCTGTTCGGGGGTCCAGGGGCCCCACAATGTCTATTCCCACCCTTTCGAACGGGGTGGTCACCACGGGGAATGGTTGTAAGGGTGCCTTGAGTTTGCGGCCGCTCTTCCCGCTGGCCTGGCAGGTCGGACAGGACCGGCAATGGTTGGATACGTCAGTTCTCATTTTGGGCCAAAAAAAGTGAGTCACCAGGCGGTGGTAGGTCTTGTCTTGGCCCAGGTGCCCGGCCAGGGGGACATCATGGGCTAGGTTCAACAGGAAGTCTCTGAAGTGGAGGGGCACCACCAGCACTCGCCCGGCCCCCAGTTCTGCGATTTTCTGTTCGCTGTACAAGAGGTCATTGTCCCAATAAACCCAGTGGGCCCCGGTGGTGTCTCCTTGGCTCTGGGCGAGCGCTTGCTGTCGCAATCCCTCGAGGGAGGGGCAGGTCTTTTGCTCCTGCCGGAATTGTTCCTGGGTGGGCCCCCCTTCTTGGCGCCACTGAGCCAGGTCGGGAAGCTCGGGGGGCTGTGTGGACCCCTCTGGGGTGGGGTCCGGGTGGTCGGTCTGGAGGAAGTCTTCTTCTGAAGTGATCGAGGGCGGAGGTGCTGCCCATTCTGGTTCTTCTGGTCTAGGGATGGTGCGGGTGGCCATGGACCGGGTGGTTACGCACGCCCAGTCCGGGAGACCCAACATCCCCAGATGCTCTCTTCTTTCCACAGCGGCCCACGGGGAGCTCTCGAGATCGTTCCCCAGGAGGCAGTCTACGGGGGCATCGTCACGGACAGTTACTTTCAGCATGCCGGACACTCCTCCCCATTCGAAGGGGACGCAGGCCATCCGACACAGGCTCTCCGAGTTATCTGCCGATTGGACGGGGCAAAGTACGTTTGGTAGGATTTGTTCTGGGGTCACCAGGTGACAGCGGACGGCCGTCACACTGGCCCCGGTGTCACGCAGGGCCTCGGCCTTGCGCCCATTGATGCTCACCCATTGGCTGTACTTCCGAGTGTTGGCGGGCAGGGGAGTCCGCGGGACCATGTCTCTTCCTCCTAGGCATGCCAGGGTCATGGCGGCGGGTTCCCACTCGAACTGCTCCGACTCATAGGTTTCCGTGTCTTCGGAGACTTGTTCTTCTCCCAGGGCGGCGGCCGCCATCTGGCGGGGCCCGGGGGCCTGGTTCTTCGGGCAGGTCGGGTCACTGGCATAGTGGCCGACTCGCTGGCATCGATGACACGTCACGTTAGCTCGGAACCCCGGGCGCATCGGGGGGTTTCCCCGGCCTGCTGGGGCCGGGGTGGCGTTAGTGGGTGCGGCCGGGACGGCGTCTCTGCCCCGGCCCGGGCCTCCTCCTCCTCCTCGGGGACGATGATGACCTTGGTTGGTTCTGTTCTGCTCATTCGGCCCACTCCGGGCCACTCGGGTGCTCTCCCACCGGTCAGCCTCGGTGGCGAGCTGCCGGGGTTCAGTCAATTTACTGTCGAGGAGGTGCTGCCTGAGCTCGACGAAGCAGTTGTTGGAGAGGTGCTCCCACACAATGATATTGAAGAGTTGTTCGTAAGTGGTTACGTTGTTACCCTTGATCCACCCCTCGAAGGCTCGGCTGAAATAGTTCACGTATTCCAACCACGTCGTACCTGGGATCCGGGTGCAGTTGCGGAACCTCTGGCGGTACATTTCGGGTGTAAGCCCATATCGACTGAGGAGGGCGGCCTTCATGTGGTCATAGGACGTCATTTGATGGTCCGGAAGCTGCAGCAGGGCATCACGACCCTCGTTGACGAATCTCCCCCATAGACCGGCTCCCCAGTCACTTCGAGCGACCCGGTGGGCGGTCATGGCAATCTCATAGGCCTTGAACCACTGCTGTATGTCGTCATTCCGGTGATATTCTCGGACCACATCCTTGGGGATGTGGACCTTCTGCTCGGTAGGACCCGGGGAGTGCGGTTGCTCGGGCACCCCTAGGTTTTTGTTCAGTTTGCGTATTTCTATCTCCGCTAGTTTGCACTCGTGCTCGTATGCCAGTCTTTTTTCTTCGAGGTCTCTCTGTCTCTGTTTTTCCTCTCGCTCTTCTCTGAGCCGTAAGTGTTCTAAGTTTATTTTTTGTTCCGCCAGTTTCAATTCTCCGTCTAATCTGAGTCGTGCCAAGTCTAACTCGTGTAATCTATTTTTTTCCCGCTCTTGGATCTCTTCACGGGAAGGGCCTGTTCTCCGTTCCTCCGTCCGGGTGGTGTTGACTTCCGGGGCTGCGGGGTCCCGGGGGGTTGCGGTATTTGTCTCTGCCCAGGCCTCTAGGGCGTTTTTGAAGTCTTCTTTTGTGCTTAGCCCGGTGGTAGCAATGCCTAAGTCCATGCAAAATTGTTTGAGCTCTCGGTGGTTGTATTCTTCCAGCTTTTCCATCTGGAACTTCTCCGCCGATCCGCTCTCTTTGGTCGTCATTGTGGTTTTAGTCGTAGGGTGAGTTACTGTCTGTACGGTACGCGTTGGTTCGGATCGCGCCGCTAGCCACCAATGTTAGACGGAGACCTGGAGGGTCGGCCGAGCACAGTGATCGCACAGACAGGTAACTTCCCCCCCACAGATGGACACCACACAAAGATCAGGGTAACACCTTTTATAGGCACTTCTGGTAGTAGAGTGGTGCGATACAAGGCGATCAGGACACGATGATCCTCTCAATTCTAGTCTCTAGTAAGGGAAGGGGGTAGCGGGACAGTCTTGGTACCCACGGGTACGGAGGTGTAACGGTGATAGCTCACAATCCTCGAGCTCGGTGTTCGGATGGGTCGGACCGCGGCAGCGCCGGCAGGTCCCGAAGAGGTCGTAGGTGGCAACGGGCCGCGGCAGCGCCAGCAGGTCCCAACGAGGATGAAGGTTACAACGGGCCGCGGCAGCGCCAGCAGGTCCCACGAGGATGAAGGTTGCAGAGCCGCGGCAGCGCCAGCAGGCAGGACAATAGTTCACAAGGCAGGGCTGTGGCAGCGCCAACAGTCCGTCAAGGATGAGTTCTTCTCGGTGTCTCTCGACTCCAGGATACAACTGCCTTCCTGTCCTGGGGCTGCCTCAGTTATAGGTCTGGCGCCCTTTGATGTCCGGACCCTCGCTCTCGGAGGTCGGGAGGTCTGGGATGAGGGAGTCCAGACACCCAGCAGGGGGGTGGAGCCAGCGCCCGAGGAGTCTGGGGGTGCTCGGCACCTGGCGGGGGAGAGCCATCGACACTTCGTACTCCCATTGACCTGCCAAGTGGTCCGTTCACCTCCTGGGTGGAGGGTGGTGCCGGGATGTCGGGGCCTGGCCAGGCCCGGGGTTGGGGTCGGGCTGAGGCCGCGCGGCCGCGTGGTGCCGTGTCCAAGATGGCGGCTGGGCCGGGCAATGGGGCTGACGGTGGCCCGGGCCCTGTCCTGCGGGGAGGGAGCGAGCCCTTCATGTGGCCTGTCCAACAGAGCCCCACACACAGAGCCCCTAACACAGAGCCCCCCACACACACAGAGCCCCACACACACACACACAGAGCCCCCCCACACACAGAGCCCCCCCACACACAGAGCCCCACACACACACACAGAGCCCCACACACACACAGAGCCCCACACACAGAGCCCCACACACACAGAGCCCCCCACACACACACAGAGCCCCCCCACACACACACAGCCCCCACACACACAGGGCCACCCATACACACACAGAGCCCCCCCACACACACATATCCCCCCACACACACAGAGCCCCCCACACGCACAAAGCCCCCCCCACACACAGAGCCCCCCCACACACAGAGCTCCCCACACACACAGAGCCCCCCACACACAGAACCCCCCCACACACAGAGCCCCCCACACACAGAGCCCCCCACACACACAGAGCCCCCCACACACACAAAGAGCCCCCCACACACACAGACCCCACACACAGAGCCCCACACACAGAGCCCCCCACACACACAGAGTCCCCCACACAGAGCCCCATACACCCACACACACACACAGAGCCCCCCCACACAGAGCCTCACACACACACAGAGCCCCCACACACACCAGAACCCCCCCACACACACAGAGCCCCCACACACACAGAGCCCCACATACACACAGAGCCCCCCACACACAGAGAGCCCCACAAACACACAGAGCCCCCCCACACACACAGAGCCCCCCCCACACACAGAGCCCCCCACCCCCCCACACACACACACAGAGCCCCCCCACACAGAGCCTCACACACACACAGAGCCCCCACACACACCAGAGCCCCCCACATACACAGAGCCCCCCCAAACACACAGAGCCCCCCACACACACAGAGCCCCCCCACACACGGAGCCCCACACACACACACAGAGCCCCACACACAGAGCCCCACACACAGAGCCCCACACACACAGAGCCCCACACACACACACAGAGCCCCCCCACACACACACAGCCCCCCACACATACAGAGCCACCAATACACACACAGAGCCCCCCCCCACACACACACATAGCCCCACACACACACAGAGCCCCACATACACACAGAGCCCACCACACACACACAGAGCCCCCCACACCCACAGAGCCCCCCACACACACAGCCCCCCACACACACAAAGCCCCCCAACACACACAGAGCCCCCCACACATAACACAGAGCCCCCCCACACACACAGAGCCCGACACACACACACAGAGCCCCACACACACATACAGAGCCCCCCCACACACACAGAGCCCCCCCACACACACAGAGCCCCCCCACACACAGAGCCTCACACACACACACACACACACAGAGCCCCACACACATACACAGAGCCCCCCCCACACACAAAGCCCCCTAACACACACAGAGCCCCCCCATACACAGAGTCCCCCCACACACACAGAGGGAGCCCCCCACACACAGAGTCCCACACACACACACACACACAGAGCCCCCCCACACACACAGAGCCACACACAAAGAGCCCCACACACACACACACACACACAGAGCCCCCCACACAAACAGAGCCCCCCCCACACACACAGAGCCCCACACACATACACAGAGCCCCTCCCCACACACAGAGCCCCACAGACACATACAGAGCCCCCACCCACACACACAGAGCCCCACACACTCAGAGCCTCTCCCGCACACACAGAGCCCCACACACACATACAGAGCCCCCCACATACACAGAGCCCCCCCACACACAGAGCCCCCCCACACACAGAGCCTCACACACACACAGAGCCCCCCCCACACACAGAGCCCCACACACAGAGCCCCTAACACAGAGCCCCACACACACACAGAGCCCCCCACACACACACAGAGCCCCCCCACACACAGAGCCCCCCCACACACAGAGCCCCACACACACACACACAGAGCCCCACACACAGAGCCCCACACACAGAGCCCCACACACACAGAGCCCCACACACACACACAGAGCCCCCCCACACACACAGCCCCCACACACACAGAGCCCCCCACACACACATAGCCCCCCACACACACAGAGCCCCCCACACGCACAGAGCCCCCCACACACACAGAGCCCCCCCACACACAGAGCTCCCCACACACACAGAGCCCCCCACACACAGAACCCCCCATACACAGAGCCCCCCCCACACACAGAGCCCCCCACACACAAAGCCCCCCCACACACGGAGCCCCCCACATACACAGAGCCCCCCACACACACAAAGAGCCCCCACACACACAGACCCCCTCACACAGAGCCCCACACACAGAGCCCCCCACACACAGAGCCCCCCACACCCACACACAGAGCCCCCCCCACACAGAGCCTCACACACACACAGAGCCCCCACACACACCAGAGCCCCCACACACACACAGAGCCCCCACACACACCAGAGCCCCCCCCACACACACAGAGCCCCCCACACACACAGAGCCCCACATACACACAGAGCCCCCACACACACAGAGCCCCCACACACACAGAGCCCCACATACACACAGAGCCCCCCCACACACAGAGAGCCCCACAAACACACAGAGCCCCCCAAACACACACAGAGCCCCCCCACACACAGAGCCCCCCACACCCACACACACACACAGAGCCCCCCCACACAGAGCCTCACACACACACAGAGCCCCCACATACACCAGAGCCCCCCCCACACACACAGAGCCCCCCCACACACACAGAGCCCCCCACACACACAGAGCCCCCCACACACGGAGCCCCACACACACACACAGAGCCCCACACACAGAGCCCCACACACAGAGCCCCACACACACAGAGCCCCACACACACACACAGAGCCCCCCCACACACACACAGCCCCCCCCACACACAGAGCCACCAATATACACACAGAGCCCCCCACACACACACACATAGCCCCACACACACACAGAGCCCCACATACACACAGAGCCCCACACACACACAGAGCCCCCCACACCCACAAAGCCCCCCAACACACACAGAGACCCCCACACATACACAGAGCCCCCCCACACACACAGAGCCTGACACACACACACAGAGCCCCACACACACATACAGAGCCCCCCCCACACACAGTGCCCCCCACACACACAGAGCCCCCCCACACACACAGAGCCTCACACACACACACACACACACAGAGCCCCACACACATACACAGAGCCCCCCCCCACACAAAGCCCCCAACACACATAGATCCCCCCACACACAGAGTCCCCCCACACACACAGAGGGAGCCCCCCACACACAGAGTCCCCCCCAACACACACACAGAGAGCCCCCCACACACACACAGAGCCACACACAAAGAGCCCCACACACACACACACACACAGAGCCCCCCACACAAACAGAGCCCCCCCATACACACAGAGCCCCACACACATACACAGAGCCCCTCCCCACACACAGAGCCCCACAGACACACACAGAGCCCCCACCCACACACACAGAGCCCCACACACTCAGAGCCCCTCCCGCACACACAGAGCCCCACACACACATACAGAGCCCCCCACACACACAGAGCCCCCCCACACACAGAGCCCCTACACACAGAGCCTCACACAGACACAGAGCCCCCCCACACACAGAGCCCCACACACAGAGCCCCTAACACAGAGCCCCATACACACACAGAGCCCCACACACACACACAGAGCCCCCCCACACACAGAGCCCCCCCACACACAGAGCCCCCCACACACACACACACAGAGCCCCACACACAGAGCCCCACACATAGAGCCCAACACACAGAGCCCCACACACACACAGAGCCCCCCCACACACACACAGCCCCCACACACACAGAGCCCCCACACACACATAGCCCCCCACACACACAGAGCCCCCCACACGCACAGAGCCCCCCACACACACAGAGCCCCCCCACACACAGAGCCCCCCCACACACAGAGCTCCCCACACACACAGAGCCCCCCACACACAGAACCCCCCACACACAGAGCCCCCCCACACACAGAGCCCCCCACACACAAAACCCCCCCACACACAGAGCCCCCCACATACACAGAGCCCCCCACACACACAAAGAGCCCCCCCCACACACACAGACCCCCCACACAGAGCCCCACACACAGAGCCCCCCCACACACAGAGCCCCCCACACACACAGCCCCCCACACCCACACACACACACACAGAGCCCCCCCACACAGAGCCTCACACACACACACAGAGCCCCCACACACACCAGAGCCCCCCCACACACACAGAGCCCCCCACACACAGAGAGCCCCACATACACACAGAGCCCCCCCACACACAGAGAGCCCCACAAACACACAGAGCCCCCCACACACAGAGAGAGCCCCCCCACACACACAGCCCCTACAACACACACAGAGCCCCCCCCACACACACACAGAGCCCCCCCCAACACACACAGAGGCCCCCACACACACAGAGCCTCACACACACACACAGAGCCCCCCCACACACACAAACCCAGAGCCATACACACGCAGAGCCCCAGATACACACACACAGAGCCCCCCACACACACAGAGCCCCCCCACACACAGAGCCCCCCCACACACACAGAGCCCCCTCCACACACAGAGCCCCCCACACACAGAGAGAGCCCCCCACCCACACACACAGAGCCCCCCACATACACAGAGCTCCCCCCACACACACAGAGCCCCTCCCGCATACACAGAGCCCTACACACACAGGGCCCCACACACACACACAGAGCCCCACACACACAGACAGAGCCCCCCACACACACGCAGAGCCCTCCCACACACACAGAGCCCCCCACACACACAGAGCCTCACACACACACACACAGAGCCCCCCCCCACACACACAGAGCCCCCCATACACACAGAGAGCCCCCCACACACAGAGACCCACACACACAGAGCCCCCCCACACACACACAGAGCCACACACACAGAGCCCCCCCCCACACACACACAGAGAGCCCCCACACAAACAGAGCCCCCCCACACACACAGAGCCCCACACACATACACAGAGCCCCCCACACACAGAGCCCCACAGACACACACAGAGCCCCCACCCACACACACAGAGCCCCACACACACACAGAGCCCCTCCCGCACACACAGAGCCCCACACACACATACAGAGCCCCCCCACACACACAGAGCCTCCCCACACACAGAGCCCCCCACACACAGAGCCTCACACATACACACAGAGCCCCACACACACACAGAGCCCCACACACAGAGCCCCACACACAGAGCCCCACACCCACAGAGCCCCACACATATACACAGAACCCCCTACATACACAGAGCCCCCCACACAGAGCCCCCCACACACACACAGAGCCCCACACACAGAGCCCCACACACAGAGCCCCATACACACAGAGCCCCACACACACACACACGGAGCCCCCCACACACACACAGCCCCCCACACACAAAGAGCCACCCATACACACACAGAGGCCCCCCCACACACACACACACATAGCCCGACACACACAAAGAGACCCCCACACACAGAGCAACACACATACACACAGAGCACCCCACACACAGAGCCCCCCCACACACAGAGCCCCCCACACACACAGAGCCCCCCACACACAGAACCCCCCACACACAGAGCCCCCCACACACACAGAGCCCCCACACACACAAAGCCCCCCCACACACAGTGCCCCCCCACACACACAGAGCCACATACATACACAGAGCCCCCCACACACACAAAGAGCCCCCCCACACACAGACCCCCCACACACACAGAGCCCCACACACAGAGCCCCCTACACATACAGAGCCCCCACACACAGAGCCCCCCACACCCACACACACAGAGCCCCCCACACACAGAGCCTCACACACACACAGAGCCCCCACACACACCAGAGCCCCCCCACACACACACAGAGCCCCCCCACACACAGAGCCCCCCCACACACATAGAACCAACCCCCCCCCACACACACACAGAGCCCCCCCACACACACACAGAGTCCCCCCCACAAACACACAGCGCCCACACACACACACACAGAACCCCACACACACAGAGCCCCACACACACAGAGCCCCACACACACATACAGTGCCCCCCACACACACAGAGCCCCCCACACACACAGAGCCCCCACACACAGAGCCCCACAAACAGAGCCCCACACACACATAGCCCCACACACACACAGACCCCCCCACACACCTTTTTCAGGACAGTTTTGATATATTCAATATTAATCACTATAAAAACAAGCATTTACAATGCAATGGTCTCGGCATTGTTAAAGTTAGAGCTATTGGCATTGCTTATGACATTATTTTTATTTAAGTTTCTGTTTTTAAAACATATAAATAAATGGCATTGTCATTTAGAATGCCAATAGCTTAATCTCTCGCAAATGCGAGACCTATTGCATTTGCACCCACACACAAAGCCCCCCACACACACAGAGCCCCACACACACACAGAGCCCCACACACACACACAGAGCCCCCCACACACACACAGAGCCCCACACACAGAGCCCCACACACAGAGCCCCACACACACAGAGCCCCACACACACAGAGCCCCCCCACACACAGAGCCCCACACACAGAGCCCCACACACACAGAGCCCCACACACACACACACACACACAGAGCCCCCCCCACACACACACACCCCCACACACAAAGAGCCACCCATACACACACAGAGGCCCCCCCACACACACACACACACACATAGCCCCACACACACACAGAGCCCCCTTACACACAGAGCAACACACACACACACACAGAGCCCCCACACACAGAGCCCCCCCACACACAGAGCCCCCCACACACACAGAGCCCCTCACACACAGAACCCCCCACACACAGAGCCCCCCACACACACAGAGCCCCCACACACACAAAGCCCCCCCACATACAGTGCCCCACCACACACACAGAGCCCCATACATACACAGAGCCCCCCACACACACAAAGAGCCCCCCCACACACAGACCCCCCACACACACAGAGCCCCACACACAGAGCCCCCTACACATACAGAGCCCCCACACACAGAGCCCCCCACACCCACACACACACACACAGAGCCCCCCACACACAGAGCCTCACACACACACAGAGCCCCCACACACACCAGAGCCCCCCCACACACACACAGAGCCCCCCCACACACAGAGCCCCCCCACACACATAGAGCCAACCCCCCCACACACACACACAGAGCCCCCCCCACACACACAGAGTCCCCCCCACAAACACACAGCGCCCCCACACACACACACAGAACCCCACACACACAGAGCCCCACACACACACACAGTGCCCCCACACACACAGAGCCCCACACACACACAGAGCCCCCACACACAGAGCCCCACAAACAGAGCCCCACACACACATAGCCCCACACACACACAGACCCCCCCACACACCTTTTTCAGGACAGTTTTGATATATTCAATATTAATCACTATAAAAACAAGCATTTACAATGCAATGGTCTCGGCATTGTTAAAGTTAGAGCTATTGGCATTGCTTATGACATTATTTTTATTTATGTTTCTGTTTTTAAAACATATAAATAAATGGCATTGTCATTTAGAATGCCAATAGCTTAATCTCTCGCAAATGCGAGACCTATTGCATTTGCACCCACACACAAAGCCCCCCACACACACAGAGCCCCACACACACACAGAGCCCCACACACACACACAGAGCCCCCCACACACACACAGCCCCCCACACACAGAGCCCCACACACACACTGAGCCCCCCCCACACACAGAGCCCCACACACACACACAGAGCCCCCCACACACAGAGCCCCCCCACACACAGAGCCCCCCACACACACACAGAGCCCCACACACAGAGCCCCACACACAGAGCCCCACACACACAGAGCCCCACACATACACACAGAGCCCCCCATGCACACACAGCCCCCCCACACACAGAGCCCCCACACACACATAGCCCCCCACACACACAGAGCCCCCCACATGCACAGAGCCCCCCACACACACAGAGCCCTCCCACACACAGAGCTCCCCACACACACAGAGCCCCCCACACACAGAACCCCCCCACACACAGAGCCCCCCCACACACAGAGCCCCACACACACAAAGCCCCCCCACACACAGAGCCCCCCACATACACAGAGCCCCCCACACACACAAAGAGCCCCCCCACACACACAGACCCCCCACACAGAGCCCCACACACAGAGCCCCCCACACACACAGAGTCCCCCACACACAGAGCCCCCCACACCCACACACACACACAGAGCCCCCCCACACAGAGCCTCACACACACACAGAGCCCCCACACACACCAGAGCCCCCCCACACACACAGAGCCCCCCACACACACAGAGCCCCACATACACACAGAGCCCCCCCACAGACAGAGAGCCCCACAAACACACAGAGCCCCCTACACACACAGAGAGCCCCCCCACAAACACAGCCCCCACAACACACACAGAGCCCCCCCCACACACACAGAGCCCCCCCACATACACACAGAGGCCCCTACACACACAGAGCCTCACACACACACAGAGAGCCCCCCCACACACACACACCCAGAGCCATACACACGCAGAGCCCCAGACACACACAGACAGAGCCCCCCACACACACAGAGCCCCCCCACACACAGAGCCCCCCCACACACACAGAGCCCCCTCCACACACAGAGCCCCCCACACACAGAGAGAGCCCCCCACCCACACACACAGAGCCCCCCACATACACAGAGCTCCCCCCCACATACACAGAGCCCCTCCCGCACACACAGAGCCCTACACACACAGAGCCCCACACACACACACAGAGCCCCACACACACATACGGAGCCCCCCCACACACACGCAGAGCCCCCCACACACACAGAGCCCCACACATACACAGAGCCTCACACACACACACACACACAGAGCCCCACACACATACACAGAGCCCCCCCACACACAAAGCCCCCCAACACACACAGAGCCCCCCCACACACACAGAGCCCCCCCACACACAGAGAGCCCCCCACACACAGAGTCCCACACACACACACACAGAGCCCCCCCCCACACACACACAGAGCCACACACACAGAGCCCCCCACACACACACACAGAGCCCCCACACAAACAGAGCCCCCACATACACAGAGCCCCACACACATACACAGAGCCCCCCCACACATAGCCCCACAGACACACACAGAGCCCCCACCCACACACACAGAGCCCCCCACACACACAGAGCCCCTCCCGCACACACAGAGCCCCACACACACATACAAAGCCCCCCCACACACAGAGCCTCCCCACACACAGAGCCCCCACACACAGAGCCTCACACACATACACAGAGCCCCACACACACACAGAGCCCCACACACAGAGCCCCACACACAGAGCCCCACACACACAGAGCCCCACACACATACACAGAACCCCCACATACACAGAGCCCCCCCACACACAGAGCCCCCTACACACACACAGAGCCCCACACACACAGCCCCACACACAGAGCCCCACACACACAGAGCCCCCCACACACACACACAGCCCCCCCACACACACACAGCCCCCCACACACAAAGAGCCACCCATACACACACAGAGGCCCCCCCACACACACACACATAGCCCCACACATACACAGAGCCCCCCCACACACAAAGCAACACACATACACACAGAGCCCCCCATACACAGAGCCCCCCCACACACAGAGCCCCCCACACACACAGAGCCCCCCACACACAGAACCCCCCCACACACAGAGCCCCCCACACACACAGAGCCCCTACACACACAAAGCCCCCCACACACACAGTGCCCCCCACACACACAGAGCCCCATACATACACAGAGCCCCCCACACACACAAAGAGCCCCCCCACACACACAGACCCCCCCACACACACAGAGCCCCACACACAGAGCCCCCACACACATACAGAGCCCCCACACACAGAGCCCCCCACACCCACACACACACACACACAGAGCCCCCCACACACAGAGCCTCACACACACAGAGCCCCCACACACACCAGAGCCCCCCCCACACACACACAGAGCCCCCCCCCACACACACAGAGTCCCCCCACAAACACACAGAGCCCCCATACACACACACACACAGAAACCCACACACACAGAGCCCCACACACACAGAGCCCCACACACACACACAGAGCCCCCCCACACACACAGAGCCCCCCACACACACAGAGCCCCCACACACAGAGCCCCACAAACAGAGCCCCCTACACACATAGCCCCACACACACACAGACCCCCCACACACCTTTTTCAGGACAGTTTTGATATATTCAATATTAATCACTATAAAAACAAGCATTTACAATGCAATGGTCTCGGCATTGTTAAAGTTAGAGCTATTGGCATTGCTTATGACATTATTTTTATTTATGTTTCTGTTTTTAAAACATATAAATAAATGGCATTGTCAATTAGAATGCCAATAGCTTAATCTCTTGCAAATGCGAGACCTATTGCATTTGCACCCACACACAAAGCCCCCCACACACACAGAGCCCCACACATACACAGAGCCCCACACACACACACATACAGAGCCCCCCACACACACATAGCCCCCCACACACAGAGCCCCACACACACACTGAGCCCCCCCCACACACACACACAGAGCCCCCCACACACACACACAGAGCCCCCCCCCACACACGGAACCCCACACACAGAGCCCCCCCACACACACACACAGAGACCCCCCCACACACACAGAGCCCCCCACATACACACAGAGCCCCCACACACACAGAGAGCCCCACAAACACACAGAGCCCCCCACACACAGAGCCCCCCCACACACACAGCCCCCACAACACACACAGAGCCCCCCCACACACACAGAGCCCCCCCACACACACCCAGAGGCCCCCATACACACAGAGCCTCACACACACAGAGTCCCCCCCACACACACACAGAGTCACACACACACAGAGCCCCAGACACACACATACAGAGCCCCCCACACACACAGAGCCCCCCCCACACACAGAGCCCCCCCACACACACAGATCCCCCTCCACACACAGAGCCCCCCACACACACACAGAGCCCCCCACCCACACACACAGAGCCCCCCACACACAACAGAGCCCCTCCCGCACACACAGAGCCCTACACACACACACATAGCCCCCCCACACACACACAGAGCCCCACACACACATACAGAGCCCCCCCCACACACACAGAGCCCCCCACACACACAGAGCCCCCCCACACACAGAGCCTCACACACACACACACACAGAGCCCCACACACATACACAGAGCCCCCCCACACACAAAAAGCCCCCCCAACATACACAGAGCCCCCCCCACACACACAGAGCCCCCCACATATACACAGAGAACCCCCCACACACAGAGTCCCCCACACACATACACAGAGCCCCCCGCACACAGAGCCCCACAGACACACACAGAGCTCCCACCCAAACACACAGAGCCCCACACACCCACAGAGCCCCTCCCGCACACACAGAGCCCCACACACACATACAGAGCCCCCCACACACACACAGACCCCCCCACACACAGAGTCCCCCCACACACAGAGCCTCACACACACACACAGAGCCCCCCACACACACACACAGCCCCACACACAGAGCCCCACACACAGATCCCCACACACACAGAGCCCCCCACACACTCACAGAGCCCCCCCCACACACAGAGCCCCCCACACACGGAGACCCCCACACACACACAGAGCCCCACACACAGAGCCCCACACACAGAGCCCCACACACACAGAGCCCCACACACACACACAGAGCCCCCCCCACACACATAGCCCCCCACACACACAGAGCCACCCATACACTTACAGAGCCCCCCACACACACACACATAGCCCCCACACACACAGAGCCCCACACACACACAGAGCCCCACACACACACACAGAGCCCCCCCACACCCACAGAGCCCCCCACAAACAGAGCCCCCCACGCACACAAAGCCCCCCAACACACACAGAGCACCCCACACATACACAGAGCCCCCCCACACACACACACAGAGCCCCACACACACACACAGAGCCCCCCCACACCCACAGAGCCCCCCACAAACAGAGCCCCCCACGCACACAAAGCCCCCCAACACACACAGAGCACCCCACACATACACAGAGCCCCCCCACACACACACAGAGCCCGACACACACACACACAGCCCCACACACACACAGAGCCCCACACACACACAGAGCCCCACACACACACACACACAGAGCCCACCCACACCCACAGAGCCCCCACACACAGAGCCCCCCACACACACAAAGCCCCTCAACACATCCAGAGCCCCCCCCACACACACAGAGCCCCCCACACACACAGAGCCCCCCACACACACAGAGCCTCACACACACACACACAGAGCCCCACACACATACACAGAGCCCCTCCACACACACAAAGCCCCCAACACACACAGAGCCCCCACACACACAGAGTCCCCCCACACACACAGAGAGAGCCCCCCCACACACAGAGTCCCACACACACACACACACAGAGCCACACACACAGAGCCCCCCCCACACACACACACAGCCCCCACACAAACAGAGCCCCCCCACACACACAGAGCCCCACACACATACACAGAGCCCCCCACACACACAGAGCCCCACAGACACACACAGAGCCCCCACCCACACACACAGAGCTCCACACACACACAGAGCCCCTCCCGCACACACAGAGCCCCACACACACATACAGAGCCCCCCACACACACAGAGCCCCCCCACACACAGAGCCTCACACACACACAGAGCCCCCCCACACACACAGCGCCCCACACACAGAGCCCCACACACAGAGCCCCACACACACACAGAGCCCCACACACACACAGAGCCCCCCACACACAGAGCCCCCCACACACAGAGCCCCACACACACACACAGAGCCCCACACACAGAGCCCCACACACAGAGCCCCACACACAGAGCCCCACATACACAGAGCCCCCATACACACACAGAGCCCCCCCACACACACAGCCCCCCACACACACAGAGCCACCCATACACACACAGAGCCCCCCCCACACACACACATATCCCCCCACACACAAAGAGCCCCCACACACACAGAGCCCCCCACAAACACAGAGCCCCCCACACACAGAGCCCCCCACACACACAGAGCCCCCCACACAAAGAACCCCCCCACTCACAGAGCCCCCCCACACACAGAGCCCCCCACACACAGAGCCCCCCACACACACAAAGAGCCCCCCCACACACATAGACCCCCCCATACACACAGAGCCCCCCACACACACAGAGCCCCCCACACACATAGAGCCAACCCCCCCACACACACACACACAGAGTCCCCCCACAAACACACAGAGCCCCCACACACACACACAGAACCCCACACAGACAGAGCCCCTCCCCACACACAGAGCCCCACACACACACATACAGAGCCCCCCACACACATACAGAGCCCCCCCACACACAGAGCCCCCACACACAGAGCCCCACACACAGAGCCCCACACACACAGAGCCCCACACACACACACACAGAGCCCCCCACACAGCCTTTTCAGGACAGTTTTGATATATTCAATATTAATCACTATAAAAACAAGCATTTACAATGCAATGGTCTCGGCATTGTTAAAATTAGAGCTATTGGCATTGCTCATGACATTATTTTTATTTATGTTTTTGTTTTTAAAACATATAAATAAATGGCATTGTCATTTACAATGCCAATAGCTTAATCTCTCGCAAATGCGAGACCTATTGCATTTGCACCCACACACAAAGCCCCCCACACACACAGAGCCCCCCCCACACACAGAGCCCCCCCCACACACACAGAGCCCCCCACACACACAGAGCCCCCCACACACAGAGCCCCACACACACACTGAGCCCCCCCACACACAGAGCCCCACACACATACACAGAGCCCCCCCACACACACAGAGCCCCACAGACACACACAGAGCCCCCACCCACACACACAGAGCTCCACACACACACAGAGCCCCTCCCGCACACACAGAGTCCCACACACACATACAGAGCCCCCCCACACACACAGAGCCCCCCACACACAGAGCCTCACACACACACACAGAGCCCCCCCACACACACAGTGCCCCACACACAGAGCCCCACACACAGAGCCCCCCACACACACAGAGCCCCACACACACACACAGAGCCCCCCACACACAGAGCCCCCCACACAGAGCCACCAACACACACACAGAGCCCCACACACAGAGCCCCACATACAGAGCCCCACACACAGAGCCCCACACACACAGAGCCCCCCACACACACACAGAGCCCCCCACACACACAGCCCCCCCACACACAGAGCCACCCATACACACACAGAGCCCCCCACACACACACATATCCCCCCACACACAAAGAGCCCCCACACACACAGAGCCCCCCACACACACAGAGCCCCCCCACACACAGAGCCCCCCACACACACAGAGCCCCCCACACAAAGAACCCCCCCACACACAGAGCCCCCCGCACACACAGAGCCCCCCACACATAGAGCCCCCCACACACAGAGCCCCCCACACACACAAAAAGCCCCCCCACACACATAGACACCCCAAACAGAGCCCCACACACAGAGCCCCCACACACACAGAGTCCGCCACACACAGAGCCCCACACACCCACACATACACAGAGCCCCCCACACACAGAGCCTCACACACACAGAGCCCCCACACACACCAGAGCCCCCCCACACACACAGAGCCCCCCACACACACAGAGCCACACACACACACAGAGCCCCTCCCGCACACACAGAGCCCCACACACACATACAGAGCCCCCCCACACACACAGAGCCCCCCCACACACAGAGCCTCACACACACACAAAGAGCCCCACACACACACACAGAGCCCCACACACAGAGCCCCACACACAGAGCCCCACACACACAGAGCCCCCCACACACACAGAGCCCCCCACACACACAGAGCCCCCCCCACACACGGAGCCCCCACACACACACACAGAGCCCCACACACAGAGCCCCACACACAGAGCCCCACACACACAGAGCCCCCCCATACACACAGAACCCCCCACCCACACACACACAGCCCCCCACACACACAGATCCCCCTCCACACACAGAGCCCCCCACACACACACAGAGCCCCCCACCCACACACACAGAGCCCCCCACACACAACAGAGCCCCTCCCGCACACACAGAGCCCTACACACACACACATAGCCCCCCCACACACACACAGAGCCCCACACACACATACAGAGCCCCCCCCACACACACAGAGCCCCCCACACACACAGAGCCCCCCCACACACAGAGCCTCACACACACACACACACAGAGCCCCACACACATACACAGAGCCCCCCCACACACAAAAAGCCCCCCCAACATACACAGAGCCCCCCACACACACACAGAGCCCCCCACATACACACAGAGAACCCCCCACACACAGAGTCCCCCACACACATACACAGAGCCCCCCGCACACAGAGCCCCACAGACACACACAGAGCTCCCACCCAAACACACAGAGCCCCACACACCCACAGAGCCCCTCCCGCACACACAGAGCCCCACACACACATACAGAGCCCCCCACACACACACAGACCCCCCCACACACAGAGTCCCCCCACACACAGAGCCTCACACTCACACACAGAGCCCCCCACACACACACACAGCCCCACACACAGAGCCCCACACACAGATCCCCACACACACAGAGCCCCCCACACACTCACAGAGCCCCCCCCACACACAGAGCCCCCCACACACGGAGACCCCCACACACACACAGAGCCCCACACACAGAGCCCCACACACAGAGCCCCACACACACAGAGCCCCACACACACACACAGAGCCCCCCCCACACACATAGCCCCCCACACACACAGAGCCACCCATACACTCACAGAGCCCCCCACACACACACACATAGCCCCCACACACACAGAGCCCCACACACACACAGAGCCCCACACACACACACAGAGCCCCCCCACACCCACAGAGCTCCCCACAAACAGAGCCCCCCACGCACACAAAGCCCCCCAACACACACAGAGCACCCCACACATACACAGAGCCCCCCCACACACACACAGAGCCCGACACACACACACACAGCCCCACACACACACAGAGCCCCACACACACACAGAGCCCCACACACACACACACACAGAGCCCACCCACACCCACAGAGCCCCCACACACAGAGCCCCCCACACACACAAAGCCCCTCAACACATCCAGAGCCCCCCCACACACACAGAGCCCCCCACACACACAGAGCCCCCCACACACACAGAGCCTCACACACACACACACAGAGCCCCACACACATACACAGAGCCCCTCCACACACACAAAGCCCCCAACACACACAGAGCCCCCACACACACAGAGTCCCCCCACACACACAGAGAGAGCCCCCCCACACACAGAGTCCCACACACACACACACAGAGCCACACACACAGAGCCCCCCCCACACACACACAGAGCCCCCACACAAACAGAGCCCCCCCACACACACAGAGCCCCACACACATACACAGAGCCCCCCACACACACAGAGCCCCACAGACACACACAGAGCCCCCACCCACACACACAGAGCTCCACACACACACAGAGCCCCTCCCGCACACACAGAGCCCCACACACACATACAGAGCCCCCCACACACACAGAGCCCCCCCACACACAGAGCCTCACACACACACAGAGCCCCCCCACACACACAGCGCCCCACACACAGAGCCCCACACACAGAGCCCCACACACACACAGAGCCCCACACACACACAGAGCCCCCCACACACAGAGCCCCCCACACACAGAGCCCCACACACACACACAGAGCCCCACACACAGAGCCCCACACACAGAGCCCCACACACAGAGCCCCACATACACAGAGCCCCCATACACACACAGAGCCCCCCCACACACACAGCCCCCCACACACACAGAGCCACCCATACACACACAGAGCCCCCCCACACACACACACATATCCCCCCACACACAAAGAGCCCCCACACACACAGAGCCCCCCACAAACACAGAGCCCCCCACACACAGAGCCCCCCACATACACAGAGCCCCCCACACAAAGAACCCCCCCACTCACAGAGCCCCCCCACACACAGAGCCCCCCACACACAGAGCCCCCCACACACACAAAGAGCCCCCCCACACACATAGACCCCCCCATACACACAGAGCCCCCCACACACACAGAGCCCCCCACACACATAGAGCCAACCCCCCCACACACACACACACAGAGTCCCCCCACAAACACACAGAGCCCCCACACACACACACAGAACCCCACACAGACAGAGCCCCTCCCCACACACAGAGCCCCACACACACACATACAGAGCCCCCCACACACACACAGAGCCCCCCCACACACAGAGCCCCCACACACAGAGCCCCACACACAGAGCCCCACACACACAGAGCCCCACACACACACACACAGAGCCCCCCACACAGCCTTTTCAGGACAGTTTTGATATATTCAATATTAATCACTATAAAAACAAGCATTTACAATGCAATGGTCTCGGCATTGTTAAAATTAGAGCTATTGGCATTGCTCATGACATTATTTTTATTTATGTTTTTGTTTTTAAAACATATAAATAAATGGCATTGTCATTTACAATGCCAATAGCTTAATCTCTCGCAAATGCGAGACCTATTGCATTTGCACCCACACACAAAGCCCCCCACACACACAGAGCCCCCCCCACACACAGAGCCCCCCCCACACACACAGAGCCCCCCACACACACAGAGCCCCCCACACACAGAGCCCCACACACACACTGAGCCCCCCCACACACAGAGCCCCACACACATACACAGAGCCCCCCCACACACACAGAGCCCCACAGACACACACAGAGCCCCCACCCACACACACAGAGCTCCACACACACACAGAGCCCCTCCCGCACACACAGAGTCCCACACACACATACAGAGCCCCCCCACACACACAGAGCCCCCCACACACAGAGCCTCACACACACACACAGAGCCCCCCCACACACACAGTGCCCCACACACAGAGCCCCACACACAGAGCCCCCCACACACACAGAGCCCCACACACACACACAGAGCCCCCCACACACAGAGCCCCCCACACAGAGCCACCAACACACACACAGAGCCCCACACACAGAGCCCCACATACAGAGCCCCACACACAGAGCCCCACACACACAGAGCCCCCCACACACACACAGAGCCCCCCACTCACACAGCCCCCCCACACACAGAGCCACCCATACACACACAGAGCCCCCCACACACACACATATCCCCCCACACACAAAGAGCCCCCACACACACAGAGCCCCCCACACACACAGAGCCCCCCACACACAGAGCCCCCCACACACACAGAGCCCCCCACACAAAGAACCCCCCCACACACAGAGCCCCCCGCACACACAGAGCCCCCCACACATAGAGCCCCCCACACACAGAGCCCCCCACACACACAAAAAGCCCCCCCACACACATAGACACCCCAAACAGAGCCCCACACACAGAGCCCCCACACACACAGAGTCCGCCACACACAGAGCCCCACACACCCACACAACACCCACACATACACAGAGCCCCCACACACAGAGCCTCACACACACAGAGCCCCCACACACACCAGAGCCCCCCCCACCACACAGAGCCCCCACCACACAGAGCCCACACACACCAGAGCCCCTCCGCACACACAGAGCCCCACACACACATACAGAGCCCCCCCACACACACAGAGCCCCCCCACACACAGAGCCTCACACACACACAAAGAGCCCCACACACACACACAGAGCCCCACACACAGAGCCCCACACACAGAGCCCCACACACACAGAGCCCCCCACACACACAGAGCCCCCCACACACACAGAGCCCCCCCCACACACGGAGCCCCACACACACACACAGGCCCCACACAGAGCCCCACACACAGAGCCCCACACACACAGAGCCCCCCCATACACACAGAACCCCCCACCCCACACACACACAGCCCCCCACACACACAGAGCCACAAATACACACACAGAGCCCCCCACACACACACACACATAGCCCCACACACACACAGAGCCCCACATACATACAGAGCCCCAACACACACACACAAAAGCCCCCCACACCCACAGAGCCCCCCACACACAGAGCCCCACACACACAAAGCCCCCCAACACACACAGAGCCTCCCACACATACACAGAGCCCCCCCCACACACACAGAGCCCGACACACACACACAGAGCCCCACACACACATACAGAGCCCCCCACACACACAGAGCCCCCCACACACACAGAGCCCCCCACACACACAGAGCCTCACACACACACACAAAGCCCCACACACATACACAGAGTCCCCCCACACACACAAAACCCCCAACACACACAGAGGCCCCCCCCCACACACAGAGTCCCCACACACACACAGAGGGAGCCCCCCACACACAGAGTCCCCCACACACACACACAGAGAGCCCCCACACACACACAGAGCCACACACACAGAGCCCCCCCACACACACACACAGAGCCCCCCACACAAACAGAGCCCCCCACACACACAGAGCCCCACACACATACACAGAGCCCCTCCCCACACACAGAGCCCCACAGACATATACAGAGCCCCACCCACACACACAGAGCCCCACACACTCAGAGACCCTCCCGCACACACAGAGCCCCACACACACATACAGAGCCCCCCACACACACAGAGCCCCCCTACACACAGAGCCCCCCCACACACAGAGCCTCACATACACACAGAGCCCCCCACACACACAGAGCACCACACACAGAGCCCCTAAACACAGAGCCCCACACACACACAGAGCCCCACACATACACACAGACCCCCCCACACAGAGCCCCCCACACACAGAGCCCCACACACACACACAGAGCCCCACACACAGAGCCCCACACACAGAGCCCCACACACACAGAGCCCCCCACACACACACAAAGCCCCCCCCACACACACAGCCCCCACACACACAGGGCCACCCATACACACACAGAGCCCCCCCGACACACACATAGCCCCCCACACACACAGAGCCCCCCACACGCACAGAGCCCCCCACACACACAGACCCCCCCACACACAGAGCTCCCCCCACACACAGAGCCCCCCACACACAGAACCCCCCCACACACCAGAGCCCCCCCACACATAGAGCCCCCCCACACACAGAGCCCCCCACACACACAGAGCCCCCCCACACACAAAGAGCCCCCCACACACACAGACCCCACACACAGAGCCCCACACACAGAGCCCCCACACACACAGAGTCCCCCACACAGAGCCACCACACCCACACATACACACAGAGCCCCCCCACACAGAGCCTCACACACACACAGAGCCCCCACTCACACAGAACCCCCTCCACACACACAGAGCCCCCACACACACAGAGCCCCACATACACACAGAGCCCCCACACACAGAGAGCCCCACAAACACACAGAGCCCCCCACACACACACAGAGCCCCCCCACACACAGAGCCCCCCACACCCACACACACACACAGAGCCCCCCCACACAGAGCCTCACACACACACAGAGCCCCCACACACACCAGAGCCCCCCCCACACACACAGAGCCCCCCCACACACACAGAGCCCCCCACACACACAGAGCCCCCCCACACACGGAGCCCCACACACACACACAGAGCCCCACACACAGAGCCCCACACACAGAGCCCCCCCCACACACACAGAGCCCCCAACACACACACAGCCCCCACACACACAGAGCCACCAATACACACACAGAGCCCCCCCACACACACACATAGCCCCACACACACACAGAGCCCCACATACACACAGAGCCCCACACACACACACAGAGCCCCCCACACCCACAGAGCCCTCCACACACAGAGCCCCCCACACACACAAAGCCCCCCAACACACACAGAGCCCCCCACACATAACACAGAGCCCCCCACACACACAGAGCCCGACACACACACACAGAGCCCCACACACACATACAGAGCCCCCCCACACACACAGAGCCCCCCCACACACACAGAGCCCCCCCACACACACAGAGCCTCACACACACACACACACAGAGCCCCATATACATACACAGAGCCCCCCCCACACACACAAAGCCCCCAACACACACAGAGCCCCTCCCACACACAGAGCCCCACACACAGAGCCCCACACACACAGAGCCCCACACACACAGAGCCCCCCACACACACAGAGCCCCCCACACACACAGAGCCCCCCCCACACACGGAGCCCCCACACACACACACAGAGCCCCACACACAGAGCCCCACACACAGAGCCCCACACACACAGAGCCCCCCCATACACACAGAACCCCCCACCCACACACACACAGCCCCCCACACACACAGATCCCCCTCCACACACAGAGCCCCCCACACACACACAGAGCCCCCCACCCACACACACAGAGCCCCCCACACACAACAGAGCCCCTCCCGCACACACAGAGCCCTACACACACACACATAGCCCCCCCACACACACACAGAGCCCCACACACACATACAGAGCCCCCCCCACACACACACAGAGCCCCCCACACACACAGAGCCCCCCCACACACAGAGCCTCACACACACACACACACAGAGCCCCACACACATACACAGAGCCCCCCCACACACAAAAAGCCCCCCCAACATACACAGAGCCCCCCACACACACACAGAGCCCCCCACATACACACAGAGAACCCCCCACACACAGAGTCCCCCACACACATACACAGAGCCCCCCGCACACAGAGCCCCACAGACACACACAGAGCTCCCACCCAAACACACAGAGCCCCACACACCCACAGAGCCCCTCCCGCACACACAGAGCCCCACACACACATACAGAGCCCCCCACACACACACAGACCCCCCCACACACAGAGTCCCCCCACACACAGAGCCTCACACACACACACAGAGCCCCCCACACACACACACAGCCCCACACACAGAGCCCCACACACAGATCCCCACACACACAGAGCCCCCCACACACTCACAGAGCCCCCCCCACACACAGAGCCCCCCACACACGGAGACCCCCACACACACACAGAGCCCCACACACAGAGCCCCACACACAGAGCCCCACACACACAGAGCCCCACACACACACACAGAGCCCCCCCCACACACATAGCCCCCCACACACACAGAGCCACCCATACACTCACAGAGCCCCCCACACACACACACATAGCCCCCACACACACAGAGCCCACACACACACAGAGCCCCACACACACACACAGAGCCCCCCCACACCCACAGAGCCCCCCACAAACAGAGCCCCCCACGCACACAAAGCCCCCCAACACACACAGAGCACCCCACACATACACAGAGCCCCCCCACACACACACAGAGCCCGACACACACACACACAGCCCCACACACACACAGAGCCCCACACACACACAGAGCCCCACACACACACACACACAGAGCCCACCCACACCCACAGAGCCCCCACACACAGAGCCCCCCACACACACAAAGCCCCTCAACACATCCAGAGCCCCCCCACACACACAGAGCCCCCCACACACACAGAGCCCCCCACACACACAGAGCCTCACACACACACACACAGAGCCCCACACACATACACAGAGCCCCTCCACACACACAAAGCCCCCAACACACACAGAGCCCCCACACACACAGAGTCCCCCCACACACACAGAGAGAGCCCCCCCACACACAGAGTCCCACACACACACACACAGAGCCACACACACAGAGCCCCCCCCACACACACACAGAGCCCCCACACAAACAGAGCCCCCCCACACACACAGAGCCCCACACACATACACAGAGCCCCCCACACACACAGAGCCCCACAGACACACACAGAGCCCCCACCCACACACACAGAGCTCCACACACACACAGAGCCCCTCCCGCACACACAGAGCCCCACACACACATACAGAGCCCCCCACACACACAGAGCCCCCCCACACACAGAGCCTCACACACACACAGAGCCCCCCCACACACACAGCGCCCCACACACAGAGCCCCACACACAGAGCCCCACACACACACAGAGCCCCACACACACACAGAGCCCCCCACACACAGAGCCCCCCACACACAGAGCCCCACACACACACACAGAGCCCCACACACAGAGCCCCACACACAGAGCCCCACACACAGAGCCCCACATACACAGAGCCCCCATACACACACAGAGCCCCCCCACACACACAGCCCCCCACACACACAGAGCCACCCATACACACACAGAGCCCCCCCACACACACACATATCCCCCCACACACAAAGAGCCCCCACACACACAGAGCCCCCCACAAACACAGAGCCCCCCACACACAGAGCCCCCCACATACACAGAGCCCCCCACACAAAGAACCCCCCCACTCACAGAGCCCCCCCACACACAGAGCCCCCCACACACAGAGCCCCCCACACACACAAAGAGCCCCCCCACACACATAGACCCCCCCATACACACAGAGCCCCCCACACACACAGAGCCCCCCACACACATAGAGCCAACCCCCCCACACACACACACACAGAGTCCCCCCACAAACACACAGAGCCCCCACACACACACACAGAACCCCACACAGACAGAGCCCCTCCCCACACACAGAGCCCCACACACACACATACAGAGCCCCCCACACACACACAGAGCCCCCCCACACACAGAGCCCCCACACACAGAGCCCCACACACAGAGCCCCACACACACAGAGCCCCACACACACACACACAGAGCCCCCACACAGCCTTTTCAGGACAGTTTTGATATATTCAATATTAATCACTATAAAAACAAGCATTTACAATGCAATGGTCTCGGCATTGTTAAAATTAGAGCTATTGGCATTGCTCATGACATTATTTTTATTTATGTTTTTGTTTTTAAAACATATAAATAAATGGCATTGTCATTTACAATGCCAATAGCTTAATCTCTCGCAAATGCGAGACCTATTGCATTTGCACCCACACACAAAGCCCCCCACACACACAGAGCCCCCCCCACACACAGAGCCCCCCCCACACACACAGAGCCCCCCACACACACAGAGCCCCCACACACAGAGCCCCACACACACACTGAGCCCCCCCACACACAGAGCCCCACACACATACACAGAGCCCCCCCCACACACACAGAGCCCCACAGACACACACAGAGCCCCCACCCACACACACAGAGCTCCACACACACACAGAGCCCCTCCCGCACACACAGAGTCCCACACACACATACAGAGCCCCCCCACACACACAGAGCCCCCCACACACAGAGCCTCACACACACACACAGAGCCCCCCCACACACACAGTGCCCCACACACAGAGCCCCACACACAGAGCCCCCCACACACACAGAGCCCCACACACACACACAGAGCCCCCCACACACAGAGCCCCCCACACAGAGCCACCAACACACACACAGAGCCCCACACACAGAGCCCCACATACAGAGCCCCACACACAGAGCCCCACACACACAGAGCCCCCCACACACACACAGAGCCCCCCACTCACACAGCCCCCCCACACACAGAGCCACCCATACACACACAGAGCCCCCCACACACACACATATCCCCCCACACACAAAGAGCCCCCACACACACAGAGCCCCCCACACACACAGAGCCCCCCACACACAGAGCCCCCCACACACACAGAGCCCCCCACACAAAGAACCCCCCACACACAGAGCCCCCCGCACACACAGAGCCCCCCACACATAGAGCCCCCCACACACAGAGCCCCCCACACACACAAAAAGCCCCCCCACACACATAGACACCCCAAAACAGAGCCCCACACACAGAGCCCCCACACACACAGAGTCCGCCACACACAGAGCCCCACACACCCACACATACACAGAGCCCCCCACACACAGAGCCTCACACACACAGAGCCCCCACACACACCAGAGCCCCCCCACACACACAGAGCCCCCCACACACACAGAGCCCCACACACACACAGAGCCCCTCCCGCACACACAGAGCCCCACACACACATACAGAGCCCCCCCACACACACAGAGCCCCCCCACACACAGAGCCTCACACACACACAAAGAGCCCCACACACACACACAGAGCCCCACACACAGAGCCCCACACACAGAGCCCCACACACACAGAGCCCCCCACACACACAGAGCCCCCCACACACACAGAGCCCCCCCCACACACGGAGCCCCCACACACACACACAGAGCCCCACACACAGAGCCCCACACACAGAGCCCCACACACACAGAGCCCCCCCATACACACAGAACCCCCCACCCACACACACACAGCCCCCCACACACACAGAGCCACAAATACACACACAGAGCCCCCCACACACACACACACATAGCCCCACACACACACAGAGCCCCACATACATACAGAGCCCCACACACACACACAAAGCCCCCCACACCCACAGAGCCCCCCACACACAGAGCCCCCACACACACAAAGCCCCCCAACACACACAGAGCCTCCCACACATACACAGAGCCCCCCCCACACACACAGAGCCCGACACACACACACAGAGCCCCACACACACATACAGAGCCCCCCCACACACACAGAGCCCCCCACACACACAGAGCCCCCCACACACACAGAGCCTCACACACACACACAAAGCCCCACACACATACACAGAGTCCCCCCACACACACAAAACCCCCAACACACACAGAGCCCCCCCCCACACACAGAGTCCCCACACACACACAGAGGGAGCCCCCCCACACACAGAGTCCCCCACACACACACACAGAGAGCCCCCCACACACACACAGAGCCACACACACAGAGCCCCCCCACACACACACACAGAGCCCCCCACACAAACAGAGCCCCCCCACACACACAGAGCCCCACACACATACACAGAGCCCCTCCCCACACACAGAGCCCCACAGACATATACAGAGCCCCCACCCACACACACAGAGCCCCGCACACTCAGAGACCCTCCCGCACACACAGAGCCCCACACACACATACAGAGCCCCCCACACACACAGAGCCCCCCTACACACAGAGCCCCCCCACACACAGAGCCTCACATACACACAGAGCCCCCCACACACACAGAGCACCACACACAGAGCCCCTAACACAGAGCCCCACACACACACAGAGCCCCACACATACACACAGAACCCCCCCACACAGAGCCCCCCCACACACAGAGCCCCACACACACACACAGAGCCCCACACACAGAGCCCCACACACAGAGCCCCACACACACAGAGCCCCCCACACATACACAAAGCCCCCCCACACACACAGCCCCCACACACACAGGGCCACCCATACACACACAGAGCCCCCCCGACACACACATAGCCCCCCACACACACAGAGCCCCCCACACGCACAGAGCCCCCCACACACACAGAGCCCCCCCACACACAGAGCTCCCCCCACACACAGAGCCCCCCACACACAGAACCCCCCCACACACAGAGCCCCCCCACACATAGAGCCCCCCCACACACAGAGCCCCCCACACACACAGAGCCCCCCCACACACAAAGAGCCCCCCACACACACAGACCCCACACACAGAGCCCCACACACAGAGCCCCCCACACACACAGAGTCCCCCACACAGAGCCACCACACCCACACATACACACAGAGCCCCCCCACACAGAGCCTCACACACACACAGAGCCCCCACTCACACCAGAACCCCCTCCACACACACAGAGCCCCCACACACACAGAGCCCCACATACACACAGAGCCCCCCACACACAGAGAGCCCCACAAACACACAGAGCCCCCCACACACACACAGAGCCCCCCCACACACAGAGCCCCCCACACCCACACACACACACAGAGCCCCCCCACACAGAGCCTCACACACACACAGAGCCCCCACACACACCAGAGCCCCCCCCACACACACGGAGCCCCCCCACACACACAGAGCCCCCCACACACACAGAGCCCCCCCACACACGGAGCCCCACACACACACACAGAGCCCCACACACAGAGCCCCACACACAGAGCCCCACACACAGAGCCCCCCCCACACACACAGAGCCCCCAACACACACACAGCCCCCACACACACAGAGCCACCAATACACACACAGAGCCCCCCCACACACACACATAGCCCCACACACACACAGAGCCCCACATACACACAGAGCCCCACACACACACACAGAGCCCCCCACACCCACAGAGCCCTCCACACACAGAGCCCCCCACACACACAAAGCCCCCAACACACACAGAGCCCCCCACACATAACACAGAGCCCCCCCACACACACAGAGCCCGACACACACACACAGAGCCCCACACACACATACAGAGCCCCCCCACACACACAGAGCCCCCCCACACACACAGAGCCCCCCCACACACACAGAGCCTCACACACACACACACACAGAGCCCCATACACATACACAGAGCCCCCCCCACACACACAAAGCCCCCAACACACACAGAGCCCCTCCCACACACAGAGTCCCCCCACACACACAGAGGGAGCCCCCCACACACAGAGTCCCACACACACACACACACAGAGCCCCCCACACACACACAGAGCCACACACAAAGAGCCCCCCCACACACACACACACACAGAGCACCCCACACAAACAGAGCCCCCCCACACACACAGAGCCCCACACACATACACAGAGCCCCTCCCCACACACAGAGCCCCACAGACACATACAGAGCCCCCACCCATACACACAGAGCCCCACACACTCAGAGCCCCTCCCGCACACACAGAGCCCCACACACACATACAGAGCCCCCCACATACACAGAGCCCCCCCACACACAGAGCCCCCCACACACACAGAGCCACACACACACAGAGCCCCCCCACACACAGAGCCCCACACACAGAGCCCCTAACACAGAGCCCCACACACACACAGAGCCCCACACACACACACAGAGCCCCCCCACACACAGAGCCCCCCCACACACAGAGCCCCCCACACACACACAGAGCCCCACACACAGAGCCCCACACACAGAGCCCCACACACACAGAGCCCCACACACACACACAGAGCCCCCCCCACACACACAGCCCCCACACACACAGAGCCCCCCACACACACATAGCCCCCCACACACACAGAGCCCCCCACACACACAAAGAACCCCCCCCGCACACACAGACCCCCACACAGAGCCCCACACACAGAGCCCCCCACACACACAGAGTCCCCCACACACAGAGCCCCCCACACCCACACACACACACAGAGCCCTCCCACACAGAGCCTCACACACACACAGAGCCCCCACACACACCAGAGCCCCCCCACACACGCAGAGCCCCCACACACACCAGAGCCCCCACACACACCAGAGCCCCCCTACACACACAGAGCCCCCCACACACACAGAGCCCCCACACACACAGAGCCCCCACACACACAGAGCCCCACATACACACAGAGCCCCCCACACACAGAGAGCCCCACAAACACACAAAGCCCCCCACACATACAGATCCCCCCACACACAGAGCCCCCCACACCCACACACACACACAGAGCCCCCCACACAGAGCCTCACACACACACAGAGCCCCCACACACACCAGAGCCCCCCACACACACAGAGCCCCCCCACACACACAGAGCCCCCCACACACACAGAGCCCCCCCACACACGGAGCCCCACACACACACACAGAGCCCCACACACAGAGCCCCACACACAGAGCCCCACACACACAGAGCCCCACACACACACACAGAGCCCCCCCCACACACACACAGCCCCCACACACACAGAGCCACCAATACACACACAGAGCCCCCCACACACACACACATAGCCCCACACACACACAGAACCCCACATACACACAGAGCCCCACACACACACAGAGCCCCCCGCACCCACAAAGCCCCCCAACACACACAGAGACCCCCACACATACACAGAGCCCCCCACACACACAGAGCCCGACACACACACACAGAGCCCCACACACACATACAGAGCCCCCCCACACACACAGTGCCCCCCCACACACAGAGCCCCCCACACACACAGAGCCTCACACACACACACACACACACACAGAGCCCGACACACATACACAGAGCCCCCCCACACACACAGAGCCCCCCAACACACACAGAGCTCCCCCACACACAGAGTCCCCCCACACACACAGAGGGAGCCCCCCACACACAGAGTCCCCCACACACACACAGAGAGAGCCCCCCCACACACACAGAGCCACACACAAAGAGCCCCCCCCCACACACACACACACAGAGCCCCCCACACAAACAGAGTCCCCCCACACACACAGAGCCCCACACACATACACAGAGCCCCTCCCCACACACAGAGCCCCACAGACACATACAGAGCCCCCACCCACACACACAGAGCCCCACACACTCAGAGCCCCTCCCGCACACACAGAGCCCCACACACACATACAGAGCCCCCCACACACACAGAGCCCCCCCACACACAGAGCCCCCACACACAGAGCCTCACACACACACAGAGCCCCCCCACACACAGAGCCCCACACACAGAGCCCCTAACACAGAGCCCCATCGATACACAGAGCCCCACACACACACAGAGCCCCCCACACACAGAGCCCCCCCACACACAGAGCCCCCCACACACACACACACACACAGAGCCCCACACACAGAGCCCCACACACAGAGCCCCACACACAGAGTCCCACACACACACACAGAGCCCCCCCCACACACACAGCCCCCACACACACAGAGCCCCCCACACACACATAGCCCCCCCTACACACAGAGCCCCCCACACGCACAGAGCCCCCCCACACACACAGAGCCCCCCCACACACAGAGCTCCCCACACACACAGAGCCCCCCACACACAGAACCCCCCCCACACAGAGCCCCCCCCCCCACACACAGAGCCCCCCACACACAAAGCCCCCCCACACACAGAGCCCCCCACATACACAGAGCCCCCCACACACACAAAGAGCCCCCCACACACACAGACCCCCCACACAGAGCCCCACACACAGAGCCCCCTACACACACAGAGCCCCCCACACACAGAACCCCCCACACCCACACACACACACAGAGCCCCCCCACACAGAGCCTCACACACACACACAGAGCCCCCACACCCACCAGAGCCCCCCCACACACACAGAGCCCCCATACACAGAGAGCCCCACATACACACAGAGCCCCCCCACACACAGAGAGCCCCACAAACACACATAGCCCCCCACACACAGAGAGAGCCCCCCCCACACACACAGCCCCCACAACACACACAGAGCCCCCCCCCACACACACACAGAGCCCCCCCAACACACACAGAGGCCCCCCCACACACAGAGCCTCACACACACACAGAGAGCCCCCCACACACACAAACCCAGAGCCATACACACGCAGAGCCCCAGACACACACACACAGAGCCCCCCACACACAGAGCCCCCCCCACACACAGAGCCCCCCCCCACACACACAGAGCCCCCTCCACACACAGAGCCCCCCACACACAGAGAGAGCCCCCCACCCACACACACAGAGCCCCCCACATACACAGAGCTCCCCCCCACACACATGTCACAGAGCCCCTCCCGCACACACAAAGCCCTATACACACAGAGCCCCACACACACACACAGAGCCCCACACACACATACAGAGCCCCCCACACACACGCAGAGCCCTCCCACACATACAGAGCCCCCCACACACACAGAGGCTCACACACACACACACACACACAGAGCCCCCCCACACACACAGAGCCCCCCATACACACAGAGAGCCCCCCACACACAGAGTCCCACACACACACACAGAGCCCCCCCACACACACACAGAGCCACACACACAGAGCCCCCCCCACACACACACACAGAGAGCCCCCACACAAACAGAGCCCCCCACACACATAGAGCCCCACACACATACACAGAGCCCCCCATACACATAGCCCCACAGACACACACAGAGCCCCCACCCACACACACAGAGCCCCACACACACACAGAGCCCCTCCCACACACACAGAGCCCCACACACACATACAGAGCCCCCCCACACACAGAGCCCCCCCCCACACACAGAGCCCCCCCACACACAGAGCCTCACACACATACACAGAGCCCCACACACACACAGAGCCCCACACACACACAGAGCCCCACACACAGAGCCCCACACACAGAGCCCCACACACACAGAGCCCCACACATATACACAGAACCCCCCACATACACAGAGCCCCCCCACACAGAGCCCCCCACACACACACAGAGCCCCACACACAGAACCCCACACACAGAGCCCCACACACACAGAGCCCCACACACACACACACACAGAGCCCCCCCACACACACACAGCCCCCCACACACAAAGAGCCACCCATACACACACAGAGGCCCCCCCCCACACACACATAGCCCCACACACACACACAGAGCCCCCCACACACAGAGCAACACACACACACAGAGCCCCCCACACACAGAGCCCCCCCCCCACACACAGAGCCCCCCCCACACACAGAGCCCCCCACACACAGAACCCCCCACACACAGAGCCCCCCCACACACACAGAGCCCCCACACACACAAAGCCCCCCACACACACAGAGCCCCATACATACACAGAGCCCCCCCCACACACAAAGAGCCCCCCCACACACAGACCCCCCCCCACACACAGAGCCCCACACACAGAGCCCCTACACATACAGAGCCCCCACACACAGAGCCCCCCACACCCACACACACACACACAGAGCCCCCCACACACAGAGCTCCCCACACACACAGAGCCCCCCACACACAGAACCCCCCACACACAGAGCCCCCCCACACACAGAGCCCCCCACACACAAAGCCCCCCCACACACAGAGCCCCCCACATACACAGAGCCCCCCACACACACAAAGTGCCCCCCCACACACACAGACCCCCCACACAGAGCCCCACACACAGAGCCCCCCCACACACAGAGCCCCCCACACACACAGCCCCCCACACCCCCACACACACACACAGAGCCCCCCCACACAGAGCCTCACACACACACACAGAGCCCCCACACACACCAGAGCCCCCCCACACACACAGAGCCCCCCACACACAGAGAGCCCCACATACACACAGAGCCCCCCCACACACAGAGAGCCCCACAAACACACAGAGCCCCCCACACACAGAGAGAGCCCCCCCACACACACAGCCCCCACAACACACACAGAGCCCCCCCCCACACACACAGAGCCCCCCCAACACACACAGAGGCCCCCACACACACAGAGCCTCACACACACACAGAGAGCCCCCCCACACACACAAACCCAGAGCCATACACACGCAGAGCCCCAGACACACACACACAGAGCCCCCCACACACACAGAGCCCCCCCACACACAGAGCCCCCCCACACACACAGAGCCCCCTCCACACACAGAGCCCCCCACACACAGAGAGAGCCCCCCACCCATACACACAGAGCCCCCCACATACACAGAGCTCCCCCCACACACACAGAGCCCCTCCCGCATACACAGAGCCCTACACACACAGAGCCCCCCACACACACACAGAGCCCCACACACACAGACAGAGCCCCCCACACACACGCAGAGCCCTCCCACACACACAGAGCCCCCCCACACACACAGAGCCTCACACACACACACACACAGAGCCCCCCCCCACACACAGAGCCCCCCATACACACAGAGAGCCCCCCACACACAGAGACCCACACACACAGAGCCCCCCCACACACACACAGAGCCACACACACAGAGCCCCCCACACACACACACACACAGAGAGCCCCCACACAAACAGAGCCCCCCCACACACACAGAGCCCCACACACATACACAGAGCCCCCCACACACAGAGCCCCACAGACACACACAGAGCCCCCACCCACACACACAGAGCCCCACACATACACAGAGCCCCTCCCGCACACACAGAGCCCCACACACACATACAGAGCCCCCCCACACACACAGAGCCTCCCCACACACAGAGCCCCCCACACACAGAGCCTCACACATACACACAGAGCCCCACACACACACAGAGCCCCACACACAGAGCCCCACACACAGAGCCCCACACCCATAGAGCCCCACACATATACACAGAACCCCCTACATACACAGAGCCCCCCCACACAGAGCCCCCCCCACACACACAGAGCCCCACACACAGAGCCCCACACACAGAGCCCCACACACACAGAGCCCCACACACACACACACGGAGCCCCCCACACACACACAGCCCCCCACACACAAAGAGCCACCCATACACACACAGAGGCCCCCCCACACACACACACACATAGCCCGACACACACAAAGAGACCCCCACACACAGAGCAACACACACACACACAGAGCCCCCCATACACAGAGCCCCCCCACACACAGAGCCCCCCACACACACAGAGCCCCCCACACACAGAACCCCCCACACACAGAGCCCCCCACACACACAGAGCCCCCACACACACAAAGCCCCCCCACACACAGTGCCCCCCCACACACACAGAGCCACATACATACACAGAGCCCCCCACACACACAAAGAGCCCCCCCACACACAGACCCCCCACACACACAGAGCCCCACACACAGAGCCCCCTACACATATAGAGCCCCCACACACAGAGCCCCCCACACCCACACACACAGAGCCCCCCACACACAGAGCCTCACACACACACAGAGCCCCCACACACACCAGAGCCCCCCCACACACACACAGAGCCCCCCACACACAGAGCCCCCCCACACACATAGAACCAACCCCCCCCACACACACACAGAGCCCCCCCACACACACACAGAGTCCCCCCCACAAACACACAGCGCCCACACACACACACACAGAACCCCACACACACAGAGCCCCACACACACAGAGCCCCACACACACATACAGTGCCCCCCACACACACAGAGCCCCCCACACACACAGAGCCCCCACACACAGAGCCCCACAAACAGAGCCCCACACACACATAGCCCCACACACACACAGACCCCCCCACACACCTTTTTCAGGACAGTTTTGATATATTCAATATTAATCACTATAAAAACAAGCATTTACAATGCAATGGTCTCGGCATTGTTAAAGTTAGAGCTATTGGCATTGCTTATGACATTATTTTTATTTAAGTTTCTGTTTTTAAAACATATAAATAAATGGCATTGTCATTTAGAATGCCAATAGCTTAATCTCTCGCAAATGCGAGACCTATTGCATTTGCACCCACACACAAAGCCCCCCACACACACAGAGCCCCACACACACACAGAGCCCCACACACACACACAGAGCCCCCCACACACACACAGAGCCCCACACACAGAGCCCCACACACAGAGCCCCACACACACAGAGCCCCACACACACAGAGCCCCCCCACACACAGAGCCCCACAAACAGAGCCCCACACACACAGAGCCCCACACACACACACAGAGCCCCCCCCACACACACACACCCCCACACACAAAGAGCCACCCATACACACACAGAGGCCCCCCCCCACACACACACACACATAGCCCCACACACACACAGAGCCCCCCTACACACAGAGCAACACACACACACACACACAGAGCCCCCCACACACAGAGCCCCCCCACACACAGAGCCCCCCACACACACAGAGCCCCCCACACACAGAACCCCCCACACACAGAGCCCCCCACACACACAGAGCCCCCACACACACAAAGCCCCCCCACACACAATGCCCCCCCACACACACAGAGCCCCATACATACACAGAGCCCCCCACACACACAAAGAGCCCCCCACACACACAGACCCCCCACACACACAGAGCCCCACACACAGAGCCCCCTACACATACAGAGCCCCCACACACAGAGCCCCCCACACCCACACACACACACACAGAGCCCCCCACACACAGAGCCTCACACACACACAGAGCCCCCCCACACACAGAGCCCCCCCACACACATAGAGCCAACCCCCCCACACACACACAGAGCCCCCCCCACACACACAGAGTCCCCCCCACAAACACACAGCGCCCCCACACACACACACAGAACCCCACACACACAGAGCCCCACACACACACACAGTGCCCCCACACACACAGAGCCCCACACACACACAGAGCCCCCACACACAGAGCCCCACAAACAGAGCCCCACACACACATAGCCCCACACACACACAGACCCCCCCACACACCTTTTTCAGGACAGTTTTGATATATTCAATATTAATCACTATAAAAACAAGCATTTACAATGCAATGGTCTCGGCATTGTTAAAGTTAGAGCTATTGGCATTGCTTATGACATTATTTTTATTTATGTTTCTGTTTTTAAAACATATAAATAAATGGCATTGTCATTTAGAATGCCAATAGCTTAATCTCTCGCAAATGCGAGACCTATTGCATTTGCACCCACACACAAAGCCCCCCACACACACAGAGCCCCACACACACACAGAGCCCCACACACACACACAGAGCCCCCCACACACACAGATCCCCCCACACACAGAGCCCCACACACACACTGAGCCCCCCCCACACACAGAGCCCCACACACACATACAGAGCCCCCCACACACAGAGCCCCCCCACACACAGAGCCCCCCACACACACACAGAGCCCCACACACAGAGCCCCACACACAGAGCCCCACACACACAGAGCCCCACACATACACACAGAGCCCCCCCACGCACACACAGCCCCCACACACACAGAGCCCCCACACACACATAGCCCCCCACACACACAGAGCCCCCCACATGCACAGAGCCCCCCACATACACAGAGCCCTCCCACACACAGAGCTCCCCACACACACAGAGCCCCCCACACACAGAACCCCCCCACACACAGAGCCCCCCCACACACAGAGCCCCCCACACACAAAGCCCCCCCACACACAGAGCCCCCCACACACACAGAGCCCCCCACACACACAAAGAGCCCCCCCACACACACAGACCCCCCACACAGAGCCCCACACACCCACACACACACACAGAGCCCCCCCACACAGAGCCTCACACACACACAGAGCCCCCACACACACCAGAGCCCCCCCACACACACAGAGCCCCCCACACACACAGAGCCCCACATACACACAGAGCCCCCCCACAGACAGAGAGCCCCACAAACACACAGAGCCCCCTACACACACAGAGAGCCCCCCCACAAACACAGCCCCCACAACACACACAGAGCCCCCCCCACACACACAGAGCCCCCCCACATACACACAGAGGCCCCCACACACACAGAGCCTCACACACACACAGAGAGCCCCCCCACACACACACACCCAGAGCCATACACACGCAGAGCCCCAGACACACACAGACATAGCCCCCCACACACACAGAGCCCCCCCACACACAGAGCCCCCCCACACACACAGAGCCCCCTCCACACACAGAGCCCCCCATACACAGAGAGAGCCCCCCACCCACACACACAGAGCCCCCCACATACACAGAGCTCCCCCCCACATACACAGAGCCCCTCCCGCACACACAGAGCCCTACACACACAGAGCCCCACACACACACACAGAGCCCCACACACACATACGGAGCCCCCCACACACACGCAGAGCCCCCCCACACACACAGAGCCCCACACACACACAGAGCCTCACACACACACACACACACACAGCCCCACACACATACACAGAGCCCCCCCACACACAAAGCCCCCCAACACACACAGAGCCCCCCACACACACAGAGCCCCCCCACACACAGAGAGCCCCCCACACACAGAGTCCCACACACACACACAGAGCCCCCCCCCACACACACACAGAGCCACACACACAGAGCCCCCCACACACACACAGAGAGCCCCCACACAAACAGAGCCCCCCACACACACAGAGCCCCACACACATACACAGAGCCCCCCCACACATAGCCCCACAGACACACACAGAGCCCCCACCCACACACACAGAGCCCCCCACACACACAGAGCCCCTCCCGCACACACAGAGCCCCACACACACATACAAAGCCCCCCCACACACAGAGCCTCCCCACACACAGAGCCCCCCACACACAGAGCCTCACACACATACACAGAGCCCCACACACACACAGAGCCCCACACACAGAGCCCCACACACAGAGCCCCACACACACAGAGCCCCACACACATACACAGAACCCCCACATACACAGAGCCCCCCCACACACATAGCCCCCCACATACACACAGAGCCCCACACACACAGCCCCACACACAGAGCCCCACACACACAGAGCCCCCCCCCACACACACACAGCCCCCCCCACACACACAGCCCCCCACACACAAAGAGCCACCCATACACACATAGAGGCCCCCCCACACACACACACACATAGCCCCACACATACACAGAGCCCCCCCACACACAAAGCAACACACATACACACAGAGCCCCCCACACACAGAGCCCCCCACACACAGAGCCCCCCACACACACAGAGCCCCCCACACACAGAACCCCCCCACACACAGAGCCCCCCACACACACAGAGCCCCTACACACACAAAGCCCCCCACACACACAGTGCCCCCCACACACACAGAGCCCCATACATACACAGAGCCCCCCACACACACAAAGAGCCCCCCCACACACACAGACCCCCCCACACACACAGAGCCCCACACACAGAGCCCCCACACACATACAGAGCCCCCACACACAGAGCCCCCCACAACCACACACACACACACAGAGCCCCCCACACACAGAGCCTCACACACACACAGAGCCCCCACACACACCAGAGCCCCCCCCACACACACACAGAGCCCCCCCATACACAGAGCCCCCCCCACACACATAGAGCCAACCCCCCACACACACAGAGCCCTCCCCACACACACAGAGTCCCCCCACAAACACACAGAGCCCCCACACAGAAACCCACACACACAGAGCCCCACACACACAGAGCCCCACACACACACACAGAGCCCCCCCACACACACAGAGCCCCCCACACACACAGAGCCCCCACACACAGAGCCCCACAAACAGAGCCCCCTACACACATAGCCCCACACACACACAGACCCCCCACACACCTTTTTCAGGACAGTTTTGATATATTCAATATTAATCACTATAAAAACAAGCATTTACAATGCAATGGTCTCGGCATTGTTAAAGTTAGAGCTATTGGCATTGCTTATGACATTATTTTTATTTATGTTTCTGTTTTTAAAACATATAAATAAATGGCATTGTCAATTAGAATGCCAATAGCTTAATCTCTCGCAAATGCGAGACCTATTGCATTTGCACCCACACACAAAGCCCCCCACACACACAGAGCCCCACACATACACAGAGCCCCACACACACACATACAGAGCCCCCCACACACACATAGCCCCCCATACACAGAGCCCCACACACACACTGAGCCCCCCCCCACACACACACAGAGCCCCCCACACACATACACAGAGCCCCCCCCCACACACGGAACCCCACACACAGAGCCCCCCCACACACACACACAGAGACCCCCCCACACACACAGAGCCCCCCACATACACACAGAGCCCCCCACACACACAGAGAGCCCCACAAACACACAGAGCCCCCCACACACAGAGCCCCCCCACACACACAGCCCCCACAACACACACAGAGCCCCCCCACACACACAGAGCCCCCCCACACACACCCAGAGGCCCCCATACACACAGAGCCTCACACACACAGAGTCCCCCCCACACACACACAGAGTCACACACACACAGAGCCCCAGACACACACATACAGAGCCCCCCCCACACACAGAGCCCCCCCACACACAGAGCCCCCCCACACACACAGATCCCCCTCCACACACAGAGCCCCCCACACACACACAGAGCCCCCCACCCACACACACAGAGCCCCCCACACACAACAGAGCCCCTCCCGCACACACAGAGCCCTACACACACACACATAGCCCCCCCCACACACACAGAGCCCCACACACACATACAGAGCCCCCCCCCACACACACAGAGCCCCCCACACACACAGAGCCCCCCCACACACAGAGCCTCACACACACACACACACAGAGCCCCACACACATACACAGAGCCCCCCCACACACACAAAGCCCCCCCAACATACACAGAGCCCCCCACACACACACAGAGCCCCCCACATACACACAGAGAACCCCCCACACACAGAGTCCCCCACACACATACACAGAGCCCCCCCGCACACAGAGCCCCACAGACACACACAGAGCTCCCACCCACACACACAGAGCCCCACACACCCACAGAGCCCCTCCCGCACACACAGAGCCCCACACACACATACAGAGCCCCCCACACACACACATACCCCCCCACACACAGAGTCCCCCCACACACAGAGCCCCCCACACACACACACAGCCCCACACACAGAGCCCCACACACAGATCCCCACACACACAGAGCCCCCCACACACTCACAGAGCCCCCCACACACACAGAGCCCCCCACACACGGAGCCCCACACACACACACAGAGCCCCACACACAGAGCCCCACACACAGAGCCCCACACACACAGAGCCCCACACACACACACAGAGCCCCCCCCACACACATAGCCCCCCACACACACAGAGCCACCCATACACTCACAGAGCCCCCCACACACACACACATAGCCCCCACACACACAGAGCCCCACATACACACAGAGCCCCACACACACACACAGAGCCCCCCCACACCCACAGAGCCCCCCACAAACAGAGCCCCCCACACACACAAAGCCCCCCAACACACACAGAGCACCCCACACATACACAGAGCCCCCCCACACACACACAGAGCCCGACACACACACACACAGCCCCACACACACACAGAGCCCCACACACACACAGAGCCCCACACACACACACACACACAGAGCCCCCCCACACCCACAGAGCCCCCACACACAGAGCCCCCCACACACACAAAGCCCCTCAACACATACAGAGCCCCCCCACACACACAGAGCCCCCCACACACACAGAGCCCCCCACACACACAGAGCCTCACACACACACACACAGAGCCCCACACACATACACAGAGCCCCTCCACACACACACAAAGCCCCCAACACACACAGAGCCCCCACACACACAGAGTCCCCCCACACACACAGAGTCCCACACACACACACACACAGAGCCACACACACAGAGCCCCCCCCCACACACACACACACACAGAGCCCCCACACAAACAGAGCCCCCCCACACACACAGAGCCCCACACACATACACAGAGCCCCCCCACACACACAGAGCCCCACAGACACACACAGAGCCCCCACCCACACACACAGAGCTCCACACACACACAGAGCCCCTCCCGCACACACAGAGCCCCACACACACATACAGAGCCCCCCACACACACAGAGCCCCCCCACACACAGAGCCTCACACATACACAGAGCCCCCCCACACACACAGCGCCCCACACACAGAGCCCCACACACAGAGCCCCACACACACACAGAGCCCCACACACACACAGAGCCCCCCACACACAGAGCCCCCCACACACAGAGCCCCACACACACACACAGAGCCCCACACACAGAGCCCCACACACAGAGCCCCACACACAGAGCCCCACATACACAGAGCCCCCCATACACACACAGAGCCCCCCCACACACACAGCCCCCCACACACACAGAGCCACCCATACACACACAGAGCCCCCCCACACACACACATATCCCCCCACACACAAAGAGCCCCCACACACACAGAGCCCCCCACAAACACAGAGCCCCCCACACACACAGAGCCCCCCACACAAAGAACCCCCCCACTCACAGAGCCCCCCCACACACAGAGCCCCCCACACACAGAGCCCCCCACACACACAAAGAGCTCCCCCACACACATAGACCCCCCCATACACACAGAGCCCCCCACACACACAGAGCCCCCCACACACATAGAGCCAACCCCCCACACACACACAGAGCCCCCCCCACACACACACACAGAGTCCCCCCACAAACACACAGAGCCCCCACACACACACACAGAACCCCACACAGACAGAGCCCCTCCCCACACACAGAGCCCCACACACACACATACAGAGCCCCCCACACACACACAGAGCCCCCCCACACACAGAGCCTCCACACACAGAGCCCCACACACAGAGCCCCACACACACAGAGCCCCACACACACACACACAGAGCCCCCCACACAGCCTTTTCAGGACAGTTTTGATATATTCAATATTAATCACTATAAAAACAAGCATTTACAATGCAATGGTCTCGGCATTGTTAAAATTAGAGCTATTGGCATTGCTCATGACATTATTTTTATTTATGTTTTTGTTTTTAAAACATATAAATAAATGGCATTATCATTTACAATGCCAATAGCTTAATCTCTCGCAAATGCGAGACCTATTGCATTTGCACCCACACACAAAGCCCCCCACACACACAGAGCCCCACTCACACACAGAGCCCCACACACACACACAGAGCCCCCCACATACACAGAGCCCCCCACACACAGAGCCCCACACACACACTGAGCCCCCCCACACACAGAGCCCCACACACATACACAGAGCCCCCCCACACACACAGAGCCCCACAGACACACACAGAGCCCCCACCCACACACACAGAGCTCCACACACACACAGAGCCCCTCCCGCACACACAGAGTCCCACACACACATACAGAGCCCCCCCACACACACAGAGCCCCCCACACACAGAGCCTCACACACACACACAGAGCCCCCCCACACACACAGTGCCCCACACACAGAGCCCCACACACAGAGCCCCCCCCACACACAGAGCCCCACACACACACACAGAGCCCCCCACACACAGAGCCCCCCACACAGAGCCACCAACACACACACAGAGCCCCACACACAGAGCCCCACACACAGAGCCCCACACACAGAGCCCCACACACACAGAGCCCCCCACACACACACAGAGCCCCCCACACACACAGCCCCCCCACACACAGAGCCACCATACACACACAGAGCCCCCCACACACACACATATCCCCCCACACACAAAGAGCCCCCACACACACAGAGCCCCCCACACACACAGAGCCCCCCACACACAGAGCCCCCCACACACACAGAGCCCCCCACACAAAGAACCCCCCCACACACAGAGCCCCCCCCACACACAGAGCCCCCCACACATAGAGCCCCCCACACACAGAGCCCCCCACACACACAAAAAGCCCCCCCACACACATAGACACCCCAAACAGAGCCCCACACACAGAGCCCCCACACATACAGAGTCCGCCACACACAGAGCCCCCCACACCCACACACACACAGAGCCCCCCACACACAGAGCCTCACACACACAGAGCCCCCACACACACCAGAGCCCCCCCACACACACAGAGCCCCCCACACACACAGAGCCCCACACACACACAGAGCCCCTCCCGCACACACAGAGCCCCACACACACATACAGAGCCCCCCACACACACAGAGCCCCCCCACACACAGAGCCTCACACACACACAAAGAGCCCCACACACACACACAGAGCCCCACACACAGAGCCCCACACACAGAGCCCCACACACACAGAGCCCCCCACACACACAGAGCCCCCCACACACACAGAGCCCCCCCCACACACGGAGCCCACCACACACACACACAGAGCCCCACACACAGAGCCCCACACACACAGAGCCCCCCCATACACACAGAACCCCCACCCACACACACACAGCCCCCCACACACACAGAGCCACAAATACACACACAGAGCCCCCCCCCCACACACACACACATAGCCCCACACACACACAGAGCCCCACATACATACAGAGCCCCACACACACACACAGAGCCCCCCACACCCACAGACCCCCACACACAGAGCCCCCACACACACAAAGCCCCCCAACACACACAGAGCCTCCCACACATACACAGAGCCCCCCCCACACACACAGAGCCCGACACACACACACAGAGCCCTACACACACATACAGAGCCCCCCCACACACACAGAGCCCCCCACACACACAGAGCCCCCCACACACACAGAGCCTCACACACACACACAGAGCCCCACACACATACACAGAGTCCCCCCCCACACACAAAACCCCCAACACACACAGAGCCCCCCCCCACACACAGAGTCCCCCCACACACACAGAGGGAGCCCCCACACACAGAGTCCCCCACACACACACACACAGAGAGCCCCCCACACACACACAGAGCCACACACACAGAGCCCCCCCCCACACACACACAGAGCCCCCCACACAAACAGAGCCCCCCTACACACACAGAGCCCCACACACATACACAGAGCCCCTCCCCACACACAGAGCCCCACAGACATATACAGAGCCCCCACCCACACACACAGAGCCCCACACACTCAGAGCCCCTCCCGCACACACAGAGCCCCACACACACATACAGAGCCCCCCACACACACAGAGCCCCCCTACACACAGAGCCCCCCCACACACAGAGCCTCACATACACACAGAGCCCCCCACACACACAGAGCCCCACACACAGAGCCCCTAACACAGAGCCCCACACACACACAGAGCCCCACACATACACACAGAACCCCCCCACACAGAGCCCCCCCACACACAGAGCCCCACACACACACACAGAGCCCCACACACAGAGCCCCACACACAGAGCCCCACACACACAGAGCCCCCCACACACACACAAAGCCCCCCCCCACACACAGCCCCCACACACACAGGGCCACCCATACACACACAGAGCCCCCCCGACACACACATAGCCCCCCACACACACAGAGCCCCCCACACGCACAGAGCCCCCCACACACACAGAGCCCCCCCACACACAGAGCTCCCCCCACACACAGAGCCCCCCACACACAGAACCCCCCACATACAGAGCCCCCCCACACATAGAGCCCCCCCACACACAGAGCCCCCCACACACACAGAGCCCCCCCCACACACAAAGAGCCCCCCACACACACAGACCCCACACACAGAGCCCCACACACAGAGCCCCCCACGCACACAGAGTCCCCCACACAGAGCCACCACACCCACACATACACACAGAGCCCCCCCACACAGAGCCTCACACACACACAGAGCCCCCACTCACACCAGAACCCCCCCACACACACAGAGCCCCCACACACACAGAGCCCCACATACACACAGAGCCCCCCACACACAGAGAGCCCCACAAACACACAGAGCCCCCCACACACACACAGAGCCCCCCCACACACAGAGCCCCCCACACCCACACACACACACAGAGCCCCCCCACACAGAGCCTCACACACACACAGAGCCCCCACACACACCAGAGCCCCCCCACACACACAGAGCCCCCCCACACACACAGAGCCCCCCACACACACAGAGCCCCCCCACACACGGAGCCCCACACACACACACAGAGCCCCACACACAGAGCCCCACACACAGAGCCCCACACACACAGAGCCCCCCCACACACACAGAGCCCCCAACACACACACAGCCCCCACACACACAGAGCCACCAATACACACACAGAGCCCCCCCACACACACACATAGCCCCACACACACACAGAGCCCCACATACACACAGAGCCCCACACACACACACAGAGCCCCCCACACCCACAGAGCCCTCCACACACAGAGCCCCCCACACACACAAAGCCCCCAACACACACAGAGCCCCCCACACATAACACAGAGCCCCCCACACACACAGAGCCCGACACACACACACAGAGCCCCACACACACATACAGAGCCCCCCCACACACACACAGAGCCCCCCCACACACACAGAGCCCTCCCACACACAGAGCCTCACACACACACACACACAAAGCCCCATACACATACACAGAGCCCCCCCCACACACACAAAGCCCCCCAACACACACAGAGCCCCTCCCACACACAGAGTCCCCCCACACACACAGAGGGAGCCCCCTACACACAGAGTCCCACACACACACACACACAGAGCCCCCCCCACACACACAGAGCCACACACAAAGAGCCCCACACACACACACACACACACACACAGAGCCCCCCACACAAACAGAGCCCCCCCACACACACAGAGCCCCACACACATACACAGAGCCCCTCCCCACACACAGAGCCCCACAGACACATACAGAGCCCCCACCCACACACACAGAGCCCCACACACTCAGAGCCCCTCCCGCACACACAGAGCCCCACACACACATACAGAGCCCCCCACACACAGAGAGCCCCCCCACACACAGAGCCCCCCACACACACAGAGCCACACACACAGAGAGCCCCCCACACACAGAGCCCCACACACAGAGCCCCTAACACAGAGCCCCACACACACACAGAGCCCCACACACACACACAGAGCCCCCCCACACACAGAGCCCCCCCACACACAGAGCCCCCCACACACACACAGAGCCCCACACACAGAGCCCCACACACAGAGCCCCACACACACAGAGCCCCACACACACACACAGAGCCCCCCCCACACACACAGCCCCCACACACACAGAACCCCCACACACACATAGCCCCCCACACACACAGAGCCCCCCACACACACAAAGAGCCCCCCCCGCACACACAGACCCCCACACAGAGCCCCACACACAGAGCCCCCCACACACACAGAGTCCCCCACACACAGAGCCCCCCACACCCACACACACACACAGAGCCCCCCCACACAGAGCCTCACACACACACAGAGCCCCCACACACACCAGAGCCCCCCCACACACACAGAGCCCCCACACACACCAGAGCCCCCACACACACCAGAGCCCCCCTACACACACAGAGCCCCCCACACACACAGAGCCCCCACACACACAGAGCCCCCACACACACAGAGCCCCACATACACACAGAGCCCCCCCACACACAGAGAGCCCCACAAACACACAAAGCCCCCCACACACACAGAGCCCCCCACACACAGAGCCCCCCACACCCACACACACACACAGAGCCCCCCACACAGAGCCTCACACACACACAGAGCCCCCACACACACCAGAGCCCCCCCACACACACAGAGCCCCCCCACACACACAGAGCCCCCCACACACACAGAGCCCCCCCACACACGGAGCCCCACACACACACACAGAGCCCCACACACAGAGCCCCACACACAGAGCCCCACACACACAGAGCCCCACACACACACACAGAGCCCCCCCCCACACACACACAGCCCCCACACACACAGAGCCACCAATACACACACAGAGCCCCCCCACACACACACACATAGCCCCACACACACACAGAGCCCCACATACACACAGAGCCCCACACACACACAGAGCCCCCCGCACCCACAAAGCCCCCCAACACACACAGAGACCCCCACACATACACAGAGCCCCCCACACACACAGAGCCCGACACACACACACAGAGCCCCACACACACATACAGAGCCCCCCCACACACACAGTGCCCCCCCACACACAGAGCCCCCCACACACACAGAGCCTCACACACACACACACACACACAACGAGCCCGACACACATACACAGAGCCCCCCCACACACACAGAGCCCCCCAACACACACAGAGCCCCCCCCACACACAGAGTCCCCCCACACACACAGAGGGAGCCCCCCACACACAGAGTCCCCCACACACACACAGAGAGAGCCCCCCCACACACACAGAGCCACACACAAAGAGCCCCACACACACACACACACACACAGAGCCCCCCACACAAACAGAGCCCCCCCACACACACAGAGCCCCACACACATACACAGAGCCCCTCCCCACACACAGAGCCCCACAGACACATACAGAGCCCCCACCCACACACCCAGAGCCCCACACACTCAGAGCCCCTCCCGCACACACAGAGCCCCACACACACATACAGAGCCCCCCACACACACAGAGCCCCCCCACACACAGAGCCCCCACACACAGAGCCTCACACACACACAGAGCCCCCCACACACAGAGCCCCACACACAGAGCCCCTAACACAGAGCCCCATCAATACACAGAGCCCCACACACACACAGAGCCCCCCACACACAGAGCCCCCCCACACACAGAGCCCCACACACACACACACACACAGAGCCCCACACACAGAGCCCCACACACAGAGCCCCACACACAGAGTCCCACACACACACACAGAGCCCCCCCACACACACACAGCCCCCACACACACAGAGCCCCCCACACACACATAGCCCCCCCTACACACAGAGCCCCCCACACGCACAGAGCCCCCCCACACACACAGAGCCCCCCCACACACAGACCTCCCCACACACACAGAGCCCCCCACACACAGAACCCCCCACACACAGAGCCCCCCCACACACAGAGCCCCCCACACACAAAGCCCCCCACACACAGAGCCCCCCACATACACAGAGCCCCACACACACACAAAGAGCCCCCCACACACACAGACCCCCCACACAGAGCCCCACACACAGAGCCCCCTACACACACAGAGCCCCCCACACACAGAACCCCCCACACCCACACACACACACAGAGCCCCCCCACACAGAGCCTCACACACACACACAGAGCCCCCACACCCACCAGAGCCCCCCCACACACACAGAGCCCCCATACACAGAGAGCCCCACATACACACAGAGCCCCCCCACACACAGAGAGCCCCACAAACACACATAGCCCCCCACACACAGAGAGAGCCCCCCCACACACACAGCCCCCACAACACACACAGAGCCCCCCCCCACACACACACAGAGCCCCCCCAACACACAGAGAGGCCCCCCCACACACAGAGCCTCACACACACACAGAGAGCCCCCCACACACACAAACCCAGAGCCATACACACGCAGAGCCCCAGACACACACACACAGAGCCCCCCCCACACACAGAGCCCCCCCCACACACAGAGCCCCCCCCACACACACAGAGCCCCCTCCACACACAGAGCCCCCCACACACAGAGAGAGACCCCCACCCACACACACAGAGCCCCCCACATACACAGAGCTCCCCCCCACACACATGTCACAGAGCCCCTCCCGCACACACAAAGCCCTACACACACAGAGCCCCACACACACACACAGAGCCCCACACACACATACAGAGCCCCCCACACACACGCAGAGCCCTCCCACACATACAGAGCCCCCCACACACACAGAGGCTCACACACATACACACACACAGAGCCCCCCCACACACACAGAGCCCCCCATACACACAGAGAGCCCCCCACACACAGAGTCCCACACACACACACAGAGCCCCCCCACACACACACAGAGCCACACACACAGAGCCCCCCCCCACACACACAGAGAGCCCCCACACAAACAGAGCCCCCCCACACACATAGAGCCCCACACACATACACAGAGCCCCCATACACATAGCCCCACAGACACACACAGAGCCCCAACCCACACACACAGAGCCCCACACACACACAGAGCCCCTCCCATACACACAGAGCCCCACACACACATACAGAGCCCCCCCCACACACAGAGCCCCCCCCACACACAGAGCCCCCCACACACAGAGCCTCACACACATACACAGAGCCCCACACACACACAGAGCCCCACACACACACAGAGCCCCACACACAGAGCCCCACACACAGAGCCCCACACACACAGAGCCCCACACATATACACAGAACCCCCCACATACACAGAGTCCCCCCCACACAGAGCCCCCCACACACACACAGAGCCCCACACACAGAACCCCACACACAGAGCCCCACACACACAGAGCCCCACACACACACACACACAGAGCCCCCCCACACACACACAGCCCCCCACACACAAAGAGCCACCCATACACACACAGAGGCCCCCCCACACACACACACATAGCCCCCCACACACACACAGAGCCCCCCACACACAGAGCAACACACACACACAGAGCCCCCCACACACAGAGCCCCCCCCCACACACAGAGCCCCCCACACACACAGAGCCCCCCACACACAGAACCCCCCACACACAGAGCCCCCCCACACACACAGAGCCCCCACACACACAAAGCCCCCCACACACACAGAGCCCCATACATACACAGAGCCCCCCCACACACAAAGAGCCCCCCCACACACAGACCCCCCACACACACAGAGCCCCACACACAGAGCCCCTACACATACAGAGCCCCCACACACAGAGCCCCCCACACCCACACACACACACACAGAGCCCCCCACACACAGAGCCTCACACACACACAGAGCCCCCACACACACCAGAGCCCCCCCACACACACACAGAGCCCCCCCACACACAGAGCCCCCCCACACACATAGAGCCAACCCCCCCCCACACACACAGAGCCCCCCCCACACACACAGAGTCCCCCCCACAAACACACAGCGCCCACACACACACACACAGAACCCCACACACACAGAGCCCCACACACACAGAGCCCCCCACACACACACAGTGCCCCCCCACACACAGAGCCCCCCACACACACAGAGCCCCCACACACAGAGCCCCACAAACAGAGCCCCACACACACATAGCCCCACACACACACAGACCCCCCCACACACCTTTTTCAGGACAGTTTTGATATATTCAATATTAATCACTATAAAAACAAGCATTTACAATGCAATGGTCTCGGCATTGTTAAAGTTAGAGCTATTGGCATTGCTTATGACATTATTTTTATTTATGTTTCTGTTTTTAAAACATATAAATAAATGGCATTGTCATTTAGAATGCCAATAGCTTAATCTCTCGCAAATGCGAGACTTATTGCATTTGCACCCACACACAAAGCACCCCACACACACAGAGCCCCACACATACACAGAGCCCCACACACACACACAGAGCCCCCCACACACACACAGAGCCCCACACACAGAGCCCCACACACAGAGCCCCACACACACATAGCCCCACACACACACAGAGCCCCCCACACACAGAGCAACACACACACAGAGCCCCCCACACACAGAGCGCCCCCACACACAGAGCCCCCCACACACACAGAGCCCCCCACACACAGAACCCCCCACACACAGAGCCCCCCCACATACACAGAGCCCCCACACACACAAAGCCCCCCCACACACAGTGCCCCCCCACACATACAGAGCCCCATACATACACAGAGCCCCCCCCACACACAAAGAGCCCCCCCACACACAGACCCCCCACACACACAGAGCCCCACACACAGAGCCCCCTACACATACAGAGCCCCCACACACAGAGCCCCCCACACCCACACACACACACACAGAGCCCCCCACACACAGAGCCTCACACACACACAGAGCCCCCACACACACCAGAGCCCCCCCACACACACACAGAGCCCCCCCACACACAGAGCCCCCCCCACACACATAGAGCCAACCCCCCCACACACACACAGAGCCCCCACACACACACAGAGTGCCCCCCACAAACACACAGCGCCCACACACACACACACAGAACCCCACACACACAGAGCCCCACACACACAGAGCCCCACACACACACACAGTGCCCCCCACACACACAGAGCCCCCCACACACACAGAGCCCCCACACACAGAGCCCCACAAACAGAGCCCCACACACACATAGCCCCACACACACACAGACCCCCCACACACCTTTTTCAGGACAGTTTTGATATATTCAATATTAATCACTATAAAAACAAGCATTTACAATGCAATGGTCTCGGCATTGTTAAAGTTAGAGCTATTGGCATTGCTTATGACATTATTTTTATTTATGTTTCTGTTTTTAAAACATATAAATAAATGGCATTGTCATTTAGAATGCCAATAGCTTAATCTCTCGCAAATGCGAGACCTATTGCATTTGCACCCACACACAAAGCCCCCCACACACACAGAGCCCCACACACACACAGAGCCCCACACACACACACAGAGCCCCCCACACACACAGAGCCCCCCACACACAGAGCCCCACACACACACTGAGCCCCCCCCACACACAGAGCCCCACACACACACACAGAGCCCCCTACACACAGAGCCCCCCCACACACAGAACACCACACACACACACAGAGCCCCACACACAGAGCCCCACACACAGAGCCCCATACACACAGAGCCCCACACACACACACAGAGCCCCCAACGCACACACAGCCCCCACACACACAGAGCCCCCCACACACACATAGCCCCCCACACACACAGAGCCCCCCACATGCACAGAGCCCCCCACACACACAGAGCCCTCGCACACACAGAGCTCCCCACACACACAGAGCCCCCCACACACAGAACCCCCCACACACAGAGCCCCCCCACACACAGAGCCCCCCACACACAAAGCCCCCCCACACACAGAGCCCCCCACACACACAGAGCCCCCCACACACACAAAGAGCCCCCCCACACACACAGACCCCCCCACACAGAGCCCCACACACAGAGCCCCCCACACACACAGAGTCCCCCACACACAGAGCCCCCCAGACCCACACATACACACAGAGCCCCCCACACAGAGCCTCACACACACACAGAGCCCCCACACACACCAGAGCCCCCCCACACACACAGAGCCCCCCCCACACACAGAGCCCCACATACACACAGAGCCCCCCCCACACACAGAGAGCCCCAAAAAAACACAGAGCCCCCCACACACACAGAGAGCCCCCCCACATACACAGCCCCCACAACACACACAGAGCCCCCCCACACACACACAGAGCCCCCCCACACATACACAGAGGCCCCCACACACACAGAGCCTCACACACACACAGAGAGCCCCCCCCACACACACACCCAGAGCCATACACACGCAGAGCCCCAGACACACACACACAGAGCCCCCCACACACACAGAGCCCCCCCCACACACAGAGCCCCCCCACACACACAGAGCCCCCTCCACACACAGAGCCCCCCACACACAGAGAGAGCCCCCCACCCACACACACAGAGCCCCCCACATACACAGAGCTCCCCCCCCACACACACAGAGCCCCTCCTGCACACACAGAGCCCTACACACACAGAGCCCCACACACACACACAGAGCCCCACACACACATACAGAGCCCCCCCCACACACACACAGAGCCCCCCCACACACACAGAGCCCCCCACACACACAGAGCCTCACACACACACACACAGAGCCCCACACACATACACGGAGCCCCCCCACACACAAAGCCCCCCAACACACACAGAGCCCCCCCACACACACAGAGCCCCCATACACACAGAGAGCCCCCCACACACAGAGTCCCCCACACACACACAGAGCCACACACACAGAGCCCCCCCCCACACACACACACAGAGCCCCCACACAAACAGAGCCCCCCCACACACACAGAGCCCCACACACATACACAGAGCCCCCCCACACACAGCCCCACAGACACACACAGAGCCCCCACCCACACACACAGAGCCCCACACACACGCAGAGCCCCTCCCGCACACACAGAGCCCCACACACACATACAGAGCCCCCCACACACACAGAGCCTCCCCACACACAGAGCCCCCCATACACAGAGCCTCACACACACACACACAGAGCCCCACACACACACAGAGCCCCACACACAGAGCCCCACACACAGAGCCCCACACACACAGAGCCCCACACACATACATAGAACCCCCCACATACACAGAGCCCCCCCACACACAGAGCCCCCCCCACACACACACAGAGCCCCACACACACAGCCCCACACACAGAGCCCCACACACACAGAGCCCCCCCCACACACACAGCCCCCCACACACACACAGCCCCCCACACACAAAGAGCCACCCATACACACACAGAGGCCCCCCCCCCCCACACACACACACACACATAGCCCCACACACACACAGAGCCCCCCACACACAAAGCAACACACACACACACAGAGCCCCCCACACACAGAGCCCCCCCCACACACAGAGCCCCCCACACACACAGAGCCCCCCACACACAGAACCCCCCCCACACACAGAGCCCCCCACACACACAGAGCCCCCACACACACAAAGCCCCCCACACACAGTGCCCCCCACACACACAGAGCCCCATACATACACAGAGCCCCCCACACACACAAAGAGCCCCCCCACACACACAGACCCCCCCATACACACAGAGCCCCACACACAGAGCCCCCCACACATACAGAGCCCCCACACACAGAGCCCCCCACACCCATACACACACACACAGAGCCCCCCACACACAGAGCCTCACACACACACACAGAGCCCCCACACACACCAGAGCCTCCCCCACACACACACAGAGCCCCCCATACACAGAGCCCCCCCACACATAGAGCCAACCCCCCCACACACAGAGCCCCCCCCCACACACACAGAGTCCCCCCACAAACACACAGAGCCCCCACACACACACACAGAAACCCACACACACAGAGCCCCACACACACAGAGCCCCACACACACACACACACACAGAGCCCCCCCCCACATACACAGAGCCCCCCACACACACAGAGCCCCCACACACAGAGCCCCACAAACAGAGCCCCACACACACATAGCCCCCCACACACACAGACCCCCCCACACACCTTTTTCAGGACAGTTTTGATATATTCAATATTAATCACTATAAAAACAAGCATTTACAATGCAATGGTCTCGGCATTGTTAAAGTTAGAGCTATTGGCATTGCTTATGACATTATTTTTATTTATGTTTCTGTTTTTAAAACATATAAATAAATGGCATTGTCATTTAGAATGCCAATAGCTTAATCTCTCGCAAATGCGAGACCTATTGCATTTGCACCCACACACAAAGCCCCCCACACACACAGAGCCCCACACACACACAGAGCCCCACACACACACACACAGAGCCCCCCACACACACATAGCCCCCCACACACAGAGCCCCACACACACACTGAGCCCCCCCCCACACACACACAGAGCCCCCACACACACACACAGAGCCCCCCACACACACGGAACCCCACACACAGAGCCCCCCCACACACACACACAGAGACCCCCCCACACACACAGAGCCCCCCACATACACACAGAGCCCCCCACACACACAGAGAGCCCCACAAACACACAGAGCCCCCCACACACATAGAGCCCCCCACACACACAGCCCCCACAACACACAAAGAGCCCCCACACACACACAGAGCCCCCCCACACACACCCAGAGGCCCCCATACACACAGAGCCTCACACACACAGAGTCCCCCCCACACACACACAGAGTCACACACACACAGAGCCCCAGACACACACACACAGAGCCCCCCACACACACAGAGCCCCCCCACACACAGAGCCCCCCCACACACACAGATCCCCCTCCACACAAGAGCCCCCCACACACACAGAGAGCCCCCCACCCACACACACAGAGCCCCCCACACACAACAGAGCCCATCCCGCACACACAGAGCCCTACACACATACACATAGCCCCCCCCACACACAGAGCCCCTCACACACATACAGAGCCCCCCCACACACAGAGCCCCCACACACACAGAGCCCCCCCACACACAGAGCCTCACACACACACACACACACAGAGCCCCACACACATACACAGAGCCCCCCACACACACAAAGCCCCCCCAATATACACAGAGCCCCCCACACACACACAGAGCCCCCCACATACACACAGAGAACCCCCCACACACAGAGTCCCCCACACACATACACAGAGCACCCCGCACACAGAGCCCCACAGACACACAAAGAGCTCCCACCCACACACACAGAGCCCCCCACACACACAGAGCCCCTCCCGCACACACAGAGCCCCACACACACATACAGAGCCTCCCACATACACACAGAGCCCCCCCACACACAGAGCCTCACACACACACACAGAGACCCCCACAGACACACACACCCCCACACACAGAGCCCCACACACAGATCCCCACACACACAGAGCCCCCCACACACACACAGAGCCCCCCACACATACAGAGCCCCCCACACACGGAGCCCCACACACACACACAGAGCCCCACACACAGAGCCCCACACACAGAGCCCCACACACACAGAGCCCCACACACACACACAGAGCCCCCCCACACACATAGCCCCCTACACACACAGAGCCACCCATACACTCACAGAGCCCCCCACACACACACACATAGCCCCCACACACACAGAGCCCCACACACACACAGAGCCCCAAACACACACACAGAGCCCCCCCACACCCACAGAGCCCCCCCACAAACAGAGCCCCCCACACACACAAAGCCCCCCAACACACACAGAGCCCCCCACACATACACAGAGCCCCCCCACACACACACAGAGCCCGACACACACACACACAGCCCCACACACACACAGAGCCCCACACACACACAGAGCCCCACACACACACACACACACACACAGAGCACCCCCCACACCCACAGAGCTCCCACACACAGAGCCCCCCCCACACACAAAGCCCCTCAACACATACAGAGCCCCCCACACATACAGAGCCCCCCCACACACAGAGCCCCCCACACACACAGAGCCTCACACACACACACACAGAGCCCCACACACATACACAGAGCCCCTCCACACACACACAAAGCCCCCAACACACACAGAGCCCCCACACACACAGAGTCCCCCCACACACACAGAGAGAGCCCCCCACACACAGAGTCCCACACACACACACACACAGAGCCCCCCCCCCACACACACAGAGCCACACACACAGAGCCCCCCCACACACACACACACACAGAGCCCCCCACACAAACAGAGCCCCACCACACACACAGAGCCCCACACACATACACAGAGCCCCCCACACACACAGAGCCCCACAGACACACACAGAGCCCCCGCCCACACACACAGAGCTCCACACACACACAGAGCCCCTCCCGCACACACAGAGCCCCACACACACATACAGAGCCCCCCACACACACAGAGCCCCCCCACACACAGAGCCTCACACACACACACAGAGCCCCCCCACACACACAGCGCCCCACACACAGAGCCCCACACACAGAGCCCCACACACACACAGAGCCCCACACACACAGAGCCCCCCACACACAGAGCCCCACACACAGAGCCCCACACACAGAGCCCCACACACAGAGCCCCACACACACAGAGCCCCCCACACACACACAGAGCCCCCCCACATACACAGCCCCCTACACACAGAGCCACCCATACACACACACAGCCCCCCACACACATACATATCCCCCCACACACAAAGAGCCCCCACACACCCAGAGCCCCCCACAAACACAGAGCCCCCCACACACAGAGCCCCCCACACACACAGAGCCCCCCACACAAAGAACCCCCCACACACAGAGCCCCCCCACACACAGAGCCCCCCACACACAGAGCCCCCCACACACAGAGCCCCCCACACACACAAAGAGCCCCCCCCCACACACATAGACCCCCCAAACAGAGCCCCACACACAGAGCCCCCACACACACAGAGTCCGCCACACACAGAGCCCCCCACACCCACACACACACAGAGCCCCCCACACACAGAGCCTCACACACACAGAGCCCCCACACACACCAGAGCCCCCCCCACACACACAGAGCCCCCCACACACACAGAGCCCCCCACACACATAGAGCCAACCCCCCCCCACACACACAGAGCCCCCCACACACACACACAGAGTCCCCCCACAAACACACAGAGCCCCCACACACACACACAGAACCCCACACAGACTGAGCCCCTCCCCACACACAGAGCCCCACACACACACACATACAGAGCCCCCCCCACACACACAGAGCCCCCCCCACACACAGAGCCCCCACACACAGAGCCCCACACACAGAGCCCCACACACACAGAGCCCCACACACACACACACAGAGCCCCCCACACACCCTTTTCAGGACAGTTTTGATATTAATCACTATAAAAACAAGCATTTACAATGCAATGGTCTCGGCATTGTTAAAATTAGAGCTATTGGCATTGCTCATGACATTATTTTTATTTATGTTTTTGTTTTTAAAACATATAAATAAATGGCATTGTCATTTACAATGCCAATAGCTTAATCTCTCGCAAATGCGAGACCTATTGCATTTGCACCCACACACAAAGCCCCCCACACACACAGAGCCCCACACACACACAGAGCCCCACACACACACACAGAGCCCCCCACACACACAGAGCCCCCCACACACAGAGCCCCACACACACACAGAGCCCCACACACACACACAGAGCCCCCCACACACAGAGCCCCCCCACACACAGAGCTCCACACACACACACAGAGCCCCACACACAGAGCCCCACACACAGAGCCCCACACACACAGAGCCCCCCACACACACACAGAGCCCCCCCACGCACACACAGCCCCCACACACACAGATCCCCACACACACAGAGCCCCCCCACACACACACAGAGCCTCCCACACACACAGAGCCCCCCCACACACGGAGCCCCCCCCACACACACAGAGCCCCACACACAGAGCCCCACACACACAGAGCCCCACACACACACACAGAGCCCCCCCCACACACATAGCCCCCCACACACACAGAGCCACCCATACACTCACAGAGCCCCCCCCACACACACACATAGCCCCCCACACACACAGAGCCCCACACACACACAGAGCCTAACACACACACACACAGAGCCCCCCCACACCCACAGAGCCCCCCACAAACAGAGCCCCCCACACACACAAAGCCCCCCAACACACACAGAGCACCCCACACATACACAGAGCCCCCCCACACACACAGAGCCCGACACACACACACAGCCCCACACACACACAGAGCCCCACACACACACAGAGCCCCACACACACACACACACACAGAGCCCCCCACACCCACAGAGCCCCCACACACAGAGCCCCCCACACACACAAAGCCCCTCAACACATACAGAGCCCCCCACACACACAGAGTCCCCCCACACACAGAGCCCCCCACACACACAGAGCCTCACACACACACACAGAGCCCCACACACAGAGCCCCCCACACACACAGAGCCCCACACACACAGAGCCCCACACACACACTGAGCCCCCCTACACACAGAGCCCCCCACACACACACAGAGCCCCCCACATACAGAGCCCCCCCACACACAGAGCCCCACACACACACACAGAGCCCCACACACAGAGCCCCACACACAGAGCCCCACATACACAGAGCCCCACACACACACACAGAGCCCCCCCACGCACACACAGCCCCCACACACACAGAGCCCCCCACACACACATAGCCCCCCACACACACAGAGCCCCTCACATGCACAGAGCCCCCCACACACACAGAGCCCTCCCACACACAGAGCTCCCCACACACACAGAGCCCCCCACACACAGAACCCCCCACACACAGAGCCCCCCCACACACAGAGCCCCCTCACACAAAGCCCCCCCACACACAGAGCCCCCCACACCAACAGAGCCCCCCACACACACAAAGAGCCCCCCACACACACAGACCCCCCACACAGAGCCCCACACACAGAGCCCCCCACACCCACACACACACACAGAGCCCCCCCATACAGAGCCTCACACACACACAGAGCCCCCACACACACCAGAGCCCCCCACACACACAGAGCCCCCCACACACACAGAGCCCCACATACACACAGAGCCCCCCCCCCACACACAGAGAGCCCCACAAACACACAGAGCCCCTTACACACACAGAGAGCCCCCCCCACACACACAGCCCCCACAACACACACAGAGCCCCCCCACACACAGAGCCCCCCACACACAAACAGAGCCCCCCCACACACACAGAGCCCCACACACATACACAGAGCCCCCCCACACACAGCCCCACAGACACACACAGAGCCCCCACCCACACACACAGAGCCCCACACACACACAGAGCCCCTCCCGCACACACAGAGCCCCACACACACATACAGAGCCCCCCCCCACACACAGAGCCTCCCCACACACAGAGCCCCCACACACAGAGCCTCACACACACACACACAGAGCCCCACACACACACAGAGCCCCACACACAGAGCCCCACACACAGAGCCCCACACACACAGAGCCCCACACACATACACAGAACCCCCCACATACACAGAGCCCCCCACACACAGAGCCCCCCACACACACACACAGAGCCCCACACACACAGCCCCACACACAGAGCCCCACACACACAGAGCCCCCCCCACACACACACAGCCCCCCACACACACACAGCCCCCCAGACACAAAGAGCCACCCATACACACACAGAGGCCCCCCACACACACACACACACATAGCCCCACACACACACAGAGCCCCCACACACACAAAGCAACTCACACACACACAGAGCCCCCCACACACAGAGCCCCCCCACACACAGAGCCCCCCACACACACAGAGCCCCCCACACACAGAACCCCCCCACACACAGAGCCCCCCCCACACACAGAGCCCCCACACACACAAAGCCCCCCACACACAGTGCCCCCCACACACACAGAGCCCCATACATACACAGAGCCCCCCACACACACAAAGAGCCCCCCCACACACACAGACCCCCCCATACACACAGAGCCCCACACACAGTGCCCCCCCACACATACAGAGCCCCCACACACAGAGCCCCCCACACCCACACACACACACACAGAGCCCCCCACACACACCAGAGCCTCCCCCACACACACACAGAGCCCCCCCATACACAGAGCCCCCCCCACACATAGAGCCAACCCCCCCACACACACAGAGCCCCCCCACACACACACAGAGTCCCCCCCACAAATACACAGAGCCCCCCCACACACACACAGAAACCCACACACACAGAGCCCCACACACACACAGAGCCCCACACACAGAGCCCCACACACAGAGCCCCACACACACAGAGCCCCACACACATACACAGAACCCCCCACATACACAGAGCCCCCCCACACACATAGCCCCCCACACACACACACAGAGCCCCACACACACAGCCCCACACACAGAGCCCCACACACACAGAGCCCCACACACACACACACAGCCCCCCCACACACACACAGCCCCCCACACACAAAGAGCCACCCATACACACACAGAGGCCCCCCACACACACACACACACATAGCCCCACACACACACAGAGCCCCCCACACACAAAGCAACACACACACACACACAGAGCCCCCCACACACAGAGCCCCCCCACACACAGAGCCCCCCACACACACAGAGCCCCCCACACACAGAACCCCCCCACACACAGAGCCCCCCACACACACAGAGCCCCCACACACACAAAGCCCCCCCACACACAGTGCCCCCCACACACACAGAGCCCCCCCCACACACAGAGCCCCCCCACACACAGATCCCCCTCCACACACAGAGACCCCCCACATACACAGAGCCCCCCACATACACACAGAGCCCCCCACACACACAGAGAGCCCCACAAACACACAGAGCCCCCCACACACATAGAGCCCCCCTACACACACAGCCCTCACAACACACACAGAGCCCCCCCACACACACAGAGCCCCCCCACACACACCCAGAGGCCCCCATACACACAGAGCCTCACACACACAGAGTCCCCCCCACACACACACAGAGTCACACACACACAGAGCCCCAGACACACACACACAGAGCCCCCCACACACACAGAGCCCCCCCCCACACACAGAGCCCCCCCCACACACACAGATCCCCCTCCACACACAGAGCCCCCCACACACACAGAGAGCCCCCCACCCACACACACAGAGCCCCCCACACACAACAGAGCCCCTCCCGCACACACAGAGCCCTACACACACACACATAGCCCCCCCCACACACACAGAGCCCCTCACACACATACAGAGCCCCCCCACACACACAGAGCCCCCCACACACACAGAGCCCCCCACACACAGAGCCTCACACACACACACACAGAGCCCCACACACATACACAGAGCCCCCCCACACACACAAAGCCCCCCCAACATACACAGAGCCCCCCACACACACACAGAGCCCCCCCACATACACACAGAGAACCCCCCACACACAGAGTCCCCCACACACATACACAGAGCCCCCCGCACACAGAGCCCCACAGACACACAAAGAGCTCCCACCCACACACACAGAGCCCCCCACACACACAGAGCCCCTCCCGCACACACAGAGCCCCACACACACATACAGAGCCCCCCCACACACACAGAGCCCCCACACACACAGAGTCCCCCCACACACAGAGCCTCACACACACACACAGAGCCCCCCCCACACACACACAGCCCCACACACAGAGCCCCACACACAGATCCCCACACACACAGAGCCCCCCCACACACACACAGAGCCCCCCACACATACAGAGCCCCCTCACACACGGAGCCCCACACACACACACAGAGCCCCACACACAGAGCCCCACACACAGAGCCCCACACACACAGAGCCCCACACACACACACAGAGCCCCCCCCCACACATAGCCCCCTACACACACAGAGCCACCCATACACTCACAGAGCCCCCCACACACACACACACATAGCCCCCACACACACAGAGCCCCACACACACACAGAGCCCCACACACACACACAGAGCCCCCCCCACACCCACAGAGCCCCCCACAAACAGAGCCCCCCACACACACAAAGCCCCCCAACACACACAGAGCCCCCCACACATACACAGAGCCCCCCCACACACACACAGAGCCCGACACACACACACACAGCCCCACACACACACAGAGCCCCACATACACACAGAGCCCCACACACACACACACACAGAGCCCCCCCCACACCCACAGAGCCCCCACACACAGAGCCCCCCACACACACAAAGCCCCTCAACACAAACAGAGCCCCCCACACACACAGAGCCCCCCCACACACAGAGCCCCCCACACACACAGAGCCTCACACACACACACACACAGAGCCCCACACACATACACAGAGCCCCTCCACACACACACAAAGCCCCCAACACACACAGAGCCCCCACATACACAGAGTCCCCCCACACACACAGAGAGAGCCCCCCACACACAGAGTCCCACACACACACACACAGAGCCCCCCCCCACACACACAGAGCCACACACACAGAGCCCCCCCCCACACACACACACAGAGCCCCCCACACAAACAGAGCCCCACCACACACACAGAGCCCCACATACATACACAGAGCCCCCCCACACACACAGAGCCCCACAGACACACACAGAGCCCCCACCCACACACACAGAGCTCCACACACACACAGAGCCCCTCCCGCACACACAGAGCCCCACACACACATACAGAGCCCCCCACACACACAGAGCCCCCCCACACACAGAGCCTCACACACACACACAGAGCCCCCCCACACACACAGCGCCCCACACACAGAGCCCCACACACAGAACCCCACACACACACAGAGCCCCACACACACACACAGAGCCCCCCACACACAGAGCCCCCCACACACAGAGCCCCCCACACACACACAGAGCCCCACACACAGAGCCCCACACACAGAGCCCCACACACAGAGCCCCACACACACAGAGCCCCCCACACACACACAGAGCCCCCCCACACACACAGCCCCCCACACACAGAGAGCCACCCATACACACACAGAGCCCCCCACACACACACATATCCCCCCACACACAAAGAGCCCCCACACACCCAGAGCCCCCCCACAAACACAGAGCCCCCCACACACAGAGCCCCCCACACACACAGAGCCCCCCACACAAAGAACCCCCCACACACAGAGCCCCCCCACACACAGAGCCCCCCACACACAGAGCCCCCCACACACAGAGCCCCCACACACACACAAAGAGCCCCCCACACACACATAGACCCCCCAAACAGAGCCCCACACACAGAGCCCCCACACACACAGAGTCTGCCACACACAGAGCCCCCCACACCCACACACACACAGAGCCCCCACACACAGAGCCTCACACACACAGAGCCCCCACACACACCAGAGCCCCCCCACACACAGAGCCCCCCACACACACAGAGCCCCCCACACACATAGAGCCAACCCCCCCACACACACAGAGCCCCACACACACACACACACAGAGTCCCCCCACAAACACACAGAGCCCACACACACACACACAGAACCCCACACAGACAGAGCCCCTCCCCACACACAGAGCCCCACACACACACATACAGAGCCCTCCACACACACACAGAGCCCCCCCCACACACAGAGCCCCCACACACAGAGCCCCACACACAGAGCCCCACACACACAGAGCCCCCCACACACACACACAGAGCCCCCCACACACCCTTTTCAGGACAGTTTTGATATTAATCACTATAAAAACAAGCATTTACAATGCAATGGTCTCGGCATTGTTAAAATTAGAGCTATTGGCATTGCTCATGACATTATTTTTATTTATGTTTTTGTTTTTAAAACATATAAATAAATGGCATTGTCATTTACAATGCCAATAGCTTAATCTCTCGCAAATGAGAGACCTATTGCATTTGCACCCACACACAAAGCCCCCCACACACACAGAGCCCCACACACACACAGAGCCCCACACACACACACAGAGCCCCCCACACACACAGAGCCCCCCACACACAGAGCCCCACACACACACAGAGCCCCACATATACACACAGAGCCCCCCATACCCAGAGCCCCCCCACACACAGAGCCCCACACACACACACACACACACACAGAGCCCCACACACAGAGCCCCACACACACAGAGCCCCACACACACACACAGAGCCCCCCACGCACACACAGCCCCCACACACACAGAGCCCCACACACACAGAGCCCCCCCACACACACACAGAGCCCCCCACACACACAGAGCCCCCCACACACGGAGCCCCCCACACACACACAGAGCCCCACACACAGAGCCCCACACACAGAGCCCCACACACACAGAGCCCCACACACACACACAGAGCCCCCCCACACACATAGCCCCCCACACACACAGAGCCACCCATACACTCACAGAGCCCCCCACACACACACACATAGCCCCCCACACACACAGAGCCCCACACACACACAGAGCCTAACACACACACACAGAGCCCCCCCACACCCACAGAGCCCCCCACAAACAGAGCCCCCCACACACACAAAGCCCCCCAACACACACAGAGCACCCCACACATACACAGAGCCCCCCCCCCACACACACAGAGCCCGACACACACACACACACAGCCCCCCACACACACAGAGCCCCACACACACACACAGCCCCACACACACACACACACAGAGACCCCCCCACACCCACAGAGCCCCCACACACAGAGCCCCCCACACACACAAAGCCCCTCAACACATACAGAGCCCCCCACACACACAGAGCCCCCCCCCACACACAGAGCCCCCCACACACACAGAGCCTCACACACACACACACACACAGAGCCCCACACACATACACAGAGCCCCTCCACACACACACAAAGCCCCCCAACACACACAGAGCCCCCACACACACAGAGTCCCCCCACACACACACACAGAGCCCCCCCACACACAGAGTCCCACACACACACACAGAGCCCCCCACACACACACAGAGCCACACACACAGAGCCCCACATACACACACACACACACAGAGCCCCCCACACAAACAGAGCCCCCCCACACACACAGAGCCCCACACACATACACAGAGCCCCCCCCACACACACAGAGCCCCACAGACACACACAGAGCCCCCACCCACACACACAGAGCTCCACACACACACAGAGCCCCTCCCGCACACACAGAGCCCCACACACACATACAGAGCCCCCTCACACACACAGAGCCCCCCACACACAGAGCCTCACACACACACATAGAGCCCCCCCACACACACAGCGCCCCACACACAGAGCCCCACACACAGAGCCCCACACACACACAGAGCCCCACACACACACACAGAGCCCCCCACACACAGAGCCCCCCACACACAGAGCCCCACACACACACACAGAGCCCCACACACAGAGCCCCACACACAGAGCCCCACACACAGAGCCCCACACACACAGAGCCCCCCCACACACAGAGCCCCCCCCCACACACAGCCCCCCACACACACAGAGCCACCCATACACACACAGAGCCCCCCACACACACACATATCCCCCCACACACAAAGAGCCCCCACACACACAGAGCCCCCATACACACAGAGCCCCCCACACACAGAGCCCCCCACACACACAGAGCCCCCCACACAAAGAACCCCCCCACACACAGAGCCCCCCCACACACAGAGCCCCCCACACACAGAGCCCCCCACACACAGAGCCCCCCACACACACAAAGAGCCCCCCCATACACATAGACCCCCCAAACAGAGCCCCACACACAGAGCCCCCACACACACACAGTCCGCCACACACAGAGCCCCCCACACCCACACACACACAGAGCCCCCCACACACAGAGCCTCACACACACAGAGCCCCCACACACACCAGAGCCCCCCACACATACACAGAGCCCCCCACACACATAGAGCCAACCCCCCCCACACACACAGAGCCCCACACACACACACACAGAGTCCCCCCACAAACACACAGAGCCCACACACACACACACAGAACCCCACACATACAGAGCCCCCCACACACACACAGAGCCCCCCTCACACACAGAGCCCCCACACACAGAGCCCCACACACAGAGCCCCACACACACAGAGCCCCACACACACACACACAGAGCCCCCCACACACCCTTTTCAGGACAGTTTTGATATATTCAATATTAATCACTATAAAAACAAGCATTTGTAATGCAATGGTCTCGGCATTGTTAAAATTAGAGCTATTGGCATTGCTCATGACATTATTTTTATTTATGTTTTTGTTTTTAAAACATATAAATAAAAGGCATTGTCATTTACAATGCCAATAGCTTAATCTCTCGCAAATGCGAGACCTATTGCATTTGTCCCCCCCACAAACACACAGAGCCCACACACACATACACACAGAACCCCACACACACAGAGCCCCCCCACACACAGAGCCCCACACACACAGAGCCCCCCCCCACACACACACACACACACAGAGCCCCCCCCACATACACAGAGCCCACCCACACACAAAGCCCCCCACACACACAGAGCCCCCCACACACACAGAGCCCCCCCCACACACACACAGAGCCCCCACACACACACAGAGCCCCCCCACACACAGAGCCCCACACACACACTGAGCCCCCCCACACACCCACACAGAGCCCCCCACACACACACAGAGCCCCCCACACACGGAGCCCCACACACAGAGCCCCCCATACACACACATAGAGACCCCCCACACACACACAGAGCCCCCCACACACACAGAGCCCCACATACACACAGAACCCCCCACACTCAGAGAGCCCCACAAACACACAGGGCCCCCCCACATACACAGAGCCCCCCCCACACACAACCCCCACAACACACACAGAGCCCCCACACACACACACAGAGCCCCCCCCACACACACAGAGAGCCCCACACACAGAGCCCCCCCCCCACACACAGAGCCCCCCCACACACAGAGCCCCACAAACACACTGAGCCCCCCCCACACACACACACAGAGCCCCACACACACACACAGAGCCCCCCCACACACGGAGCCCCACACACAGAGCCCCCCATACATACACACAGAGACCCCCCACACACACACAGAGCCCCCCACACACACAGAGCCCCACATACACACAGAACCCCCACACTCAGAGAGCCCCACAAACATACAGGGCCCCCCCACACACACAGAGCCCCCCCACACACAGCCCCCACAACACACACAGAGCCCCCCCACACACACACAGAGCCCCCCCCCCCACACACACTGAGGCCCCCACACACACAGAGCCTCACACATACACATGGAGCCCCCCCACACACACCCAGAGCCACACACACACAGAGCCCCAGACACACACACACAGAGCCCCCCACACACAGAGCTCCCCACACACATAGAGCCCCCCAAACACACATAGAGCCCCCTCCATACACAGAGCCCCCCACACACACAGAGAGCCCCCCCCCACACACACACAGAGCCCCCCACACACACAGAGCTCCCCCCACACACACAGAGCCCCCCACACACACACAGAGCACCACACACACATACAGAGCCCCCCCACACACACAGAGCCCCCCCACACACAGCCCCTCACACACACACACAGAGCTCCACGCACATACACAGAGCCCCCCCCACACACACACAAAGCCCCCCAACATACACAGAGCCCCCCACACACATAGAGCCCCCCACACACATACATAGAGCCCCCCCACACACACAGAGTCCCCCCCACACACACAGAGAGCCCCCCCACACACACACAGAGTCACACACACAGAGCCCCCCCACACACAGAGCCCCACACACATACACAGAGCCCCCCCACACACACAGAGCCCCACAGACACACACAGAGGCCCCCACCCACACACACAGAGCCCACACACACAGAGCCCCTCCCGCACACACAGAGACCCGCACACACATACAGAGCCCCCCAAACACATACAGAGCCCCCCACACACAGAGCCCCCCCACACACAGAGCCTCACACACACACAGAGCCCTACACACACACACAGAGCCCCACACACAGAGCTCCACACACACAGAGCCCCCCCCACACACAGAGCCCCCCACACACACAGAGCCCACCCACACACAGAGCCCCACACACACACAGAGCCCCACACACAAAGCCCCACACACAGAGCCCCACACACACAGAGCCCCCCCACACACACACACACACAGAGCCCCCCCCACACACACAGCCCCCCACACACAGAGCCACCCATACACACACAGAGCCCCACACACACACACATAGCCCCACACACACACAGAGCCCCCCACACACACAGAGACCCAAAACAGACACACAGAGCCCCCCCACACACACAGAGCCCCCCCACACACACACAGAGCCCCCCACATGCAGAGCCCCCAAACACACAGAGCCCCCCCATACACAGAACTCCCCCCACACACAGAGCCCCCCACACACACATAGCCCCCACACACACAGAGCCCCCCTCACACAGAGCCCCATACATACACAGAGCCCCCCACACACACAAAGAGCCCCCCACACACAAAGACCCCCCCACACAGACAGAGCCCCCCCTCAGAGCCCCACCACACACAGAGCCCCCCACACACAGAGCCCCCCCACACCCACATACACAGAGCCCCCCCACACACAGAGCCTCACACACACACAGAGCCCCCACACACACCAGAGCCCCCTACACACACAGCCCCCCCACACACAGAGCCCCCCCACACACATAGAGCAAACCCGCCCCACACACACACAGCCTCACACACACACACACACACAGAGCTCCACGCACATACACAGAGCCCCCCACACACACACAAAGCCCCCCCAATACACACAGAGCCCCCCACACACACAGAGCCCCCACACACACACACAGAGAGCCCCCCCACACACAGAGTCCCCGCACACACACACAGAGAGCCCCACACACACACACAGAGCCACACACACAGAGCCCCACAGACGCAGAGAGCCCCCCACACAAACAGAGCCCCCCCATACACACAGAGCCCCACACACATACACAGAGCACCCCCACACACAGAGCCCCACAGACACACACAGAGCCCCCACCCACACACACAGAGCCCCACACACACACAGAGCCCCTCCCGTACACACAGAGCCCCACACACACATACAGAGCCCCCCAAACACACACAGAGCCCCCCACACACAGAGCCCCCTGTTAGAAAGGCGGCCCCGGGGGAGGCAGAAGATGTCTGACTGACCACCCCTAGGTCCACCTCTCCGTCGAGAAGTAGCCGAGCGTTACCGAGAGGCCTCCTGAATGAGGGCCCTCTCCTAGGATCGTACAGCAGAGTAATCACAACACTACAAACGGACACCACACAGGAGGTCAAGTTCTCAAGCTTTTATAAGTAATAAAGGTTGCGGGTTCTTGGCAGTATATACAGGCGGATCGAGGGATCCGTAAAGTCTCGAAAAGGGGGGTAAGGTAGCGGGACAGTCTAGCTTCTGGGCGGAGGAAGGGATACCCTGCGCACAGCTCTCAATCCTTGAGCTGGGGGGTTCCTAGAGGTTCGAGCCGCGGCAGCGCCAGCAGGCTTACAAGGTGGTTCAGCGAGGTAGGCCGCGGCAGCGCCAGCAGGCTCTCAGATGGCTCCGCAAGGTAGGCCGCAGCAGCGCCAGCAGGCTCTTAGATGGTTCAGCAAGATAGGCCGCGGCAGCGCCAGCAGGCTCTCAGATGGTTTCAGCAAGGTAGGCCGCGGCAGCGCCAGCAGGCTCTCAGATGGTTTCAGCAAGGTAGGCCGCGGCAGCGCCAGCAGGCTCTCAGATGGTTTCAGCAAGGTAGGCCGCGGCAGCGCCAGCAGGCTCTCAGATGGTTTCAGCAAGGTAGGCCGCGGCAGCGCCAGCAGGCTCTCAGATGGACGTCGGGTTACAGGACGGATGAGTTCGTCTGGTGTCGGCCGTGACAGCATCAGCAGGGCTTCCAGTCCAGGATACAACTGGCGTCCTACTCCGGGGCTGGCCCAGATATAGGACGGAGGTCCTTTGATGTCCGGACCCTCTCGCCTGGGGGTCAGAGGGGCCGGGATGATGGTGTCCAGACACCCAGCAGGGGGGTGGAGCCAGCGCCCAGGGAGGCCGGAGGGCGATCAATACCAGGCGTCCGGGGACGGCTGGAGGGCCATCGAAACTCCTCTCCCTCCGGGATCTGTCGAGTGGCCACTCGACCACCTGGGTGGATCTTGGTGCCTCGATGTCGGGGCTTCGCTGGGGCCTGGGCCTGGGCTGAGGCCACGTGGTCGTGACGTGGGGGACCCAAGATGGAGTCGGGCACGGCCTCGTGCTTAGGTCGTGATGGGCCTACGCTGGAGCCAGGCCGGTGATGGGGATCCGGGATGGTAGCCGGATCTGTGGTGTTGGGGCGTGCAGGGTCGGGCCGAAGGGGCCGCCCGAGGTCCGGAGGAGGGCTGATGTCGTCCTGGGCCCGCCAGGCGGGAGGGGTAGGACCACGCCATGAGGCCGGGTCCAACACGCGTCCCACCCAGCTGAAGGCAGGGGAGAGTCACCCATCTTCTTGGGGGTTCTCCTCGCCGAGGCGGAAGAATCTGGACAGGCCGTCAGCATTGGCGTGGTCGTTGCCGGGGCGATGCTCCACAGTGAAGTCCCTCCCCTGCAGAGAAATGGACCAGCGCAGCAGTTTCGGGTTTTCTCCCCGCATCTGCATCAACCAACGCAGGGGCTGGTGGTCGGTCTGGACTCGGAAGTGGGTGCCGAAGAGGTAGGGCCGGAGCTTCTTGAGTGCCCACACCACGGCAAAGGCTTCCCTCTCGATGGTGCTCCACCGCTGTTCTCTTGCCAGGAGGCGTCGGCTGATGAAGGCCACAGGCCGGTCGATTCCTTCGGGGTTAACTTGGGACAGGACCGCCCCGATGCCGTGCTCCGAGGCGTCGGTTTGGACTACAAACTCTCTGCTGTAGTCGGGGGCCTGGAGCACAGGGGCGGTGCACATGGCAGTCTTTAAAGTCTCAAAGGCTGTTTGGCACGCAGGGGTCCTGTGCACCTTCTGGGGTAATTTCTTTGAGGTCAGTTCTGTGAGGGGCCCCACAATGCTCCCGTAGTCTTTTATAAATCGCCGATAGTATCCGGTGAGCCCCAGGAAGGCTCGGACGGCGGTCTGGGTGACCGGGGGCTCCCAGGCCCGGATGGCGTCTATCTTTGGTTGGAGGGGAGCTACTTGGCCGCTCCCCACTTGGTGTCCCAGATAGGTCACTGACCCTTGGCCTATCTGGCATTTGCTGGCTTTGATGGTTAGTCCGGCCCGCCGGAGGGCCGTCAGGACCTTCCAGAGGTGGGTCAGGTGCTCATCCCACTGAAGGCTGTACACCGCAATGTCATCTAGATAGGCGGCGCTGTATTCCTCTAGTCCGGCCAGCACCTGGTTCACTAGTCTCTGGAAGGTGGCCGGCGCATTTTTCATGCCGAAGGGCATCACTTTGAAGTGATAGTGGCCATCAGGGGTCGAGAAGGCCGATCGCTCTTGTGCACCAGGGGTAAGGCCGATCTGCCAATACCCCGCCGTGAGATCGAAGGTGCTGAGGTATTTGGCGGCCCCTAGGCGATCGATCAGTTCATCCGCCCTGGGGATGGGATGGGCGTCGGTCCTGGTGACTGCATTCAGTCCCCTGTAGTCCACACAGAACCGGAGCTCTGGAGCTGTTCCGGGGCAGGCGGCTTTAGGGACCAGGACAACTGGACTGGCCCAGGGACTGTTGGAGGGTTCGACTACCCCCAGGGCCAACATCTTGGCCACTTCCGATTGGATGCAGGCCCGAACCCGGTCGGGCACTCGAAAAGCTCGGTGTTTTACAGGTGGGCTGTCTCCGGTGTCCACATCGTGGACACACCACCGGGTGACCCCCGGTGTGAGGGAAAACAGATCCGCAAACTGCCCCAGCAGCTTCCGGCAGTCTTGTTGCTGCTCTGGGGTCAGGGTAGAGGAGAGCCGGACCCCTTCGAAGGAGCCGTCTTTCTCGGTGGTGCTGAGGAGATCTGGTAGTGGCTCGGAGTCGTCTTCAGCTCCGTCATCGGTCGCCAGCAGCAGACTCAGTTCAGTGCGTGCAAAGTGCGGCTTGAGCCGGTTAGCGTGTAGAACCCGGAGGAGGTTCCTGGGGGACTCCATGTCTACCAGGTAGGTGACGGGGCTCTTGCGCTCCACCACTTTGAAGGGCCCCGTCCATTTGTCCTGGAGGGCGCACGGTTCAACCGGGGACATGACCCAGACTTGCTGGCCCGGCTCGAACTCGATGGACGAGGCGTTCTGGTCATACCAGCGTTTCATCTCCTCTTGACTAGCCTCCAGGTTGGCCTCGGCAAGTTCCCGGAACTTCCGAGTCTGATTGCGGAGTGTCAGGAGGTACCGGTAGACATCCGGTGGGGCATCTCAAACTGCTGTCTCCCAGCCTTCCTTGACCAGGCTGAGGGGGCCTCGAACCGGGTGTCCGTACAAGAGTTCAAAAGGGATGAACCCCAGGGATTTCTGGGGTACCTCTCGGTAGGCGAACAGGAGGCAGGGCAGCAGGACATCCCATTTGCGCCGGAGGGGCTCTTCTAGGCCCTTGATCATCCCCTTCAGTGTTCTGTTAAATCGTTCCACTAGTCCATTTCCTTGGGGATGATACGGGGTGGTGAACTTATAGGCGACCCCGCACTGTTGCCATAGGGATCGCATATGCTTCGAGATAAAGTTGGAGCCCCGATCACTCACGACTTCTCTGGGGAAGCCGACTCGGGAGAAGATGCTCATGAGGGCTCGGCCCACCACGGGGGCCGTGAGGTTCGGAGGGGGATGGCCTCAGGATAGTGGGTGGCATGGTCCACCAGGACTAGGATGAAGCGGTGTCCCTGCGAGGTGCGAGGGTCCAGGGGCCCTACGATGTCTATTCCTACTCGCTCGAAGGGGGTGGTCACCACGGGGAACGGCTGGAGCGGGGCTTTGACTTTCCCCCCGCTCTTCCCGCTGGCTTGACAGGTCGGGCAGGTTCGGCAGTGGTTATGCACATCGGTGCGCATTTTTGGCCAGTAGAAATGGGTCACCAGGCGGCTGTAAGTTTTGTCCTGCCCCAGGTGCCCGGCGAGGGGCACATCATGTGCTAAGTTCAGGAGGAAGTCTCTGAATCGGAGGGGTACGACCAGTACCCGGCCGGCCCCTAGCTCAGCAATCTTCTGCTCACTGTAGAGGAGGTCGTTGTCCCAATAGACCCAGTGGGACCCCGCGGGGTCTCCAGCGGCCTGAGTAGCGGCTTGCTGTCGAATCCCCTCGAGGGAGGGGCAGGTTTTCTGTTCCTGCCGGAACTGTTCGCGGGTGGGGCCACCTTCTTGGCGCCATTGAGCGAGTTCTGGGAGGTGGTTGAGCTCGGTGAGATCTTCTTGGTCGGGCCCTTGGGGGCCGTGTTCGGGGTCGGCGTCCTCGGGGACGACGGGTGGCGGAGGTGCGAGCCACTCTGGTTCCTCGGTCGGAGCTCCCCCCGCTGGGGTGGAGGCTCGGGCGGACATGGAGCGGGTGGTCGCACAGACCCACTCGGGAAGGCCTAGCATCCCCAGGTGCTCTCTTCGTTCGACGCCAGCCCATGGGGAACTTTCCAGGTCGTTCCCAAGGAGGCAGTCCACGGGGGCATCGTCGCGGACAGTCACTTTCAGCATGCCCGACACTCCTCCCCACTCGAAGGGGATGCGGGCCATCTGGCACAAAGTCTCTGAGTTATCTGCGGACCGGACTGGGCACAGGACGTTAGGTAGGATCTGTTCTGGGGTCACCAGATGGCAGCGGACCGCTGTCACGCTGGCTCCGGTGTCACGGAGGGCTTCGGTCCGGCGACCATTGATGGTGACCCACTGGCGGTATTTCTGGGTGTTGCCGGGGATCGGACCTCGAGGGATCAGGTCGTGGGTACCCAGGCATGCTAAGGTCATGGCGGCAGGCTCCCACTCGGCCTGTTCGTGGTCGTCGTCCTCTTCCTCACTTCTTTCTTCACCCAGGGCAGCTGCCGCGATCTGGCGGGCTGGGGGCCCGGTGGTGCCGGGTCGCTGGTTCATCGGGCAGAGGGGGTCATTCGCATAATGACCTTGTCGCTGGCACCTATGACACGTAACGTTTGGGCGGGGCCCCGGTCTGGCTGGGGGGCCCCCTCTCCGGCCCAGGGATGGCGACGTGGAAGTAGGGGAGGACCCCTGGGGGGCATCCCTTCCCCAGCTCTGCCCTACTCCGCCGCCTCGTGGTCGGTGGGTCCCCGGGGATCCCCGGCCGTAGTCTCCCATCGTGCTCCGGGGAACTCGGGTGCTCGCCCATCGATCCGCCTCGACAGCGAGTTTTCGTGGCTCCGTCAATTTGCTGTCGAGGAGGTGCTGCCGGAGTTCGACGAAACAGTTATTGGACAGATGTTCCCATAGAATGAGGTCGACCAACTGCTGGTAGGTGGTGACCTGGCAGCCCCGAGTCCACCCCTCGAAGGCTCTACTGTAATAGTTCACGTATTCCACCCACGTGGTACCGGGGATTTTTTTGCAGTCTCGGAATCGCTGCCGGTACATCTCGGGGGTGAGTCTGTAGCGAGTGAGGAGGGCGGTCTTCATGTGCTCGTACGAGGTCATCTCGGTATCAGGGAGCTCCAGCAGGGCGTCTCTCCCTTCGTTGATAAACTTCCCCCACAGGCCGGCGCCCCAGTCCTTGAGGGGTACTCGATGAGCGGTCATGGCGACCTCGTAGGCTTTGAACCACTGTTGGATGTCGTCGTTCTTATAGTACTCTTTGACGACATCCTTGGGTATGTGCACCTTCGTGTCCACCGGGGGGGGTGAGGTCTTGGCCCCGGCGGTGCCGGTCTCGTTTGCCTTGGTTTTAAGTTCCATTTCTTTGAGGACGCGCTCGTGCTCGAGCATGAGTTTTTTCTCCTCGAGGGCTAGCTTCCTTTCTGCCAGTTGGATTTCTCCTTCTTGTCGGAGTCGAGCCAGATCCAACTCGTGGAGCCGGGTCCTCTCTCGTTCTCGGGCGTCTTCGTGGGAGAGGCCCGTGTTTGGGGTTGCGGGTCTCCCTCCCGCTGGGTTCACCTCAGCCTCCGGGCCTCCGTTCGGGCCCGGGTTATCTTCCCTCGGAGGTGGCGCCTCGCCGGCGTCCACCCAGGCCTGTAGGGCCGATTTAAAGTCTTCTTTGGTGCTTAAGCCAGTGGTAGCGATGCCTAGTTCTTTGCAGAATTGCTTTAGCTCCTTGTGACTGTAGTCTTCCATTTTCTCTTTCTGGAATTCTGTGCTCATGGTCGCAGTGGGTTTTTCTTGGTAGCGAGTGAATCACTCTCCGTACGATCTGCGTGGGCTTGGATCCCGGCGCTTGCCACCAATGTTAGAAAGGCGGCCCCGGGGGAGGCAGAAGATGTCTGACTGACCACCCCTAGGTCCACCTCTCCGTCGAGAAGTAGCCGAGCGTTACCGAGAGGCCTCCTGAATGAGGGCCCTCTCCTAGGATCGTACAGCAGAGTAATCACAACACTACAAACGGACACCACACTGGAGGTCAAGTTCTCAAGCTTTTATAAGTAATAAAGGTTGCGGGTTCTTGGCAGTATATACAGGCGGATCGAGGGATCCGTAAAGTCTCGAAAAGGGGGGTAAGGTAGCGGGACAGTCTAGCTTCTGGGCGGAGGAAGGGATACCCTGCGCACAGCTCTCAATCCTCGAGCTGGGGGGTTCCGAGAGGTTCGAGCCACGGCAGCGCCAGCAGGCTTACAAGGTGGTTCAGCGAGGTAGGCCGCGGCAGCGCCAGCAGGCTCTCAGATGGTTCCGCAAGGTAGGCCACGGCAGCGCCAGCAGGCTCTTAGATGGTTCAGCAAGATAGGCCGCGGCAGCGCCAGCAGGCTCTCAGATGGTTTCAGCAAGGTAGGCCGCGGCAGCGCCAGCAGGCTCTCAGATGGTTTCAGCAAGGTAGGCCGCGGCAGCGCCAGCAGGCTCTCAGATGGTTTCAGCAAGGTAGGCCGCGGCAGCGCCAGCAGGCTCTCAGATGGACGTCGGGTTGGAGTTCTGGACTTTTTGGTTCCGTCCAGAGGTGTCAGGGATAACACCCGAAGACCCCGGAGTTCCACCTGTCTCGGTGCACAAACAAACAGAAACACGGGCTTCTCGATGGTGGCGTCAAAGACCAAAGGTTTATTACTGCAGGGACACAGAAGTCACAGAAACTACACATGGGCAGTATCTAGGAGCCTGTTCGATTTGTACAAAGAGGGTTGCTCCTTATATACTAAATATTGGGCTTCAGGCAAATTCTTTACATGTTACCACAGTTCTGAACATTCGTGTCTTAAACAATAAATATTTGGCGTTGCACAGGGATCGTCAACAGTATCTGATGTCAAAACATTACAAATGAGGGGTTCCCACTAGTCCATCATAATCCCATGTCAATTCTTCATTCAAGACCCGGACCGCCTCATCGTAAATTTCGTTACCTCCCCCTAATAAAGGCCCAGAAGGAAAGGAGCAGAGCCAGGTGCAGAAGGAAGAAAGACAGGATAAGAAATGTTTGTGGGTCGTAAATGGGTACGGTTACCAGCTTCGGCCGCCTAATCATGATCAGGCCAACGAACACAAGAACCAGTATAGCAGGACTGGCCTCAGGCTGGGGAGGCAGTTCCTGCCGAGTCATGCTGCTACAGCGTTGCTGGCCTAAGGTGCACGTGTCACTAGCAAGGTGAATCGCCGGTTAAAGCCTACGTGTCCTTTAAATGAACAAAAGAAAGAGGTCATTGCGTGTCCCATTGACTATGTGAGGGCAAGGAATACAAAATGGCTTCCGTGTTCTAAAATGGATGCCACGGGTAGAACAGAAATGTGTTTGTAACTGGAGTGCTCTTGCTCGTAGCATAGCGAAAACACCAGGATATACTAAATGGATCATTTGCGGTTCACTGATACCAAAATTATGTATTTACGACAATGTTACAAACACGAGTAAAATCGTCACGGAACCTCAGACCCTCCTTTTGCCCTTACATAGGCAATTACTCAGTCTATATCAGAGCCAGAGTCTAATTCTATGCTCATTAGGTTAGTGACATGTTGTTGTATCATCATCCTGTCTCGTGCCTTTTCTCCTAATGCAGGTGGTTTTCTGAAACAGGTTGCAGCACAGAGGCTACACAGAGCGGGACCACATTGGATAATAAGACAGCACGAGAACAGCAATACTAGGGTGACACCAATGACCATCAGAACCTTCCATCCCCACGCTGATACCAGAGTCCAAAACCACTCCATGAAGGACCAGTTTCCCTTATCTACGTGTATAGAGTCGGAAATCTTATGTAGCTTAGAGATTGCTTCATAGACTGTTGGAGCATTATTTGGAATAAAGAGACAGCAGCTTGATTGGATCATTCTGCATACCCCACCTCGATCTGCAAGTATTACGTCTAGAACCATACGGTTCTGCAACGTCATGAGACGATCCGCCTGAAGCTCAGCTGTTAAGTTACTAAGGGCACCAGCAGTTTCTGTAATTGTAGATTCAACTACCCGTGTTAGTTGACGAAGGTTTCTACTATTGGCCATAGGCCCCCAAAACGGAAGAAAACCTTTGAAGAAGTCTCCAGCTTCTTGACCAGCGGTATCTTCCTTGCTGAAGACACCTCTTGCTACTCTGGTTTTGTGATAATCTGAAGAAGCAGTGTATGTCGGGGGTAACAATCGAGCAATATAACATGAACCTGAAAAGTCAGCAGGCAGCCATGTATATGCTCTGTCCTGACAAATGAAGTAGGTACCCCTAGCAGTCAGAAAGGCAGGGGAGGAGTTAGACGGAAATACGTAAGTCTCAACGCACTCACTCCTCCCTAGCTGAGCTCTCGGATTTCTCCCATTTCCTTGCAAACAGACCTGACCTCGGTGAGGCACGACCCAAACTGAAATGGAGCTTTTACGCTTGCTTTCTCCCAAACTAAGGCGATACTCTGTAGAGTTCCAACTCAAATACACCAGTAATTCATCTCTAGGATAAGATGGAGTATTATTGACGTCTTTAATCATATCAATAATTCCCTGGACTAAAGCTTTGTTGGCTGAGTTGTATTTAGTGGACCGTGGTGGACGCGAAGGATAGGTCTCAAGGGCATATGAAAAAATGGTCTGAAAGGCCTGAAATGATCCATTATAGCTGAAAGGCAAGACTAGATAGGGAATGCCTTTATCCATAGTGTGAGGTATCAAGCCACACACCCAGCAGTCTGTAGTATTAACTATCAGTTGGTGTTGATGTAAGAGCTGTACAAATGTATTGTTAATAAATTCTGAGCGTCGAGCTTGTTCGTGTTCAGGAAATGAGTGAAAAGAATGCATAGAAGAAACCGTAGAAGTAGTAGGATCAAGGGAAGGTACTGTAGTTACTGGCATAAAAATCAAATGTACACCAAAGACGATTCCACCCACCAACGTTATCAAAACAATTAAAAATGTAACTGCACATTGCATTAGAAAGCATTTGCTGTGTAGTATTCTGTACAGTCTATTTCTGCGAACATAAATTACATTTTCTCGTTGTAGCTCAGGAAGCTCCATCTTCTACGACCGTTCGCGACCACTGATGATGTGTACGTAGATGAAAATGCCTCTATCAGCCCTGGGAGTTCCCAGAACTAACAGAAAGATCGACCTTGTGTCTGACCCCCGCAGATTCAACTAGGCACACAGCCACGACCCTACGGCTACCCAGACGGCAAGGCAATTTTAAAACAAAAAGAAACAATACAAAGTATTAGCAAACTTCCCGGCTGGAGGCAATGTATAGCAAATTCAAATCTGAAAATAGGCAGTTTCCTGCTTTATTTGTCCATATTGCGAGAACGTAAGTTGTATCTCAGTTTTGCAGGAGCTGTCTGATCTGGAAACAATGTATTTTCAGCTAACGTTGCAATGTTCACGTTCGCAGATGGCAAATGTTCTTTTGGTGCAGATGGCAAATGTTCATTGGGTGTGGATGACAAATGTTCAGGGTTCAAAAGAGCAGTTTCAGGAGGAGAGTCAGAATTTGGTGAATCCGTGATCAGTTCTGCATCGCTGAAAGGTATGAACCTGGGGACTTGTTCCGTTTCAGAGGCACCGATTCCTTTCTTTACCCAGTTGTCGTAAGGAAGTGGCAGAGGCACACGTTTAGCATGTGTCGTATGGATCCAATTTTTCCTTCCGGCCACACGAATAGCAGTTCTCGTTGCTAGCAGGACTTGGAAAGGGCCGATGAATCTGGGCTGAAGATTTTTTGTTCTTGCAAAATTTCTGATGACCACCTGATCACCCGGTTTCAGCTGATGGCCTGGACTCTCCGGTGGCTTTGGCAATGCATCGAAAACCTGTTGGTGAATAAGACTCAATTTAGCAGTCAAGTCGAAAAGGTAATCAATTAACATTGGGTATTCCAGCTGCTTAAATTCTTTCGGTCTAGGTACCCCCCAAACATTTGCAGGACGGCCAAAAACTATTTCGTAAGGACTAAGCCCTACTCTAGAATGTACAGTTGCTCTTGTTGATAGCAAAGCCAGAGGCAATGCGTCTGGCCAGGACAAACCCGTGGATGCTTGTATCTTAGCGAGTTTCAGTTTAAGGGTGCCATTGTAACCCTCGACTAAACCCGCGGACTGGGGATGATTCGCACTATGAAATTTCTGTCTAATCCCTAGGCCGGCACACACACTCTGCATAACTTTCCCTACGAACTCACTTCCGTTGTAGGCAGTATTGTCCTTCAGTGGGTATGCTTCGATCCATCTGGAGAAAACACAAACTACCACTAGGACGTATTTCAGATTATTGCAACGATCCATGTGAATGAAGTCTAGCTGGATCACCTCAAAGGGGCAAGAAGGAGGAGCGAAGTGACCTGCAGGTGTGGGGATTCCCTTGCCAGGATTATGCATCAAGCATACCATACAATTTCTCACCACTCTCTCTGCACACTTACTAATCCCGTCATTCTTCCAGACCGGGGCCAACATCTTACAAATCCCTTTTGAACTGATGTGCGCTGTTCCATGTGCCATCGTTACTACTGCAAGCACATACGCATCAGGCAACATCCAACGCTGTTGTTCCGACAAGTCAATCCAACACCCACTCGAGTCCAATTTACCCGTGCTCTCTCTCCATGCAAGTTTTTCCTCCTCAGTCGCCTCTTTCTGAATTTCCTTCACGCTTTCCACTGTGTTCTCACACATTCCAGACTCAGAAATCCATCTTGCAGACGTTGCAACATACATTCTACTCATCATATTTCTAGCTGTCTGTTTTGCGATCTCATCAGCAAAAGCATTCCCACGACCAACATCATCCGTGATTGCTTTATGAGCACTGCATTTCACAATCGCAACTTCAGTCGGCAAGGTTAGAGATTCCAACAAGTCATTAACTAGCTGACCATGTTGAATCTTAGTCCCATGGGACGTAATGAAACCTCTTTCTTTCCACAAACGGCCAAAACTATGGGCCACGCCAAACGCGTACTGACTATCTGTGAACACATTCACTCTCTTTCCCTTAGCTAAAACGCACGCTCTTGTTAGCGCGATCAATTCTGCAGCCTGGGCAGAATTCTGACTCACTCTTGCAGTCTCCACAATCGTACTCAAAGTTGTTACTGCATAAGCAGCAGTCACATCACCATTCTCCAATTTGAAGCAAGACCCGTCAACATACAACGTGCCATCTGGTTCTGACAACGGAGTGTCTTTTAGATCGATTCGTCCTTTTGTTTCTTCCTCAGTTTTGAAACAACAGTCGTGTGGTTCGGAATCACTCGACTCTTCGCTAGTCGGCAACAATGTTGCTGGATTCAATACATTGCATCTTTTGATCTGAATATGACTAGCTAACAGTGTCAGTTCATAACCTGATAATCTAGCACTGGTAAGGTGTTGCGTCTTGGTTCGGTTCATGAGTGTATCCACGGCATGAGGAACCATAACTACTAGCATGTTGTTCATTACTAAACCAGCAGATTGTCGAATGGAAGCTGCAGCTGCGGCTGTAGCTCTCAAGCAACTAGGCAATGCTCTAGCTACTGGATCTAATGTTGATGAAAAATACGCACAAGGGCGTTGTTTATCACCAAATTTCTGCGTCAAAACACTCAATGCACAACCTTCTCTCTCGTGGACATAGAGCGTGAATGGCTTACTGTAGTCGGGTGTACCCAATACAGGTGCTGAACACAGTGCATTTCGTAACTCAGAAAAATTCTGCTGACATTCAGCAGACCATGGTACCGGACTCGGAACACCTTTCCCAGTCAAGGCTACCAATGGTTTTGCTAGAAGAGAAAAATTTGGGATCCATTGCCTACAATATGAGGTAATACCCAAAAAGGCACGTACTTCTCTCTGCGTGCTAGGAACGTTCATCTGTTTAATTGCTTTTATTCTCTCTGGGGTCAACTTCCTTCCCTCCTTTGACAAGAGATGACCTAGGTAGGTCACTTCTTGGCAGCAGTATTGCATTTTTGAAGGTGACACCTTGTGATTCAAATCTGACAAGTGATGCAATAAAGAAATCGTAGCTGTTTTGCAAGTTTCCTTGTCATCGGCAGCCACTAGAAGATCATCGACATACTGTACTAAAGCAGAACCACTAGGAAGTACGAAGGAATCTAACTGGCTTTTTAATGCTTGACTGTAAATGGATGGGCTTTCACAATAACCTTGTGGAGCGCGTTTAAATCTAAAACTTCGTCCTCCTAGAGAGAAACCGAAGATATCTCTGCTTTCCTCGGCTATCGGAATGCTGAAAAAGGCATTTTTCAAGTCGACAACCGAAAACCATGCTGCTGTAGCAGGAATCAACGTTAACAATGCAGTAATGTCTGGAACCACAGGAAACTGTGGGATCACAATTTTATTAACCTCTCTGAGATCAATTACGAACCTATATACTGGAGGCTTTGTAGGGTCAGTTCGTTTCAAAATAGGCAGTACAGGACTATTACAGACATTTCCTCTAGTCTCTTCTATAACGTCTTTCTTGATCAGGTCTTGTACTATCAGTAGGAGCGCACGCTCGCCTTCATTAGAGATTCTGTATTGTGGAATTCGTGGAAGTTTGACATTTGCTTTCAAAGTTACTACATAGGGTGGAATTTCCAATAGACCTACATCATTAGGGCCAGTCGCCCAAAGAGTATCAGGGAGTGAACGCAGCTCTGGTGGGAGCGCATCCATCGACAAGTACATCGGGGAGATTATTCTTTTACCCAACGTAAGCTGTACTCCTGCTGGAGAACAGTACAATGTCGCGTACAGGCGTTTTAACAAGTCTAAACCAAGCAGATTTTCGTTACAACCTGTCGTCAAAATCAGGGGTGCTTTCAATTGACGGGGTCCAACAGAAATAGACAAAGGACCAGAAACAGGGTTGTGAACAGGGGCGCCCGAAAAACCTACTGAAACGTTTGTTGAGCCGGACAAAGGTGCGCCAGGGAGTTTCGCATGTATGATAGAACTTTTTGCTGCACCAGTATCCAACAGAAACTGTTCGACTATACCTGATGTTGCTACTGCGACATAAGGGCCACTCTGATCTACTGGAACTGATACTACTCCCTCTCTTTGTCCATGGCTGTCCTAGTACTCATTTTGCTGAACTTCCTCACTAGCTTCATAATAGTCTTCGACATGATACTGTGGAGACCTATTCTGTTGGGCAGATTGTCCATTTCGCTGATCGAAATAATTAGAGGGGCGATCACTCGTCTGCGGAGGCATAGCACCTCGTCCTCGACCTCTAGAGTTTTGCATAGAACTACCACGACCTCCCTGAGCTGCCGCAGCATTATTTTGCATTCGAACTGGACATTCACTTTTGTAATGACCTTCCTTTTTGCAATAAGCACATTGATTCCATTGGTATTGTGGCCTTTGAAAATTATAATCCGTTCTTTGATATGACCCTTGCTGCATATTAGTTTGATTCATGCGAGGCGGATAAGCTTGCTGTAAAAGTACTTTAGTTTTTAAATCTTTCGTCTTTTTATCTGATTTTTCCTTCTCTTCTTTATCCCTATTTTCATAGTACTGAGCAGTCGCAAGTATTTGCGCAGTCGTAGAGACAGCCCACGCACTTTCAGAGTTCTTTAATTTACCACTAAGTTCTGGCAACAGATTGTGCACAAATTTATCAACAAATAATCTCTGGCCTCCTTCTGTGCTCATATCCTGACCACTATGATCCACGAAAGTCTCTTCGAATCTTGTGAAAAAGTCGGAGACGCTTTCGTCTTTCTTCTGTTTGCACGCGGACAATTTGTCCCAGTTAACGCGCAATGCTGGCATCAAGGTTTTCATTAAATCGATTATTCTACCAGGCAAATTAGCAATTAAAGGTTCAGGTTTGGAACCACCTATTTGTTGACCATCCGCTGCAATTATAGCTGCCCAGTCACCACCTAGGGCAACTGGATGATTCTCTTTACGAATTTTAGCCCAAATTGGTTGCGGTACTACATTACCAAATAGCAAATCTATGTCAGCAAGATTCAATACACAAGCGTCAACTGTTTGAGCCAACTCTTTGTAGTACCCTGCAGGATTTTTACGCGGATCTGGCAAGGCCTGTTTCACTGCTAATACTTCAGCTCGCTTCCATGGAATATGTATCCAGACTCTCTGGAATTGGGCCGGAGCGGCTGCAATACCAAGGTTTGCATTAGCTTGCACAGCTTCACGCCAAATTGGTGGAACCTCTCTCATTGGATACTGACGATTTCGTTTCGTACTACGTTTCTCTAATTCTCTCGGTGAACGAAGGGATGAGTCATTCCTATAACTTAAAATCAGTTCCATCGCTTCTTTTATATTTTGTCCAACTATCATACCTGCAGCAAACTCTTTCTGGACATTAATTAATTCTCCTAGATTTGATTCAGGGTCATCCTCTTCCAATTCCTCACGTAGAAGGAAACACATTTCATCGAACACATATCGTTGTGTCGGTTCGTTCCATTGCATAAATGTATCTAATACATTTTGTACATTATATCTCCCAACTTTCGAAACCCATCTAAGAGCAGTGGAATCTAATATTCCTCTTTCTTCAGTACTGGGAAGCTGACTACGTCTCTGTACAGAGTCAGAGGTAGGAGTCTTAATCAGAGTTTTATAGAAGGGAGATAGAATATTAGAGACAGAATCAGTGATTCTTCGACGAACAGAAAGCGGAGTCATAATATTAACAGAGGCAGTGAATAGAGTAGCAGTTGGAACAGATAGATCAGGAACAGCAGGAGTAGCAGGAAAAATAGCTTGCCCCGGAGTAGCAGGTGTGAGCGACACAGGCATAGGTAAAGAAGCCGGCAACCCTGGAAGAGGGGTTGTCGAAGGAACATTAATATTGACCACAGGAGGTACAGGAACTTGATTCAGGGGAGCGGGAACAGGGACACCAGGTTGTCCAGCAACCGGTAATTGAACATTCGGTATAGGTGGAGCCGTAGCACCCTGTGCATACGGTGGGGGTGATCGTAACAAGTAAGACAACAGGGGATCCTTTTCAGGGTCCTCTACTATCTTAGCCGTACTCGATGGCAAAGCAGGATAGCACTTGTCTATCGCTAAGTTACGCTCTCTATCGGCCACCTCCATCGCTTTCTCAGACTCGTTGAGTTGCAGCTGTCTAGCAGACTGTTCTAAAGTCAACTCTTGCTCTTTCTGTTCTTTCTTCAACTTTTTAATTTCTCTCTGTTTAGATTCTTTTCGCCAATAACGGAAAGAATCAAACATTGCCGGCCGGGCTTTCTTCTTAAACAACCTTCTTTCTAGATTATCGAGAACTTCAGGTTCAAAACTACCATGTAGTGGCCAACTAAGGACACCATCTTTCTCTGTGTAGTGGATCCATATCTCGTTATAAGAGATAGGGCCCACACCAAACTTGCAATAAAGATCATAAAGGGGAGTTCCAATCGGAGGAACCAAACACGAGTCCTCCAACTGGGAATCACTGTTGCAACTAAAACAAGACAACATACAATTTTTCCGACTTACCATTTTATAATCCGGAACACAAAACAAACAAGACACAAACAGAAAAGATGCGCACTCGAACCAAGAACTTAGGCCTACCAGAACTGACAAATGTATCGATACCTGAACTGAACAGAATGATTATCGTAACCAGAATAACCAGTGATAACCTTACAGAACTGAACTGAACTGAGAACTAAAAGGATTACCCAAATAGGAGCAACCCTTACGAAATAACCAACTAGCAACCACTGAATACTTAACTGAGGCACTGAAGACGTCACCAAGGAGAAACCCGTCACGTTTCGCCGTACTGAGGACTGCACCTCGGGTCCAAGACAGGGCGACGGTCAAGGCAACGGACCACTGCAGCCGTCTGAACGGGAACCCTCGTGGAAGAGAACGTCGGGGCCACTTTTGCGATATGCCGGGATCGATGAAGTGGGGCGCCTCCCTCTGAAATCTTCACACGAAGCTCCTCGAACTCTTCAGGCTTTTGGACCGGTACCGAATGACGTCGCCCCACGTTGGGCGCCAATTGGAGTTCTGGACTTTTTGGTTCCGTCCAGAGGTGTCAGGGATAACACCCGAAGACCCCGGAGTTCCACCTGTCTCGGTGCACAAACAAACAGAAACACGGGCTTCTCGATGGTGGCGTCAAAGACCAAAGGTTTATTACTGCAGGGACACAGAAGTCACAGAAACTACACATGGGCAGTATCTAGGAGCCTGTTCGATTTGTACAAAGAGGGTTGCTCCTTATATACTAAATATTGGGCTTCAGGCAAATTCTTTACATGTTACCACAGTTCTGAACATTCGTGTCTTAAACAATAAATATTTGGCGTTGCACAGGGATCGTCAACAGTATCTGATGTCAAAACATTACAAATGAGGGGTTCCCACTAGTCCATCATAATCCCATGTCAATTCTTCATTCAAGACCCGGACCGCCTCATCGTAAATTTCGTTACCTCCCCCTAATAAAGGCCCAGAAGGAAAGGAGCAGAGCCAGGTGCAGAAGGAAGAAAGACAGGATAAGAAATGTTTGTGGGTCGTAAATGGGTACGGTTACCAGCTTCGGCCGCCTAATCATGATCAGGCCAACGAACACAAGAACCAGTATAGCAGGACTGGCCTCAGGCTGGGGAGGCAGTTCCTGCCGAGTCATGCTGCTACAGCGTTGCTGGCCTAAGGTGCACGTGTCACTAGCAAGGTGAATCGCCGGTTAAAGCCTACGTGTCCTTTAAATGAACAAAAGAAAGAGGTCATTGTGTGTCCCATTGACTATGTGAGGGCAAGGAATACAAAATGGCTTCCGTGTTCTAAAATGGATGCCACGGGTAGAACAGAAATGTGTTTGTAACTGGAGTGCTCTTGCTCGTAGCATAGCGAAAACACCAGGATATACTAAATGGATCATTTGCGGTTCACTGATACCAAAATTATGTATTTACGACAATGTTACAAACACGAGTAAAATCGTCACGGAACCTCAGGGTTACAGGACGGATGAGTTCGTCTGGTGTCGGCCGTGACAGCGTCAGCAGGGCTTCCAGTCCAGGATACAACTGGCGTCCTACTCCGGGGCTGGCCCAGATATAGGACGGAGGTCCTTTGATGTCCGGACCCTCTCGCCTGGGGGTCAGAGGGGCCGGGATGATGGTGTCCAGACACCCAGCAGGGGGGTCGAGCCAGCGCCCAGGGAGGCCGGAGGGCGATCGATACCAGGCGTCCAGGGACGGCTGGAGGGCCATCGAAACTCCTCTCCCTCCGGGATCTGTCGAGTGGCCACTCGACCACCTGGGTGGATCTTGGTGCCTCGATGTCGGGGCTTCGCTGGGGCCTGGGCCTGGGCTGAGGCCACGTGGTCGTGACGTGGGGGACCCAAGATGGAGTCGGGCACGGCCTCGTGCTTAGGTCGTGATGGGCCTACGCTGGAGCCAGGCCGGTGATGGGGATCCGGGATGGTAGCCGGATCTGTGGTGTTGGGGCGTGCAGGGTCGGGCCGAAGGGGCCGCCCGAGGTCCGGAGGAGGGCTGATGTCGTCCTGGGCCCGCCATGCGGGAGGGGTAGGACCACGCCATGAGGCCAGGTCCAACACCCCCCACACACAGAGCCTCACACACACACAGAGCCCCCCACACACACACAGAGCCCCCCACACAGAGCCCCCCACACACAGAGCCCCACACACACACAGAGGAGCCCCACACACAGAGCACCACACACAGAGCCCCACACACACAGAGCCCCACACACACACAGAGCCCCCCACGCACACACAGCCCCCCCACACACAGAGCCACCCATACACACACAGAGCCCCCCCCACACACACATAGCCCCACACACACACAGAGCCCCACACACATACAGAGCCCCACACACACACACAGAGCCCCCCACACACACAGAGCCCCCCCACACACAGAGCCCCCAAACACACAGAGCCCCCATACACAGAACTCCCCCCCACACACAGAGCCCCCACACACACAGAGCCCCCCACACACAGAGCCCCCCCACACACAGAGCCCCCCACACACAGAGCCCCATACATACACAGAGCCCCCCACACACACAAAGAGCCCCCCCACACACAAAGACCCCCCACACACACACAGAGCCCCCCCTCAGAGCCCCCCACACACAGATCCCCCACACACAGAGCCCCCCCCCACACCCACACACACACACACAGAGCCCCCCCACACACAGAGCCTCACACACACACAGAGCCCCCACACACACCAGAGCCCCCCCCCCACATACACAGAGCCCCCCCACACACATAGAGCCAACCCCCCACACACACAGAGCCCCACACACACACACACACACACAGAGTCCCCACACAAACACACAGAGCCCCCCCCACACACACAGAAACCCACACACACAGAGCCCCCCACACACAGAGCCCCACACACACAGAGCCCCCCCCACACACACACAGAGCCCCCCACACACACACAGAGCCCCCCCACACACACAGAGCCCCCACACACAGAGCACCACACACAGAGCCCCACACACACAGAGCCCCCCCCACACACACAGAGCCCCCCCACACACACAGAGCCCCACACACACACAGAGCCCCCACACACAGAGCCCCCCACACAGAGCCCCACACACACAGAGCCCCCCCACACACACACAGAGCCCCCCACACACAGAGCCCCCCACACACACAGAGCCCCCCCACACACAGAACCCCCCCACACACACAGAGCCCCCCACACACACAGAGCCCCCCACACACACAGAGCCCCCCCACACACACAGAGCCCCACATACACACAGAGCCCCCCATACACACAGAGCCCCACACACATACACATACCCCCCCCCACACACACACAGCCCCACACACAGAGCCCCTCCACACACACACAGAGCCCGCCCACACACAGAGCCCCCCAAACCCACACACACACACACACAGCCCCCCACACACACAGAGCCTCACACACACACAGAGCCCCCCACACACACCAGAGCAGCCCCCACACACACACAGAGCCCCTACACTCACATAGAGCCCCCCCCACACACACAGAGCCCCCCCACACACAGAGCCCCAGACACAGAGCCCCCCCACACACACAGAGCCAACCCCCCACACACACAGAGCCCCCCACACACACACACAGAGTCCCCCCCACAAACACACAGAGCCCACACACACACACACAGAACCCCACACACACAGAGCCCCCCACACACAGAGCCCCACACACACACAGAGCCCCACACACACACACAGAGCACCCCCACACACACAGAGCCCCCCCACACACAGAGCCCCCAAACACACAGAGACCCCATACACAGAACTCCCCCCCACACACAGAGCCCCCCACACACACAGAGCCCCCCACACACAGAGCCCCCCCACACACAGAGCCCCCCCACACACAGAGCCCCATACATACACAGAGCCCCCCACACACACAAAGAGCCCCCCCACACACAAAGACCCCCCCACACACACACAGAGCTCCCCCTCAGAGCCCCCCCACACACAGATCCCCCACACACAGAGCCCCCCACACACACACACACAGAGCCCCCCCACACACAGAGCCTCACACACACACTGAGCCCCCACACACACCAGAGCCCCCCCACATACACAGAGCCCCCCCACACACATAGAGCCAACCCCCCACACACACAGAGCCCCCCACACACACACACACAGAGTCCCCCCACAAACACACAGAGCCCCCCCACACACACACAGAAACCCACACACATAGAGCCCCCCACACACAGAGCCCCACACACACAGAGCCCCCCCCACACACACAGAGCCCCCCACACACACACAGAGCCCCCCCACACACACAGAGCCCCCACACACAGAGCACCACACACAGAGCCCCACACACACAGAGCCCCTCACACACACACAGAGCCCCCCCACACACACAGAGCCCCCCACACACACAGAGCCCCCACACACAGAGCCCCCCACACAGAGCCCCACACACACAGAGCCCCCCCCCACACACACAGAGCCCCCCACACACACAGCCCCCCACACACACAGAGCCCCCCCACACACAGAACCCCCCCACACACACAGAGCCCCCCACACACACAGAGCCCCCCACACACACAGAGCCCCCCCACACACACAGAGCCCCACATACACACAGAGCCCCCCACACACACAGAGCCCCACACACATACACATACCCCCCCACACACAGACACAGCCCCACACACAGAGCCCCCCCCACACACACAGAGCCCGCCCACACACAGAGCCCCCCAAACCCACACACACACACACACAGCCCCCCACACACACAGAGCCTCACACACACACAGAGCCCCCCACACATACCAGAGCAGCCCCCACACACACACAGAGCCCCTACACTCACACAGAGCCCCCCCACACACACACAGAGCCCCCCCACACACAGAGCCCCAGACACAGAGCCCCCCCACACACACAGAGCCAACCCCCCACACACAGAGCCCCCCCACACACACACAGAGTCCCCCCCACAAACACACAGAGCCCACACACACACACACACAGAACCCCACACACACAGAGCCCCCCACACACAGAGCCCCACACACACAGAGCCCCACACACACACACAGAGCCCCCCACACACACAGAGCCCCCACACACACACAGAGCCCCCACACAAAGAGCCCCCCCCACACACACAGAGCCGCCCCACACACAGAGAGCCCCCACACACACACAGAGCCGCCCCACACACACAGAGCCCCCCTACACACACACAGAGAGCCCCCCACACACACAGAGAGCCACACACACACAGCCCCCCACACACACACACAGAGCCCACCACACACTGAGAGCCCACACACACAGAACCCCCCCCACACACAGAGAGCCCCCCACACACACACAGAGCCTCCCCCCACACACAGAGCCCCACACACATAGCGCCCCCCACACACACAGAGCCCCCACACACACAGAGCCCCACACACAGAGCCCCCCACACACACAGAGAGCCTCCCACACACACACTGAGCCCCACACACACACAGAGAGCCCACCCCACACACACAGAGCCCCCCCCACACATACAGAGCCCCACACACACATACAGAGCCCCTCCCCACACACAGAGAGCCCCTCCCCCACACACAGAGAGCCCCCACACACACACATAGCCCCCCCACATACAGAGCCCCCACACACAGATCCCCCCATACCCAGAGCCCCACAGACACACACACTGAGCCCCCCACACACAGAGAGCCCCACACACACACAGAGCCCCCCACACACACAGAGCACCACACACACACAGAGCCACACACACACAGAGCCCACCCCACACACATACAGAGCCCCACACACAAACACAGAGCCCCCCCACACACACACAGAGCCCCCACACACAGAGCCCCACACACACAGAGCCCCACACACACACACAGAGCCACACACACACACAGAGCCCCATACACACGGAGCCCCCCCACACACACACAGCCCCCCACACACAGAGCCCCCCCACACACAGTGTGGGGGGTCTAGCTTACCTGGGGAGGCAGGACATAAATTGACAGGCTGCGTAGGGCTTTCTGTGAACTTATTGGGTGGTGGCAGCTCCTGAGGTTCGCTGGGGGTTTCATTGACAGCGTGTGCAGCTATACTCTTGGGGCTTGCAAAAACGTTTAATTACTCAGATCGCGCTGTGAGCACTGGCATGATTTAGATGCTGGCGCCGATTTTTTATTGTTAAAACTATCACTCACCAATTTCGAGCACTGTTTTAATGACCAGGCAGAACTAGAGGATCTTGCTTCTCCTTGTGGCCTCCCTCGCCCCGTTCCACTGCGGCTGACTGTGCCGATTGTGTGGAGGGCGAGGCGCCATCTTGTGTTTCCCAGAGCTAGGTTGGGCCGGAGTTAGCGGCCTAGGATACCTGGGGAGGCAGGACATAAATTGACAGGCTGCGCAGGGCTCTCTGTGAACTTATTGGGTGGTGGCAGCTCCTGAGGTTCGCTGGGGGTTTCATTGACAGCGTGTGCAGCTATACTCTTGGGGCTTGCAAAAACTTTTAATTACTTACTCAGATCGCGCTGTGAGCACTGGCATGATTTAGATGCTGGCGCCGATTTTTCATTTTTAAAACTATCACTCACCAATTTCGAGCACTGTTTTAATGACCAGGCAGAACTAGAGGATCTTGGTTCTCCTTGTGGCCTCCCTCGCCCCGTTCCACCGCGGCTGACTATGCCGATTGTGTGGAGGGCTAGGCGCCATCTTGTGTTTCCCAGAGCTAGGTTGGGCCAGAGTTAGCGGTCTAGCTTACCTGGGGAGGCAGGACATAAATTGCACGTGTCCGCGGCCGCGCAGCGGATGAGCGTAGCGGGCGCGTCGATGGTGCGCCGAAGGTGCACCTAAGGTAAGCCCGTCTGCGCCCGTCCGCGCCCCGTCGGCGCACAGGGCCAGGAATGCTGATGCTGGGGCGGCAGAGTCTGGTGATGAAACATTGGGCTACAGTCGTGAGGCTTTACTCGCACTTAACAAAGACCCATGCAACAGCTCCAAACAGTGGGAAGTATTATACTCCATGACACGTTATTGCCCCGCCTGCCGGTTTCAGTTCACGGATCACTCATCCGCCTCTCCGTGTAGGATTGATCATCATACCAACATTCGAGCAGCACTTATTAATGCCCGCTCGATGGTCAAACGCTCGGAGGAAGTTCATGAGTTGATAGTGGACGAGTGCCTCGACATCCTGTTCATTACGGAGACTTGGCTGAATGAATTCTGCGCTCCAGTGATTGAGTTAGCCACTCCGCGTGGGTACAGGATCAATCAATCAATCAAGGCATTTATAGAGCGCACTACTCACCCAGAGGGTCTCAAGGCGCTTGGGGGGGTGGGGGGCCGCTACTGTTTGAACAGCCAGGTCTTGAGCTTCTTCCTGAAGGAGAGGTGATCTTGGGTCAGGCGGAGGTCGGTAGGGAGGGTGTTCCAGGTCTTGGCGGCCAGGTAGGAGAAGGACCTTCCTCCTGTTGTCGTTCTTCGGATGCGGGGGACGGCGGCGAAGGCGTGGTTGGTCGATCGGAGGTGGCGTTTGGGAGCGTAGAAGTTGAGGCGGTTGTTGAGGTAGCTCGGGCCTTGGTCGTGTAGGGCTTTGTGTGCGTGGGTGAGGAGACGGAAGGTGATTCTCTTGTTGACGGGAAGCCAGTGCAGGTCTCTCAGGTGTCCGGAGATGTGGCTGCGTCGGGGGATGTCGAGGATGAGTCTGGCTGAGGCGTTCTGGATCCGCTGGAGTCTCTTCTGGAGCTTGGCGGTGGTTCCGGCGTAGAGGGCGTTGCCGTAGTCCAGTCGGCTGGTGACGAGGGCCTGGGTGACCGTCTTCCTGGTCTCGGTGGGGATCCACCGGAAAATCTTTCATAGCATGCGCAGGATGTTGAAACAGGACGCGGAGACGGCGTTGACTTGTCTGGTCATGGAGAGGGAGGAGTCCAGGATGAAGCCCAGGTTGCGTGCGTGGTCTGTCGGTTTGGGTGCGGTGCCCGGGCGGGGGGCCACCAGGAGTCATCCCAGGCGGAGGGCGAGGAGCCCAGGATAGCCAGGCTTGACCGTAATACTGGCAGAGGAGGAGGCATTGCTATGATTTATAGGGACAACTGGATTCTAACAAAGCAATGCACAGGGGACATTTTAGGAGGGGAAGCGATGGAATTTTCTTTAGCCCTTTCCCCCCACTTCACCTTAGGTGGAATATTGGTATACCGTCCCCCCGGTCCCCCTGGAACCTTCCTCAAATCTCTGGCGGAGGTAGTCACACAAAGAGAATTAAGGTTCTCTAAATTCATGCTGCTGGGTGATTTTAATATCCATATAGACAATCCTGCAGCCCCAGGGACAAGGGATCTACTGGATCTGTGTGACGCAACCTTCCTCTCACAACAGGTCCCTGATTCTACCCATTCAGGAGGTCACTGTCTTGACCTGGTCTGTTCCAATTTCTCCCTAGCACCTGTGACCTCCCGCCCTGTCACATGGTCAGACCACCATCTCATCTGTTTCTCCTGGGATTTGGGTAGCCCGCGTAAACCATGGGCTGGGAACCACGGCCCACCCCAAGTAAAAATTAACATTCCAGCCCTATCCACCGCTCTAGCACAGTCCTGCCCTGCAGGTGCCTGTAACTTAGAAGGGGCAGTGGAAAACTTCTCGGAATGGATGAGCACTGCTCTAAAGACGCTCCCCATCCGTTCAGGAAATAATCGACCACGAGCCTCTCCTTCCTATCCATGGTACACCGACCGCCTAAAAACCCTGAAGTTAGGTTGTAAAGAGCTAGAGCGGGCATAGCGACGGGAGTACTGCTCCATAACTAAGGCGAAATAACGCAAGGCTCAATGTGAGTACTATGCTGCCATTAAGTTGGCAAGGGGTGATTTCTTTGCCGAGAGAATTTCTAGAGCTAAGAACAATAGCAGAGAAATCTTTGCTATTGTGCGGAGCTTTACTTCTCCAGTAGCAGAGGCCTCTTCCACGCCTACTTCCCCCAGTTGGTGTGAAAAGCTGTCCACCTTTTTCATTGACAAGATTCAAAAGATACAGGCCAGCCTTAAGCTTCACGCCCCTGCAAACCTATCTTCTACTTGGACATTTCAGGATAATATCGATCCTACCCAGTTCCTTTCTGGCTTTGATAGAGTGGAAGTGAAGGATGTGGCAGCCATTCTTAAATCCCTTAAGTCAGGGTCCCCGACAGATCCCTGCCCAGCTAGGGTTCTTAGTGGGGTGGCTGATGTAATCGCTCCTATAGTAGCAACCTTGATTAATGAATCACTGCAATCAGGTGCGATGCCCTCTCAGTGGAAACACGCTAAAAAACTTCTCCCCCCTGATCAAAAAGTCTACGGCTGATCCACTGCTCCCTTCGAACTATCGCCCCATTTCCCTTCTCCCAGCTCTTGCAAAGGTCTGCGAGAAGGTGGCGTTTATACAACTGGAGAAATTTGTGGAAGCCTCAGGGGCCCTGCACCCTGCTCAATCTGGCTTCAGAACATCGTTTAGCACCGAGACAGCGCTTGTAGAGGTCTCGAAGGCTATCAAAGAATGCCTTGATGGGGGCGGCAGAGCGGCTCTAATTTTATTGGACCTCTCTGCGGCGTTCGATACTGTTCCCCATCTCAAGCTCCTCTCCAGGCTGTCGGACATCGGGATTGCAGACTTGGCACTAAGATGGGTGGAATCATTTCTTAAAGATCGCTTCCAACAAGTATGGTTGCCTCCATTCCACTTGTCTGATAACAAAGTGGAAACTGAGGTCCCTCAGGGCTCAACACTCAGCCCTCTACTTTTCAACTTTTATATGACCCCCCTTTTGGGTGCTAAAATTATGGCCTACGCCGACGACACCCAACTTCTCTTCACCTGGAAAGGCAATGATTTACAGACTGAGAAAGCCCAGCACTGTCTGTCGTCAGTATTTGCCTGGCTGGCCCATCCCAGTCTGAAATGTAATGAGGAGAAATCCGAAATACTCCTTTATGGACAATTCCCCATAGGTTTCAAAGAATCATTGTGGCCCACAGGATCACCCTGCCCAAAGGGGGACTGTGGGATAGCAAAAAACGTAGGGAATTGGTTTGGGGCAGATATGTGCTTCCGAGAACAGATCACAAGATTGGCGGGAACCTGTTTTGGCACCCTTACAACCCTAAGGAAATTCTTTCCCCTCCTCCCTAGAGCTGCTAGAGAGGCTGTGGCCAGCAGGGCTCTCATACTCTCGCGCCTGGACTATGTCACTGCCCTGTATATTGGCTCTCCTGAGTTTCTTTTAGGGAAACTGCAGGTGGTAAAAAACGTGGCGGTCAGGCTCCTTTTTGACATCGGTAGGAGACTAAGTGTTCGCAAACAACTATGCGACCTTCATTGGCTCCCGGTGTCCCAAAGAGTATGTTACAAGGCCCTGGTCTTGGCTCATAAAGCCCTCCATGGCCCCTGTCTAGCCTACTTGAGGGCTAGGTTTAAGTTCTATCAGCCGGCGCGTCAACTACGCTCGGCAGCACTTAGAAGCCTGGTTGTCCCTAGGTTTCGGAAAACTCACCTAGGGGGCAAATCCTTGGCGGTTAGAGCGGCCAATATGTGGAACGCCCTGCCAAACCAACTACGACACACTATGGATCTGACCAGTTTTAAAAAACTATTAAAAACACATCTGTTTAAACAAGCCTTTTAGATTCCCGGTATATGCTGTCTTTGTTTCTTCTACACGCCAGGACAGTCTCGACTAACAGTGCGTGATACAAATCAGCCTATAACATAACACAGAGCCCCCCACACATAGAGCCCCCCACACACACAGAGCCCCACAGACAAACACAGCCGCCCCACACACAGAGCCCAACACACACACACACAGACCCCCACACACTCAGAGCCCCCCCACACACACAGAGCCCCCCACACACACAGACCCCCCCACACACACAGAGCCCCCCACACACACAGAGAGCCCCCCCACACACACACAGAGCCCCCCCACACACACAAAGAGCAACACACACACACACAGCGAGCATCCCCACACACACAAAGCCCCCCCACACACACACAGAGAGCGCCCCCCACACACACAGAGCACACACACACACACACACACACACACAGAGCCCCCCCCCACACACACACAGAGCCCCCACACACACACAGAGTAAGCCCCCCCACACACACAGAGCCCCACACACACAGAGAGAGAGCCCCACACACACACAGAGCCCCACACACACTGAGAGCCCCACATACACACACACACACACAGAGCCCCCACACACACAGAGAGCCCCCCTACACACACAGAGAGCCCCATACACACACACAGAGCCCCCCACACACACAAAGCCCCACACACACAGAGCCCCACACACACAGAGCCCCATACACAGAGCCCCACACACAGAGCCACACACATACAGAGCCCCACACACACAGAGCCCCCCCCCCCCACACACAGAGCCAAACAATGGAAACAATGTTATTGCACAGAGTGAGGTGGCCACCTGAAGTCTGTTTTTCAGAGCCCTGGCTGGCTTCACCATTCCTGCTTTGTTAATGGCAGCTACATCCTCAGTAGTCCTTGAGTACCTCAGCTGAACCACAAGGACCAAAAACATGTTACAAATGTAAGAGAATGTCACGTCCAGGAGTATTTCCATTGAGCAAACAAAGCTGCAGGCAGTGACCCACGCAGCAATAAGGGGATTAAAAGAGCATCTGTTCTCAGTGACACTGTAAAATATGTAAAATGAGCAGGAGACTGAGAAGGAGGAAAGGAAAGGAGAAGTGGACATGAAGAACAAAAAGGTGGGAGGGAGAAAGGAGGAAAATGAAAGAAATGGGAAAAGATTATAGATAGAGAAATAGAAGGCGGAGAGATTTAGTTTTTTACATATTTCGAGTAGTTCGCCAATTCCTTGGCCTCTTCGCGCTTTTGGGAATCTCGGAGGGACGCTTATCTCCAGATGGAATAAGACAGAATTAGACAGTGTGGATGAGAAGAGGAGACGGCGGGACATGACGGAGGGCAGGGAGAAGTTGTCAAGGAAGGCAGAGAGATGTTATATAACCTTAGGAAATATACAGAAGGGAGAAGAAAGGGGCGGAGATGACCGAAAGCGGGCAGGTAAACAGATACTTGGGAAAGGAAATATCGACCGTTGGGGAATGTGAGAAGGGTATATAAGAAAGGAAATCTAGAAAAGGAGGATGAGCCTGAACGTTTTTAAAGTTTCACTAGGACAAAAACATAATATGCGGAGGGATGCCTAAAACTTGCAGAGCCCTGCCCTCATGTGTGCATAACATGGATGTTGCAATAACCAGCGCCTACCTGACATGGCTCCCACTAACCAGTAATGTCCGGCACCCTGGCTGACTGACCCCTTGTCGAAAACAATAACTATCGGGCTGGCTGGACTGCAGGGGACAGCGGCCAAAACTCCTGCGTGCTCCTCTCCTCACCCAAAACTTCACAAACAAGGAAACAAATCCCCATGGACTGTGGGTGTCCCAAAGCAGGCGGGCATGCCTTGTTTGACGTCACAGGATGCACCGCATTGACAGGACTCACCCGGCAGGCCTGATGGAAAGGTGACGCAGCCTACCTCACTTGTGCAAATGTATAAACCATGATGTCACCGCTGAGCTATGCCCGCCTCGTCACTGCCATCACGCGCCTGGCCATGATCCGACCTGAACTCTTTGCTATGAGTTCCTGGGTTTTCAGCAGACAGAGGCAACAAACACGAGCTGACACGAACTGACAATGGGCGGCTGCACACACAAACTGGAAGCTCCATAACGCCTCGTGGAGCGTCGCTAGCCATCTCCGAAACTCTAAGCAAAATGGTGGCAGCAGCTGCGGATAAGCCCTGTCCTTTTCAGACTGGGGGGCGTGTTTTTTGTTGAGTGACGGATGACGTCACGGAGAAAAAACAGCAAAAAACACACCCCTCAATCCGAAACGGACGGGGCTGAAAGGGACAGACAGAGCTCTTCTCCAATGGCTGGCCGCTGTTTAGGAAGCCAGCCAATGGAGAAGAGCTGGCTCGTTTACCTCCCTACTCTAAGACATAATTTCTCGCCCAGCGAGACTGCGCAAGCGCAACCTACGCAGGCCGAGACCTAAAAACGATCTTTTAACATTCTATTCGCTGTGGCTTATTCATAACAGAACATTCTATCCCTAAAAAGACTTACCATCTTTATTTAAAACAAGACATACCATAAAACATAGGTTCAGTGCTACCGATTATCAATTATTAGATTATTGAATTCCCAATTTAACCTACAGGGAAACAAAACTCGTTTTTGACTAGATTCTCCAAAAGAAGGAACATAACTTTCTATTTGAAGAGGCAAATTGTTGTGCCTTTTCTGATGTAAACAAAATTAATTTTTTTCTTAAAACACCTTCACACTGCTACTATTTCCTAATAGCATAATGTGCAATCTGTAAATAAAGTAAATCATTAACATTGACGCTATTGTAGAGATAAATTATCTACTGTCTATAGAATTAAAACCCTGTATTACTTACTATGTGTGAACTATCTACACTTCCTTAATAAGGCTCCGCAATTACGCACCATAATACTTATTGGGACATGCTGGCATTGGCATCCCATATATTCATGCCTAAAAAATAGAAAAAAGCTCTGAAACTCTATTTATTATATTATTATAACTATATGCCATTACTTAATTTATGGGCTCACCTTTTATATATGGTAAGATCAAATTAGCATGCCAGAGAGGTACTTTGCTTCGTAACACAGCAAAGCATGCTAGAGGAGGATTTAGAGACACTCACCAATTCTCCTCTTCTTGGAAAAGGATAATTTTCCTTTTAGTTTAAGGGCCGTGCTTAATTTGAGACTGTGTTTTCCAGTTCTCAGCACTGGCAATTTATTCTCTACACCGGCTCTTTTAGCAACTGCCACGTGGTGGCACTGTTTATCTGATTTTTCGATTTGCACAACAACAGTTGTTTAATAATTAAATATACATTAAAATCAGTAATACCTGCCACTCAAAGCTGTAGGAATAGCTTGGTCGGCATGTATTAGTAATTTTCAATGTATATTTGAAGTCTGAATTGTCACACTTGTATGAGTATGCTGGCTAGTTGTGATGGTACTGTCACCCGCTGCACTAGTGGGGGCAAAGGATGGTGCAAGCTGCAATGGCCTCCTGACAAGATCCTGACACTTATGTGTTTTACAAATTAAGTACTGCTAAGCGGGTCTACCAGGGGATACACCCAATAATATTAAGATGAACATGGCATGATTAGTTCTGGATCCAGTCAGGACTGCACAGTACTCCCTATGGACAGCCTTTCTGCCATCTGGATTACGATGTTGGTTTCCCATAGCCTTTCCGTGCTTTTCTTTCCGACACAGAAAGGCTATCAGACAGTGATTTGGGGGCCCCTAGCAGGGCTCCCTTGCCTCCTACGGTTGGTGGACGTGGAGGTACCTCGGGTGCCTTCCTGTAAATCCCTGCACTGTGTTGCAGGCACCATGGGGTGCCTGCCACAGGGTGCAGTGTTGTACACACACACCCATTTCTTTATAGGAGCCTGTATTATAGCTGGTTTAGGGCTGTATCACAAGTTCCCATAGAAAATGGGAGTATCTGACCCAACAGTGTTTGGATGCATCGAAATCAGTCGGTCGGAGCCGCCGACCGGAGGTCTGTCGGTCCTGAGAACGAGACTGTGTCGGTCGGAGGCAACTCCTACCAACATCATAATAAGCCGCTTAGTGTGTTAATAGGTGTTTTATAGTTAGTTAGAACAGCAGGCGCCTTTCAACTTTCCGGAGGTACAGACCTCAATGCTATATCTCTGAGTACGGCTTTATGCAATACACTCTTTTCGATTGGAGTAATTGGATGGAAGCCTCCATTATGCTGATACCTTTTTTTGGCGTCCTTTTTGTAATTAGGGATACCCAATTTATAATAGTGTAGAATAATATAGATTTGTTGATTTTACTCATGACTCGAGAGAAAGTGCAAAACTTACCATTTAACTTGCACATTTTATTTATTATCTTTTCCATTGCAGTGACTGCATTTCCAGCATGCTTCATATCGTTTAAACTGAATTTCCCTCGGAGATTTAGACTTATTTTGGTGATTTTATACTTCTATAATCTACTTCTGAGACTTTTATGCCAGCTTCTTTCTGAGTCTGTAATAAATAAAATTAACATTCATTAGTAGTCTTGGCTTTATTGTTTGAACAAATGCATTATACTGTTAATTAATTTAGAAAAAAGATTGCTTAACTCCCTCTTACCTCTCAAGGTACTAAAACACCCATCACCAAAGAAGGGAGCTTTCTAAAGGGCCCAGGGCTCCTGCAGGTTCTAGGACATGTTTTGGACACAAGGCAAGCCCTTTCATTGTCTTGCAGCATTATAAAGGCAGAATAGAGTATTTTCATATGTAAATGTAAGATATGTATAAGTATAAGTATGCATAAGATGAACAAATTCGGTGCACCAAAATTGTTTGCAATTTGAAAAAAACCCATAAAGGTTACAGACCGTTTTGCTAAATTATAGTTACATTTTTAAAGGCAACTTAAAATATCGTTCTCAAAGGTGTATTTTAAAAAAAATCTGGTAATTCTTTGAAAGAAAATAAACACTGTAAAACCATTTTAGTCAACATTATAAAAAATGTTATCATGTTTCTTACTCTTGAAAACAGCCACAATGTACACCCTCATGTCTGTGAAGATTTACTACATTCAAGCATTCATAAAACATTACAGAAGCAGACCTGGAAATGTTTGTGCAGCAGCTGAAGGTTTCCAGGAGTGCTCCCAGATAACAATTGTGAATTCCATTTTTGTTTGAATAAAAGTACAACAGTATATTTGGTTAAAGCTGTTTTATTTCTTCACCAGGAAAAAATATTTGCCACCACGAAGAAACTCATTTCCTGGCAAACCTTTATCTCGAGTAAATGTTCAACCTTTTGCGGAACGGTAGGACTTTTAATTTACGTTTATAGGAGTGCACAAAGTCACTGTGCATTCAATCTTGAAATAAAAACGTCCCACCCGCTTCCAGCCCATCAGCAGATATATTACATGAAAACCTTCATGCTAGTAAATTCTTTTATAAAATGTCTACCATTGAAAAAGAGATTGGCAAAAAAGGGAACTGTGGCTCATTGCGATCAAGTCCTTTTCACAAGATTTACTCAATATGGTCAAGTTTATAAGTGCTGACTATGAGATGTATTGTTGATTCAGAACTGGCAAGCTAGGCACTGGATACAAGTATAAGTTGGGTTTATTTAATTTGAGCATTTGCGTAAAAGTACATTTGTCAGAGCAATTCACAAGGCAATTTCTCAGACAGTAGAGTAATAAACAGAGGTATGATATAATTATAACAATGGAACATCCTGGACTCTGCTCTAATTTAAATTCTGGCATAATGAAAGTGCTGGCATAGTCAGTGTAGTACTATAATCCGAACACTGGTCTAAACTGATCCCATTAAAAAATAGAACATTTCTGTACCTAAAGTCTAAGTATAAGTTTGTACTTAAATAGCTCTCTAATAAATTCAGAGCCCATTGTAATGTGGAAGGAAGTGGCATAATCAGAACTGTATTACAAGTCAAACCCAGGCCGAATTTTAGACTTCATGTAATCAGAGACAGATCTATCAAAACTCTTATACAATGAGAATACAGACATATTTTGGCACCCAACTGCATAGCACCAAGTGGGACAAGTGGATTATTTACCAGAAAAGAACCTTTCTGAAGCAGCGCGTCTCTTGTACAAGCAGTTTTTTGAATAAAATTGCAAACCCATGACCAGCTTTCCCTGTGCAAACAATAAAGGGCATAGAGAACAGCTCTACACGCTCTGATAACATGCGGAACAGGCACAGTACAGGCATCAGTAGTGCTCAGGTCTTCGTAAGCAGGAGACACCTAAAAACTAGAGTCGAGTGGCGGAGCTCCATGTCTCCATGACTACAGACGTCATTGACAAAAAGCGCCATAAGACACAAGTCAGATGATGGACTCACCTTATTTTTGTTACCATTGACATGTTTTTCAGAATGAAATGGATGCGTTCTTCCTCTCCTCTCCCTGCAGCTGAGCTGCCGCCATTTTACTTAGCTCTGTGATTGCTGTTTCTTAAATCCTGAGCAGGAGTGGGATGGAGAATTCCAATGTGTGGTGCTCCTGATCCTGAACACCCTGGAATTTAGGGTGTTGCAGTAACAACTGCACCTCTTTCAATTTTCCACTTGAACATTATGGCACTTCAAAACTAATGAAACGTACTGGGAAAATTTACATTAAATACAAATGCATTCAGAATTTTGCGCTGACTACATCAAACTGCACATCATTCTCCAAATTCCAAGGGAAAATTTGGAATAGGAGATATCCACTGCACTCAGTAAATACAGCACTTCCATCAGATTCACTCATAACCAGGCTATATCAGGAGAAGTCCTAAAGCTTGGCAGCAGGTTTCTTGTTTTGAAAAAAATGATATTTTAGCATATAATGCACACATCACATTTCGAACACAGTCTATAAATGTGCTATCTTTCTATAAGTCATAAGTTATAAGGATTTGTTGAGCAAACATATCTCCCAGGCATCTCAGAGCGCTAGCGAAACTCCAGTAAAAGGCGAGGGAGCCGACTGACCGTAAGAGAAAAGGGGTAAAAAAGCCATGTTTTTAGCCTCCTACGGAACTGTTTATGGTCCGTCAGCATGCAAAGCTGTAAAGGGAGTTCATTCCAGAAAGCAGGAACCAAATGAGAAAAGTATCAGCTGCCATTCCTGGCAGTATGAATCCTAAGGGGAGTGAGTAGAAATTTAGTTCCTGACCTAAGCGTCCTATTGGGTAAGTACCAAATGAGTTTTTGGGCCAGGCAACTTTGCCTGTTTCCGTACATGGTCTTGTGTACCAGACAAAAAACCTTGAAACGTATACGTTTCCTGCTAGGAAGCCAATGAAGAGCATTCAGATTAGGTGCAGATGGGAACCGTGATGGAAGATTTAGCACAAGCGCCAGGCGGCAGTATTCTGCAGGACTTGAAGTCTGGTGTAAAGCTCTTCATTAATAGAGGCCATCAGGGCATTTCCATAGTCGAGCCGACTTAAGATTAGACCCTGAACAAGAGGTTTCCTGTTTTGTATTGGAATCCATTGAAAGATCTTATGTAGGCCACGCATAAATCCGTAGCAGGTACTCATTATATGGCCTAAGTGGTCTTTCATAGACAGCTGATTGTCGATGTTTACTCCCAAGATTACTCACCATGGGTTTGGGAAGTGGACAGGGGCCAAGGCTCAGAGGCCACCAGTCGTTCAACCAGAATTTGTGTGCCTTCCTAAAGAGTATGACCTCTGTCTTACTGGCATTGAGTTGGAGGTAGTAGATTTGCATCCAGTTGTTGATGTGGATCATGCAGTTTGTAAATCTAAGTCTAGTGTCAGTTGGATTAGGACCAAGGAGTGGTCAGTAGCTGGGTATCGTCGGCGTATGACACTACATCGAACCCACAGGATCTGATCACCCCTGGCTAGGGGTGCCACATAGGGATTGAAGAGCATGGGACTTAAAATTGATCCCTGAGGGACTCCCTTATCTACCAACTGACTACAGGACACCCAGGTGCCCAATTGTACGGTGGAGGTTCGATCTGTTAGATAGTTTCTAAGCCAGTCTAGGGCTGTTCCCCTGACTCCCATCTCCCACAGCCATTGTTCTAAATTACTGAGAGAGATGATATCAAAGGTGGCTGACAGTTCCAGCAGGACAAGCATGACTGACTGTCCATTGTGCTCGGCAAGTCTAGACCTGTCTATATACTGGATACACAGTATACACTCTCACACTGAACGTAAAGTAAGCATAAATTATGCTTCTTATGTGCACAGATTGCTGCCTATTTCCTCCACTTACCATTCGCTCATCATTACGGTCACTTTACCTCACACTCCAGTTCTAGAATTGAGGGTCAAGAGCTACTGCTGTGAGGTATGACGAGGCAGTTACATGGGGCACTTCTGATAGGGAACCTAGCAATGAAACTGATCAATCTTCCCCATCTGCAGCTCTCTGATATCCTAGTTCACTTCAATTATGGGAGAAGAACAGTGCTGAATTTGTGCCGGTGGTTTCCAGTGTTTGGCACTGGCACTTAACTGTCAACACCAGCATTTGTTGTGACAGTCTGCCACATGGTGGCACTGTTAGTCTAATTTAGAGCCGAGCAAAAGGGCAGTTGTTTATTAATTCAATGTACATTACGAATGACTAATTCCTGTCGCCCGGCCCAAGCCATTCTTTTAACTTTGAGGGCCTGAAATAGTCTGAATTGTCACACTTGTAGGAGTGTGATGGTTAGTAGTTGTGTTGTTACTGTCATTGGCAGCTCTGGCAGGGGCAGTGGGTGTTGTGAGCTGCAGTATACTCCTGATGAGTTCCCTGGCACTCATATTTTATTAATACAAATTAAGCACAGAAGAAAAATAACTGTCCTTTCTCAGATCCAATAAAAACATGAAGAGGAGTGGCAAGAGGCCAGGCCCCAGAGATCAGACCTTTCATCCCTTGTATTGGACTATATCTGCTTTAAAGGGATTTATGACTTGTTTTTATTTGTTCAACAGTCAGTTGCTTCTAAAAAAATAGGTCGTGGTCCTAAAATGTCTGAGCCTATGGCCATGCCAATGCTTTCTTATTAACTGAAATCTTTTTAATAGTATTTTATAAACTGCTTTAAAACCATTTCTACAGTTTCTTTGGGCAACAATCATTGGCAAAGCCAATAGGTGTTGCATATAACTGAAAGTGTTTGGATGCGTCCATGCAATCAATCATCCATTCATCCATCCGTGCACTCAGACACTCATTCTGCTGCTCATGCATTTGTTCATTCACCCATTCACGACTTCTCCCACTCACTCATCCACTATATCGCAAACCCCCCCCCCCTTGAGACCCTTTCGGGTGAGTAGTCACGCTTAAGAAACCTGTGATTGATTGATTGACTATACAAATCAAAGACTCACCAATCACTGAGGAGGTACATTCAGTTATCAGCCATACCTACAGGATTTGATGTTTAATTAACAAAACTATTTACTTATTAAAAGCTTACTAGTAGTGCCATCATACTGGGCACTTTTAGTTTGTTTTGATTTGGGATTGAAAGAAAATTATGAAGAGCAACTGTAGGAGAGTAGGGTCTGCAATCCTATTTTCACCCCAAATTTTTGCTTTTTGCTTCACTGGTTTTCGACTTACTGGGGCTGTGGGCCTGCTAATCAGACCCCCAGCCTGCTGTTCTCTCTCTAAATTAGTAATACATGTGCTATAGGTACATACCACAATTGGAAATGGACTCCTTGTCGGCCCCTGTACTATGCACTATAGGTGCTCAGGGCATAGGTGCCACCAAGGCCTACCAGGGGCTGCAGCATATCTTTTGCCACCCCTGGCTGGTTCTTAAATTGACACAACTGGCTGATCACTCAGCTGGGGCAAGATGGTGTAATCAACTCTTGCTTAGATATAGTATACCTATATCTAAACCTATATCTGGACACATATAAACCTGTGAGCCACTCCTATGGAAGGCCTTATCAATCCTGGAGGCAGAGTGCGTGGTTTAATGTGAGATGGAGCTCTAGCATGAGCTGAGCCTGTCTGCAGCTGTCGGGAACAACTCCCTAAGCTGTTCAGGGATAATGCCATACCATATACTATTAAGTGCATTATAATCCTCGCGGTTATATGGCAACTTTGGTTTGGCTTTATCAAAACATGTCGTGTAAGGTGTCATACGATTTGGAATACTATCCCCTCGCCAGTCCTGGTGACGGGGATAGCATTCCACCCCTCTAGAGGGAGAAGACATGTTACTTTACTGAAATGCGGTTGATTTTTAAAAGAGCCTCAGATCCACAAAATGGATGCTTCTGCCACAGATACGGGTCTGACCTCCTGCAGCTGGCCAAAACTCAGCCAAGGAGGCCTGGACAAAGGGTTTCCTGTCGCAGGGGGGTGTCACACCCCCCTAGACAGGAGATAGTGGATTGTAGCAGGGAGGTTTGAAAGAAACCAGACACTGCTTGGGGAGCACAAGGCTGCCCCTTGCATAATCCGGCCAAACCGGTTCTGGGGCCCACCAGCCCCCGTCCCAGCGTGGCCTGGATCAAAGGAAAGGGGTGTACCCACCCCCTTCCTGGGTCCCACCCATAGGAGGGGACCTAGCAGGTAATCCAGCCCCCTAGATTGGTATAAGAATGGGAGCAGTGCCAATGCACTTCAGATTATCCTGATGAAACATAAGAAACGAAACTCTGGACCCTTCAACATCCTACTCAACGTAGAAGACTGAAGAATCTCCCTTGTGGTCAAGGAGTGACCACCCTGTGCAAACAGGCACCATCCAGCACCTCGATGTCTGCTTTGTTGCAGTTCCCGCCGGAACTCGAGCGACAGAGATCGACAAGATCAAACTTGCCTGCCTTCTTACAGCCCGATCCACAGTCCCTGCAGAGCTGAGACCCGTGGACGTGACCGGAAGCGTGGGGCATGCCATCTTGAAAATACCACGAGACGCTGACCGTGCAGCCCACGAGTGACCCTCGAAGCTGTACTCCGGGGTTTGAGAAGCCCCAACCCTGAGCCACTCTTGTACCGAAGTTCACCCCTCTACACTTGACGAGTGCTGCGTGGGGCCCTTCTGCTTTCTTTGGCTCAACGCATTGGCCCGGTCATTTGCCAGCTGGCTTGTGGCCCCTGGGGCGGCGAAAACCTAAATACGACTTGTGATTCTGGTTGCTCCAGACTTACACCAGCTTCTCTGAAAAGGAGCACCCACTCTGTCCCTCCTGGTCCGAGTGAGAAGCAATCTTCCAGTTCCGCGTGGATTGCTCTTGCCAAGTGTTGTTTGCTCCAATCTTGAAGCCGACGGTGCCGACGGTAAGAGCCTACGTGGGACAGCTCATGACCCGCCCCTGGACGTCGCAGATACCCCAGAGCCCACGTGGCAGTGGAGAGAAGCTCCTCGATAATCACCTGATTGCGCCCGACATTGCCTGGTTCCGTCCTGGTTCCACCCTGGTCACTGCTGAGTGACCCAGACTCTGTCCCCTCTGCTTTCAGGTACTTCTAGACTCTGATCCACCCTTGGATCACACCGGACACTTCTCCTTCACATCGCCTGCAGCATCTTCAGCTTCAAGCACCCAGAACCTGCGTGACGAAACCCGATGCCACTTCGACCCTATGCACCCGCTTCCTGTGGGTGAGGTAACATTGCAACACCAGTGTTCCCACACTGGTACGCACCTCTAGGGTCTGTGTCTAAAGTTTTGTCCTTCTAGGTTCATCAGAAGTATCCTAAAACTCTATTTGTGTAACTTTTATGCACCATTGACTTAACATTGGTGCATGCGTGTGCTTTAAGCACTGCACCCGAATCCCGCAGGCTTTTCCCGACTTCAGCATTGCTTGTCCCGACTGCTCCCAGCGATTTCCTAGGCCCTAGGCCTAACCACTGTTCGATTGGTATCTCTTATACCACTTTCTTAGTATATGGTCTGAGTGCCCCCCCCCCTCATCCATAATTGTGCAACTTTGTATGTTATACTGTGCTTTTGATTTAACGCTTGTGCCCCTTTGTTCATAAAGAGTACTGGGGATTATTTTTAGAAATAAACACATATATTTTTATAATATATACTTGTTTGGTGTCCTTTCATTTGATATTACAGGACTGTGATTGGTAAAACAGCTCGCTTAACACGACCTCTTGAGTTTAGCCTTTAAGGCTGCTTAGTCTATGCTACCATTCAGATAGCTTGTCTACAAGGTTGACTTACAACCAGACACCATAAGGGATAGTTTGGACTGATACAAGGTGGTTCCAGAATTGGAAACATCATATATCAGGCCAACTTCTCACATTGGTGGCAGCGGTGGGATTTGAGCTTGCTGTTGTTTTACCATTGCAATCTTTCTATCAAATTGAAAGATCACATCAAGTACCTTAGGTACATATAAATCAAAAGCTTAGCATATTTAAGTTCTACTGAACTTAGTAGTTGCAGATTAAAGGGAGTAGCACACCCTGACTACAACTCACTAGCAAGGTACAGTAGGAAAACACTTAGTGTAGGTAAGTGCACCACTTACACCACACTAGAGTCATGTCTGGCACAGGTGAAGCTCCAAGCTCTCTGCCTGTGACAGTTGACCTTACCAAGGCAACTTCCAGCTATGACAAACTTACCCACAAAGACTTGTGTGCCTTGCGCATTGCAAGAGGGCTAAAAAGGGGCAGAAGTCCCACCAGTCCTACCCTGATAGCCATTCTGGAAAAGGATGACTTAGATAAGGCGAGTGCAGCTCCCTTAGAATTAGGAGATGGAGTGAACCCCCCTGTGACTGAGACCACTCCAGAGGAGGAAGAAGAAGAGGAGGAAGAGGAGGAGGAGGACTCAGAAGTAGAGGAACCTGAAGATCAGGATCAGAGGGGTAACCAGGTTGTAGTTGCCAGGCGTAACCAGGCCAACTTAGACCTACTTGGGAATGGAGAGGGCCAGCACCTCCCCAGATCCCAAAACATCATTCTCCCAGGCAGCAGAAGAGTGAGATCTCCATCAGGGGACTCTCATATTTCTAGTGCCTCAAGAGAATCTCAGAGAGGAATGACTTCCTCTCAGAGGAAAGAGCATAAGGCAAGGATGAGGGCTGTCAAACTCCAGATAGAGAGGGAGGAGGTAGCCCTGGCTCAAGCTAGACTTGCTTTAGCAAGAGAACAGAAGTTGTGTGGCTTAGATGCCTCTGTTATTGCCTGGATGTGTATATTTTTGCTATCAATTAGATGCCACTGGTGGCAGCATAATTCCTAGAGAGAAAGACAGGAGATATGATATTAGAAACCTGACAAAAAGTGTGCCCCCCTACAAGGAAGGGGATGACATCCACAAATGGATGACTGCCCTTGAGAGAGCCTGCATGGTACAGCAGGTTCCTCAGGATCAGTGGGCTGCAATTTTATGGTACTCCTTTTCTGAGAAAGGGAGGGATAGGCTCCTCACAGTTAGACCTGAGGATGCCAAAAACTACTCTGTCCTGAAGAGTGCTCTTATTGAAGGGTTTGGCCTAACCACTGAGCAATACAGGTTGTTGTTCAGAGACACCCAAAAAGCACAGACTCAGGACTGGACTGATTTTGTTGATTGTGCCACTAAGGCCATGGAGGGTTGGCTGCAGGGAAGTAAAGTCTCAGACTATACAGGATTGTACAATCTTATAATGAGAGAGCAGATCCTTAATAACTGTCAGAACCAGCTGTTGCATCAATACCTTATTGACTCTGATCTGACCTCTCCCCAAGAATTGGGAAAGAAGGCAGACAAATGGGTCAGAACAAGGATTAAGCAGAAACCCCAGAACCAAGGTGGTGACCAGAAGAAAACAGACCAGAAGGGTGGGAATCAGAAAGATAAAGAAAAGGACCAGAAGTCTTCAGGCCCCCAAACTAGTAATAAGGAGGGTGGTTCCCAAAATGGAAACAAGAAAAAGAAGAACGATGGCCCAAAGAAACCTTGGTGTAATACCTGCAAATCAGTTTCACACTGGGGCAGTGAATGCACCAAGAAAAATCCAGTCCCCACCACTGCAGCTCCTAAAGCACCTGCACCCCCTAGTACAGTTAGCAGTGGTGGTACACAACCAAAGGGTATAGTAGGATTAACCTTGGGTACTGAGATGGAATCTGGTCTAGTCAGAGTCCCTACTCAGGCAGTTCTCCTATATGATGTGGACTTATCCTTGTCCACTACAGTGAGTCCCAGTAACCTGGGCAAATATAGGCAGACGCCTTTGATAAATGAGAGACTGGCTCAGGCCTACAGGGACACATGTGCCAGTGTCACTATGGTGACACCTGACTTTGTGGACCCTGGACAGATTGTGCTAGGTGAAAGTTACCTAGTGACCAATGCAAGCAACTCCACTACTACACATAGTGTGGCTGTTGTGAACTTCTCCTGGGGAGGGGTAGATGGCCTAAAGAAAGTTGTTGTGAGTGCAGACCTTCCAGTAGACTGATCTTGAAAGCTCAGTTTGGTCAGAAGTGGAGTGCAGGACTCATGCAGAAATGCTAGGGATTTCAGCACATGTCCTTGCAGTGACAAGGACTCAGGCTAAGAAGTGCCTTCCTGAACCAGTGGTGGATCTTGGAACAATAGACCAACCACAACCCAAGAGAAGGAGCAAGAGGGTAAAGGCTGTGCCTTCCCCCTTGCCCCAGGTTGAGGATCAGATTTCACAGGAAACTGATTCTGCAGTCCAAGAGGAGACTGTCTCTGAGGAACTTGAGCTTGACCAGGTTGAGTTTCTGGGGACAGGGGGACCCTCAAGGGCAGACCTGGGGCAGGCCCAATTAGATTGCCCTTTACTTGAACCCCTCAGACAGCAAGCTGCTGCTGAGGCTGCAGGGAATGCTCAAGGTGCCCATAAAGTATATTGGGATGATGGACTCCTTTACTCAGAGGCTATAGACCCCAAGCCTGGTACCACCAGGAGGTTGGTTATACCTTTGAAGTTTAGGGGTTTCCTTCTCACCTTGGCCCATGATATTCCCCATGCAGGACACTTAGGCCAGAACAAGACTTGGGACAGGCTTGTTCCTCACTTCCACTGGCCTCATATGTCAGAAAATGTCAAGGAGTTTTGTCGCTCCTGTGTCACTTGCCAAGCCAGTGGTAAGTCAGGTGGCACAACAAAGGCCCCCCTCATACCACTACTTGTGGTGGAGGTACCCTTTGAAAGAGTTGGAATAGACATTGTGGGTCCCATGGATCCTCAAACAGCATCTGGGCACAGATTTATACTGGTGGTAGTGGATCATGCCACCAGGTACCCAGAGGCAATTCCCCTGAGGACCACCACAGCCCCTGTGGTGGCAAAAGCCCTCATTGCAGTTTTCTCAAGAGTGGGCTTTCCAAAGGAGGTACTTTCAGATAGAGGCACCAACTTCACGTCTGGATACTTAAAAGCAATGTGGAAGGAGTGTGGAGTAAACTACAAGTTTACCACACCCTATCACCCACAGTGCAATGGGCTTGTAGAGAGATTCAACAAGACCCTCAAGGGAATGATAAAAGGATTACCAGAGAAGCTTAGGCGGAAATGGGACATCCTTTTACCCTGCCTGCTCTTTGCTTATAGAGAGGTCCCACAGAAGGGGGTTGGCTACAGCCCTTTTGAACTTTTGTTTGGCCACCCTGTGAGGGGTCCACTATGTTTGGTGAAGGAAGGATGGGAGTTACCTCTCAAAAAGCCTAAGCTAGATGTTGTGGACTATGTACTTGGTCTCCGCTCCACGATGGCTGAGTATATGGAGAGAGCATCCAAAAACCTGGAGGCCAGTCAAGAATTACAGAAAGCTTGGCATGACCAAAAGGCTGTTCTGGTTGAGTTCCAGCCAGGGCAGAAGGTGTGGGTGTTGGAGCCAGTGGCCCCAGCAGCTCTCCAGGACAAATGGACTGGACCCTACCCTATTATTGAGAAAAAGGGAGAAGTCACCTACCTGGTTGACTTTGGAACCCCTAGGAGCCCCCATAGGGTGCTCCATGTAAATCGTTTGAAAGCATTTGTGGACAGGGAGGACACGAGCTTGCTCATGGCCACAGATGGGGAACAGGAGGAAGAGAGTGACCCTCTCCCAGACCTGCTTTCCCAGAACCCCGATGATGGATCAGTTGATGGAGTAGCCTTGGCAGGCAGCCTCACTGACCAGCAACAGATGGACTGCAGACAGGTTTTGCAAGCCCACGGACACTTGTTTTCACTCACACCCAGTCAAACTAACTGGTGCACCCATGAGGTGGACACTGGTGACAGTCTGCCTGTGAAGAATAAGATCTACAGGCAACCTGACCATGTCAGGGATTGTATAAAGGCTAAGGTGCAAAATATGTTGGATCTTGGAGTGATTGAGCCATCAGAGAGCCCATGGGCTAGCCCAGTGGTCCTTGTGCTAAAACCTCATACGCAAGATGGAAAGAGAGAAATGAGGTTTTGTGTGGACTACAGAGGTCTCAATGCTGTCACTAGGACAGATGCACATCCCATTCCAAGAGCAGATGAGCTCATTGATAAATTGGCTTCTGCCAAGTTTCTGAGCACATTTGATTTGACAGCTGGCTACTGGCAGATCAGACTAGCTGAAGAGTCAAAAGCCAAGACAGCATTCTCTACCCCTAGTGGACATTATCAGTTTGTGGTAATGCCCTTTGGTTTGAAGAATGCCCCTGCCACCTTCCAAATGTTGGTGAATCAAGTCCTTGCTGGGCTGGATGACTTCTGTGCAGCATATCTAGATGATATTGCTGTCTTTAGCTCCACCTGGGAGGATCACCTGATCCACCTGAAGAAGGTTCTGGAGGCCCTGCAAAAGGCAGGCCTGACTATCAAGGCTACCAAGTGCCAGATAGGGCAGAGCAAGGTTGTGTACCTGGGCCACCTAGTAGGTGGAGGTCAGGTTCAGCCACTGGAGAGCAAGATCCAGACCATACAGGACTGGGCTCCTCCAACTACCCAGACACAAGTCAGAGCCTTCTTGGGCCTGACTGGGTATTACAGAAAATTTGTAAAGAACTATGGGTCCATTGTGACACCATTGAATGACTTGACATCCAAGAAGATGCCCAAAAAGGTTCAGTGGACAGTTAGCTGTCAAAAGGCATTTGATGACCTGAAGAAGGCCATGTGCTCTGCACCTATCCTGAAGAGTCCTGACTACTCCAAACAGTTCATTGTACAGACAGATGCTTCTGAGTTGGGGGTGGGAGCTGTGCTTTCACAACTTAATCAAGATGGTCAAGACCAGCCCATTGCTTTTATTAGCAGAAGGCTGACCCCCCAGGGAGAAACGTTGGTCAGCTATTGAGAGGGAGGCCTTTGCTGTGGTTTGGGCCCTGAAGAAGTTGAGGCCATACTTGTTTGGAACTCACTTCCTAATTCAGACAGACCATAAGCCCCTCTTGTGGCTAAATTAGATGAAGGGTGAAAATCCCAAACTGCTCAGGTGGTCCATTTCCCTAAAGGGGATGGACTTTACAGTGGAGCACCGCCCAGGGACTGACCATGGTAATGCAGATGGTCTCTCCAGGTACTTCCACTTAGAACATGAAGACTTATCAGGTCAAGGTTAAGTTTAATGTCCCTGCGTTGGGGGGGGGGGGGGGGGTGTTGTGTAGCACAGTAGGGTCTGCTATCCTATGGTCACCCCAAATTTTTGCTTTTTGCTTCACTGGTTTTCGACTTACTGAGGCTGTGGGCCTGCTAATCAGACCCCCAGCCTGCTGTTCTCTCTCTAAATTAGTAATACATGTGCTATAGGTACATGTGCAATTGGAAATGGACTCCTTGTCAGCCCCTGTACTATGCACTATAGGTGCTCAGGGCATAGGTGCCACCAAGGCCTACCAGGGGCTGCAGCATATCTTTTGCCACCCTGGCTGGTTCTTAAATTGACACAACTGGCTGATCACTCAGCTGGGGCAAGATGGTGTAATCACCTCTTGCTTAGATATAGTATACCTATATCTAAACCTATATCTGGACACATATAAACCTGTGAGCCACTCCTATGGAAGGCCTTATCAATCCTGGAGGCAGAGTGCGTGGTTTAATGTGAGATGGAGCTCTAGCATGAGCTGAGCCTGTCTGCAGCTGTCGGGAACAACTCCCTAAGCTGTTCCGGGATAATGCCATACCATATACTATTAAGTGCATTATAATCCTCGCGGTTATATGGCAACTTTGGTTTGGCTTTATCAAAACATGTCGTGTAAGGTGTCATACGATTTGGAATACTATCCCCTCGCCAGTCCTGGCGACGGGGATAGCATTCCACCCCTCTAGAGGGAGAAGACATGTTACTTTACTGAAATGCGGTTGATTTTTAAAAGAGCCTCAGATCCACAAAATGGATGCTTCTGCCACAGACATGGGTCTGACCTCCTGCAGCTGACCGAAACTCAGCCAAGGAGGCCTGGACAAAGGGTTTCCTGTCGCAGGGGGGTGTCACACCCCCCCAGACAGGAGATAGTGGATTGTAGCAGGGAGGTTTGAAAGAAACCAGACACTGCTTGGGGAGCACAAGGCTGCCCCTTGCATAATCCGGCCAAACCGGTTCTGGGGCCCACCAGCCCCTGTCGCAGCGCGGCCTGGATCAAAGGAAAGGGGTGTACCCACCCCCTTCCTGGGTCCCACCCATAGGAGGGGACCTAGCAGGTAATCCAGCCCCCTAGATTAGTATAAGAATGGGAGCAGTGCCAATGCACTTCAGATTATCCTGATGAAACATAAGAAACGAAACTCTTGTCCCTTCAACATCCTACTCAACGTAGAAGACTGAAGAATCTCCCTTGTGGTCAAGGAGTGACCACCCTGTGCAAACACGCACCATCCAGCACCTCGACGTCTGCTTTGTTGCAGTTCCCGCCGGAACTCAAGCGACAGAGATCAACAAGATCAAGCTTGCCTGTCTTCTTACAGCCCGATCCACAGTCCCTGCAGAGCTGAGACCCGTGGAGGCGACCGGAAGCGTGGGGCACGCCATCTTGAAAAGACCACGAGACGCTGACCGTGCAGCCCACGAGTGACTCTCGAAGCTGTACACTGGGGTTTGAGAAGCCCCAACCCTGAGCCACTCTTGCACCGAAGTTCAACCCTCTACACTCAACGAGTGCTGCGTGGGGCCCTTCTGCTTTCTTTGGCTCAATGCATTCCTTCCCAGTATAAGAATTGGCTTGGTAGTTTGGTTTGCCCTGTTCCCATCATGCACTGGGACAGGAACAGACTAATTTGCATATAGCCAGGTTCTGAGCTGGGATGGTGCAGTGAGCTAAAAAACGGTGATGGATTAAAACCATGATCTATTGACTTGGTAAGAGTATTCTGCATCATTCAGAAACTCTGTCCATCACCACCCCCCTTTTCCAAAATCGGTTTTATCCACACTATGTGTGGGAGGGTATACTCAGACGTGAGTCCCTTGCTCATTGCACCATCAGGATTCAAGCAAGCCGGGCCGAAGAAGGCTGTGATGCCAGAAACCGGTCTCCGGAAGCTTGTTTCCTTCCCAGTATAAGAATTGGCTTGGTAGTTTGGTTTGCCCTGTTCCCATCATGCACTGGGACAGGAACAGACTAATTTGCATATAGCCAGGTTCTGAGCTGGGATGGTGCAGTGAGCTAAAAAACGGTGATGGATTAAAACCATGATCTATTGACTTGGTAAGAGTATTCTGCATCATTCAGAAACTCTGTCCATCACCACCCCCCTTTTCCAAAATCGGTTTTATCCACACTATGTGTGGGAGGGTATACTCAGACGTGAGTCCCTTGCTCATTGCACCATCAGGATTCAAGCAAGCCAGGCCGAAGAAGGCTGTGATGCCAGAAACCGGTCTCCGGAAGCTTGTTTCCTTCCCAGTATAAGAATTGGCTTGGTAGTTTGGTTTGCCCTGTTCCCATCATGCACTGGGACAGGAACAGACTAATTTGCATATAGCCAGGTTCTGCGCTGGGATGGTGCAGTGAGCTAAAAAACGGTGATGGATTAAAACCATGATCTATTGACTTGGTAAGAGTATTCTGCATCATTCAGAAACTCTGTCCATCACCACCCCCCTTTTCCAAAATCGGTTTTATCCACACTATGTGTGGGAGGGTATACTCAGACGTGAGTCCCTTGCTCATTGCACCATCAGGATTCAAGCAAGCCGGGCCGAAGAAGGCTGTGATGCCAGAAACCGCTCTCCGGAAGCTTGTTTCCTTCCCAGTATAAGAATTGGCTTGGTAGTTTGGTTTGCCCTGTTCCCATCATGCACTGGGACAGGAACAGACTAATTTGCATATAGCCAGGTTCTGAGCTGGGATGGTGCAGTGAGCTAAAAAACGGTGATGGATTAAAACCATGATCTATTGACTTGGTAAGAGTATTCTGCATCATTCAGAAACTCTGTCCATCACCACCCCCCTTTTCCAAAATCGGTTTTATCCACACTATGTGTGGGAGGGTATACTCAGACGTGAGTCCCTTGCTCATTGCACCATCAGGATTCAAGCAAGCCGGGCCGAAGAAGGCTGTGATGCCAGAAACCGGTCTCCGGAAGCTTGTTTCCTTCCCAGTATAAGAATTGGCTTGGTAGTTTGGTTTGCCCTGTTCCCATCATGCACTGGGACAGGAACAGACTAATTTGCATATAGCCAGGTTCTGAGCTGGGATGGTGCAGTGAGCTAAAAAACGGTGATGGATTAAAACCATGATCTATTGACTTGGTAAGAGTATTCTGCATCATTCAGAAACTCTGTCCATCACCACCCCCCTTTTCCAAAATCGGTTTTATCCACACTATGTGTGGGAGGGTATACTCAGACGTGAGTCCCTTGCTCATTGCACCATCAGGATTCAAGCAAGCCGGGCCGAAGAAGGCTGTGATGCCAGAAACCGGTCTCCGGAAGCTTGTTTCCTTCCCAGTATAAGAATTGGCTTGGTAGTTTGGTTTGCCCTGTTCCCGTCATGCACTGGGACAGGAACAGACTAATTTGCATATAGCCAGGTTCTGAGCTGGGATGGTGCAGTGAGCTAAAAAACGGTGATGGATTAAAACCATGATCTATTGACTTGGTAAGAGTATTCTGCATCATTCAGAAACTCTGTCCATCACCACCCCCCTTTTCCAAAATCGGTTTTATCCACACTATGTGTGGGAGGGTATACTCAGACGTGAGTCCCTTGCTCATTGCACCATCAGGATTCAAGCAAGCCAGGCCGAAGAAGGCTGTGATGCCAGAAACCGGTCTCCGGAAGCTTGTTTCCTTCCCAGTATAAGAATTGGCTTGGTAGTTTGGTTTGCCCTGTTCCCATCATGCACTGGGACAGGAACAGACTAATTTGCATATAGCCAGGTTCTGAGCTGGGATGGTGCAGTGAGCTAAAAAACGGTGATGGATTAAAACCATGATCTATTGACTTGGTAAGAGTATTCTGCATCATTCAGAAACTCTGTCCATCACCACCCCCCTTTTCCAAAATCGGTTTTATCCACACTATGTGTGGGAGGGTATACTCAGACGTGAGTCCCTTGCTCATTGCACCATCAGGATTCAAGCAAGCCGGGCCGAAGAAGGCTGTGATGCCAGAAACCGGTCTCCGGAAGCTTGTTTCCTTCCCAGTATAAGAATTGGCTTGGTAGTTTGGTTTGCCCTGTTCCCATCATGCACTGGGACAGGAACAGACTAATTTGCATATAGCCAGGTTCTGAGCTGGAATGGTGCAGTGAGCTAAAAAACGGTGATGGATTAAAACCATGATCTATTGACTTGGTAAGAGTATTCTGCATCATTCAGAAACTCTGTCCATCACCACCCCCCTTTTCCAAAATTGGCCCGGTCACTTGCCAGCTGGCTTGTGGCCCCTGTGCCGGCGAAAACCTAAATACGACTTGTGATTCTGGTTGCTCCAGACGTACACCAGCTCCTCTGAAAAGGAGCACCCACTCTGACCCTCCTGGTCCGAGTGAGAAGCAATCTTCCAGTTCCGCGTGGATTGCGCTTGCCAAGTGTTGTTTGCTCCAATCTTGAAGCCGACGGTGCCGACGGTGAGAGCCTACGTGGGACAGCTCGTGACCCGCTCCTGGACATCGCAGATGCCCCAGAGCCCACGTGGCAGCGGAGAGAAGCTCCTCGACAACCACCTGATTGCGCCCGACATTGCCTGGTTCCGTCCTGGTTCCACCCTGGTCACTGCTGAGTGACCCAGACTCTGTCCCCTCTGCTTTCAGGTACTTTTCGACTCTGATCCACCCTTGGATCACACCGGACACTTCTCCTTCACATCGCCTGCAGCATCTTCAGCTTCAGGCACCCAGAACCTGCGTGACGAAACCCGACGCCACTTCGACCCTATGCACCCGCTTCCTGTGGGTGAGGTAACATTGCAGCACCGGTGTTCCCACACTGGTACACACCTCTAGGGTCTGTGTCTAAAGTTTTGTCCTTCTAGGTTCATCGGAAGTATCATAAAACTCTATTTGTGTAACTTTTACGCACCATTGACTTAACATTGGTGCATGCGTGTGCTTTAAGCACTGCACCCGAATCCCGCGGGCTTTTCCCGACTTCAGCATTGCTTGTCCCGACTGCTCCCAGCGATTCCCTAGGCCCTAGGCCTAACCACTGTTCGATTGGTATCTCTTATACCACTTTCTTAGTATATGGTCTGAGTGGCCCCCCGCCCTCATCCATAATTGTGCAACTTTGTATGTTATACTGTGCTTTTGATTTAACGCTTGTGCTCCTTTGTTCATAAAGAGTACTGGGGATTATTTTTAGAAATAAACACATATATTTTTATAATATATACTTGTGTGGTGTCCTTTCATTTGATATTACAGGACTGTGATTGGTAAAACAGCTCGCTTAACACGACCTCTTGAGTTTAGCCTTTAAGGCTGCTTAGTCTATGCTACCATTCAGATAGCTTGTCTACAAGGTTGACTTACAACCAGACACCATAAGGGATAGTTTGGACTGATACAAGGTGGTTCCAGAATTGGAAACATCATATATCAGGCCAACTTCTCACAACAACCCTGACAGTCAATAATACATGATCCCCAGTGACACCCTGACTTTCACAATTTCATGTATAGCAACATAGAGACGCAGGTTAAAGAAACCAGAAAATAAACAATCACAATGAAGAATTCAGTAAAACAAACACAAAGAACTTTTTTAATACTACCTTTTCAAACCAAAAAATATTCCTTAAATGTAGCTATCATATTTTCATTTGAAAAATATATACATGTGTATCTTTCTGCAAATGTGTCATTCTCGATGCACACACAGAGATATTTTCTTGCAGTTCTTTTTATAGCAGGGACTTGCCTCAAGGGCATTAGAGTGCTTTACATGAGTACCAGATTACATTACACATTTGTGTTTTGTTTTTTAGGCACAGGGAGATTAAGCAATTTGCCCAGACACACTATGTTGAGCCGCAGCCAGGACTAGAACCTGATTTGCCAGTTTCAAGTCAGCACCTCTTGCCGTTGGCCCTTATCTTGCAACTGCGTCTTCAGAGATACTATTTTTATTGCATGTATTATATATAGCCTGTAAAAGGTATAGAAACCCAGTTCTAGAATCCTATTTATTCATACACAATATGTAGAGTGGTATGCGTTTTTTGTTTATTGTTTTGACATATTTTGTGTGGAATGTTGAGTGATATCGAAGTCCTTGACTAGGATCACTACATAAAAGAAAGCCCTCGAGCCTAAGAGTCACTTCGACGTATTCACTGTGCTCATATTCAGATACATTCAAGTTCATAATGTAAAGTGTCTGCCCTTTAAATACATGTTACCTATTTAATGAAAGCTTTTAAAAAACTATTTGTAGGCTTGTTAAGAAATCCACAACTAAATGAAAGACACTCTAGTACAAGAGGCTGTATAAGCAAACTACTATTAGGCCCTCATTGCGATATCGGGCGGACGCCGACCGACCTCCGTTCGGCGGTCCCGACCACAATATTAGGATGCGACCACACATGGTGCAGTTGTTCACTCACATTTCTCTATGGGAGCTTGTGCTGCGGCCATATACCGGCAGTAGCACAAGCTCCCAAAGAGTAATGGGTGTTTTTGTTAATTCCTGCACTCGGTGCAGGGATTAACAGGGGGCACAATAGGTACCCCCGGCCTCCAACCGGAGGCTACTGTGGCAAGGTGGCCGTGCTAGGGGCCCCCAAAGTCGCTTTCCGACAGGATTTTCATATCAGAAAGACCGGCATGAAAAGCCTGTCAGAAACCGACATCAGAATCCCCACGGTATATACGCCTTACATAGGAGATTATGAGCGGCCACTGGCTGTTGGGTTGCTTGAGCCCATCAGAACCAGTTGGTCCGACCAGCTGGTTTCAAATCCGACAGCTTTCATTGTCATAAGGCTGTCTGATTTGAAACCAACGATCGGAGACTTTCCGACTTACATCGTAATAGGACCCTAAATATTAAACTTTGCACGTTGTACTGAGGTGTGCTACATTATTTAATGAAACTAAAAATGTTTAAAATTCTTTAACAAGAAAACACCACTGGCAAACGTATTAGTAGGTGCGTGGTGGGACTGTAGCAAGTGATTAACAGTATAAGCAGTATCCATGCCCAAAATAGCTGTTTCATCTTTATGAGGCTCTTTGTGAATGCTCAGTGCCGCCCCTGGCGGAGGCTGGGGGTGGTGTGCACCAGTGGGGATTATAGTTGGCAATATAGATGTGTCCCACCTCTGCCCTTCTCTGTGCAGAAGATCTCTTCCTGTCCCTGTTGTGTGCAGGTGGCAATATCTCTGTCTCTTCCTATAAAGTTGGCATCTTTTACCCTTCCCCATGCAGGGTACATCTTTATCTGCTTTCTCTTTGCACACTGCCCCCTCTGACTTTGTATGTTGGCAGCTTCTCCTTGTGCCTTGTGCAACTAGCCCTGTCTCCTGCTTTCTTGTTGCCTTTGCAAGTGGCCTCTGTATCAGTTTCCTGTCAAAGACACTTCTGTAGCATACAAATCTTTATTTAGATATAAAACGAATATCTTTAAAAGAAATTCCCAAATCACATTGTGTACAAATTAAGAGAAAAAGGAATTGAAAAAAATAAAAGCAATACAACACATTTGATACATTGTTAAAACTCAAACAAAACTTAAAAAAAGAATTACAAGTTAGAGCTATTCTATAAAAGAGTACTGAACAATACCATTTCTCTTGCGGACTGCCTGGCCGTTTACACTACATACAATGTTTAGTTTAAAAGGTTAGTAAAGAAGCCGTAGCAGCCTTCTTTGGCTTAAAATTACGGTACACTTGCTGAATAAAATTTGCCAGTCTTGTATTTAATACTGTATTGTCAGGGCTCAGAGCTACAATAATGGCTTGCCTACAAGTCCGGACCCCCAACCTGTTCCATTCGGCCCTAAGCTTGCCCCTACGTTGGGAGTTAAAGGCCGGGCAGATACAGACCACATGCAGCAGCGTTTCTGCCGCCTTGCCGCACCCTCTGCAAGTTGTATCCTCCGCCATGCGTCGCCAAGGGGGTAGACACTTCTGTATTGAGATGGCATTTCTAAGCATTGCAGACATTCTCGACTTCTGTTCGCTGCATCAGTGGCACTTCTCTGCACTTTTGAGGTGCAGAGAGTCCCTTCATTGCTAAAGGTGGCCCTTCTTGGCCTTCCACCTTCAGGCCTCTGCCTGCTGAAAAAATTATAAAGATTGCAAACCTCTGGTGTTCACAAAAACTTTGCAAATGAATCTGTTTTCCGCAATCTCATGCTTTGGTGGTCACAATGGTTCCTGAATCTACTTACCTAGGATGCGCGTCCCCATCTCTCTTACACCAGCACCCATGGATGCTGGACCTGTACACGTACTAAAGATACATACTTGGCACAGACCTCTCCTGGCACTGTTTCACGCCATCCATGTCGTCTCAATCAACTAAATCAAGACAGTTTATATAGTGCAAAAAGAATCTATGACAAAATATCGACTACAAAAATATCTACCTACCAAAATATCGCTACCAAAATATCGCAACAAAAATATCGATGACAATGTTGAAAATTAGTACGTTTTGGTGAACATTATCTGCGCCATCTTGCCTCTTCCCCTGATGCCACACTTTTGTCGTGCGCGCCCGCCATTTTTTAAGATGCCCCGATCAGAACGAACCCTTTTTCATGCCGCTGGCCCCTGACATAGCCCTTCGCCTTCACTAAGCCTGCACGCTATCCACCCCCTGCTTGCACCTGCCTTGAGTCATAAACCCCTCTTCGGCGCTGCTCTGCCCCAGGCCCTCATCCTGTTCCCAGCGCGACACCTCCCTGCTTTCCTTTCATGATCTCCGGCCCTTAGATGCAAAACCCTTTTTCCCCGTGTGCCCGTTTTGTCCTCCCCGTTCCTAAGCCGACACCCAGCTCTGCCGATACCATCCTTGCCCCTCCCCGTACAATAGAAAGCTTCCCCCATCAAAGAATCCCCGGGTTGATCAAAGCCCCCACCCCATGAGATCCGATCAAACCCCCCACATTCCGTGAATCGGCGGATTATCCAGCTGCGCGATGCTCATCACCTGTTGTGACTAGGGTGGGGACTTCAACTGTAAATGTGTGTGGGAACGGGCCCAAAGGGGAGTTCCGAGAATGTCTTTTCCGTACATCAAAGCTTTAACATGTATGTGTAATCTACAATAAAGTCATAAATGTGTGTATAAGAGGCCAGGCCTCAGGAATACAGTTAGAGCACCTCAGAACGATACCTTCTGTCCGTTTCGTTGTGTTCTCCTCCGGAGAGAATAAAAACCCTTGTTTCCTGCTTTCCAGTCTCCAGCGCCTGCCTCTTCATTGATTTAAATAACTAGAGGGTCACAGAGGCAATACTGCCGGGCAAATATCGATTGTCCCTGACCCGATTGAACTTTTTACAATTGGCGCCCAACGTGGGGCCCATCAGCGACTCGTGGATCCAGTGGGAGAGGTCCCGACGACAGAGTGAATGACTGCAACGATCGGGAGAGCTCTTGCCCAATAGACCCTCGTCTGGCAGCCGATCATCCGAACTTCACTAGTTCCGAACAGACCTCTCTCGAGTGATCTACGGTCCTGACTGGGAACCATCAGGAGTGCCGTGAGAAATACGAGAAAAAGAGGACGATCGGGCGCTGGATTCGGAAGACAAGAAACTGTCCATGCGGTCCGGGTAAGGTCGTGTTACCACGACAAGTTGCGAAAAATTTGCTTGATTGTTTGTTTGTTCAAAAATACTAGTATTGCTCTGTTTATTTTTATTTGGAGATTCACTGTCTGCAAACGGAGAAACAACAGGCTCTCTCTCTCTTTGCAAACAGTGGAGGATAGGTAGGGTAGCAGCCGTGCTTATTTTTTTCTCCCCCACTCAATAATTGCTTGAAACTGAACTGTTGTTCGCAAACTATTGTTTCCTGGAGATTCCCTGTCTGCAAGCAGGGAAGAGACCACCCTTTTTGCAGATAGTGAAAAGGGTAGGTAACGCAGATCTTTGCGGACCTACTCATTCTCCCCATTGTTATTTATTGGTCGTTTGGTTTTATATTTTTTTTTGATCCATGAGGTATTCACTGCCTGCAAACAACGTTGAATAGAAATATTCTGTACGGTCTTTGCACCTAGTGATAAGATAGGCAGTGCTGACTTTTTAGTCCCTCGTTACGAGCCGTCATGTCTGTCTTCTCCCCACTGATAAATAGCCTGTTTAGTCCGGACCGCGTATTAGAGGTGGACCATATAGCTCCATTAGAAGGCACCCCTAATAAGGACATGTTCATAAACTATGGGTTAGTCACCATAGCCTATAATAAATTATGGCACAGGTATACCGAAGAGAGTCAAGACAAACAGTGGCCACTGGCAGGATCCTTTGACCTTGATAAAATAGAAACGTTAGAAATAGCCCTTCGAAATAATAAGACAACGCCGATTATGCTCGACAGTCTCGGTATGTGGCGCAGAGAGGCTACGAAACGACAGAGAAAAGACGAGGATAAACCAAGTAGGGAAATATACCGACAGGACAACCCCAGGACACCGCTACCCACAACTTATCCCCCGACACTATGCAAAGGACGACCAGACTTAGGGTCAGACCAATGCGCTTTTTGTAGGTATGTCGGACACTGGAAAGCCCAATGCCCGACTCTACTGAGCGTGAGTAAAGGCAAAGGGCCGACAAGAACGACAGACCGACAGTACGAGAAAAGGCGCGAGACAAAGAAGAACCCGACTTACATAGACAGACCAGACAGAACCACCACGTTTGATTATGCCCGATGGCACAGATTTCGCCAGGAAAATCTCAGCGGCATGCTCACGTTCTCCTAGGTCGGGCAATGTCAAGACGGGAACCCAGCCTCGTTTAAAAATTCACAGACGGAAAGAGATAATTATGACCAATAACTGTTTTTATATTTGTCTTGGGTCTTTGTATGTCGTACTTGTACTGTCCCCCGTCTGAGTTTGTGTGTATGTAATGTGCAAATCTGCGTCATCCCTCTACACGTGTTTCCGTGTTACTCGACCTCTGTTAGCAGAAACTTAGCATAAAAGCAACCTGGAAAGAAAGAAATGGTGAAACAAAATCCGTAGACCATTAATGAACTTGAACTTTTAATTTAACACAACAAACAAGGAATAATAACGATAAACTGTAGAAAATGAAAGTCAAACAGAACATTCGCCCCCCCCCCATTCTGGAACCTTCCAAAGTAGGGCAGGGTTACGGCTACGCCCAACCAACGGCAACCCATATAAGGCGAGCCCGGCCGCCAACTCTTGGTCAGGAAATCTTAACGTATGGGGGAGCCGGAGGAGAGGCAGGAGCCCGCAGCCTGGGCATTTGCAGGTAGTCCCGCCACATGTCTCCTTGGCCAGCCGCAACGGGCCTGGAAAGACTAAGGTAGTCCCGCCACATGTCCAGAGGAGAACGAGGCACCTCTTCCTTTTCTCTTCCGTCACAGCCGCAGCAGTCCTGGACGGCGGGATGTCCTGCACGTACCTCCACAACAATTTGTCCAAGTTGGGCTGGGAGGGAGAGGCGACGCGGACGAGCCTCTCCCACCTCCACCGGTAGGAGGTTTCCCAGCCCCCAGCCCGACGCCGAACACCCCCAGTCAGGCGATGGTGCCAATACTTCCACAGCACCGAACGTACAATGGTGGCACCCCAGTACTTGCGCAGCACCGAACGTACAATGGTGGCACCCCAGTACTTGCGCAGCACCGAACGTACAATGGTGGCACTTGGGGAACACCGGATGTGGAGAGGCCTTCATGCGGGGCGATGAAAAGGAGCGGCATGGAGTACACCGGGAGAAGGAGACGAGGCGAACGAGTCTCCCTTGCCCCCAGGTGGGGGCATCACAGCCGCACCCCAGCCGAACGTCCCGCTTTCACAAAACAGGGACCTCTTCCTTTCACTCCGAAGGGTCTCTTCCACTCTTGCAAACTCGACGAGAGTGGCCCCGGTAGGGCCTCAAAATGGCGTCTGGGTCCGCTGGAAGGTGGGCCCCGGCCACTAGAGTAACTTTGACCAGCAATATAACTCGAACATTTGCCCTCTGGAGCACGAGCCCCCATCTCCGACAGCATCTCCGCAGCCTTGAAGATCCTACAAGGGTCCCCGGCGGAACCTTCGGCCTTTGCAGGTTTCCGGTAAGGGACGGCTGCCTTGATCGCCAACGAAACAAACATGACATTGCCACACCTTCTGTTAGCGTGAATTCTAGAACTGCCGAAAGGGACTCTGGTCCAAACTGCCAGTAATGGAAACATTTCCCCCTGATGCTGCTTCCGGACTGAGCCGGCCCCGCCCAAAATGGCGCTGGTATCAATCGGAACTTACGAACACCTCGTGGTGTTCCTTCGCACTAATATAAACTTGATGTTCTGAGATTTTATATGATCCTTTGTACACTTGGCTAGAAAAGACAAGGAGAACTTACTCGACGAACAGTATGAAAAGATCCCCGTTACAAATGTTGATTACGAATGTACAATGTATTATATTTTTATAACTGATGTAAACCCCATTTACGACGCACACGTACGGTATGCATATAGGAAATCTGATTACAACTGTTATGATTATGCTTCTAAATTATCAAAATATATGCCCCCGAACCCCCAGCCAATTAATAGACGTTTTAGTCTCTTACAAATGAATGAGTAAAACTTTCCGATGTTTTTATTGCTGCAAACGACACCCCCCACTGTACGCACTTTAGCCATTGCCACGACCGGCCAAATACGACCGCACCCTCATAATCCACATGCTGAAATGATTTTGCAAAATAAAGTCTTTGAAACTATGGACGGGTATTGCATGCTTTATTTTAAAAAAAAATATGGGATGGGTGGGAAAGTTCTTTTCTGTGCACCCTACTCTGCTCTCTCTTTAAGGTTAAAAGAAGATGGTTGCCCAGCCCTGGAGGACGGATCGGATCGACAACACGACACTCCGCCTTCAAGGTACGCGTCTGACTCATGAACTCTCGCGTAGAGGAAGACCTTGACTTCCAAGGATGGGTAAAACGAATGGTGTAAATGAGGGAATGTAAAAGGAGGGTGAAATGAAATAATGTAAATATTATAAAGTACAACGTTCCAAAGTAGCAGGGACCCAAGAACCGAAGAACCTTAAAACGCCACAGCGTTGAAAGAGGTTTAAGGACCCCGATAGTGAGATACATCCTTTGACTAGATACCTCGCACTAGGCACCTCTGGTTTCCTTTTTATGTTTCCCCGCACACGCCCTACATGAACACACTACCCCCCCCCCGACTCCAGAAACCATATCCCCGGGGACCCTGCCCCAAGGAGGAAAGACGAGTAAGAGGTAAGTAAAGGACTTATGAATCCATGTATTTGAATGCGCGCGAATGCTGTCTCCCCCACCCCCCCCCTTTTTTCCTCCTTCTGCAGGTTACATCAGAGATTACAGCCGAGGTGTGGCGAAGATCTGAAGCCTTGCCACGTCTAATACACGAAGCGGACTAGCGCCGCAAGGTGGTGTCTAAGCACGCCTGCAGACTACTCACGTACCGAACAAACCCGAAAAATTAGCACAACCTGATAAAAAGTGATCACCCTTAAACCAGACCGGACGAATGAACCCATGTCACGTATGATGCGAAGCTATGAGGGAATGTGTGTATGTGTGACTGAGGCGTTGGCCCAACTGGTCGAAGGACCGAGAATGCGAGAAAGTGCGACAACATGGTACCTCCTTTCTTCTTTCCTTTTTCTCAAGGCACGTCCCCTCTACCCTGTCTAATGCTCAAACTGCATGATTACAAGATTCTAACGCAGACTCGTGAATGCCCTTTACTGTGTAATGCACTAAATAGCCTTTCTTGAATACACTGCCACCCTCTCTGTTGCACGTGTACTATTTAGCCTGCCGTTGCACTCTCTCTCTCTCTCTCTCTCCCTCTATTTTTGCACTCCCACTCTTCCGAGTGGTTAGCCCCGAAATTGGCAGACTGCCACCCCTAGCACCCCACCTAATTGGCTTCAAATACCGCCAGTATTTGCACAAAAACTTGCCTTTAATACAATCACCCTGAGACCGCGTCATTACCTCTCCTTTTCCGCTAGAAGTCAATGAACCCAGGTTGGGCCGTAAGGGAAAGGACAGGTAAAACGACAGAGGTTCCCTAATCTGACCCGAAAATAAGGGAACTACATGTCAACGGCTCCTATAGTATAAGACAAGGACCTCAGAATACGCGACCCTCCCCTCCCCGAATTGTCGCAATACCCAAACCGGAAAAATGACCACCCCGTTACCTCCCCTGTATATGTCCCTGGTTGTTTCCCATAAAACCCCTGTCCTTCCTAATTAAGTAATCGGGCTGTAAAAGGTTACGTAGGACCCAGAATGATGTTTTACAAGGTTAACAGACTAGTTCAAGGTAAAGAAATCATCGAAATGAACCCCGCAGTAGTTGCAAAACAGGATGCACCGATAGAAAGGAAATGTTTAGCCATGTTCGTCTCTCAGCAAAATACCTGTGTAGTACCATGTTGACGACTCACTGCACCCTTTTGTAAATGTAAAACTCTAGAGAACGGCATATCTTCGCCAGATTTGTCTCACAAGGGTGGGTTACCATCAGATGAACTGCCATGCCTGTAATAAATAATTATGAAGGAAAGTCATAGTAAATCCAACAGAACCCGTCACCGGTCATTCATATGCCAGTTGTGAACACTAAAATAACGGGCATTTTTCATTCTTTGCCTGGAGCTGGGAGAGAAATAGACTTTTTGATTATCTTCATCTGCAAATTTTCTAAAGACTGTCTTTTCAAACTTGTTTAAGGGTACCGCTGTTGGAGGAGAAAAGGACCGGATGTGGGAGCACGAGGCCCGACTGCAGACTAAGGAACACCTGCGACATTAGCCAAGGCGAGACCACGACTGAAAAGAGCTGCAGGACGAGGCACTGTTTTCGACAACATGAGAAGAAAGGGTCGACCTGATGCCCCTGCTCGATGTCCAATGCCTGTCGACAAGTCCCCGCTCTCTGAATTCGGTCACACGCCCGCCTATTTGAAGTCTCTCGTTCCCCTAGTTTGTTCCTAATTTGGCCTTGCTCCATCCCCCTTTCCCTCTGACCTACCCTATGGACTGTTTTGTACGCTCTTCTTCCATCCGAACTTTCTGACAATCACCTCAAAGGACACAGGGCGAAAAGGACCTTTCCGACCAGAAACGCGAGGAAAGGGTCGTGCCCTGCAACGCAGAACTTAGAACAGAGCTGGACTTGTAGCTCCACCGCCGGTGCTCAACAGCGCCAACGAAAGACCACAAAGAACAATGAGAACTCGTAAAACTTCGAACATTTGACATCCTCAATCACCGTTTTTTTATGCCTCATTTCTCTCCCAGCCGCCATTGTATTGATCCTGCTCCAATCCGAATCTGAAATATGTATTAACCTGCCAGTTCACGTTATGATATGTACTTGCTGCTCGCCGTTTTTGTATTACATTCCTATGACTTTCCTGCTGAACAAGTTTATCAAAGTTTATCAAATAGGCCCGCCTCCTGAAAACTAGAAAAGTTAAAATGTATCGTTTACAACTCTTTTTATCTAGGGTTCCTACCATTTTCCTTCTCATGCCCACCACAATAGAACCGAGTAGAAAATGAACCAGCAAGATGTCTTGAATATGTTAAAGGGAGGACTGTTGAAAATTAGTACGTTTTGGTGAACATTATCTGCGCCATCTTGCCTCTTCCCCTGATGCCACACTTTTGTCGTGCGCGCCCGCCATTTTTTAAGATGCCCCGATCAGAACAAACCCTTTTTCATGCCGCTGGCCCCTGACATAGCCCTTCGCCTTCACTAAGCCTGCACGCTATCCACCCCCTGCTTGCACCTGCCTTGAGTCATAAACCCCTCTTCGGCGCTGCTCTGCCCCAGGCCCTCATCCTGTTCCCAGCGCGACACCTCCCTGCTTTCCTTTCATGATCTCCGGCCCTTAGATGCAAAACCCTTTTTCCCCGTGTGCCCGTTTTGTCCTCCCCGTTCCCAAGCCGACACCCAGCTCTGCCGATACCATCCTAGCCCCTCCCCGTACAATAGAAAGCTTCCCCCATCAAAGAATCCCCGGGTTGATCAAAGCCCCCACCCCATGAGATCCGATCAAACCCCCCACATTCCGTGAATCGGCGGATTATCCAGCTGCGCGATGCTCATCACCTGTTGTGACTAGGGTGGGGACTTCAACTGTAAATGTGTGTGGGAACGGGCCCAAAGGGGAGTTCCGAGAATGTCTTTTCCGTACATCAAAGCTTTAACATGTATGTGTAATCTACAATAAAGTCATAAATGTGTGTATAAGAGGCCAGGCCTCAGGAATACAGTTAGAGCACCTCAGAACGATACCTTCTGTCCGTTTCGTTGTGTTCTCCTCCGGAGAGAATAAAAACCCTTGTTTCCTGCTTTCCAGTCTCCAGCGCCTGCCTCTTCATTGATTTAAATAACTAGAGGGTCACAGAGGCAATACTGCCGGGCAAATATCGATTGTCCCTGACCCGATTGAACTTTTTACAACAATAATATCCAGATCCTATCTCTAACAAGGTAAGTACAAAAATATCGAAAAAAATATATCGATGTCAAAAATATAGTTTTTTAGAAAATATCGTTTTCTTTTAATAAAAAAACAATGTAATATTAACAAAATAATACTTATAAATGTAATAAACATAGTTAAAATATATTATATTTAAAATTAATAAATAATTTAATAAAAAATAATAATAATAAAGATGTAATACATAGTATATACTTCCTTAATAATAACTCTAAAATAATTATTTTAATAACTTATACATAAATGAAAATATAATAAATTACAAATACATTTATATACATAAAATAATAATATAAATAACAATTAATAACAATGTAAAACTAATTAAAAAAAATTAAATACATTTTGGATAACGTACGGGTAAAAATTACTATTCCCAATCCAGAAAGTGCAACAGTAGGGAAAGTGTTAGATAGTATAGGTGTAACAATTACTATTCCCACTCCAGAGAGTGCAAAAGTAGGGAAAGTGTTGGATAGCGTAGAGGTAACAATTACTATTCCCACTCCAGAGACTGCAACAGTAGGGAAAGTGTTGGATAGCGTAGGGGTAAAAATTACTATTCCCACTCCAGATAGTGCAACACTAGGAAAAGTGTTGGATATCGTAGGGGTAACAATTACTATCCCCACTCCAGAGAGTGCAACAGTAGGGAAAGTGTTGGATAGCGTAGGGGTAAAAATTACTATTTCCACTCCAGAGACTGCAACAGTAGGGAAAGTGTTGGATAGCGTAGGGGTAAAAATTACTATTCCCACTCCAGAGAGTGCAACAGTAAGGAAAGTGTTGGATAGTGTAGGGGTAAAAATTACTATTCCAACTCCAGAGAGTGCAACAGTAGAGAAAGTGTTGGATAGCGTAGACGTAAAAATTACTATTCCCACTCTGGAGAGTGCAACAGTAGGGAAAGTGTTGGATAGCGTAGGGGTAACAATTACTATTCCAACTCCAGAGATGCAACAATAGGGAAAGTGTTGGATAGCGTAGGGGTAAAAATTACTATTCCCACTCCAGAGAGTGCAACAGTAGGGAAAGTGTTGTATAGCGTAAGGGTAACAATTACTATTCCAACTCCAGAGAGTGCAGCAGTAGGGAAAGTGTTGGATAGCGTAGGGGTAAAAATTACTATTCCCACTCCAGAGAGTGCAACAGTAGGGAAAGTGTTGGATAGTGTAGGGGTAAAAATTACTATTCCAACTCCAGAGAGTGCAACAGTAGAGAAAGTGTTGGATAGCGTAGATGTAAAAATTACTATTCCCACTCTGGAGAGTGCAACAGTAGGGAAAATGTTGGATAGCGTAGGGGTAACAATTACTATTCCAACTCCAGAGATGCAACAATAGGGAAAGTGTTGGATAGCGTAGGGGTAAAAGTTACTATTCCCACTCCAGAGAGTGCAACAGTAGGGAAAGTGTTGGATAGCGTAGGGGTAAATATTACTATTCCCACTCCAGAGAGTGCAACAGTAGGGAAAGTGTTGGATAGCGTAGGGGTAAAAATTACTATTCCCACTCCAGAGAGTGCAACAGTAGAGAAAGTGTTGGATAGTGTAGAGGTAAAAATTACTATTCCCACTCTGGAGAGTGCAACAGTAGGGAAAGTGTTGGATAGCGTAGGGGTAACAATTACTATTCCAACTCCAGAGAGTGCAGCAGTAGGGAAAGTGTTGGATAGCATATGGTTAAAAATAACAAACTTATAAATATATGTATTTTTTTAAATAATAAAAATATTAACTATTAAATAAATATAAACCATTTACAAATACCAAAACATAATTATTAAAAACATGAATAGCACAATATTTTTAACCCAAAAAATTAATAAAAAAGACTATATAATAATATTTAATTACCAATTAATAATTAATTCACAATTATATAATTAACAAAACAATTAATTAAAGAACATTATTACCTAATTACATTTAAATTACTTCCAACCCTATTCCCCTATAAACCCACAACCCGCTACAGAACATAATTATCAATTAAACAATTAATTAAAATTAATTACCAATTAACTAAAAATAATTATCAATTAATACAAATTTATTTATAATTCTTACTAATTAATAATTAATTCAACATAATTAAATTACTTCCCACCCTATTCCCCTATAAATCCACAACCCGCTACAGTACTAAAATACAAAATTTAATTAAATTACATAAAAATAAATTAAAAACATAATAAATACATAATAATATACACAAAAATAATTTAAAAATCGATATTAGTAACATCGAAATTATTAACATCGATATTACTGACATCGATATTTCAAACTTCGATATTACTAATATCGATATTAAATCAATCGATATTACTTACCTTTATATTATGTCCCTTCGATATTTTAACTACGATATAATTGTATATCGATGTTTTGGGTTCTTCTTACAATGTTTGGGTTCTGCAGAAACAAGCAATTGACACCCAAAGGTTGATTTTTCGGTTTATTTATTCATAAAGTTTTGTATAGCGAGAACATCATTGCCGTAACAAAAATTGAGGGTACCTCCCTGCAAGGTACATGTAGAGCTTCCATCCATAGCACTTCAAAGACTATGATGATGCTTTCTCAGAAGTGGGTCCACATCATAAGCAAGAATTCTGACGAGTAAAAGTAGGATTAGGAGTAATGAAGATTACCAACAAGATATCGGGCTATCACTGCTTTAATTAAGTTACAGTATATGGTTATGCACTGACGTAATGAAACTTGAGGGGGCCCCCCTGCAGAGTATGTGGAGGGACCCCCTCTGGGCTCAATCAGGAGCTCTCCGGCCAGAGTGCTGAGCTGAGGGGCCCCCTGGAGCTTGGGGACCCCCCCGCACCGCGGGAGCTGTGGGGGCCTGTGTTACGCCCCTGGCGAGCATGATCCTAGAGGGTATCAGAGCGCTTCACATTATAGGGTAGGTAGGAAAAAGTTGTAAGTTACTCTGGAGAACTAGGAGTGCACTCAGAAGGTAATACGAGTCTAGACATGTGAGGCATAGAGTTTTATCATTACCATAATTATTGGTTTGCTCTATACCGCATCTTTAGGGAAGTTCCAGCTATGGCAGGATTAGACGGTGTCTGAAATGCCCCACTGGTGCTCTGTACTGTACTGATAGTGGAGATGCTGTAATCTGTCTGGGTAAAAATTGGGGAGGACAACAATGACACTGTGCAGAACGACTTCCCGTCCCCCTCCAGCTCCGTTGCAAAGCATACCCGGTAGTGTACTCGCCACCGCCTGCTGTGCCACCAGAGTCGGACTGGTACAAAAAAAATCGACCCATTCTCTAAACTAAAAGTGGGCCCCATTAGTGAAACAGATACGTATGAGTGGACCATATTTTCAAATCAGGCGAGTATTGAACTTGTAATGACATGCTGTATGGGTATTTTGCAAGGTAGGGGAGACTGCAGAGATTTGTGTTTCCTGCAGACAACGTTTGCGGCAACATCAGGGAAATCACCAGTAAAAACCGGCCCACTTGGACATACCATAGACCCAAAATCCGGCCCACACACTGATCTGTCAGACCCGCCCATTGGGCACTGCCTAATTGCTCCATAGGCCAGTCCGACCCTGGGTGCAGCTCTGCCAGGGTCCAGACGGGGTTGTTGCTGTAGCTCTCCCTCCTGCAGGGACCCACAGCTGCTCTACCTAGGTGGACCGGGGTGCTATTTACTCTTACCAACAGACCTGCACTTTCACTTAGTTAAGATTAACAGAATTGGAGAAGCGTGACAATTTAAAGACACAGAAGTAGTACAAGAACTTTGTTTTGAATGAGGTGCACAAAGTGACCTACTTGACATCACTCATCAACATAGGAAGCACAAAGAATGAAGTAAAAATGGAAATAAAGCGAAACTTTTATAGACACAGAATAATCTCTAATAATTACATTGCTTTCTTCTAAAATGTTCCCTTTCCGATCCTGGGACAATGTTCACTTCCCTAACCACATGCATAGCACAGTCTACTTCCTAGCTTTTGCTGTTCACCATTTGTAAAAACCCAAGCCCACTCTGTAGGTGGCCCTTGCCCTGGCAACTGCTTCTTTCCCCCAGCACAATGGACGTACCCCAGCCCTTCTCAATGCTGTGTTCTTCATGGCTCACTTCATAGCCAGAGATCCTGTGGGCGGCCTGTGAAAGCTCACCCATCCACTGCTGTTTTCAGTCCTAAAACAGAGAATATAAATAGCCATATTTCCAGGAGGTCAGAAAAGCCTCCCAGACTCAAAAACAGCTGTTCTTAGCAGTTAGGTTGGTTTGACGTGGGCCTCACACTGGAAATGAGGAGTCGACTCACTGATTATTTTTTTCAATTATAGAGTTTTGAAATAGCCTTTAACACCCCCCCTTTGGTTACAGACTTCATATTATTAGGTTTGGAATCAACAGGTCCAACCCAAGCTGATGCCAACGCAGTTGCATTGCTTGCCACTATTAAGTAGGTGTCAGAATGACCAGGGCAATAAATATGGCCATTGCTGGAAAGTAGAGGGATTCTGATGGATCCCTGTTCTGGCAGATATTCTGGGATGGATCCCAGGGAAACATGATGAATTTGTCCCAGTGGCATTTTCTGACATTTGGACACATTTCAGCAGCGACCACATGTTGTCTGCATTATGTTCAGAGCAGCAATGTGCGGGCAGGGAGCGGCCTTTCTTATTTACACTTCCAGCTGGTCCAAACAAAAGCCTGATTTGAAGGGCCATCTGTCCTTCTTCTGCCCCAAAAATCATACTGACTGGGAGCCTACTGAAGCCTAACACCTGATTCAAATGCAATGAAAGTAAACAAAGGTGCACAGCTTGTTATCACTTCAAAAGTCCATTAGAGAAACTATCATTTAGAGGCAGGTTTTACATTGTATTCAGCTCCCTGTATAAGAGATGTGCATGTAATGTAAGAATGCAAGAATTATCTATCTGTATGAGTAATTACATAAATATTCATGTAAATGGCACCTACTACTTATTTTTTAAATGTAATTCTTTTTTAGTGCTACTCATTTCAGTCTAGGGTGTCAGAGTGCTTCACACAGAGGCACATTCAATCCTACAAGTGAGTAAATCAATGTACAACAAGTGTTACATAAGACAATAAGGGTTGTAAGGTGTGGAATCACATATCATCCATTCTTGTAGGCAATGTATGTTAATAGTGAATGCAAAGCCAGGATACAACAGGTAACACCGTGATTGTGGTTGTCTGTATAATAGGACTTTATTGCTTGCCAAAAAACAACCCTTCTTTGCAATCTTGGAATAACATGAGATTGAGGAAAAACCAATAATTATCTAAACCCATTATTTCCAGTTTGCATGCAGCTCCTTGATGCCGGTAGATCACGGTGCTATATTAGAAGGCTTGCAACTTATGAACTGGAAGTAACACAATTATTTCAGTGGCAAAAGCAGTAGCACAGTAGCTGAATAAAATACACATCAGTAATATGCATGTTACACAATGTGCTTAGCAGCAGATGTAGAGTCCTTCCTAGCATGGGTACCAGCAAAGGAATTGCCACACACAGAGCTTAGTCCCGCAGGGCTCCTCTTTGTCCCCCCTCCTTTTTAATTTGTACCTGGTCCCTTTACTCCGTTCCCTTCGTGGGTTGAGTGTCACTGCGTTTAATTACGCGGACGACATTCAACTGGTTTTTACCATTGATTCCTCCGATGATTCAATTACTACTTTTCAAAACACGCTCTGCTTTATTAGTAATTGGATGAGCTCAAACCATCTGAAGCTCAACCCCGACAAGACCGAGCTGGTTCTTGTCGGGGGACTTTCCAATCCCTGGCAACCTTCCTTCTGGCCTGCAAGTCTGGGTAGCCCTCCTTCCCCAGTTAATTCAGCCAAAAGTCTGGGAGTTGTCATTAGTAACGATCTTTGTATGACACCCCAGATCAGCGCAGTAGTGTCCTCCAGCCCTTTTCAACTCAGGAAAATCCGTAAAATCTCTCGTCTACTCACTACCGAAGCCCTTACTTTGGCCTTGCTTGCGTTAGTCATTTCTAGACTCGACTACGCAAATGCACTGTATGTAGGCATCCCTGACTACCAACTTAAGAGACTTCAGTTGATCCAAAATCAGGCTGCCCACCTGATTTACCACCAACCTAGAGATCAACATGTTCGCCCTCTCCTAAAAAGTCTCCACTGGCTTCCGGTATCTGCTCGCTGTAAGTTTAAGTTAGGCTGCATTATCTCAAAATCTCTTGCAGGCCAAGGTCCTCTTTTTATTTCCTCTCTTCTCCACCCTTATGCTCCTCCTCGTAATCTCCGGTCATCTCAGATGGCCCTGCTATCAGTTCCTAGATTTAAGAGGAAAAAACATGGTGGCCTTAGGTTTTCATTTTTAGCCCCATCTTTTTGGAATTCCCTTCCCCTCTCTCTTAGGTTGTCTTCTTCATATTCTGGGTTCAGATCCCTTCTTAAAACCCTCCTCTTCACTGAGTCCTATATTTAGTTTCTGTCTCACGCTCTTTTCACTGCCCTCCAGCATAAGCACCAAGAAACCTAATGGTGTTAGTCGCGCTCAATAATTTTTTTTAACATAACATAACATAACATAACAGTAATACATGTCTTTATTCTTCTGTGTGTAACCGCAAACTCAACATTCTAAACTAGTCTTCAGTGCATTCCGCTCTAACACTTACGCCACAATTCTCTGGCGTAATAGCGACCTCTAGCATGGAAAGTGGTGAGGCAGTGTGGAGGACAAGAAAAATAAATAATAAAACTTACACCCTGCCGCCTGCTGCCAGCCGCCTCCCCGCACCACCATTCTCTCCGGCTCCTGATGCACAGAATCTGCACAAACAGACTCCCCTGTGCCAATCCAAACGCTGCTCTCATGCTGGTATTACACAGCATGAAAGAAGCACCAGGATTGGGCTGAGCAGGCTGCTTTCACGCTCCACCAGGGACTGGGAGCATGTGCTTTTGAACCATGCTGATATCTCCAAGCAACAGCCTGGAGCTATCCAAGTGCGCATGTCAGTTTGGCCGTCTGTAGATGGCCGGCCAAACCAACATGTGCACTTTGTGTCCTGTGCCCACCACTCTTGCTGCTGATGGCCCAACCCTCAAGACTCAGCTGAGGCTCCCTCCTACATGTAAAATAAAATGATAATAAACCAGTTTGATTAATTTCTTTATTATCATTTTATTTTACGTGTTTTCATGCTGGTTCCAGCAGTGGAGCGACACTCCTTTACAAAAACAGGGAGCCGTCCCTGATTCAGAGTCCACCTGGAGCCAAAAGAGTTCTATCATTTCTAATTTGCAAAACACAACATCTCCACCTCTGTTAAATAAAAAAGATAACAATTTTTAAATATTTATATTATATAGATAGACATATATATTCAAATTTCTTCAATCAATCTTCTTGGCACTTTAATTATTCAACCTGATATTGTTCTGAGAAACTGGGAGGCGTCATTACCGATATCCAGAATCTGCATCAAGGGGTGTAGAAGCAACAGCAGATGCTGATGTTTAAGACTCAGTCTCTCTTTCAACTATTAGATCTGATGAATGATTGGTCAAGTGCCTGAAATGAGGAGAGTCTTTGGTAATAAACTTCCCAGGGCAATGGGCAGTCACCATGCGTCCCTTAGTAGACACCAGTTAGGAATTTTCTGCATCAAAATGAGTATCAGATTTTCTTTTCTGCGTTTGTCATCTGAGCACTGGATCTCTTCTCTTAAAGATGATGTTCTTTGCATGTCGTCTTCTGTCAGCATACACTTTCATCTATTGTTTGCTAACCAAGTCCTTCTCATGAGTTTTTGTCTCATCCTTCTTTTTCTGATTGGTCCAACTTGGTGTTCGTTGATCTCCAGAACACAAAAGTCACAGGACTTTCACCTGTGGTCGAGTGATGTGTTGAACAATAAGCTCTCATGCTAGAATTAAATACATTTGTCAAATCAAGTTTGTCAAGAGTGACACACTGCATTGCTTTCTTTAGTGTACTCATAAAATGCTCAACAAGTCAGTTGGCTGTGGCCAAGGAGGTGAGCTCTTTTGAAGCTTTATTTTCATATGCTTCAAGGAATCTCTTAACTCTTGACTGTTGAAAGGTGTGCCATTGTCAGAAGTCACTATGGCTGGAACACCCACTGTCACAAAGATGCCATCTAGTCTTTCAATCATTCATTCTTGAGTTGTAGGTGAACGATCTTTAAATAGTGAATATATTGAGTATTCATTCATAATCACCAATAAATGATGTCCATTGTCAAGTGGACCTAAAAAGTCAATGGCTATTCTCTCCCATGCTTGCTTCGGAAGATTTTGCATGTTGAAGGTGTGGTGAATAGTTTGCTTAGAAAGGCAGTTGCATAAATGACAGGCCTTTAATTCCTTTTTAACTCAGCCTATCTGAGAGCGCATTTTGAAGCAACAATTCCACAATGTCTGTCATGGGCTACCTCAATCATTTTCTATCTCAGACTTTTCAGAATCAGGATTCTTCACCCTAATAATATAACTCCTTCCTGAGTTATGGACAGTTCACCATCACTAGTGAGCGGTCAAGCTTTTTGGTTCCATGACATGTGTAATTATGTTCTTCAGCTTTAACATGTCACTATCATGGCTTGTGGCAGTGATAACCTGGGATAATGAAATGGCATGTGGTGTGTTGGATTTTACAATGAAGTTGATACAGGCCTCAGTCGTCTTAGATGGAGTACTGTGGTCTCGTATAGGCACTCTGGAAAAGCAGTCAGCACAGTTTTGATCCTTCTCTGGATAATGGACAATGGTATAACCATACTCCTGTAATCATAGTCCCCATTGTTCAATGCAAGGAGGTATTTTGGCCTTTGGAGTTATATAGTCAGTAAACCTTGATGATGAATTACAAATGTAAAAGGTTTTCCATACAGGTATACATTGAAATGTTCACAAACCCAAACCACAGCCAAGCTTTCTTTCCCAGGTTGTGAGTAAGCTCATTCTGTTTGGAACAAACTTCTACTTGCTTATGCCACAATATACCTTTGAGCATTCGGGTGTCTATTGTGCTCTGCAAGGATAGTGCCTAACTTGACTAGGCTAGCATCAACAACAACCCCTGTATGAAGCTTGAATGAATGGATGGATGAGTGAAAGGGTGGATGAAAAATGAGAGAAAGGATGGCTGGGTAATGAGATAAAAGATGGATTGATGAGTGAGTGAAAAGATGGGTGAGTAAAAGTATGGATGTAAGGATGGATGAGCGAAAGGGAGGATAGATAGATAGCTGGATGAAAGGGTGATGGATGATGGATGAGTAAAATGGTGGATGGATGAGTGAGTGAAAGGATGGATTGAAGAGTAAAAGGGTAATTGGATGGTGAATAGATGGATGGATGGAGTGAAAGGATGGATGAATGGGTTGAAAGGGTAGATGGATGGATGAGTAAAAGGATGGAAGAATGGGTAATATGATAGATGTAAGGACGGATGAGTGAAAGAATGGATGAGTGAATGGAAAGGAGTAAAGATGGATGGCTGGATGAAAGGGTGGGTGAATGGATGAGTGAGTGAAACAGTGAATGGATGGATGAGTGATGGATATAGGAGTGAAATGGAGGATGTTTAAGTGCATGGATGAATGAGTCAAAGGATGAGTAAGTGAAAAGGAGGAAAGATGACTGGATAGATGGATGGATGGATGAGTGAGTGGAAGGATGGATGATGGATGAGTGAAAGGATGGATAGAAGGATGGATGAGTGAAAGAAAGTTTGGATGAGTGAAAGGGATGATAGATGGAGCTGGATGAAAGGGTGGATAGATGGATGATTGACAGGGAGAATAGATAGAGAGATGAGTGAAAAGGTGGATGGATGGATGGATGAGGCCGTAAAAGGATGGACAAGTGAAAGGGTAAATATATGAATGAGTGGATGGATGGGTCAAAGGGTGGATGGATGAGTGAAACGATGGATGGCTGAGTGAAAGGGTGGATGGATGGATGGATGGATGAGTGAGTTAAAGTATGAATGGATGTGTGAAGGGTAAATAGATAGATGAGTGGATGGATAGACCGAAGGGTGGATGTATGGAGTGAAAAGATGGATGGATGAGTAAAAGGATGGATGGATAAGCAAAATGTTGGATGAATGGATGCAAGGGGGATGAAAAAGGAAAAGTATGGATGTCAGTGAAAGGATGGATATGTTTGATGGATAGGCTTGGACATAGATGGGTGTTTGGATGGATAAATGGAATGGGGACAGGCTGAATGTTGGATGAAAGACTGAAAGGATGATAGAATGTAAATGTGAAATGGTGGATATCTACAGGGGTTGGAAGAATGAAAGAATAAATCTATAGATGCTTGGATCGAAGAGGCAAGCAAGCTCTTCTGTGGAAGGTCATGATTATTTGTTTCGTTTGCTTGGTGCCACATAAGAGCTGTGGTTCCAAGTGCAGGCTATTTACATTTTCTAGCTACTCCCTTGCAGACCAACATGTGTTGAAAAGTTGTGATGTATCTGCAATCTTCTTTAAGTTCTAACTGATGATAACCTTTATTTAAATCAAGATGAGAGAAGACCTTTGCACCATTTAATTGAATTATCATGTCAGCAATTTGTGGACCTGGATATCATTCTCATTTAATTACCTTATTAGCTTGACACATATCCTTTTTGGGCACTACTACTATGGAAGAAACCCATGGCATTGGACCAGTGGAATGCTCAATAGTATCATGCTTAATTAATGATTCAAGTTCTTTCTCAATAGCCTCTTGCAAATGAAAAGCAATATGTCTATGTATTTGAGAAACATGATAGGCGTCCTCATTAATATGCAACTTCACTTTCATAGTCTTAAGTTTTCCCAAGCCATGAAATAACCAAGGGAACTGACATACTGTTTCATGGTGAGCATTTATGTTGCAATTCACAGAAATCAGTCCCATATCAGCAGCTGTACTGAAACTGAGCAGACAGGCACTGGACACTGTGCCTTGAAGCACATGGATGGATTGTTTTCTTGTGTTTCATTCTCACAACAAATTACCTTGACTTTTTAAGAGCGTTGATGCAGTCCATGTATGCACTTTGGTTTTCGATGGCCTAAGCTGTGGTAATGGAGATAATGCATTGTATTTCTCCTCAGGCATAATGTCTATCGATGCACCACTGTTGATAATGAAAGGTATCGAACAACCATTTACATTCAGTGTGATTTTAGGACAATATTTGAATGACTTTGATGCTTTGGCATGCCAATCTTTCTTTGACTGACATTTTTTTCCACAAGAGGCCAGCCCAACATGTGCATGTTTTTCTGAGGTAAATATCAACATGGCACAATTATTTTCTTCTCTCTCGCCTTACCTTGATATAGAGGAACTGTTTGACAATGATTTAGATGCCAATCAATGTCATTCTGTGCCTGATTTCTGTTATCTGATGTCGCCGCTTGCACTTTGTTTTCACACCATGACGCACTTGCATTTCTCTCGGCTCTGCAAACTGTCACAAGATGTTTCTCCTTCCCACAGCCTTTACAAATCTGTCTGAGAGTGGTAGTATACCTTTGTGTGGAAACGAAAAAATCTGCATCTAAAACACAACTTAATTTTACAGGCAGACATCACCTTGTGTCCTTCAGTATTTGGCTTCAGCTTACTTTTTACACCCATGACTGATGTATTTTGGGCATCTCTGGCCTCCATGTCAGCAGCTTGTCTACTAGAATGCTCTTCTTCTCTGGTAGCCTTTAACACTCACTCTAGAATGAGAATTTCTCTCAGCATTCGCCCTCTTAATTAATCTGACAAGCATTCATCAATAACTCTCCGACGCATAGTTTCTTCATTATTAAATTCATTGAACTTACAATGTCTGATGAGTGTGTCAATCCCCTCTACAAATTCATCAATGTTTTCACCAACTTTCAGGCATTCCTGGTTGAAGATGTATCTTTGGTAATCCACATTTTGCATTGGATTAAAGTTGGGATTCAACACTTCCTTAATCTGACGATATGTGACTTCTTCATTGGTTCGCAGCATTTTCTTTATGAACTCTTTAACACTGTCATCGGCAATAATTTTGTGATTCTTTTTGTTATTAGCCTCTTTAGGTGCATCGATAAAATCATCAAATGTCTCTATTCAAGCAGTCCATCTATTGGAAATATTTTGCTTTTTGCCAGTATCAAATGGTGGGAGAGGTTTCAGGAAAGCAGCAGCGTTGTATAACCGAGTGGAACTTACTGACACAGTGTGTGGAACTCTGTGGCTTAGTTTATGTGACTCAGCAGCAAGGCCTTACAATATGCTGGCCTCTGGATCATCTTTAATGATAGCTGAAAATGTCACTTCCTTCTCTGCCAGCTGAAACATTTCACTATTCCAGAAATATTCACACGCTGTGGTGACGACCACACACTGGTCAAACACAACCCCTGTGCTTGACCTAGGTTGTGGCATCTGGAGCTAAGGTCGTACCAGCTAACTTTGCTCAGGTTCTAGAGAGTAAATAATTGTTCTATCCTTAGGTGTCTCTCTGCATGCTCTTTGTCTTCACCACTTTTTTATTGTAATGTTATCTTGCACTTTGTGATTATCAGTAACTGCTTTTTTCAAATCCTCGTTAATGCAGGACCTTTAGCGTTCATGCTCCTTATTATATATGACTGTATATTGCATAGCAGCGCTGTACCTTTACATATGATCTGACCAGTAGGACCTCTGTAATCAATCTGAAGATTTCTTTTCAATGCTTTTGTAATTTGTAAGTTCTTTACTGTGGCTAGAATCGAGCTTTGACTTCACATGCGTTAAGCGTTGGTTCGACTGAAACAAACGTGGCACCAATGAGTAGTTTGCGTGGACGACATCAAACTCTCTGGGAGAGCACTGCCGATCTTCTGGTTACTTATCCCATTAACTCATCACCAGCTGTAGCATCCTCCCCAGCCTGGGTACCCGCAAAGGATTTAGTAATACATGTCTTTATTCATCTTGGTGTAACTGCAAACTCAACATTCTAAACCAGCCTTTAGTGCATTCCGCCCTGACACCATGTCACAGCAAAAAGGATTCTATAATCTCTAATTCACAAGACACTTCAGCAGGCAAATAAGCCCTCTATGCTAAATTGTGAGTCAAAACTGTGATTGAGCAAAGCATATAACTCTCCCAGGGCTACATTAACCACCAGATTTCTCTTACCTCCATTATATTACCCTCAGATTTGTTGGTCACACAATGATCTCTGTTGCAGATGTCTTAACACTGTAGGTTAGTATAAAATACAGCCTCTTTGTAGCCAATCAAATAATTTGGAAATGATTTCCCATCAAATAAGTACTTGTTGCCAGTTACTATGCAGCAGATAAAAAGAAATTATGTTGACTGTCAGACTTTGCTTTTCAAGCTTCGCCTGTCGCATCTCCACCCCCTTTTCTCTGTCACACCTTCACCCCTAATTTCTTTGGGTTTCCAAAGTACATTTCTTAAAATTTCAGTGCTGAATATAGCCCTGTGCGGTGGTAGTGGGATGCGAAAATGCCACTTTGTTTTGGATAGGCATCAATCCTCACACTGACCTCAATAGGATGGCACCATTTTTTCCCTAAAAGGTTTTTCTATCGGTTAGAGTTCTGCATGGAGGGCATCCAATCCTGGAATCCCTTGCTGAGAAGTATTGCCCTTGACCTGGGGTTACTCTGAGAGTGGCATTTGAAGTAAAATGTTAGCGCTTTTTATGGTCTGGGTTGACAGTGTAGGGGTCGCCAGACAAATGTGTGAGTATAACCAAGAGAGGGGCTGTGGCTCCACCCACATGTTAGGAGCCTGGAGTATGTTTATTTTTTTAGATTGTTAGAAGACTTTATTGAAGGAAATTGCAACACGCATTAGATAATCACAGTATACACCTCAAACACTGGCATAATAAAAACAACAAGGCAAGTAAGCATAACAAATCAAATCAGTAAAACTGTGGGTAGATAACACACATTGGCAAAGACAATAGGTCTCACCTATGCAAGAACATTTTGCTTTCCCATTGTGTTTTAGCCAATTTGTACACCAGCATGGCTTAATGTTTGTGGCATTGTTAGAAAGGCGACCCCGGGGGAGGCAGAAGATGTCTGACTGACCACCCCTAGGTCCACCTCTCCCACGAGAAGTAGCCGAGCGTTACCGAGAGGCCTCCTGAATGAGGGCCCTCTCCTAGGATCGTACAGCAGAGTAATCACAACACTACAAACGGACACCACACAGGAGGTCAAGTTCTCAAGCTTTTATAAGTAATAAAGGTTGCGGGTTCTTGGCAGTATATACAGGCGGATCGAGGGATCCGTAAAGTCTCGAAAAGGGGGGTAAGGTAGCGGGACAGTCTAGCTTCTGGGCGGAGGAAGGGATACCCTGCGCACAGCTCTCAATCCTCGAGCTGGGGGGTTCCGAGAGGTTCGAGCCGCGGCAGCGCAAGCAGGCTTATAAGGTGGTTCAGCGAGGTAGGCCGCGGCAGCGCCAGCAGGCTCTCAGATGGTTCCGCAGGGTAGGCCGCGGCAGCGCCAGCAGGCTCTTAGATGGTTTCAGCTAGATAGGCCGCGGCAGCGCCAGCAGGCTCTCAGATGGTTTCAGCAAGGTAGGCCGCGGCAGCGCCAGCAGGCTCTCAGGTGGTTTCAGCAAGGTAGGCCGCGGCAGCGCCAGCAGGCTCTCAGATGGTTTCAGCAAGGTAGGCCGCGGCAGCGCCAGCAGGCTCTCAGAAGGACGTCGGGTTACAGGAAGGATGAGTTTGTCTGGTGTCGGCCGTGACAGCGTCAGCAGGGCTTCCAGTCCAGGATACAACTGACGTCCTACTCCGGGGCTGGCCCAGATATAGGACGGAGGTCCTTTGATGTCCGGACCCTCTCGCCTGGGGGTCAGAGGGGCCGGGATGATGGTGTCCAGACACCCAGCAGGGGGGTGGAGCCAGCGCCCAGGGAGGCCGGAGGGCGATCGATACCAGGCGTCCGGGGACGGCTGGAGGGCCATCGAAACTCCTCTCCCTCCGGGATCTGTCGAGTGGCCACTCGACCACCTGGGTGGATCTTGGTGCCTCGATGTCGGGGCTTCGCTGGGGCCTGGGCCTGGGCTGAGACCACGTGGTCATGACGTGGGGGACCCAAGATGGAGTCGGGCACGGCCTCGTGCCTAGGTCGTGATGGGCCTACGCTGGAGCCAGGCCGGTGATGGGGATCCGGGATGGTATCCGGATCTGTGGTGTTGGGGCGTGCAGGGTCGGGCCAAGGGGCCGCCCGAGGTCCGGAGGAGGGCTGATGTCGTTCTGGGCCCGCCATGTGGGAGGGGTAGGACCACGCCATGAGGCCGGGTCCAACACGCGTCCCCCCCAGCTGAAGGCAGGGGAGAGTCACCCATCTTCTTGGGGTTCTCCTCGCCGAGGCGGAAGAATCTGGACAGGCCGTCAGCATTGGCGTGGTCGTTGCCGGGGCGATGCTCCACAGTGAAGTCCATCCCCTGCAGAGAAATGGACCAGCGCAGCAGTTTCGGGTTTTCTCCCCGCATCTGCATCAACCAACGCAGGGGCTGGTGGTCGGTCTGGACTCGGAAGTGGGTGCCGAAGAGGTAGGGCCGGAGCTTCTTGAGTGCCCACACCACGGCAAAGGCTTCCCTCTCGATGGTGCTCCACCGCTGTTCTCTTGCCAGGAGGCGTCGGCTGATGAAGGCCACAGGCCAGTCGATTCCTTCGGGGTTAACTTGGGACAGGACCGCCCCGATGCCGTGCTCCGAGGCGTCGGTTTGGACTACAAACTCTCTGCTGTAGTCGGGGGCCTGGAGCACAGGGGCGGTGCACATGGCAGTCTTTAAAGTCTCAAAGGATGTTTGGCACGCAGGGGTCCAGTGCACCTTCTGGGGTAATTTCTTTGAGGTCAGTTCTGTGAGGGGCCCCACAATGCTCCCGTAGTCTTTTATAAATCGCCGATAGTATCCGGTGAGCCCCAGGAAGGCTCAGACGGCGGTCTGGGTGACCGGGGGCTCCCAGGCCCGGATGGCATCTATCTTTGGTTGGAGGGGAGCTACTTGGCCGCTCCCCACTTGGTGTCCCAGATAGGTCACTGACCCTTGGCCTATCTGGCATTTGCTGGCTTTGATGGTTAGTCCGGCCCGCCGGAGGGCCGTCAGGACCTTCCAAGGTGGGTCAGGTGCTCATCCCACTGAAGGCTGTACACCGCAATGTCATCTAGATAGGCGGCGCTGTATTCCTCTAGTCCGGCCAGCACCTGGTTCACTAGTCTCTGGAAGGTGGCTGGCGCATTTTTCATGCCGAAGGGCATCACTTTGAAGTGATAGTGGCCATCAGGGGTCGAGAAGGCCGATCGCTCTTGTGCACCAGGGGTAAGGCCGATCTGCCAATACCCTGCCGTGAGATCGAAGGTGCTGAGGTATTTGGCGGCCCCTAGGCGATCGATCAGTTCATCCGCTCTGGGGATGGGATGGGCGTCGGTCCTGGTGACTGCATTCAGTCCCCGGTAGTCAACACAGAACCGGAGCTCTGGAGCTGTTCCGGGGGAGGCGGCTTTAGGGACCAGGACAACGGGACTGGCCCAGGGACTGTTGGAGGGTTCGACTACCCCCAGAGCTAACATCTTGGCCACTTCCGATTGGATGCAGGCCCGAACCCGGTCGGGCACTCGAAAAGCTCGGTGTTTTACAGGTGGGCTGTCTCCGGTGTCCACATCGTGGACACATCACCGGGTGACCCCCGGCGTGAGGGAAAACAGATCCGCAAACTGCCCCAGCAGCTTCCGGCAGTCTTGGTGCTGCTCTGGGGTCAGGGTAGAGGAGAGCCGGACCCCTTCGAAGGAGCCGTCTTTCTCGGTGGTGCTGAGGAGATCTGGTAGTGGCTCGGAGTCGTCTTCAGCTCCGTCATCGGTCGCCAGCAGCAGACTCAGTTCAGTGCGTGCAAAGTGCGGCTTGAGCCGGTTAGCGTGTAGAACCCGGAGGGGGTTCCTGGGGGACTCCAGGTCTACCAGGTAGGTGACGGGGCTCTTGCGCTCCACCACTTTGAAGGGCCCCGTCCATTTGTCCTGGAGGGCACACGGTTCAACCGGGGACATGACCCAGACTTGCTGGCCCGGCTCGAACTCGATGGACGAGGCGTTCTGGTCATACCAGCGTTTCATCTCCTCTTGACTAGCCTCCAGGTTGGCCTCGGCAAGTTCCCGGAACTTCCGAGTCTGATTGCGGAGTGTCAGGAGGTACCGGTAGACATCCGGTGGGGCATCTCGAACTGCTGTCTCCCAGCCTGCCTTGACCAGGCTGAGGGGGCCTCGAACCGGGTGTCCGTACAAGAGTTCAAAAGGGCTGAACCCCAGGGATTTCTGGGGTACCTCTCGGTAGGCGAACAGGAGGCAGGGCAGCAGGACATCCCATTTGCGCCGTAGGGGCTCTTCTAGGCCCTTGATCATCCCCTTCAGTGTTCTGTTAAATCGTTCCACTAGTCCATTTCCTTGGGGATGATACGGGGTGGTGAACTTATAGGCGACCCCGCACTGTTGCCATAGGGATCGCATATGCTTCGAGATAAAGTTGGAGCCCCGATCACTCACGACTTCTCGGGGGAAGCCGACTCGGGAGAAGATGCTCATGAGGGCTCGGCCCACCACGGGGGCCGTGATGGTTCGGAGGGGGATGGCCTCAGGATAGCGGGTGGCATGGTCCACCAGGACTAGGATGAAGCGGTGTCCCTGCGAGGTGCGAGGGTCCAGGGGCCCTACGATGTCTATTCCTACTCGCTCGAAGGGGGTGGTTACCACGGGGAACGGCTGGAGCGGGGCTTTGACTTTCCCCCCGCTCTTCCCGCTGGCTTGACAGGTCGGGCAGGTTTGGCAGTGGTTATGCACATCGGTGCGCATTCTTGGCCAGTAGAAATGGGTCACCAGGTGGCTGTAAGTTTTGTCCTGCCCCAGGTGCCCGGCGAGGGGCACATCATGTGCTAAGTTCAGGAGGAAGTCTCTGAATCGGAGGGGTACGACCAGTACCCGGCCGGCCCCTAGCTCAGCAATCTTCTGCTCACTGTAGAGGAGGTCGTTGTCCCAATAGACCCAGTGGGACCCCGCGGGGTCTCCAGCGGCCTGAGTAGCGGCTTGCTGTCAAATCCCCTCGAGGGAGGGGCAGGTTTTCTGTTCCTGCTGGAACTGTTCGCGGGTGGGGCCACCTTCTTGGCGCCATTGAGCGAGTTCTGGGAGGTGGTTGAGCTCGGTGAGATCTTCTTGGTCGGGCCCTTGGGGGCCGTGTTCGGGGTCGGCGTCCTCGGGGACGACGGGTGGCGGAGGTGCGGGCCACTCTGGTTCCTCGGTCGGAGCTCCCCCTGCCGGGGTGGAGGCTCGGGCGGGCATGGAGCGGGTGGTCGCACAGACCCACTCGGGAAGGCCTAGCATCCCCAGGTGCTCTCTTCGTTCGACGCCAGCCCATGGGGAACTTTCCAGGTCGTTCCCAAGGAGGCAGTCCACGGGGGCATCGTCGCGGACAGTCACTTTCAGCATGCCCGACACTCCTCCCCACTCGAAGGGGATGCGGGCCATCTGGCACAAAGTCTCTGAGTTATCTGCGGACCGGACTGGGCACAGGACGTTAGGAAGGATCTGTTCTGGGGTCACCAGATGGCAGCGGACCGCTGTCACGCTGGCTCCGGTGTCACGGAGGGCTTCGGTCCGGCGACCATTGATGGTGACCCACTGGCGGTATTTCTGGGTGTTGCCGGGGATCGGACCTCGAGGGATCAGGTCGTGGGTACCCAGGCATGCTAAGGTCATGGCGGCGGCCTCCCACTCGGCCTGTTCGTGGTCGTCGTCCTCTTCCTCACTTCTTTCTTCACCCAGGGCCGCTGCCGCGATCTGGTGGGCTGGGGGCCCGGTGGTGCCGAGTCGCTGGTTCATCGGGCAGAGGGGGTCATTCGCATAATGTTCTTGTCGCTGGCACCTATGACACGTAATGTTTGGGCGGGGCCCCTGTCTGGCTGGGGGGCCCCCTCTCCGGCCCAGGGATGGCGACGTGGAAGTAGGGGAGGACCCCTGGGGGGCGTCCCGTCCCCGGCTCTGGCCTACTCCGCCGCCTCGTGGTCGGTGGGTCCCCGGGGATCCCCGGCCGTAGTCTCCCATCGTGCTCCGGGGAACTCGGGTGCTCGCCCATCGATCCGCCTCGACAGCGAGTTTTCGTGGCTCCGTCAATTTGCTGTCGAGGAGGTGCTGCCGGAGTTCGACGAAACAGTTATTGGACAGATGTTCCCACAGAATGAGGTCGACCATCTGCTGGTAGGTGGTGACCTGGCAGCCCCGAGTCCACCCCTCGAAGGCTCTACTGTAATAGTTCACGTATTCCACCCACGTGGTACCGGGGATTTTTTTGCAGTCTCGGAATCGCTGCCGGTACATCTCGGGGGTGAGTCCGTAGCGAGTGAGGAGGGCGGTCTTCATGTGCTCGTACGAGGTCATCTCGGTATCAGGGAGCTCCAGCAGGGCGTCTCTCCCTTTGTTGATAAACTTCCCCCACAGGCCGGCGCCCCAGTCCTTGAGGGGTACTCGATGAGCGGTCATGGCGACCTCGTAGGCTTTGAACCACTGTTGGATGTCGTCGTTCTTATAGTATTCTTTGACGACATCCTTGGGTATGTGCACCTTCGTGTCCACCGGGGGGGTGAGGTCTTGGCCCCGGCGGTGCCGGTCTCGTTTGCCTTGGCTTTAAGTTCCATTTCTTTGAGGACGCGCTCGTGCTCGAGCATGAGTTTTTTCTCCTCGAGGGCTAGCTTCCTTTCTGCCAGTTGGATTTCTCCTTCTTGTCGGAGTCGAGCCAGATCCAACTCGTGGAGCCGGGTCCTCTCTCGTTCTCGGGCGTCTTCGTGGGAGAGGCCCGTGTTTGGGGTTGTGGGTCTCCCTCCCGCTGGGTTCACCTCAGCCTCCGGGCCTCCGTTCGGGCCCGGGTTATCTTCCCTCGGAGGTGGCGCCTTGCCGGCGTCCACCCAGGCCTGTAGGGCCGATTTAAAGTCTTCTTTGGTGCTTAAGCCAGTGGTAGCGATGCCTAGTTCTTTGCAGAATTGCTTTAGCTCCTTGTGACTGTAGTCTTCCATTTTCTCTTTCTGGAATTCTGTGTTCATGGTCGCAGTGGGTTTTTCTTGGTAGCGAGTGAATCACTCCCTGTACGATCTGCGTGGGCTCGGATCCCACCGCTGCCACCAATGTTAGAAAGGCGACCCCGGGGGAGGCAGAAGATGTCTGACTGACCACCCCTAGGTCCACCTCTCCGTCGAGAAGTAGCCGAGCGTTACCGAGAGGCCTCCTGAATGAGGGCCCTCTCCTAGGATCGTACAGCAGAGTAATCACAACACTACAAACGGACACCACACAGGAGGTCAAGTTCTCAAGCTTTTATAAGTAATAAAGGTTGCGGGTTCTTGGCAGTATATACAGGCGGATCGAGGGATCCGTAAAGTCTCGAAAAGGGGGGTAAGGTAGCGGGACAGTCTAGCTTCTGGGCGGAGGAAGGGATACCCTGCGCACAGCTCTCAATCCTCGAGCTGGGGGGTTCCGAGAGGTTCGAGCCGCGGCAGCGCCAGCAGGCTTACAAGGTGGTTCAGCGAGGTAGGCCGCGGCAGCGCCAGCAGGCTCTCAGATGGTTCCGCAAGGTAAGCCGCGGCAGCGCCAGCAGGCTCTTAGATGGTTTCAGCAAGATAGGCCGCGGCAGCGCCATCAGGCTCTCAGATGGTTTCAGCAAGGTAGGCCGCGGCAGCGCCAGCAGGCTCTCAGGTGGTTTCAGCAAGGTAGGCCGCGGCAGCGCCAGCAGGCTCTCAGATGGTTTCAGCAAGGTAGGCCGCGGCAGCACCAGCAGGCTCTCAGAGGGACGTCGGGTTACAGGAAGGATGAGTTCGTCTGGTGTCGGCCGTGACAGCGTCAGCAGGGCTTCCAGTCCAGGATACAACTGACGTCCTACTCCGGGGCTGGCCCAGATATAGGACGGAGGTCCTTTGATGTCCGGACCCTCTCGCCTGGGGGTCAGAGGGGCCGGGATGATGGTGTCCAGACACCCAGCAGGGGGGTGGAGCCAGCGCCCAGGGAGGCCGGAGGGCAATCGATACCAGGCGTCCGGGGACGGCTGGAGGGCCATCGAAACTCCTCTCCCTCCGGGATCTGTCGAGTGGCCACTCGACCACCTGGGTGGATCTTGGTGCCTCGATGTCGGGGCTTCGCTGGGGCCTGGGCCTGGGCTGAGACCACGTGGTCGTGACGTGGGGGACCCAAGATGGAGTCGGGCACGGCCTCGTGCCTAGGTCGTGATGGGCCTACGCTGGAGCCAGGCCGGTGATGGGGATCCGGGATGGTATCCGGATCTGTGGTGTTGGGGCGTGCAGGGTCGGGCCGAAGGGGCCGCCCGAGGTCCGGAGGAGGGCTGATGTCGTTCTGGGCCCGCCATGCGGGAGGGGTAGGACCACGCCATGAGGCCGGGTCCAACAGGCATTGAGAAGAGTGAAGTTTCATAGAGTGTTGTGGAGTGGAGTGGAGTGGCGTAAAGTGGAGAGTCATGGAGTGTTTAAGAGGCGCATAGAATGTTTCAGAGTGGCATAGAGTACTGTAGTGGCATGGAGTGTAGTGGACTAGAGCGGCATTGCATGGATTATAGTGGAGTCTTGTGCCATGGATTAGAGTGTCGTGGAGTGTTGTGGATTAGAGTGGAGTGTCATGGAGTGGAGTGCTGAGGAGTGGAGTGTCGTGGATTAGAATAGAGTCTCGAAGAGTGGAGTGTCATGGAGTGGAGTGTCGTGAAGTGTCATGGAGTATTGTGGAGTGTTGTATCATAGATTAGAGTGGAGTGTCATGGATTATAGTGGAGTGGACTGGTGTGGATTAGAGTGGAGTGTCACATCATATATTAAAGTGGAGTTGAATGTCGCGGTTTAGAGCGGAGTGTCATGTCGTGGATTACAGTATAGTGTTATGGATTAAAGTGGAGTGGAGTGTTGTGTTCTGTATTAGAGTGGAGTTGAGTGTCATTTCATGGATTAGAGTGGAGTGTTCTGGATTGGAGTGTAGTGGAATAGAGTAGATTAGAGGGTAGTGGAGTGCCATGTCTTGGATTAGAGTGGAGTGTCATGGATTGGAGTGGGGTGTCATTGATTAAAGTGGAGCATTGTGGATTGGAATGGAGTGTTGTGGATTGGAGTGGAGTGTTGTAGCGTGTCATGGAGTGTTGTCGATTAGAGTGGAGTGTTGTGGAGTGTTGTGTCAGGGATTAGAGTGGAGAAGTGTTGAGGTTTAGAGTAGAGTGTCATGTTGTGGATTAAAGGGGAGTGTCATGGATTGGAGAGGAGTGGAGTGTAGTATCATGGATTGGAGTACAGTGGAGTGTTGTGTCATGGATTTGAGAAGAGTGTCATTGATTGGAATGGAGTGTCATGGATTGGAATGGAGTGTCGTGGATTGGAGTGGAGTAGGATTGGAGTAGAGCAGAGTGTTGTGTCGTAGCTTTGAGAGGAGTGTCATTGATTGGAATGGAGTGTCGTGGATTGGAGTGCATTGGAGTGGAGTGTCATAGAGTGGATTACATTGGAGTGTTGTGTAGTGGATTGGAGTGCAGTGTCATGCAATAGATTGGATTGAAGTGTCGTTGAATGGAGTGGAGTGTTGTGGATTGTATGAAAGTTTCATGGATTAGAGTGGAGGGGTGTAGCATTGTGGAGAGGGTCATAGAGTGTTGCGGAACAGAGTAGAGTGTCATGCAGGGGATGTAGAGTTACATACCATGGAGTGGAGTAAAGTGTGGTAGAGAAGAGTAAAGTGATGTAGAGCAGAGTAGAGTGTCACAGACTGAAGTGGCATGGAGTGGAGTTGAGTGACGTAGAGTGGAAATAAATGGCACTGAGGGGAGTGTAGTATAGTGGAAAAGAGTGTTGTGGCATAGATTAGAGTGGAGTTAAGTAGAGTAGAGGGTCGTAGAAGCATCATGGAGGGTCGTAGAGTGGAGGGTCAGAGAGCACCATGGAGTGACACTGAAAGGCGTAGAGTGCAGTGGAACAGAGTGTAGTGGAGTAGAGTGTTGTGTCATAGAGTGGAGGGGCATAGAGTAGAGGGGCATAAAGTGGAGTGTCATAGAGGGAAGTGGAGTGGCGTAGAGTGACATAGAGTGGAGCGGTGTAGAGGGGCACAGCACAGAGTGAAGGACATGTCATAGAGTGGAGTAAACTGTCATAGATTGGGATAGAGTAGAGTAAAGTGTCACAGAGTGGAGTAAAGTGTTGTACAGTAGAGTGGCGTAGAGTGGACTAAAGTGGGATAGAGTGTTGTAAATTGGAGTGGCATAGAATGCCGTAGAGCAAGGTGTCAAATAGTGTCCTACAGTAGACTGTCATAGAGTAGAGTAAAGTGTCATAGAATGTTTATGGACAGTCGTAGAGTAAAGAGGAGTAGGATGTTGCATCGTAGAGTGGAGGGATGTAGAGTATCGTTGCATGGAGTAAAGTGTAGCAAAGTGGAGGACCGTGAAGTGGAGTGGAGTGGCGTAGCATAGAGTGGTATAAAGTGTCATAGAGTGGAGTGGAGTGGCATGGAGTGGAGAATTATAGACTGTAATGGCCTAGAGTGGCATAAAGTAGAGTGGCATAGAGTGGAGTGGAGTGGTGTTGTGGAGAGTGGAGTATAGTGTTCTAGTGTGTCATAGAATATTGTAGGGTAGACTGGCGTAGAGTGGAGTAGAGCGTCGTACAGTGGAGTTGCATAGAGTGGAGTGTGCATGATGTGATAGTGCACCCATTACAGACTTCACATGTTTTATTGATATGGCCATTACATTTGCAGACATACAGTTTTACTGGCAAAACGATAAAGCGCACAAACAATTGTGTATGGAATTTGCATCACCAAGGGCTAGATGTAGGTAAATCTTATTTACCGATTCATAAATACCGAATTTTACCGATTCAGTATTTATGAATCGGTAAATAAGATGTAGGTAAAAAATCGGTAATTTTTACCGAATCGGTAGGATTCGGTATTTACCGATTCGGTAAATACCGTATCGGTATTTGCTATAGAATCCTATGGGCCTTGAAGCCCATAGGATTCAATAGCAAATACCGATTCTGTATTTACCGAATCGGTAAAAATACTGAATTGCTAAGGGGGACAGGGTGTCACTTTGACACCCTGTTGCACCCCTGTAACCGGCTTTTGCGCCATGTGGCACACATACATGCCCTTAGGGCATGTCTGTGTGCCACATGGCACAGGTGTACATGCACAGATGTGCATGTACACAAGAATTCGTCATTTACCATGAAATTGTATTGTATGGTAAATACCGAATTCTTAAGGCCCTGTAGCGCTGTTAGAGGCGCTACCTACATCTCGAAATACATATTCGGTAATTTTACCAAATGGTAATTTTACCGAATGGTAATTTTACCGAATCGGTAAACTTTACAGATTAGATAAATTTACCGATTCTGTAATTTTAACGATTCGGTAAAATTACCGATTCGGTAAAATTACCGATTATGTCCGTTTTTTGTGCCCCTACATCTCCATAGCCCTTTACCGGTCGGAAACGGCCGAAAATCGGTATTTCCGGCCGATTCCGACCGGTAAAGGGCTACCTACATCTGGCCCCAAGTGTATTGATTTGTTTGATCATATCAAATTATTTGTTTCCTTCAAAATTACAAAAAAGTGCTTCATTTGTACTTTCCTAATTTACTTATATATTCTTCAATATTTGCACAGTTCATTTACAGACATTTACATTATTCGGAAATAACAACCTAGACTTTCCTCTCACATGGTACCAAGCAGGAATGCCACATACATCCTCTCACTTTGAAGAAAGAGAAGTAAACATCAAGTGCCTTCAGAAAGAAGAGACAGACATTTGACCTCTGTCTTTGAATGCACTGCAAATGTGACGAGATAAGAACAAAATTTAAAGGCCTGTTTACAGAATGTGAGTTTATGGAAGGATGCAGTGAACAAGGTATGCTCCACTTGATGGGCTACATAAAACTGGACAGCCCAAAAACAAATAAAACAAGCAAATAGAAAGCAAGTAAATTTGAGTTACAAACCACAAAGCCAATGTTAAGCAATGGGCAGAATGTATTCTCAGGGAAGCTTTCTGAATGTCCCCAAGATGTCTTCAACAAACGAGATACCTGCGCCATCTGGTAGGGTTTATCTAAAAATGAAATAAGAGTATAAGAGAAAGAAAGAGGGGAAAAGAAACAGAAATACGAGTTTAAAAATAGTGCTACGTGAGAGATCAGGGAAGAAGAGATTATGAGAATTATAAAGTGGTGTAGAGAGATATAGTCAATGTAGAATATCATCAATCAATATTACAAGCATACAATAAAAAGTGAGAAACAAAGGCTCATGGAGGTTTGGGAATTTCTTCCATATTGAGGGATGATAATTGTACCAGACACCATATTACAAAGCTTGAAAAGAGAGGTTTGAGGAATTTTTCCAATTTTTTGTTTTCGACTGAAAAGCAACAGCAATTAATAAGTCAATTATAGAAACGTTAGCATTCATCTGAAAAGCTGCCTAGAAATATGTTTGGAATTGAAAAGGAACATTAGTGTTGAAAATAGAATTAATTTGGTCCCAAACTTTCAGCCAAAATTGCTGTATAGATGGACAAGAAAAAATAATATGATAAAAATCTGCTTGGTGGAATTGCATGACCAACATGTTGGTGATGTAGCCGAACTTATCATGTTTAAGGCGACGGAGGTAACCATAAACCTGTTATAAATAAAGAATAGAGATTGAGTTGTGTTTGCAGATGTAAATGTCCAGTATTTGTAAAGTGCAAACAATTACCCGAAGGTGTCAAAGCGCCAAGGGCCGTCAGGAAGATTAAGCGAGCTATTGCCCAGAGTCACATGCTGCTAGGCAGACCCCTGCCGCGGGAGCCGGGGATCAAACCGTGATCCCCAGCATCCAGCATCAGTCGCCCTGGCCGCTGCGCCACACCTCTTCCACAAATAGCACTGTTTTGCATAGTTTTAGCCAGGTTTTATGCCAGGAGATTTGAAGATCTTTTTAAAGTTGTAACTCAACTTCCAATATATTTCTATCATCTGGGAGTTTATTAAGGAGTTTACAGATAGAAGAAGAAGCACTGGGGGGCGAGGGAAGCAAGGAAATTATCTAAGTGTTTTAAAAAAGGGTAGTAGTATGTGATGATAGTGTGGCTAAAGTGTCTTTTATAGTTTGTATTAAGGAATAAAATGTACTGTTATATTAATTTGGAAAATTGAAAAGTGGATGTGTTTGGTGGAATGAGTCATTTCAAATAAGTTGGGGTACTCAAATCAAACAGCTTTCTCTCCAAGTGTTCCCAAAAATAGGTTTGTTGTTAATTTTTTAAAATGTATTATACCAAAGAAAATTAAGGAATTGTTCTTTGTCTGAGAAGTGAGAGAAGATTATTGGCCTGAATAGTTTGTAAGTAGTATCATGAATTGGAAGTGACATGAAGAAGGGGTCTGGTTGAAGGATAGAAATTCCTTAAAAAAGAAAAGTGATATAAAGTCGGGGAGGGAAGAATTTGATTCGCAGAATTTTGAGGAATTACATGAGATTCTGCAGAATTTTGCAGCAGTGTGTAGTGTGCATTTGGTGCTATTTTCTTAGTGCAGAAAGCACTTGTGTCCAAACATGGATGCGAGGATACATTTTGCGCTAAGAAATAGTGCTGCCAAATACAACAAGCATTAGAAATGCAATCGGGCTCGGATTTATTTGAGTTTGCGCTAATGGCATTGTAAATGCCAATGTATTGTTGCTATGTGTTATGGAGTGTGTTCATGTGGTGTGTACTGCCAGTGATCTCCTTGTGAGTGTGAGAATATTGCACCGTTACTGCCTGTGATGTCCTTCTTGTGAGTGTGAGAAGCTTGCACCTCTGCTGCCTGTGGTCTCCTTGTGAGTGTAAGAAGCTTGCACTGCTGCTGCCTGTGATGTCGTTCTTGTGAGTGTGAGAAGCTTGCACCGCTGCTGCTTGTGATGTCCTTCTTGTGAGTGGGAGAAGCTTGCACCTCAGCTGCCTGTGGTCTCCTTGTGAGTGTAAGAAGCTTGCACAGCTGCTGCCTGTGATGTCCTTCGTGTGAGTGTGAGAAGCTTGCACCGCTGCTGCCTGTGAGTATGAGAAGATTGCATTGTGCATCTCTGTGCTGTTCCTGTTCTTTGTAAGGGACTCTTGCTCTGTTGCTGCTGCTGCCTTGGCACAGTACCTGCTGTGAATGTGTAAGGGAAGCTTGCACCACTGCTGCTTGTGATGTCGTTCTTGCGAGTGTGAGAAGCTTGCACCTCTGCTGCCTGTGGTCGCCTTGTGAGTGTAAGAAGCTTGCACTGCTGCTGCCTGTGATGTCGTTCTTGTGAGTGTGAGAAGCTTGCACCGCTGCTGCTTGTGATGTCCTTCTTGTGAGTGGGAGAAGAGTGCACCTCAGCTGCCTGTGGTCTCCTTGTGAGTGTAAGAAGCTTGCACAGCTGCTGCCTGTGATGTCCTACTCACTACTCTACTCTACTCACTACTCTACTCACCACTCTACTCACTACTCTGCACTCACTACTCACTACTCTACTCATTACTCTGCACTCACTACTCACTACTCTACTCACTACTCTACTCACTAGTCTGCACTCACTACTCTACTCACTACTCTACTCACTACTCACTACTCTACTCACTACTCTACTCACTACTCTACTCACTACTCTACTCACTGCTCTACTCACTACTCACTACTCTACTGACTACTCTACTCACTACTCACTACTCTACTCACTACTCACTACTCTGCACTCACTACTCACTACTCTGCTCACTACTCACTACTCACTACTCTGCTCACTACTCTACTCACTACTCACTACTCTCCACTCACTACTCTACTCACTACTCACTACCCTACTCACTACTTTCTACTCACTACTCTACTCACTACTCACTACTCTCTACTCACTACTCACTACTCTGCACTCACTACTTTACTCACTACTCTACTCTACTCACCTCATTACTCTACACACTACTCTACTCACTACTCACTACTCTACTCACTACTCACTACTCTGCACTAACTACTCACTACTCACCTCACTACTCTACTCACTACTCACTACTCACTACTCTACTCACTACTCACTACTCTCTACTCACTACTCACTACTCTGCACTCACTACTTTACTTACTACTCTACTCTACTCACCTCACTACTCTACTCACTACTCTACTCACTACTCACTACTCTACTCACTACTCACTACTCTGCACTCACTACTCACTACTCACCTCACTACTCTACTCACTACTCTACTCACTACTCACTACTCTACTCACTACTCACTACTTTGCACTCACTACTCACTACTCTACTCACTACTCTACTCACTACTCACTACTCTACTCACTACTCTGCACTCACAACTCACTACTCTACTCACTACTCTGCACTCACTACTCACTACTCTACTCACTACTCACTACTCTACTCACTACTCACTACTCTACTCACTACTCACTACTCTACTCACTACTCTACTCACTACTCACTACTCTGCACTCACATCTCTGCACTCACTACTCACTACTCTACTCACTACTCTACTCACTACTCTACTCACTACTCTACTCACTACTCACTACTCTGCACTCACATCTCTGCACTCACTAATTTGTACTCACTACTCTGCACTCACTACTCACTACTCTGCACTCACTACTCACTACTCTGCACTCACTACTAACTACTCTACTCACTACCCACTACTCTACTCACTACTCACTACTCTACTCACTACTCTACTCACTACTCTACTCACTACTCTACTCACGACTCTACTCACATCTCTGCACTCACATCTCTGCACTCACTACTCTGCACTCACTACTCTGCACTCACTACTCTGCACTCACTACTCTGCGCTCACTACTCACTACTCTGCACTCACTACTCACTGCTCTCTACTCACTACTCTACTCACTACTCTGCAATCACTACTCACTATTCTGCACTCACTACACTCTACTCACTACTCACTACTCTGCACTCACTACTCACTACTCTACTCACTACTCTACTCACTACTCTACTCACTACTCTGCACTCACTACTCACTACTCTACTCACTACTCTACTCACTACTCACTACTCTACTCACTACTCACTACTCTGCACTCACTACTCTACTCTCTACTCTCTACTCACTACTCTACTCACTACTCTGCACTCACTACTCACTACTCTACTCACTACTCACTACTCTGCACTCACTACTCTACTCACTACTCACTACTCTGCACTCACTACTCAACTCACTACTCACTACTCTGCACTCACTACTCAACTCACTACTCACTACTCTGCACTCACTACACTCTACTCACTACTCTACTCACTACTCTACTCACTACTCTACTCACTACTCTACTCACTACTCACTACTCTACTCACTACTCTGCACTCACTACTCTACTCACTACTCACTACTCTGCACTCACTACTCTACTCACTACTTTACTCACTACTCACTACTCTACTCACTACTCACTACTCTACTCACTACTCTACTCTCTACTCACTACTCTAATCACTACCCACTACTCTGCACTCACTACTCACTACTCTACTCACTACTCTACTCACTACTCTGCACTCACTACTCACTACTCTACTCACTACTCACTACTCTACTCACTACACTACTCACTACTCTGCACTCACTACTCACTACTCTGCACTCACTACTCACTACTCTACTCACTACTCTGCACTCACTACTCAACTCACTACTCACTACTCTGCACTCACTACTCGACTCACTACTCACTACTCTACTCACTACTCTACTCACTACTCTACTCACTACTCACTACTCCGTTCACTACTCACTACTCTACTCACTACTCTACTCACTACTCACTACTTTACTCACTACTCTACTCACTACTCACTACTCTACTCACTACTCTGCATTCACTACTCTACTCACTACTCACTACTCTGCACACACTACTCTACTCACTACTCTACTCACTACCCTGCACTCACTACTCAGCTCACTACTCACTACTCTGCTCACTACTCTACTCACTACTCTACTCACTACTCTACTCACTACTCTACTCTACTCACTACTCACTACTCTACTCACTACTCACTACTCTACTCACTACTCACTACTCTACTCACTACTCACTACTCTACTCTCTACTCACTACTCTAATCACTACTCACTACTCTGCACTCACTACTCTACTCACTACTCACTACTCTGCTCACTACTCTACTCACTACTCTACTCACTACTCTACTCACTACTCTACTCACTACTCACTACTCTACTCACTACTCACTACTCTACTCACTACTCACTACTCTACTCTCTACTCACTACTCTAATCACTACTCACTACTCTGCACTCACTACTCACTACTCTACTCACTACTCACTACTCTACTCACTACTCTACTCACTACTCACTACTCTACTCACTACTCACTACACTACTCACTACTCTGCACTCACTACTCACTACTCACTACTCTGCACTCACTACTCACTACTCTACTCACTACTCACTACTCTGCACTCACTACTCAACTCACTACTCACTACTCTGCACTCACTACTCAACTCACTACTCACTACTCTGCACTCACTACTCTACTCACTACTCACTACTCTGCACTCACTACTCTACTCACTACTCTACTCACTACTCTACTCACTACTCTACTCACTACTCTACTCACTACTCACTGTTCTACTCACTACTATACTCACTACTCACTACTCTGCACTCACTACTCACTACTCTACTCACTACTCTACTCACTACTCTACTCTACTCACTACTCTACTCACTACTCACTACTCTACTCACTACTCTGCACTCACTACTCACTACTCTGCACTCACTACTCTACTCACTACTCTACTCACTACTCTACTCACTACTCTACTCACTACTGAAATCACTACTCTACTCACTACTCTACTCACTACTCACTACTCTACTCACTACTCACTACTCTAATCACTACTCTGCACTCACTACTCTACTCACTACTCACTACTCTGCACTCACTACTCTACTCACTACTCTACTCACTACTCACTACTCTGCACTCACTACTCTACTCACTACTCTACTCACTACTCTGGACTCACTACTCACTACTCTGCACTCACTACTCTACTCACTACTCTACTCACTACTCTACTCACTACTCTACTCACTACTCTAATCACTACTCTACTCACTACTCACTACTCTAATCACTACTCTACTCACTACTCTACTCACTACTCACTACTCTAATCACTACTCTGCACTCACAACTCTACTCACTACTCACTACTCTGCACTCACTACTCTACTCACTACTCTACTCACTACTCACTACTCTACTCACTACTCACTACTCTACTCACTACTCACTACTCTACTCTCTACTCACTACTCTACTCTCTACTCACTACTCTAATCACTACTCACTACTCTGCACTCACTACTCACTACTCTACTCACTACTCTGCACTCACTACTCTACTCACTACTCTGCACTCACTACTCTACTCACTACTCACTACTCTACTCACTACTCTACTCACTACTCACTACTCACTACTCTACACTCACTACTCACTACTCTACTCACTACTCACTACTCTACACTCACTACTCACTACTCTACTCACTACTCTTCACTCACTACTCACTACTCTACTCACTACTCTGCACTCACTACTCACTACTCACCTCACTACTCTACTCACTACTCACTACTCTACTCACTAATCACTACTCTACTCACTACTCACTACTTTGCACTCACTACTCACTACTATACTCACTACTCTACTCACTACTCACTACTCACTACTCACTACTCTACTCACTACTCTGCACTCACAACTCACTACTCTACTCACTACTCTGCACTCACTACTCACTACTCTACTCACTACTCACTACTCTACTCACTACTCACTACTCTGCACTCACTACTCACTACTCTACTCACTACTCACTACTCACTACTCTACTCTCTACTCACTACTCTACTCACTACTCACTACTCTACTCACTACTCTACTCACTACTCACTACTCTACTCACTACTCACTACTCTACTCACTACTCTGCACTCACATCTCTGCACTCACTACTCACTACTCTACTCACTACTCTACTCACTACTCTACTCACTACTCTACTCACTACTCACTACTCTGCACTCACATCTCTGCACTCACTAATTTGCACTCACTACTCTGCACTCACTACTCACTACTCTGCACTCACTACTCACTACTCTGCACTCACTACTAACTACTCTACTCACTACTCTACTCACTACTCTACTCACTACTCTACTCACTACTCTACTCACTACTCTACTCACATCTCTGCACTCACATCTCTGCACTCACTACTCTACACTCACTACTCTGCACTCACTACTCTGCACTCACTACTCTGCACTCACTACTCACTGCTCTCTACTCACTACTCTACTCACTACTCTGCAATCACTACTCACTATTCTGCACTCACTACACTCTACTCACTACTCACTACTCTGCACTCACTACTCACTACTCTACTCACTACTCTACTCACTACTCTACTCACTACTCTGCACTCACTACTCACTACTCTACTCACTACTCTACTCACTACTCACTACTCTACTCACTACTCACTACTCTGCACTCACTACTCTACTCTCTACTCACTACTCTGCACTCACTACTCTACTCACTACTCACTACTCTGCACTCACTACTCAACTCACTACTCACTACTCTGCACTCACTACTTAACTCACTACTCACTACTCTGCACTCACTACTCAACTCACTACTCACTACTCTGCACTCACTACACTCTACTCACTACTCTACTCACTACTCTACTCACTACTCTACTCACTACTCTACTCACTACTCTGCACTCACTACTCTACTCACTACTCACTACTCTGCACTCACTACTCTACTCACTACTCTACTCACTACTCACTACTCTACTCACTACTCACTACTCTACTCACTACTCTACTCCCTACTCACTACTCTAATCACTACTCACTACTCTGCACTCACTACTCACTACTCTACTCACTATTTTGCACTCACTACTCACTACTCTACTCACTACTCTACTCACTACTCACTACTCTACTCACTACACTACTCACTACTCTGCACTCACTACTCACTACTCTGCACTCACTACTCACTACTCTACTCACTACTCTGCACTCACTACTCAACTCACTACTCACTACTCTGCTTACTACTCTACTCACTACTCTACTCACTACTCTACTCACTACTCTACTCACTACTCACTACTCTACTCACTACTCACTACTCTACTCACTACTCACTACTCTACTCTCTACTCACTACTCTAATCACTACTCACTACTCTGCACTCACTACTCACTACTCTACTCACTACTCTACTCACTACTCACTACTCTACTCACTACTCAACTCACTACTCAACTCTCTACTCACTACTCTACTCACTACTCTACTCACTACTCTACTCACTACTCACTACTCTACTCACTACTCTACTCACTACTCACTACTCTACTCACTACTCTGTACTCACTACTCTACTCACTACTCACTACTCTGAACTCACTACTCTACTCACTACTCTACTCACTACCCTGCACTCACTACTCAACTCACTACTCACTACTCTTCTCACTACACTACTCACTACTCTACTCACTACTCTACTCACGACTCTACTCACTACTCTACTCACTACTCACTACTCTACTCACTACTCACTACTCTACTCACTACTCTACTCACTACTCTACTCACTACTCACTGTTCTACTCACTACTATACTCACTACTCACTACTCTGCACTCACTACTCACTACTCTACTCACTACTCTACTCACTACTCTACTCACTACTCTACTCTACTCACTACTCTACTCACTACTCAATACTCTACTCACTACTCTGCACTCACTACTCACTACTCTGCACTCACTACTCTACTCACTACTCTACTCACTACTCTACTCACTACTCTACTCACTACTCAAATCACTACTCTACTCACTACTCTACTCACTACTCACTACTCTACTCACTACTCACTACTCTAATCACTACTCTGCACTCACTACTCTACTCACTACTCTGCTTTCACTACTCTACTCACTACTCTACTCACTACTCACTACTCTGCACTCACTACTCTACTCACTACTCTACTCACTACTCTGGACTCACTACTCACTACTCTGCACTCACTACTCTACTCACTACTCTACTCACTACTCTACTCACTACTCTACTCACTACTCTAATCACTACTCTACTCACTACTCACTACTCTAATCACTACTCTACTCACTACTCTACTCACTACTCACTACTCTAATCACTACTCTGCACTCACTACTCTACTCACTACTCACTACTCTGCACTCACTACTCTACTCACTACTCTACTCACTACTCACTACTCTACTCACTACTCACTACTCTACTCACTACTCACGACTCTACTCTCTACTCACTACTCTACTCTCTACTCACTACTCTAATCACTACTCACTACTCTGCACTCACTACTCACTACTCTACTCACTACTCTGCACTCACTACTCTACTCACTACTCTGCACTCACTACTCTACTCACTACTCACTACTCTACTCACTACTCTACTCACTACTCACTACTCACTACTCACTACTCACTACTCTACACTCACTACTCACTACTCTACTCACTACTCTACACTCACTACTCACTACTCTACTCACTACTCTTCACTCACTACTCACTACTCACTACTCTACTCACTACTCTGCACTCACTACTCACTACTCACCTCACTACTCTACTCACTACTCACTACTCTACTCACTAATCACTACTCTACTCACTACTCACTACTTTGCACTCACTACTCACTACTCTACTCACTACTCCACTCACTACTCACTACTCTACTCACTACTCTGCACTCACAACTCACTACTCTACTCACTACTCTGCACTCACTACTCACTACTCTACTCACTACTCACTACTCTACTCACTACTCACTACTCTGCACTCACTACTCACTACTCTACTCTCTACTCACTACTCTACTCACTACTCACTACTCTACTCACTACTCTACTCACTACTCACTACTCACTACTCTACTCACTACTCACTACTCTACTCACTACTCACTACTCTGCACTCACATCTCTGCACTCACTACTCACTACTCTACTCACTACTCTACTCACTACTCTACTCACTACTCACTACTCTGCACTCACATCTCTGCACTCACTAATTTGCACTCACTACTCTGCACTCACTACTCACTACTCTGCACTCACTACTCACTACTCTGCACTCACTACTAACTACTCTACTCACTGCTCACTACTCTACTCACTACTCTACTCACTACTCTACTCACTACTCTACTCACATCTCTGCACTCACATCTCTGCACTCACTACTCTACACTCACTACTCTGCACTCACTACTCTGCACTCACTACTCTGCACTCACTACTCACTACTCTACTCACTACTCTACTCACTACTCACTACTCTACTCACTACTCACTACTCTGCACTCACTACTCTACTCTCTACTCACTACTCTACTCACTACTCTGCACTCACTACTCACTACTTTACTCACTACTCACTACTCTGCACTCACTACTCAACTCACTACTCACTACTCTGCACTCACTACTCAACTCACTACTCACTACTCTGCACTCACTACTCAACTCACTACTCACTACTCTGCACTCACTACACTCTACTCACTACTCTACTCACTACTCTACTCACTACTCTACTCACTACTCTACTCACTACTCTACTCACTACTCTGCACTCACTACTCTACTCACTACTCACTACTCTGCACTCACTACTCTACTCACTACTCTACTCACTACTCACTACTCACTACTCTACTCACTACTCTACTCCCTACTCACTACTCTAATCAGTACTCACTACTCTGCACTCACTACTCACTACTCTACTCACTACTCTACTCACTACTCTGCACTCACTACTCACTACTCTACTCACTACTCTACTCACTACTCACTACTCTACTCACTACACTACTCACTACTCTGCACTCACTACTCACTACTCTGCACTCACTACTCACTACTCTACTCACTACTCTGCACTCACTACTCACTACTCTGCTCACTACTCTACTCACTACTCTACTCACTACTCTACTCACTACTCACTACTCTACTCACTACTCACTACTCTACTCACTACTCACTACTCTACTCTCTACTCACTACTCTAATCACTACTCACTACTCTGCACTCACTACTCACTACTCTACTCACTACTCTACTCACTACTCTACTCACTACTCACAACTCTACTCACTACTCAACTCACTACTCAACTCACTACTCACTACTCTACTCACTACTCTACTCACTACTCTACTCACTACTCACTACTCTACTCACTACTCTACTCACTACTCTACTCACTACTCACTACTCTACTCACTACTCTGTACTCACTACTCTACTCACTACTCACTACTCTGCACTCACTACTCTACTCACTACTCTACTCACTACCCTGCACTCACTACTCAACTCACTACTCACTACTCTGCTCACTACACTACTCACTACTCTACTCACTACTCTACTCACGACTCTACTCACTACTCTACTCACTACTCACTACTCTACTCACTACTCACTACTCACTACTCACTACTCTACTCACTACTCACTACTCTACTCACTACTCCACTCTCTACTCACTACTTTAATCACTACTCACTACTCTGCACTCACTACTCACTACTCTACTCACTACTCACTACTCTGCTCACTACTCTACTCACTACTCTACTCACTACTCTACTCACTACTCACTACTCTACTCACTACTCACTACTCTACTCACTACTCACTACTCAACTCACTACTCACTACTCTGCTCACTACTCTACTCACTACTCTACTCACTACTCTACTCACTACTCACTACTCTACTCACTACTCACTACTCTACTCACTACTCACTACTCTACTCTCTACTCACTACTCTAATCACTACTCACTACTCTGCACTCACTACTCACTACTCTACTCACTACTCTACTCACTACTCTACTCACTACTCACAACTCTACTCACTACTCAACTCACTACTCAACTCACTACTCACTACTCTACTCACTACTCTACTCACTACTCTACTCACTACTCACTACTCTACTCACTACTCTACTCACTACTCTACTCACTACTCACTACTCTACTCACTACTCTGTACTCACTACTCTACTCACTACTCACTACTCTGCACTCACTACTCTACTCACTACTCTACTCACTACCCTGCACTCACTACTCAACTCACTACTCACTACTCTGCTCACTACATTACTCACTACTCTACTCACTACTCTACTCACGACTCTACTCACTACTCTACTCACTACTCACTACTCTACTCACTACTCACTACTCACTACTCACTACTCACTACTCTACTCACTACTCACTACTCTACTCACTACTCCACTCTCTACTCACTACTTTAATCACTACTCACTACTCTGCACTCACTACTCACTACTCTACTCACTACTCACTACTCTGCTCACTACTCTACTCACTACTCTACTCACTACTCTACTCACTACTCACTACACTACTCACTACTCTGCACTCACTACTCACTACTCTGCACTCACTACTCAGTACTCACTACTCTGCACTCACTACTCACTACTCTACTCACTACTCACTACACTACTCACTACTCTGCACTCACTACTCACTACTCTGCACTCACTACTCAGTACTCACTACTCTGCACTCACTACTCAACTCACTACTCACTACTCTGCACTCACTACTCAACTCACTACTCACTACTCTGCACTCACTACTCAACTCACTACTCACTACTCTGCACTCACTACTCTACTCACTACTCACGACTCTACTCACTACTCACTACTCTACTCACTACTCTGCACTCACTACTCTACTCACTACTCACTACTCTGCACACACTACTCTACTCACTACTCTACTCACTACTCTACTCACTACTCTACTCTACTCACTACTCTACTCACTACTCTACTCACTACTCTGCACTCACTACTCACTACTCTGCACTCACTACTCTACTCACTACTCTACTCACTACTCTACTCACTACTCTACTCACTACTCAAATCACTACTCTACTCACTACTCTACTCACTACTCACTACTCTACTCACTACTCTGCACTCACTACTCTACTCACTACTCACTACTCTACTCACTACTCTACTCACTACTCTACTCACTACTCTACTCACTACTCTGCACTCACTACTCACTACTCTGCACTCACTACTCTACTCACTACTCTACTCACTACTCTACTCACTACTCTACTCACTACTCTACTCACTACTCTACACTCACTACTCTGCACTCACTACTCTACTCACTACTCTACTCACTACTCACTACTCTAATCACTACTCTACTCACTACTCTAATCACTACTCACTACTCTAATCACTACTCTGCACTCACTACTCTACTCACTACTCACTACTCTGCACTCACTACTCTGCACTCACTACTCTACTCACTACTCACTACTCTGCACTCACTACTCTACTCACTACTCTACTCACTACTCTGCACTCACTACTCACTACTCTGCACTCACTACTCTACTCACTACTCTACTCACTACTCTACTCACTACTCTAATCACTACTCTACTCACTACTCACTACTCTAATCACTACTCTACTCACTACTCTACTCACTACTCACTACTCTAATCACTACTCTGCACTCACTACTCTACTCACTACTCACTACTCTGCACTCACTACTCTACTCACTACTCTACTCACTACTGGAGAAGTGTGGCTCAGGGGTTAGAGGTGGCAGACCCGGAAGCTGAGATCGATCCTGGACCAGGGTTCAATTCCCCGCCTCGGCGGGTCTTGGGCTCAAAAATTCCACGGACTCGATAATTCTCGTTCCGGTGCCTACTCAACTCACGGGTTCACACTCTGCGACTCTGGGCAATAGCTTGCTTAATCTCCACTACGGCCCCTCGCGGCGGGATGCCTGGCTTTCACCTTGTGGATACCCTGCCGGGGTTATCTCACAGGGGAATACCAGGACGGGTTCCCTAAGCAAGCGCCTTGAGACCTTCGGGTGATTCGTGCGCTATATAAATCGAAATACATTTACATTTACACATTTACTCACTACTCACTACTCACTACTCTACTCTCTACTCACTACTCTACTCACTACTCACTACTCTGCACTCACTACTCACTACTCTACTCACTACTCTGCACTCACTACTCTACTCTGCACTCACTACTCTACTCACTACTCACTACTCTACTCACTACTCTACTCACTACTCACTACTCACTACTCTACACTCACTACTCACTACTCTACTCACTACTCTACACTCACTACTCACTACTCTACTCACTACTCTGCACTACTCTACTCACTACTCTACTCACTACTCTGCACTCACTACTCTGCACTCACTACTCTGCACTCACTACTCTGCACTCTGCACTCACTACTCTACTCTCTACTCACTACTCTAATCACTACTCACTACTCTGCACTCACTACTCACTACTCTACTCACTACTCTGCACTCACTACTCTACTCACTACTCACTACTCTACTCACTACTCACTACTCACTACTCTACTCACTACTCACTACTACTCACTACTCTTCTCACTACTCTACTCACTACTCTACTCACTACTCTACTCACTACTCTGCACTCACTACTCTGCACTCACTACTCTGCACTCACTACTCTGCACTCACTACTCTACTCACTACTCACTACTCTACTCACTACTCTACTCACTACTCACTACTCACTACTCTACACTCACTACTCACTACTCTACTCACTACTCTGCACTCACTACTCTGCACTCACTACTCTGCACTCACTACTTACTACTCTGCACTCACTACTCTACTCTACTCACTACTCTACTCACTACTCTACTCACTACTCTACTCACTACTCTACTCACTACTCTACTCACTACTCTACACTCACTACTCTGCACTCACTACTCTACTCACTACTCTACTCACTACTCTACTCACTACTCACTACTCTAATCACTACTCTACTCACTACTCTAATCACTACTCACTACTCTAATCACTACTCTGCAATCACTACTCTACTCACTACTCACTACTCTGCACTCACTACTCTACTCACTACTCTACTCACTACTCACTACTCTGCACTCACTACTCTACTCACTACTCTACTCACTACTCTGCACTCACTACTCACTACTCTACTCACTACTCTACTCACTACTCTACTCACTACTCTAATCACTACTCTACTCACTACTCACTACTCTAATCACTACTCTACTCACTACTCTACTCACTACTTACTACTCTAATCACTACTCTGCACTCACTACTCTACTCACTACTCACTACTCTGCACTCACTACTCTACTCACTACTCTACTCAATACTCACTACTCTACTCACTACTCACTACTCTACTCACTACTCACTACTCTACTCTCTACTCTCTACTCACTACTCTACTCTCTACTCACTACTCTAATCACTACTCACTACTCTGCACTCACTACTCACTACTCTACTCACTACTCTGCACTCACTACTCTACTCACTACTCTGCACTCACTACTCTACTCACTACTCACTACTCTACTCACTACTCACTACTCACTACTCACTACTCACTACTCACTACTCTACACTCACTACTCACTACTCTACTCACTACTCACTACTCTACACTCACTACTCACTACTCTACTCACTACTCTACACTCACTACTCACTACTCTACTCACTACTCTGCACTCACTACTCTGCACTCACTACCCTGCACTCACTACTCTGCACTCACTACTCTGCACTCTGCACTCACTACTCTACTCTCTACTCACTACTCTAATCACTACTCACTACTCTGCACTCACTACTCACTACTCTACTCACTACTCTGCACTCACTACTCTGCACTCACTACTCTACTCACTACTCACTACACTACTCACTACTACTCACTACTCTACTCACTACTCTACTCACTACTCTACTCACTACTCTACTCACTACTCTGCACTCACTACTCTGCACTCACTACTCTGCACTCACTACTCTGCACTCACTACTCTGCACTCACTACTCTGCACTCACTACTCTACTCACTACTCTACTCACTACTCACTACTCACTACTCTACACTCACTACTCACTACTCTACTCACTACTCTGCACTCACTACTCTGCACTCACTACTCTGCACTCACTACTCTGCACTCACTACTCTGCACTCACTACTCTGCACTCTGCACTCACTACTCTGCACTCTGCACTCACTACTCTGCACTCTGCACTCAATACTCTGCACTCACTACTCTGCACTCACTACTCTGCTCTGCACTCACTACTCTACTCTCTACTCACTACTCTAATCACTACTCACTACTCTAATCACTACTCACTACTCTACTCACTACTCTGCACTCACTACTCTGCACTCACTACTCTACTCACTACTCACTACTCTACTCACTACTCTACTCACTACTCACTACTCTGCACTCACTACTCTGCACTCACTACTCTGCACTCACTACTCTGCACTCTGCACTCACTACTCTACTCTCTACTCACTACTCTAATCACTACTCACTACTCTGCACTCACTACTCTACTCACTACTCTGCACTCACTACTCTGCACTCACTACTCTACTCACTACTCTACTCACTACTCTACTCACTACTCTACTCACTACTCTACTCACTACTCTACTCACTACTCTGCACTCACTACTCTGCACTCACTACTCTGAACTCACTACTCTGCACTCACTACTCTGCACTCACTACTCTGCACTCTGCACTCACTACTCTGCACTCACTACTCTGCACTCACTACTCTGCTCTGCACTCACTACTCTACTCTCTACTCACTACTCTAATCACTACTCACTACTCTAATCACTACTCACTACTCTACTCACTACTCACTACTCTACTCACTACTCTGCACTCACTACTCTGCACTCACTACTCTACTCACTACTAACTACTCTACTCACTACTCTACTCACTACTCACTACTCTACTCACTACTCTACTCACTACTCACTACTCTACTCACTACTCTGCACTCACTACTCTGCACTCACTACTCTGCACTCACTACTCTGCACTCTGCACTCACTACTTTGCACTCTGCACTCACTACTCTGCACTCTGCACTCACTACTCTGCACTCACTACTCTGCACTCACTACTCTGCACTCACTACTCTACTCACTACTCTACTCACTACTCTACTCACTACTCTATTCACTACTCTGCACTCACTACTCTGCACTCACTACTCTACTCACTACTCTACTCACTACTCTACTCACTACTCTACTCACTACTCTGCACTCACTACTCTGCACTCACTACTCTGAACTCACTACTCTGCACTCACTACTCTGCACTCACTACTCTGCACTCTGCACTCACTACTCTGCACTCTGCACTCACTACTCTGCACTCACTACTCTGCTCTGCACTCACTACTCTACTCACTACTCACTACTCTACTCTCTACTCACTACTCTACTCTCTACTCACTACTCTAATCACTACTCACTACTCTGCACTCACTACTCACTACTCTACTCACTACTCTGCACTCACTACTCTACTCACTACTCTGCACTCACTACTCTACTCACTACTCACTACTCTACTCACTACTCACTACTCACTACTCACTACTCACTACTCTACACTCACTACTCACTACTCTACTCACTACTCACTACTCACTACTCTACACTCACTACTCACTACTCTACTCACTACTCTACACTCACTACTCACTACTCTACTCACTACTCTGCACTCACTACTCTGCACTCACTACTCTGCACTCACTACTCTGCACTCTGCACTCACTACTCTACTCTCTACTCACTACTCTAATCACTACTCACTACTCTGCACTCACTACTCACTACTCTACTCACTACTCTGCACTCACTACTCTGCACTCACTACTCTACTCACTACTCACTACACTACTCACTACTACTCACTACTCTACTCACTACTCTACTCACTACTCTACTCACTACTCTGCACTCACTACTCTGCACTCACTACTCTGCACTCACTACTCTGCACTCACTACTCTACTCACTACTCACTACTCTACTCACTACTCTACTCACTACTCACTACTCACTACTCACTACTCACTACTCTACACTCACTACTCACTACTCTACTCACTACTCTGCACTCACTACTCTGCACTCACTACTCTGCACTCACTACTCTGCACTCACTACTCTGCACTCACTACTCCGCACTCACTACTCTGCACTCTGCACTCACTACTCTGCACTCTGCACTCACTACTCTGCACTCTGCACTCAATACTCTGCACTCACTACTCTGCACTCACTACTCTGCTCTGCACTCACTACTCTACTCTCTACTCACTACTCTAATCACTACTCACTACTCTAATCACTACTCACTACTCTACTCACTACTCACTACTCTACTCACTACTCTGCACTCACTACTCTGCACTCACTACTCTACTCACTACTCACTACTCTACTCACTACTCTACTCACTACTCACTACTCTGCACTCACTACTCTGCACTCACTACTCTGCACTCTGCACTCACTACTCTACTCTCTACTCACTACTCTAATCACTACTCACTACTCTGCACTCACTACTCTACTCACTACTCTGCACTCACTACTCTGCACTCACTACTCTACTCACTACTCTACTCACTACTCTACTCACTACTCTACTCACTACTCTACTCACTACTCTGCACTCACTACTCTGCACTCACTACTCTGAACTCACTACTCTGCACTCACTACTCTGCACTCACTACTCTGCACTCTGCACTCACTACTCTGCACTCTGCACTCACTACTCTGCACTCACTACTCTGCACTCACTACTCTGCTCTGCACTCACTACTCTACTCTCTACTCACTACTCTAATCACTACTCACTACTCTAATCACTACTCACTACTCTACTCACTACTCTACTCACTACTCTGCACTCACTACTCTGCACTCACTACTCTACTCACTACTCACTACTCTACTCACTACTCTACTCACTACTCACTACTCTACTCACTACTCACTACTCTACTCACTACTCTGCACTCACTACTCTGCACTCACTACTCTGCACTCACTACTCTACTCACTACTCACTACTCTACTCACTACTCTACTCACTACTCACTACTCTACTCACTACTCACTACTCTACTCACTACTCTGCACTCACTACTCTGCACTCACTACTCTGCACTCACTACTCTGCACTCTGCACTCACTACTTTGCACTCTGCACTCACTACTCTGTACTCTGCACTCACTACTCTGCACTCACTACTCTGCACTCACTACTCTGCACTCACTACTCTACTCACTACTCTACTCACTACTCTACTCACTACTCTACTCACTACTCTACTCACTACTCTGCACTCACTACTCTGCACTCACTACTCTACTCACTACTCTACTCACTACTCTACTCACTACTCTACGCACTACTCTGCACTCACTACTCTGCACTCACTACTCTGAACTCACTACTCTGCACTCACTACTCTGCACTCACTACTCTGCACTCTGCACTCACTACTCTGCACTCTGCACTCACTACTCTGCACTCACTACTCTGCTCTGCACTCACTACTCTACTCTCTACTCACTACTCTAATCACTACTCACTACTCTAATCACTACTCACTACTCTACTCACTACTCACTACTCTACTCACTACTCTGCACTCACTACTCTGCACTCACTACTCTACTCACTACTCACTACTCTACTCACTACTCTACTCACTACTCACTACTCTACTCACTACTCTACTCACTACTCACTACTCTGCACTCACTACTCTGCACTCACTACTCTGCACTCACTACTCTGCACTCTGCACTCACTACTTTGCACTCTGCACTCACTACTCTGCACTCTGCACTCACTACTCTGCACTCTGCACTCACTACTCACTACTCACTACTCACTACTCTACTCACTACTCTACTCACTACTCACTACTCTACTCACTACTCTAATCACTACTCACTACTCTAATCACTACTCTGCACTCACTACTCTACTCACTACTCACTACTCTGCACTCACTACTCTATTCACTACTCTACTCACTACTCACTACTCACTACTCTGCACTCACTACTCTACTCACTACTCTACTCACTACTCTGCACTCACTACTCACTACTCTGCACTCACTACTCTACTCACTACTCTACTCACTACTCTACTCACTACTCTACTCACTACTCTACTCACTACTCTAATCACTACTCTACCCACTACTCTAATCACTACTCTACTCACTACTCTACTCACCACTCTAATCACTACTCTGCACTCACTACTCTACTCACTACTCACTACTCTGTACTCACTACTCTACTCACGACTCTACTCACTACTCACTACTCTACTCACTACTCACTACTCTACTCACTACTCACTACTCTACTCTCTACTCACTACTCTACTCTCTACTCACTACTCTAATCACTACTCACTACTCTGCACTCACTACTCACTACTCTACTCACTACTCTACTCACGACTCTACTCACTACTCTACTCACTACTCACTACTCTACTCACTACTCACTACTCTACTCACTACTCTACTCACTACTCTACTCACTACTCACTGTTCTACTCACTACTATACTCACTACTCACTACTCTGCACTCACTACTCACTACTCTACTCACTACTCTACTCACTACTCTACTCACTACTCTACTCTACTCACTACTCTACTCACTACTCAATACTCTACTCACTACTCTGCACTCACTACTCACTACTCTGCACTCACTACTCTACTCACTACTCTACTCACTACTCTACTCACTACTCTACTCACTACTCAAATCACTACTCTACTCACTACTCTACTCACTACTCACTACTCTACTCACTACTCACTACTCTAATCACTACTCTGCACTCACTACTCTACTCACTACTCACTACTCTGCTTTCACTACTCTACTCACTACTCTACTCACTACTCACTACTCTGCACTCACTACTCTACTCACTACTCTACTCACTACTCTGGACTCACTACTCACTACTCTGCACTCACTACTCTACTCACTACTCTACTCACTACTCTACTCACTACTCTACTCACTACTCTAATCACTACTCTACTCACTACTCACTACTCTAATCACTACTCTACTCACTACTCTACTCACTACTCACTACTCTAATCACTACTCTGCACTCACTACTCTACTCACTACTCACTACTCTGCACTCACTACTCTACTCACTACTCTACTCACTACTCACTACTCTACTCACTACTCACTACTCTACTCACTACTCACGACTCTACTCTCTACTCACTACTCTACTCTCTACTCACTACTCTAATCACTACTCACTACTCTGCACTCACTACTCACTACTCTACTCACTACTCTGCACTCACTACTCTACTCACTACTCTGCACTCACTACTCTACTCACTACTCACTACTCTACTCACTACTCTACTCACTACTCACTACTCACTACTCACTACTCACTACTCTACACTCACTACTCACTACTCTACTCACTACTCACTACTCTACACTCACTACTCACTACTCTACTCACTACTCTTCACTCACTACTCACTACTCACTACTCTACTCACTACTCTGCACTCACTACTCACTACTCACCTCACTACTCTACTCACTACTCACTACTCTACTCACTAATCACTACTCTACTCACTACTCACTACTTTGCACTCACTACTCACTACTCTACTCACTACTCCACTCACTACTCACTACTCTACTCACTACTCTGCACTCACAACTCACTACTCTACTCACTACTCTGCACTCACTACTCACTACTCTACTCACTACTCACTACTCTACTCACTACTCACTACTCTGCACTCACTACTCACTACTCTACTCTCTACTCACTACTCTACTCACTACTCACTACTCTACTCACTACTCTACTCACTACTCACTACTCACTACTCTACTCACTACTCACTACTCTACTCACTACTCACTACTCTGCACTCACATCTCTGCACTCACTACTCACTACTCTACTCACTACTCTACTCACTACTCTACTCACTACTCACTACTCTGCACTCACATCTCTGCACTCACTAATTTGCACTCACTACTCTGCACTCACTACTCACTACTCTGCACTCACTACTCACTACTCTGCACTCACTACTAACTACTCTACTCACTGCTCACTACTCTACTCACTACTCTACTCACTACTCTACTCACTACTCTACTCACATCTCTGCACTCACATCTCTGCACTCACTACTCTACACTCACTACTCTGCACTCACTACTCTGCACTCACTACTCTGCACTCACTACTCACTACTCTACTCACTACTCTACTCACTACTCACTACTCTACTCACTACTCACTACTCTGCACTCACTACTCTACTCTCTACTCACTACTCTACTCACTACTCTGCACTCACTACTCACTACTTTACTCACTACTCACTACTCTGCACTCACTACTCAACTCACTACTCACTACTCTGCACTCACTACTCAACTCACTACTCACTACTCTGCACTCACTACTCAACTCACTACTCACTACTCTGCACTCACTACACTCTACTCACTACTCTACTCACTACTCTACTCACTACTCTACTCACTACTCTACTCACTACTCTACTCACTACTCTGCACTCACTACTCTACTCACTACTCACTACTCTGCACTCACTACTCTACTCACTACTCTACTCACTACTCACTACTCACTACTCTACTCACTACTCTACTCCCTACTCACTACTCTAATCAGTACTCACTACTCTGCACTCACTACTCACTACTCTACTCACTACTCTACTCACTACTCTGCACTCACTACTCACTACTCTACTCACTACTCTACTCACTACTCACTACTCTACTCACTACACTACTCACTACTCTGCACTCACTACTCACTACTCTGCACTCACTACTCACTACTCTACTCACTACTCTGCACTCACTACTCACTACTCTGCTCACTACTCTACTCACTACTCTACTCACTACTCTACTCACTACTCACTACTCTACTCACTACTCACTACTCTACTCACTACTCACTACTCTACTCTCTACTCACTACTCTAATCACTACTCACTACTCTGCACTCACTACTCACTACTCTACTCACTACTCTACTCACTACTCTACTCACTACTCACAACTCTACTCACTACTCAACTCACTACTCAACTCACTACTCACTACTCTACTCACTACTCTACTCACTACTCTACTCACTACTCACTACTCTACTCACTACTCTACTCACTACTCTACTCACTACTCACTACTCTACTCACTACTCTGTACTCACTACTCTACTCACTACTCACTACTCTGCACTCACTACTCTACTCACTACTCTACTCACTACCCTGCACTCACTACTCAACTCACTACTCACTACTCTGCTCACTACACTACTCACTACTCTACTCACTACTCTACTCACGACTCTACTCACTACTCTACTCACTACTCACTACTCTACTCACTACTCACTACTCACTACTCACTACTCTACTCACTACTCACTACTCTACTCACTACTCCACTCTCTACTCACTACTTTAATCACTACTCACTACTCTGCACTCACTACTCACTACTCTACTCACTACTCACTACTCTGCTCACTACTCTACTCACTACTCTACTCACTACTCTACTCACTACTCACTACTCTACTCACTACTCACTACTCTACTCACTACTCACTACTCAACTCACTACTCACTACTCTGCTCACTACTCTACTCACTACTCTACTCACTACTCTACTCACTACTCACTACTCTACTCACTACTCACTACTCTACTCACTACTCACTACTCTACTCTCTACTCACTACTCTAATCACTACTCACTACTCTGCACTCACTACTCACTACTCTACTCACTACTCTACTCACTACTCTACTCACTACTCACAACTCTACTCACTACTCAACTCACTACTCAACTCACTACTCACTACTCTACTCACTACTCTACTCACTACTCTACTCACTACTCACTACTCTACTCACTACTCTACTCACTACTCTACTCACTACTCACTACTCTACTCACTACTCTGTACTCACTACTCTACTCACTACTCACTACTCTGCACTCACTACTCTACTCACTACTCTACTCACTACCCTGCACTCACTACTCAACTCACTACTCACTACTCTGCTCACTACATTACTCACTACTCTACTCACTACTCTACTCACGACTCTACTCACTACTCTACTCACTACTCACTACTCTACTCACTACTCACTACTCACTACTCACTACTCACTACTCTACTCACTACTCACTACTCTACTCACTACTCCACTCTCTACTCACTACTTTAATCACTACTCACTACTCTGCACTCACTACTCACTACTCTACTCACTACTCACTACTCTGCTCACTACTCTACTCACTACTCTACTCACTACTCTACTCACTACTCACTACACTACTCACTACTCTGCACTCACTACTCACTACTCTGCACTCACTACTCAGTACTCACTACTCTGCACTCACTACTCACTACTCTACTCACTACTCACTACACTACTCACTACTCTGCACTCACTACTCACTACTCTGCACTCACTACTCAGTACTCACTACTCTGCACTCACTACTCAACTCACTACTCACTACTCTGCACTCACTACTCAACTCACTACTCACTACTCTGCACTCACTACTCAACTCACTACTCACTACTCTGCACTCACTACTCTACTCACTACTCACGACTCTACTCACTACTCACTACTCTACTCACTACTCTGCACTCACTACTCTACTCACTACTCACTACTCTGCACACACTACTCTACTCACTACTCTACTCACTACTCTACTCACTACTCTACTCTACTCACTACTCTACTCACTACTCTACTCACTACTCTGCACTCACTACTCACTACTCTGCACTCACTACTCTACTCACTACTCTACTCACTACTCTACTCACTACTCTACTCACTACTCAAATCACTACTCTACTCACTACTCTACTCACTACTCACTACTCTACTCACTACTCTGCACTCACTACTCTACTCACTACTCACTACTCTACTCACTACTCTACTCACTACTCTACTCACTACTCTACTCACTACTCTGCACTCACTACTCACTACTCTGCACTCACTACTCTACTCACTACTCTACTCACTACTCTACTCACTACTCTACTCACTACTCTACTCACTACTCTACACTCACTACTCTGCACTCACTACTCTACTCACTACTCTACTCACTACTCACTACTCTAATCACTACTCTACTCACTACTCTAATCACTACTCACTACTCTAATCACTACTCTGCACTCACTACTCTACTCACTACTCACTACTCTGCACTCACTACTCTGCACTCACTACTCTACTCACTACTCACTACTCTGCACTCACTACTCTACTCACTACTCTACTCACTACTCTGCACTCACTACTCACTACTCTGCACTCACTACTCTACTCACTACTCTACTCACTACTGGAGAAGTGTGGCTCAGGGGTTAGAGGTGGCAGACCCGGAAGCTGAGATCGATCCTGGACCAGGGTTCAATTCCCCGCCTCGGCGGGTCTTGGGCTCAAAAATTCCACGGACTCGATAATTCTCGTTCCGGTGCCTACTCAACTCACGGGTTCACACTCTGCGACTCTGGGCAATAGCTTGCTTAATCTCCACTACGGCCCCTCGCGGCGGGATGCCTGGCTTTCACCTTGTGGATACCCTGCCGGGGTTATCTCACAGGGGAATACCAGGACGGGTTCCCTAAGCAAGCGCCTTGAGACCTTCGGGTGATTCGTGCGCTATATAAATCGAAATACATTTACATTTACACATTTACTCACTACTCACTACTCACTACTCTACTCTCTACTCACTACTCTACTCACTACTCACTACTCTGCACTCACTACTCACTACTCTACTCACTACTCTGCACTCACTACTCTACTCTGCACTCACTACTCTACTCACTACTCACTACTCTACTCACTACTCTACTCACTACTCACTACTCACTACTCTACACTCACTACTCACTACTCTACTCACTACTCTACACTCACTACTCACTACTCTACTCACTACTCTGCACTACTCTACTCACTACTCTACTCACTACTCTGCACTCACTACTCTGCACTCACTACTCTGCACTCACTACTCTGCACTCTGCACTCACTACTCTACTCTCTACTCACTACTCTAATCACTACTCACTACTCTGCACTCACTACTCACTACTCTACTCACTACTCTGCACTCACTACTCTACTCACTACTCACTACTCTACTCACTACTCACTACTCACTACTCTACTCACTACTCACTACTACTCACTACTCTTCTCACTACTCTACTCACTACTCTACTCACTACTCTACTCACTACTCTGCACTCACTACTCTGCACTCACTACTCTGCACTCACTACTCTGCACTCACTACTCTACTCACTACTCACTACTCTACTCACTACTCTACTCACTACTCACTACTCACTACTCTACACTCACTACTCACTACTCTACTCACTACTCTGCACTCACTACTCTGCACTCACTACTCTGCACTCACTACTTACTACTCTGCACTCACTACTCTACTCTACTCACTACTCTACTCACTACTCTACTCACTACTCTACTCACTACTCTACTCACTACTCTACTCACTACTCTACACTCACTACTCTGCACTCACTACTCTACTCACTACTCTACTCACTACTCTACTCACTACTCACTACTCTAATCACTACTCTACTCACTACTCTAATCACTACTCACTACTCTAATCACTACTCTGCAATCACTACTCTACTCACTACTCACTACTCTGCACTCACTACTCTACTCACTACTCTACTCACTACTCACTACTCTGCACTCACTACTCTACTCACTACTCTACTCACTACTCTGCACTCACTACTCACTACTCTACTCACTACTCTACTCACTACTCTACTCACTACTCTAATCACTACTCTACTCACTACTCACTACTCTAATCACTACTCTACTCACTACTCTACTCACTACTTACTACTCTAATCACTACTCTGCACTCACTACTCTACTCACTACTCACTACTCTGCACTCACTACTCTACTCACTACTCTACTCAATACTCACTACTCTACTCACTACTCACTACTCTACTCACTACTCACTACTCTACTCTCTACTCTCTACTCACTACTCTACTCTCTACTCACTACTCTAATCACTACTCACTACTCTGCACTCACTACTCACTACTCTACTCACTACTCTGCACTCACTACTCTACTCACTACTCTGCACTCACTACTCTACTCACTACTCACTACTCTACTCACTACTCACTACTCACTACTCACTACTCACTACTCACTACTCTACACTCACTACTCACTACTCTACTCACTACTCACTACTCTACACTCACTACTCACTACTCTACTCACTACTCTACACTCACTACTCACTACTCTACTCACTACTCTGCACTCACTACTCTGCACTCACTACCCTGCACTCACTACTCTGCACTCACTACTCTGCACTCTGCACTCACTACTCTACTCTCTACTCACTACTCTAATCACTACTCACTACTCTGCACTCACTACTCACTACTCTACTCACTACTCTGCACTCACTACTCTGCACTCACTACTCTACTCACTACTCACTACACTACTCACTACTACTCACTACTCTACTCACTACTCTACTCACTACTCTACTCACTACTCTACTCACTACTCTGCACTCACTACTCTGCACTCACTACTCTGCACTCACTACTCTGCACTCACTACTCTGCACTCACTACTCTGCACTCACTACTCTACTCACTACTCTACTCACTACTCACTACTCACTACTCTACACTCACTACTCACTACTCTACTCACTACTCTGCACTCACTACTCTGCACTCACTACTCTGCACTCACTACTCTGCACTCACTACTCTGCACTCACTACTCTGCACTCTGCACTCACTACTCTGCACTCTGCACTCACTACTCTGCACTCTGCACTCAATACTCTGCACTCACTACTCTGCACTCACTACTCTGCTCTGCACTCACTACTCTACTCTCTACTCACTACTCTAATCACTACTCACTACTCTAATCACTACTCACTACTCTACTCACTACTCTGCACTCACTACTCTGCACTCACTACTCTACTCACTACTCACTACTCTACTCACTACTCTACTCACTACTCACTACTCTGCACTCACTACTCTGCACTCACTACTCTGCACTCACTACTCTGCACTCTACACTCACTACTCTACTCTCTACTCACTACTCTAATCACTACTCACTACTCTGCACTCACTACTCTACTCACTACTCTGCACTCACTACTCTGCACTCACTACTCTACTCACTACTCTACTCACTACTCTACTCACTACTCTACTCACTACTCTACTCACTACTCTACTCACTACTCTGCACTCACTACTCTGCACTCACTACTCTGAACTCACTACTCTGCACTCACTACTCTGCACTCACTACTCTGCACTCTGCACTCACTACTCTGCACTCACTACTCTGCACTCACTACTCTGCTCTGCACTCACTACTCTACTCTCTACTCACTACTCTAATCACTACTCACTACTCTAATCACTACTCACTACTCTACTCACTACTCACTACTCTACTCACTACTCTGCACTCACTACTCTGCACTCACTACTCTACTCACTACTAACTACTCTACTCACTACTCTACTCACTACTCACTACTCTACTCACTACTCTACTCACTACTCACTACTCTACTCACTACTCTGCACTCACTACTCTGCACTCACTACTCTGCACTCACTACTCTGCACTCTGCACTCACTACTTTGCACTCTGCACTCACTACTCTGCACTCTGCACTCACTACTCTGCACTCACTACTCTGCACTCACTACTCTGCACTCACTACTCTACTCACTACTCTACTCACTACTCTACTCACTACTCTATTCACTACTCTGCACTCACTACTCTGCACTCACTACTCTACTCACTACTCTACTCACTACTCTACTCACTACTCTACTCACTACTCTGCACTCACTACTCTGCACTCACTACTCTGAACTCACTACTCTGCACTCACTACTCTGCACTCACTACTCTGCACTCTGCACTCACTACTCTGCACTCTGCACTCACTACTCTGCACTCACTACTCTGCTCTGCACTCACTACTCTACTCACTACTCACTACTCTACTCTCTACTCACTACTCTACTCTCTACTCACTACTCTAATCACTACTCACTACTCTGCACTCACTACTCACTACTCTACTCACTACTCTGCACTCACTACTCTACTCACTACTCTGCACTCACTACTCTACTCACTACTCACTACTCTACTCACTACTCACTACTCACTACTCACTACTCACTACTCTACACTCACTACTCACTACTCTACTCACTACTCACTACTCACTACTCTACACTCACTACTCACTACTCTACTCACTACTCTACACTCACTACTCACTACTCTACTCACTACTCTGCACTCACTACTCTGCACTCACTACTCTGCACTCACTACTCTGCACTCTGCACTCACTACTCTACTCTCTACTCACTACTCTAATCACTACTCACTACTCTGCACTCACTACTCACTACTCTACTCACTACTCTGCACTCACTACTCTGCACTCACTACTCTACTCACTACTCACTACACTACTCACTACTACTCACTACTCTACTCACTACTCTACTCACTACTCTACTCACTACTCTGCACTCACTACTCTGCACTCACTACTCTGCACTCACTACTCTGCACTCACTACTCTACTCACTACTCACTACTCTACTCACTACTCTACTCACTACTCACTACTCACTACTCACTACTCACTACTCTACACTCACTACTCACTACTCTACTCACTACTCTGCACTCACTACTCTGCACTCACTACTCTGCACTCACTACTCTGCACTCACTACTCTGCACTCACTACTCCGCACTCACTACTCTGCACTCTGCACTCACTACTCTGCACTCTGCACTCACTACTCTGCACTCTGCACTCAATACTCTGCACTCACTACTCTGCACTCACTACTCTGCTCTGCACTCACTACTCTACTCTCTACTCACTACTCTAATCACTACTCACTACTCTAATCACTACTCACTACTCTACTCACTACTCACTACTCTACTCACTACTCTGCACTCACTACTCTGCACTCACTACTCTACTCACTACTCACTACTCTACTCACTACTCTACTCACTACTCACTACTCTGCACTCACTACTCTGCACTCACTACTCTGCACTCTGCACTCACTACTCTACTCTCTACTCACTACTCTAATCACTACTCACTACTCTGCACTCACTACTCTACTCACTACTCTGCACTCACTACTCTGCACTCACTACTCTACTCACTACTCTACTCACTACTCTACTCACTACTCTACTCACTACTCTACTCACTACTCTGCACTCACTACTCTGCACTCACTACTCTGAACTCACTACTCTGCACTCACTACTCTGCACTCACTACTCTGCACTCTGCACTCACTACTCTGCACTCTGCACTCACTACTCTGCACTCACTACTCTGCACTCACTACTCTGCTCTGCACTCACTACTCTACTCTCTACTCACTACTCTAATCACTACTCACTACTCTAATCACTACTCACTACTCTACTCACTACTCTACTCACTACTCTGCACTCACTACTCTGCACTCACTACTCTACTCACTACTCACTACTCTACTCACTACTCTACTCACTACTCACTACTCTACTCACTACTCACTACTCTACTCACTACTCTGCACTCACTACTCTGCACTCACTACTCTGCACTCACTACTCTACTCACTACTCACTACTCTACTCACTACTCTACTCACTACTCACTACTCTACTCACTACTCACTACTCTACTCACTACTCTGCACTCACTACTCTGCACTCACTACTCTGCACTCACTACTCTGCACTCTGCACTCACTACTTTGCACTCTGCACTCACTACTCTGTACTCTGCACTCACTACTCTGCACTCACTACTCTGCACTCACTACTCTGCACTCACTACTCTACTCACTACTCTACTCACTACTCTACTCACTACTCTACTCACTACTCTACTCACTACTCTGCACTCACTACTCTGCACTCACTACTCTACTCACTACTCTACTCACTACTCTACTCACTACTCTACGCACTACTCTGCACTCACTACTCTGCACTCACTACTCTGAACTCACTACTCTGCACTCACTACTCTGCACTCACTACTCTGCACTCTGCACTCACTACTCTGCACTCTGCACTCACTACTCTGCGCTCACTACTCTGCTCTGCACTCACTACTCTACTCTCTACTCACTACTCTAATCACTACTCACTACTCTAATCACTACTCACTACTCTACTCACTACTCACTACTCTACTCACTACTCTGCACTCACTACTCTGCACTCACTACTCTACTCACTACTCACTACTCTACTCACTACTCTACTCACTACTCACTACTCTACTCACTACTCTACTCACTACTCACTACTCTGCACTCACTACTCTGCACTCACTACTCTGCACTCACTACTCTGCACTCTGCACTCACTACTTTGCACTCTGCACTCACTACTCTGCACTCTGCACTCACTACTCTGCACTCTGCACTCACTACTCACTACTCACTACTCACTACTCTACTCACTACTCTACTCACTACTCACTACTCTACTCACTACTCTAATCACTACTCACTACTCTAATCACTACTCTGCACTCACTACTCTACTCACTACTCACTACTCTGCACTCACTACTCTATTCACTACTCTACTCACTACTCACTACTCACTACTCTGCACTCACTACTCTACTCACTACTCTACTCACTACTCTGCACTCACTACTCACTACTCTGCACTCACTACTCTACTCACTACTCTACTCACTACTCTACTCACTACTCTACTCACTACTCTACTCACTACTCTAATCACTACTCTACCCACTACTCTAATCACTACTCTACTCACTACTCTACTCACCACTCTAATCACTACTCTGCACTCACTACTCTACTCACTACTCACTACTCTGTACTCACTACTCTACTCACGACTCTACTCACTACTCACTACTCTACTCACTACTCACTACTCTACTCACTACTCACTACTCTACTCTCTACTCACTACTCTACTCTCTACTCACTACTCTAATCACTACTCACTACTCTGCACTCACTACTCACTACTCTACTCACTACTCTGCACTCACTGCTCTACTCACTACTCACTACTCTACTCACTACTCACTACTCTACACTTTCTACTCACTACTCTACTCACTACTCACTACTCACTACTCTACTCACTACTCTACACTCACTACTCACTACTCTACTCACTACTCTGCACTCACTACTCTGCACTCACTACTCTGCACTCACTACTCTGCACTCACTACTCTGCCCTCTGCACTCACTACTCTACTCTCTACTCACTACTCTAATCACTACTCACTACTCTGCACTCACTACTCACTACTCTACTCACTACTCTGCACTCACTACTCTGCACTCACTACTCTACTCACTACTCACTACACTACTCACTACTCACTACTACTCACTACTCTACTCACTACTCTACTCACTACTCTACTCACTACTCTGCACTCACTACTCTGCACTCACTACTCTGCACTCACTACTCTGCACTCACTACTCTACTCACTACTCTACTCACTACTCTACTCACTACTCTACTCACTACTCACTACTCTACACTCACTACTCACTACTCTACTCACTACTCTGCACTCACTACTCTGCACTCACTACTCTGCACTCACTACTCTGCACTCACTACTCTGCACTCACTACTCTGCACTCTGCACTCACTACTCTGCACTCTGCACTCACTACTCTGCACTCTGCACTCAATACTCTGCACTCACTACTCTGCACTCACTACTCTGCTCTGCACTCACTACTCTACTCTCTACTCACTACTCTAATCACTACTCACTACTCTAATCACTACTCACTACTCTACTCACTACTCACTACTCTACTCACTACTCACTACTCTACACTCACTACTCTGCACTCACTACTCTACTCACTACTCACTACTCTACTCACTACTCTACTCACTACTCACTACTCTGCACTCACTACTCTGCACTCACTACTCTGCACTCTGCACTCACTACTCTACTCTCTACTCACTACTCTAATCACTACTCACTACTCTGCACTCACTACTCACTACTCTACTCACTACTCTGCACTCACTACTCTGCACTCACTACTCTACTCACTACTCTACTCACTACTCTACTCACTACTCTACTCACTACTCTGCACTCACTACTCTGCACTCACTACTCTGAACTCACTACTCTGCACTCACTACTCTGCACTCACTACTCTGCACTCACTACTCTGCACTCTGCACTCACTACTCTGCACTCTGCACTCACTACTCTGCACTCACTACTCTGCTCTGCACTCACTACTCTACTCTCTACTCACTACTCTAATCACTACTCACTACTCTAATCACTACTCACTACTCTACTCACTACTCACTACTCTACTCACTACTCTGCACTCACTACTCTGCACTCACTACTCTACTCACTACTCACTACTCTACTCACTACTCTACTCACTACTCACTACTCTACTCACTACTCTACTCACTACTCACTACTCTACTCACTACTCTGCACTCACTACTCTGCACTCACTACTCTGCACTCTGCACTCACTACTTTGCACTCTGCACTCACTACTCTGCACTCTGCACTCACTACTCTGCACTCTGCACTCACTACTCACTACTCACTACTCACTACTCACTACTCACTACTCACTACTCTACTCACTACTCTACTCACTACTCTACTCACTACTCTACTCACTACTCTGCACTCACTACTCTGCACTCACTACTCTGCACTCACTACTCTGCACTCACTACTCTGCACTCTGCACTCACTACTCTGCACTCACTACTCTGCACTCTGCACTCACTACTCTGCACTCACCACTCTGCACTCACTACTCTGCACTCACTACTCTGCTCTGCACTCACTACTCTACTCTCTACTCACTACTCTAATCACTACTCACTACTCTAATCACTACTCACTACTCTACTCACTACTCACTACTCTACTCACTACTGTGCACTCACTACTCTGCACTCACTACTCTACTCACTACTCACTACTCTACTCACTACTCTACTCACTACTCACTACTCTACTCACTACTCTACTCACTACTCACTACTCTACTCACTACTCTGCACTCACTACTCTGCACTCTCTACTCTGCACTCTCTACTCTGCACTCACTACTCTGCACTCACTACTCTACTCACTACTCTACTCACTACTCACTACTCACTACTCTACACTCACTACTCTACTCACTACTCTGCACTCACTACTCTGCACTCACTACTCTGCACTCACTACTCTGCACTCACTACTCTGCACTCACTACTCTACTCTCTACTCACTACTCTAATCACTACTCTACTCACTACTCTACTCACTACTCTACTCACTACAATACTCACTACTCTGCACTCACTACTCTGCACTCACTACTCTGCACTCACTACTCTGCACTCTGCACTCACCACTCTGCACTCACTACTCTGCACTTTGCACTCACTACTCTGCACTCACTACTCTGCACTCACTACTCTGCACTCACTACTCTGCTCTGCACTCACTACTCTACTCTCTACTCACTACTCTAATCACTACTCACTACTCTAATCACTACTCACTACTCTACTCACTACTCACTACTCTACTCACTACTCTGCACTCACTACTCTGCACTCACTACTCTACTCACTACTCACCTCACTACTCTACTCACTACTCTACTCACTACTCTGCACTCACTACTCTGCACTCACTACTCTGCACTCACTACTCTGCACTCACTACTCTGCACTCACTACTCTGCACTCTGCACTCACTACTCACTACTCACTACTCACTACTCACTACTCTACTCACTACTCTACTCACTACTCTACTCACTACTCTACTCACAACTCTGCACTCACTACTCTGCACTCACTACTCTGCACTCACTACTCTGCACTCACTACTCTGCACTCACTACTCTGCACTCTGCACTCACTACTCTGCACTCTGCACTCACTACTCTGCACTCTGCACTCACTACTCTGCACTCTGCACTCACTACTCACTACTCACTACTCTACTCACTACTCACTACTCACTACTCTACTCACTACTCTACTCACTAATCTACTCACTACTCTACTCACTACTCTGCACTCACTACTCTGCACTCACTACTCTGCACTCACTACTCTGCTCTGCACTCACTACTCTACTCTCTACTCTACTCACTACTCTACTAACTACTCTGCACTCACTACTCTGCACTCACTACTCTGCACTCACTACTCTGCACTCACTACTCTGCTCTGCACTCACTACTCTACTCTCTACTCACTACTCTAATCACTACTCACTACTCTAATCACTACTCACTACTCTACGTACTACTCACTACTCTACTCACTACTCTGCACTCACTACTCTGCACTCACTACTCTACTCACTACTCACTACTCTACTCACTACTCTACTCACTACTCACTACTCTACTCACTACTCTACTCACTACTCACTACTCTACTCACTACTCTGCACTCACTACTCTGCACTCACTACTCTGCACTCACTACTCTGCACTCACTACTCTGCACTCACTACTCACTACTCTACTCACTACTCTAGTCACTACTCACTACTCTACACTCACTACTCACTACTCTACTCACTACTCTGCACTCACTACTCTGCACTCACTACTCTGCACTCACTACTCTGCACTCACTACTCTACTCTCTACTCACTACTCTAATCACTACTCACTACTCTGCACTCACTACTCACTACTCTACTCACTACTCTGCACTCACTACTCTGCACTCACTACTCTGCACTCACTACTCTGCACTCACTACTCTGCACTCACTACTCACTACTCTACTCACTACTCTACTCACTACTCACTACTCTACACTCACTACTCACTACTCTACTCACTACTCTGCACTCACTACTCTGCACTCACTACTCTGCACTCACTACTCTGCACTCACTACTCTACTCACTACTCACTACTCTAATCACTACTCACTACTCTAATCACTACTCACTACTCTACTCACTACTCACTACTCTACTCACTACTCTACTCACTACTCTACTCACTACTCTGCACTCACTACTCTGCACTCACTACTCTGCACTCACTACTCTGCACTCTGCACTCACTACTCTGCACTCTGCACTCACTACTCTGCACTCACTACTCTGCACTCACTACTCACTACTCTAATCACTACTCACTACTCTAATCACTACTCACTACTCTACTCACTACTCTGCACTCACTACTCTGCACTCACTACTCTACTCACTACTCACTACTCACTACTCTACTCACTACTCTACTCACTACTCACTACTCTACTCACTACTCTACTCACTACACACTACTCTACTCACTACTTTGCACTCACTACTCTGCACTCACTACTCTGCACTCACTACTCTGCACTCACTACTCTGCACTCACTACTCTGCACTCTGCACTCACTACTCTGCACTCACTACTCTACTCACTACTCACTACTCTACTCACTACTCTACTCACTACTCACTACTCTACTCACTACTCTACTCACTACTCACTACTCTACTCACTACTCTGCACTCACTACTCTGCACTCTCTACTCTGCACTCTCTACTCTGCACTCACTACTCTGCACTCACTACTCTACTCACTACTCTACTCACTACTCACTACTCACTACTCTACACTCACTACTCTACTCACTACTCTGCACTCACTACTCTGCACTCACTACTCTGCACTCACTACTCTGCACTCACTACTCTGCACTCACTACTCTACTCTCTACTCACTACTCTAATCACTACTCTACTCACTACTCTACTCACTACTCTACTCACTACAATACTCACTACTCTGCACTCACTACTCTGCACTCACTACTCTGCACTCACTACTCTGCACTCTGCACTCACCACTCTGCACTCACTACTCTGCACTTTGCACTCACTACTCTGCACTCACTACTCTGCACTCACTACTCTGCACTCACTACTCTGCTCTGCACTCACTACTCTACTCTCTACTCACTACTCTAATCACTACTCACTACTCTAATCACTACTCACTACTCTACTCACTACTCACTACTCTACTCACTACTCTGCACTCACTACTCTGCACTCACTACTCTACTCACTACTCACCTCACTACTCTACTCACTACTCTACTCACTACTCTACTCACTACTCTACTCACTACTCTGCACTCACTACTCTGCACTCACTACTCTGCACTCACTACTCTGCACTCACTACTCTGCACTCACTACTCTGCACTCACTACTCTGCACTCTGCACTCACTACTCACTACTCACTACTCACTACTCACTACTCTACTCACTACTCTACTCACTACTCTACTCACTACTCTACTCACAACTCTGCACTCACTACTCTGCACTCACTACTCTGCACTCACTACTCTGCACTCACTACTCTGCACTCACTACTCTGCACTCTGCACTCACTACTCTGCACTCTGCACTCACTACTCTGCACTCTGCACTCACTACTCACTACTCACTACTCTACTCACTACTCACTACTCACTACTCTACTCACTACTCTACTCACTAATCTACTCACTACTCTACTCACTACTCTGCACTCACTACTCTGCACTCACTACTCTGCACTCACTACTCTGCTCTGCACTCACTACTCTACTCTCTACTCTACTCACTACTCTACTAACTACTCTGCACTCACTACTCTGCACTCACTACTCTGCACTCACTACTCTGCACTCACTACTCTGCTCTGCACTCACTACTCTACTCTCTACTCACTACTCTAATCACTACTCACTACTCTAATCACTACTCACTACTCTACGTACTACTCACTACTCTACTCACTACTCTGCACTCACTACTCTGCACTCACTACTCTACTCACTACTCACTACTCTACTCACTACTCTACTCACTACTCACTACTCTACTCACTACTCTACTCACTACTCACTACTCTACTCACTACTCTGCACTCACTACTCTGCACTCACTACTCACTACTCTACTCACTACTCTAGTCACTACTCACTACTCTACACTCACTACTCACTACTCTACTCACTACTCTGCACTCACTACTCTGCACTCACTACTCTGCACTCACTACTCTGCACTCACTACTCTACTCTCTACTCACTACTCTAATCACTACTCACTACTCTGCACTCACTACTCACTACTCTACTCACTACTCTGCACTCACTACTCTGCACTCACTACTCTGCACTCACTACTCTGCACTCACTACTCTGCACTCACTACTCACTACTCTACTCACTACTCTACTCACTACTCACTACTCTACACTCACTACTCACTACTCTACTCACTACTCTGCACTCACTACTCTGCACTCACTACTCTGCACTCACTACTCTGCACTCACTACTCTACTCACTACTCACTACTCTAATCACTACTCACTACTCTAATCACTACTCACTACTCTACTCACTACTCACTACTCTACTCAGTACTCTACTCACTACTCTACTCACTACTCTGCACTCACTACTCTGCACTCACTACTCTGCACTCACTACTCTGCACTCACTACTCTGCACTCTGCACTCACTACTCTGCACTCTGCACTCACTACTCTGCACTCACTACTCTGCACTCACTACTCACTACTCTAATCACTACTCACTACTCTAATCACTACTCACTACTCTACTCACTACTCTGCACTCACTACTCTGCACTCACTACTCTACTCACTACTCACTACTCACTACTCTACTCACTACTCTACTCACTACTCACTACTCTACTCACTACTCTACTCACTACACACTACTCTACTCACTACTTTGCACTCACTACTCTGCACTCACTACTCTGCACTCACTACTCTGCACTCACTACTCTGCACTCACTACTCTGCACTCTGCACTCACTACTCTGCACTCTGCACTCACTACTCTGCACTTTGCACTCACTACTCTGCACTCACTACTCTGCATTCACTACTCTGCACTCTGCACACACTACTCTGCACTTACTACACTAGGTGGTAGTACTGGTGGTGGTGGTACGTGTTGCTATTCAAGAGAAATACATATCAGACAGCGCTACAAAGGAAATAAGCAAACACCATGTCCTTGTAATCTGGAACACTTCCTTGCAAACACACATTTTTCAGAGCAATAATAAATCACATAAAAGTTCAATACAATAGACGTCCACATTTCTCAGCCCCAAAAACGCTGCAGACGAACGCGCGCCCTATACATGCAATGCAGAATGGTGAACGCGCTCCCACCATTGCATTACAAGGGCACTCTGACAGCTCCTAATTAAAATTAATGGACTGCCGTGCGCGTAACCACACAGAAAATGGCAACATGGCGAAGGACAAATTACATTAAGCCTATCGCGTCAAGGCTACTAAAAACACAGCACAGCGAAGACGAATCACTATGCAGATGCCATAAAAAACGCGCGCGCACTAAGGAATTTGCAGCCCGGACCCCTAAAGAAACTTATTTATTTTTTTTATAACATAAGAGCTCGGAGCTCCGCCTCCCCTGCTGACGCAGGGTTGACGTAGGCCGAGCCCTAAAAATGCACACAATGCATACACCTCAGCGCCCTTACATGCTCTGCAGTAATTACTGCAGAGCATGTGAGGGCGCCAATGGGTATGCACTGTAATTGCATGGGGAATTGGCACTGCTGTGCATACCCCTTGGTGTCCTTACATACTCTGCAATATTCACTGCAGAGTATGTAAGGGGGCTGAGGGGTATCATATCCCACAGTGCCCTTTGATACTCTGCAGTGATTACTGCAGAGTATGTGAAGGCACCAAGTAGTGTGCACAGCAGTGCCAAATGCACTTACAGTGCATACCCCCAGAACCCTTACATACTCCGTAGGGACTGAGGGTGCCGAGAGGTATCAGCTGTTGTGCATACCCCTTGGCACCCTTAGATTCTCTGCAGTGATTAGTACAGAGTATGTAAGGGCACCGAGGTATATGTACTGCTGAGCATATGCCTTGGCCCCCTTGCATACTAAGGGTGTATAAGCCTTATATACCCTGAGTATGTAAGAGTGCTGAGGGGTATGCACAGCAGCCCAGTCAGTGGATTTTAAACAGGGCCAGAAGAGGGAGCTGTCCCTCTATGTTTAAAAATGACATCAAAGGCATAAACAACAGGTGATGGACAGAATGCAGAACATTGTCAAACATTCACCCCAGTACAAAGATCTGGGCCTAAATCCATCGTTTATTTGCACTCCACACCACCCAAGGTCAGACATGACCATATGCAAATCAGCCTTGACCCTGTGCCTCATGGGAACAGTCCAGCCCGAACTGCCAAGCCATGTCTTTCCTGGACCGGAATCAAGCATCCAAGGACCGGTTTCTGGCTATCAGCCGTCATCAGCCTGGATAGCTTGACTCCAGTGGTGTGGAGAGCATGGGACTCACATCTGAGCATACCCATCCCACTCGGGACGACAAAGGCAAAAACAACAGGTGATGGACAGAATGCAGAACATTGTCATACATTCACCCCAGTACAGAGATCTGGGCCGAAATCCGTCGTTTTTTTGCACTCCACAATACCCCAGGTCAGACATGGCCATATGGAGTCCATCCCGAACTGCCAAGCCATGTCTTTCCTGGACCGGAATCAAGCATCCAAGGACCGGTTTCTGACTATCAGCCGGTCATCAGCCTGGATAGCTTGACTCCAGTGGTGTGGAGAGCATGGGACTCACGTCTGGGCATACCCTTCCCACATAGCGTGAACAGCAAAACAAACAAGATGATGGACGGAATGTTACACAATGGCAAAACATTCACCCCCAGTCACTGATCTGGGTTTAATCCATCGTTATTTTGCTCACCAAGCCACCTCATTTCAGACATGGCCATATGCAAATCAGTCTTGGCCCTGTGCCTCATGGGAACAGTCCAGCCCGAACTGCCAAGCCAAGACTGCTTCCTTACCTATGCCATGCTGCAGCCTCAAAGGACTTATGTGGCTCCGTTAGCTATACAGCTGGTTCAGAGGCATGTTACGATGCGTTGTGTTTACAGGCAATGCCAATAGGCAACGTATAGATCTGCCAAATATAGCAGAGTGTCCTCACAAGAAGCTAGGAAGCATTGACAAAGCTAAGAGTTTTGTCTTTCAGGTAGTTAAAAGGGTTTGGTTGTGTGCGAGAAATATATATCTTGTTTGGACCTATATTACACCTTGGGATTGTATATACAGAGCCAAAATAAACTGGGTGCAAATTGTATATGAGGCATTTTGGACAGCGCGTACTACCAGGTTGTTACTTGCCCATGCAAACTGTTGCACATATGGTGGGTAATAAGTCATGCTTAAAAGCTGCAAACCATTTGCATGAGTTATTCCTCATTATTTACCCTGTTGATCTTGGTTTGCCATAATTGTGCAAGTGATCTAATTTATTTTCAGTTCCAGGGATGTTAAGAACATTCACTCACCCTGTCAACGTTTTAACAGTCCCTTGATAATGAAACGTTGTTCTCACTTGAACTCTAAACCAAAATACATTGGCCTAGTTGAATGAACATATATTGTACCGAAATGGTAATTTTTATGGTAAAAAAAGATTAAACCCTAAATGAAATTCCATAATACAAAACAGATGGGCCTTTTCAAACTTATTAAGAGGGCGGTAGAGGCACGTGACTACTGACTACATTAAATTAAGAACAAATACCTCCCACTGTTAAAACATTCCTTACACTCTCCTCCCAGCAAATTATTCACTGCATCCATAAATAAATAACATATAATACAAAATACATGATGCATAATTCATAATACTTAAAAATGTGTTTTGTATATTCAAAACAGCTTGTAGTATTTTTGCATTCATGTTGGAATAGTGCTGTTTCTGTGGAAAAGGTTCTTACAAAAACTACAGGGTCCTTTAATTAAAGGGATTTTTCAACACACTGTAATCTGTCACGAGATTTGAAACCCTGGTAGGGTGTATTACATGCACAGTTTTTCTATGAAATGCATTATTAACATAGAAGTATTTCTTCTCAGTGCTCCAAAGGAGGATTGCTTAAGAGCCACGAACAAGGGCGCGCTTGTACTGGCTACCTTCATCTAAGAGACTCTCTCCTGCAAAGGGAACTGTATTAGAGGTGCAGATAGATGGTTCAAATGCCTGTGAGACTGGCTCACATCAACCCTCGCCCTGGCTACTTCCAAGTACCAACTGGGGCCAAGAAGAGTGCGAGGGATTTCAGAGCGCTAGACAAAACATCTATGTCAGCTGGTGTGCTCATCATGTGATAAAAAGGCAAATTCTTTCCTTTTTTTGTAACTTAGCCCACTACCAGGGGGCACCCTAGGACTGCTATGTTACTTGGCCATATGGAGGCCATGGGCTTTACTGGTGTCATAGACAACTATGCAGTTGGTAAACAACTCCAAAGGTCAGAGACAATGGATTCGCAACATAAGCTATATTACCAGCCTAATTTTTTTTTTTCTGCCAGGTTTATTAATGTAGGGGTTGACGGAAGTTTGCTGAAACTCCAGAGATTCTGAAGGATAACTTTTTTTTGGTTGAATCTTTTAATTACATTTTTTTATTTATGCATTTCATCGACATCATATATAGAGACAAGGTAGGGACTTCAGTCTAAAGGATCTCTTATGAAATACTGATTTATATTTCGTGTCCTGGCAAACTACACTTTCCCCTAGAAAGATTACATAAAATCATGAATAAGCAATGCATTTCCAGTAGATTTTCACCCCAGATAGGCTAAAGGACTATCAGGCACATGCATCAAAAGAAAAACCGGTCACAAACGGGCAGTTTTTTGCGACCGGTATTTTAGCATTTGGGGTGCATCATCCCAAATTCAAAATTCGCAATTTAAGTAATCTCTAAATTGCGATTACTTAAATTGCGATTGCATTTAAGGAATCGTAAATTGAGATTCCTTAAATGCAATGCATTCAAGTAAAACAAATAAGCGATTTCGCTAATAGGGGGCGTAAATTAGTTGAACTTCATGGTAATTTGCAAAAACTTTGAAAAATGTACTTTTGTGCATTTTTCAAAGTTTCATCTTGCGCACGCACATGCCCTCAGGGCATGTGTGTGCACAACATATGTGCAAAGATCAATTTCAGGAGTGCAACAGGGTGTCCTTTTGACACCCTTGCACCCTGAAATTGCATGCACAATTTGTGAGAACCTATTGGTACTCGCAAATTGCGCATGCAATTTCCCATTCATTCCTATGAATGGATGGGAAGCCATTCCTTATTTGCGACTCGCAATTTGCGAGTAGCAAATAAGCAATGTGTAGGAATCGCTATTTTTACAGTGATTCCTGCATGCGTAGGCTTTTGCAAGTCCTTAATTGCGATTCCTCAACTATCGCAATTAAGGACTCGCAAAATTCTACCTTGATGCATGTGCATGTATCTGTAGTACAGCTGCTTTATAATATCAGCTGATGCTTTGTCACGTGGCTTTTTTGGAAATTTTACAAATCGGAGATTATTTCTCTTGGATCCTTTCTTATATTTTTCCGAAATGTGTATCGCATATTTTTCCACTTCATTTTTCCATGCTGCCTTTTTCTTGCTGATGCTCGGTCTTATGTTATGGCAGAGGATGGCGATTCTCCAAATAAATGTTAGCACATGTCATCAGGTCAGAGGTTTACACTGGTGAAAGAAATGTATTGTATAGTTAATCAAGAATGTTCCATAAAAATATTTGCAATATAAAACTGAAAACTTATCTCAAAATATTTTGAAAGCATATAACTCAGGGGCATATTATCAAGGGGGGCGATAAGAGATTATCGCTGCTTTAGCGACGATAATTCTATTGCCCTATTAGCAAGCTGTCGCTAACAGCAGTTAGCGACAGCTTGTAGGCGATAGCGAGCGATTTGGGGCCCGCTTTGCATGTCAGCGACATTTATCGCTAATGACATGCAAAGTGGGCGTACCCAACCTGTTAGCGACTGCTATCGCCTATTACCAACAAGGGCGTAGCGATGGAAATATTCGCGCTTAGCGCGAATATCTCCAAAAACTAACGCCTGCTCAGACCAGTTCTTAACCCTTATATCCAATGGGAGGTGTATATAATGGCTAAGACCCTGTTAGCGATAATGCGTGAATATCGCTGTATTCTCAGCGATATTCACGGATTTTGCCGCTATTGCCGGGAATTTTATCGCTTGTGAGATAAACGTTGCTAATAGCACGTGATCTCAGCAATAAAATCCGGTGATGCGCGGCAATAAAAAAATTGCCGCTAAGCCTACTTAGCGATAAATATCGCTATTTCTTGATAATATGCCCCTAAATTTGCTGAACCATATTTGAGCATACAAGGTATAAACAATAGACATAATTAAATATTATGATACCTTTAGTCGTTTTCCTATGTTATCTACAAATGTCTAGCAACCAACCGACCATTGTCACCTCTCTTAATATGTGCTACAGCATCCTTGACATCCGAAGTGCTCAGTGCTCTAGACACTGAGTGCCAGCAATAACATTTGACTGCTGCAATACCTGGGTAAATTCAAACACATGATGCACAGACTGGCTTTCATCCACAGAATCTACAGATCGTTTACCCATTCCATAGCAATTGTTGCTCAAATTCCAGATTGGGCTGTACATAAAACAAATTCTCAAGCATTTATGCATGATCCCTTTCTGTAAGAATGCCATTAAATAAGGGAATGGTCTTATTTATATATTCACTGGGTAGTTAGGTCAGCCTTTTCAAAGGAAATTTGTGTTTTTGTGTTACTAATAACTTTGGCACAGTTTGATGAATCTTCACAAAACTTTCCAGAAAAGTGCTATTTTTTGCTCAGTTTGCACATGGAAAGTGTTGGAATGATCCGTCAAGTCGGGGTGAGAAAAAGGGTGGTCCCAAAAACCAAAATACCCCCTGCATTTTCCACACACTTCTTTAAGAAGCAGTACCACAAACACTGCCAAACGGAATTCCACCAAATTTGGCAGGAAGCTAGATCTTGGTCCGCAGATTGTGCTTTTTGTAATCTGAGGAAAATAGTTTTTGCATAATTAAGGTTTAAAAATATTTGTATATCTAGATGGTCAGGTCCATGAGAGACTTGCTAGAGCTTTCTGATTAGCCCAGGGAGCATTTTTTCCCTTGGGCATCTCGCTCTTGTGGGACTCAGATTCCCGCGGGAGCAAGCACTCTGATTGACTGCCAACAACATGAGAAACATTGTTTGTGGCAGCCATTCTAGGACTTGGGGACTTAGTCTCCGTCCTGAAGTTGAAATAAATTATGGTGTTAGGGGGCAGGATAGGGCTACCCTGCCCCCTAGACTCTATTGGGGGACTCGAAGGGACCCCTGGTGACAAAAGAAAAAAATTGCTTAATTTGCCACAATCCCGTGGGAGTGGCAAGAGTATCGTGTCAAAAAAGGAAAGTGGTGGCTGACATTTTGTAACATATATATTTATATATTTATATGGGGGGGCGTCAGTAAGGCCCCAACCCCAGCCCATTTAGGGCCCTGGGGATACCATTCCCTGAGTTTATTTAAGGGGAGGTAGAGAGAGGTCCACCTCCCTGAGACATTTTTGGCCTTGGGGACCCCATCCCTTGGGGCTAACTATGCTCCTTAAGGGAGGGTGCCTGTCCTCCCTCCCTGATCCGTTTTTGCGGTGTTAGAAACGAGATTTCTGGTTGGCTAAGGCTTGTTCCAAAGCCAGGCAGAAACCACTTATCTAGTCAGGGAAAGGGAGTTACACGCTGTAGATAACCCCTGCTAAACCCCTTGGTAGCTTGGCACAAACAGGCAGGCTTATCCCAGAGGCAATGTGTAAAGCGTTTGCGCAACACACTCACACAGCAGCAACACACTAGGCACACACAAAAGAAACTCCACACAAGGTTATATCAAAAATAGTCTTTGTATCATCATAAACACATTAGAAACATAACACACATTTACACTGTGCCAACTGGCACTAGGCAATATTCACAGGGGCTTAGCTTTAGAGAGTAATTTCATTTCTAGAATATTGCACTGTGTGATTTTACAGTTTTGATTAGTGTATTATTGCACTGCTTGCTAATTTATTCTTCTTAATGTATTGTTTTTAGATCTGCTATGAAGTATTTTATTGATATTGTAGAATGATTCACTTCTTTTATGGTCTACAACCAAAAGAACGTATACAAATGAAGTGAAAATGAAATGACTCCATGAGCATATCCGTAGTATGAGGTGGCGTACGGTTGTCCCCTCCATCTCCTCCGGAGGCTAGATATGCAATTCCCTGAAAAATGTGTTTCTTGCAAAAAGGCAATAGAGACACGATAGCGTTTCAGATAGGCATGCGGTCTATGGCAATCCTCCAGTTGGGCCAGTCCCCTGACATTCCATGTCATCAATTTAAACGCAACATCCATCATCATATTATAGAACCAGATCAAACAACCGCTCAGACCTCTAGAACGGGTCGATGTGCATCAATCCTACAGGAAACCACAGAGATATTAACTGCTCCCATATGTTGACAATCTGGTATTTAAGTCCCTGAGCTGGTGTAACCATTAAAACAAAACTTCCCCTCAAACCCTCACCCTTTGGGCAGTAGCATTAACTTGTCCTGTCCAAAACTATGCTGGTCGTAAACTTGCATCGCCCGCCCCATACCCTCAAGTTAAGAGAATAATCAATACAAGTCTCTCAGTGCCAAAAACTTCAACCTGTGCTAGATGCCGGAGCCCAGTGGTTGCTGTGATATGAAGTACTCAAGCAGCTCCCCTTGTGCTCGGACCCCTTTTCTTCCCTATTGCTTCTTCCGGCTGTTAAAAACATTTTGTATACAGTCAGTCTGCACCAACTTACTCAATGTTATCCTTGATCTGTAATATATGAGTATTGAAACAATAAAGAAGATAATCTTTATATGATGTCCACTTCCCCACTTAAACAATTGCGTATCAACCATTTCAGAGAAGTCCAGGGCAGCGGGAACCTCTCCCCAGTCACACCACAACCGTTGTTTGATGCCCCTCTCTCAGCAGGACTGTACTCATAGTTTCATGAATCTTAGTTAAAAGGGATCCACGATGGTGCTGTCACCAGTCGCGGCTGGATGGGTGTGGGGGAAGGGGCGAGGGAGTGGGGGGCATCACTATAAAAAAAAATCACTACCGGCTGGTTGACTGGACGGCCACCTGGCCGCCGCTACCTCTCCTGTATCCTCTTCCTGGCTTCTTGTAAAAAACAGGAAACATCAGGGCTCCCACACTCCCCGCAACCAATCACAATGCTGCAATGCAGTGTTGGAATCGGTCTGAGCACCTTGACACCTTTTGACAGCCCCATGGCACTCAGCCAGGGGCTGTAGGGGTGGGCATGTTCCCCATGCAGGCAGTAATGCAGCCTGAATGCAGAAATGGGAAAGTGTGCATGAATGGTTTGGGCGGCCCAAGAGGGCCGACCAAACAGTCATTGCACACTTAGGAAGGTTGTACCGCTCCTCCCCTGCTCTTCAGCCCCGCCCCAACCCCTCACGCAAGCTGCTGCATCAGGAGGACAAAATAGAAATATTGTTTCCTTTCTTTTGCTGCTCCGAGGCAGTGAGGCGACGCTCCTCCCCCTTGGCGGAGGAGCCGCCACTGGCTGTCACTGCCTGTGCCTGGTGGCTCTCTGACAGCAGTGAAAAGGATACCAGGAACCCAACAACCCACCTGCATCCATATGGGCACCTTCTGAACAGACCACAATTCTTCCAGTCAGACTGGAGGTGTCACGGTCTGTTGTCCATTTCTTCAATTTTCTCAGCTATGCACAGTGTCTCAGTGTTTATGCCAGTCACGTCCTTTTGCACTGTCTCCTGGCTCAATCCCCGGGCAGTGTGTCAAGCTATTCACAAGCTTCTTCAGAAGTTCAAAAGAAGAGGACTTTCCCTTCTTAGACCACCCTCACTTTCACGGGAAACATCAACTATATCATAAATTGAGGTCTCTCAGGCGTTTCTAGACCTCCAGGAATGATTTTCTTTAGTTTTGTGCGTTTAGGTGTAGTCCGCAAAAATTGAGATAGATTGTTCCTCAAATTGAAAGTGGCCATGGACATGGACATGGACCTGCTGCAGTATGGCATCCCAATCCCTATAGATAAACAGTTGTGCATAATGACTTGTGGCGGCTTCCCAGTCGAGCGAGAAGACCAGCATCTGGTAGGCTCGCTCTATCATATAGAGTTTGGAGAGCCTCCGAGGGAGCAAGGTACTGGTGGTCCATTGTTCTGAAAACAGTTCTGCCGATTGACCCTCTGCTTTTTCTGGAAATCCTTAAATCTGAGATTATTTCTCCTGAATCTTCCCTCTGAATCTATCTTTAAGCACCCACTCTTTAGATGGATCACCCGTCGGCACAGCCTGGGTATGATTAACAATTTTTTTGGACTGGCTGGGATGCCCTGCCTTGTCTTTCAACTTGTTTGGAGTGGAGGAGCCAAGAGACCTCCGGCTCAAGCCTGTACCTCTCCGACAAATGTCCACACAGTAATCAAGGAGGTCAAGTTCCAAAGTCATTATTGCCCCATAGAGGCACCAAGGGTTTCCTCTACAGCATCTGGCAGAGACTCAGAGGCTGTCTCCAGATACCATCTCTTCCGCTGGTTTGTAAAGGGGGACACCACCACCAGGGCAGTAGGTGCCCCTCACCCATAAAGTCCAGGAATCTTGTGGGTGGCACGAGGCACCAGTCAAACTCTTCGGGCCTTTTGCCCCACCACATCTTCTATACTATGAACGCTTTTGGTTGCCAAAGGCTGGAAAGGATTCTGTGCAGGGGGGTGGAGGACCTTAATTGGCTATGGTGGTTGTTCTCACCTGGATGTCCACCCCAGACAGTAAGTCATCAGGCCATTCAGGGCAGCAGGGCAGTCAGGTCACCAGGCGTGGACCTTCAGTGGCGCAATTAATGTGGCCTCTCTGGCTCCAGAATATCCCCAGGCAAGTAAACAAGCAGAGCGGTTGGTATATCTGCCCTCTTTAACAGCAGACGAGCGCTGCAGTCCTGACTAGCATAAATAGGGGCTCACAGGCAGCCCCGGGTGAATGTCTCCCTTCAATGCAGCACCAACCGCAAGCAGTGCCCGTGGAAAAATGGAGCGGCCGGCTCAGCTAATTCTCGCTTGCGCTCCTGACTGTTCTGTGCCCTAGTACCTGGTCAGATCAAAACTACAACAACAAAAAAATAACACTACCCAAAGGCTGCTTGTATTTAGGAAAGAGTTGAAGACACACATCTTTAAAGAACACAACATCACAATACATGAAAACTCATAAACCAGCGATATCTCCTAACACATGTTGACTTATGGATGTCTTTGACCCAGTACTATGCTGCAATGCCTTTTGACTAGGATGGCATTATAGAAATACTACAAACATACATACATAATCAACTAATAGTTCATTTTATTGAGCCTCCCAGGAGTAATAGGGGTCCTATCTTGTGAGTACTCCACTATATGGACTCCACCCAAGAGCCATTGAAGCTTACCCGTTGGAGCAAGTTAGACCACCAATAATCCATGCTTTGGAGTCCATACTAGAGTAGGAGAAGTCCAACTCAAGGATGCACAGTATATTTATTATAAGTTAGGCTCTCTAAGGAGATCACTGAGGGGCAATTGGAAGGCCCATACGATGGAGGTACATTTCAACCACTAGTTTACGTTATTGAGTCCTGTTGGGAGTGTTAGGAGCCAACCTCTGTAGGTAAATTTAGACTACCAGGAGATCACTTTATGCAGTCCACCCAATTTCAATAGGGTTTTCCTACATCTTTCCAAGGTTCTATAATGCTTTTAACTGGTGAAGTAGGTGCTTACCTATTCTTTGTCTTAACCCTCCAGCCACCTACCCCACCAGTTGAGAGCACATTGGAACCACTGTGACATGTAGGGAAAAGCTCTAACATCACACTGGCATAAATCTCTGCATCAAAAAATGCTACCCGTAGATAGGTTATTGGTTCGGTTTGTTTAAAGTTTTTACTCAGTGGGTGAAATATTGAACCCCTCTAAGAGCCTGGAAGATCAGAAGAATTAAAAAACTTGTCAACTGTGGCTTCCGAAAAAAATCCCATGACATGGGATTGTATTTTAAGGCATTCACTGGAAGAGCCTTGGATATTGGGCCCGCTGATAGTCTTCTGGATCATATAAGAATTTTTAGTTCTTTAATTATAAATATATCATATCTAAATAGGCAAATAGAAGTTGTTCATACATGCTGCTGATAGAATATCAAAAGCCTTACATAGAGCAAATGTATGTGGCTTAACTACTGCTACGCAGTTACACTGTTGATCTTCACAGATTTCTCCAGGCCTCCATTCCTATTACTATTTAACAAAATGTTTTGGTATTCTTTGCTTTTACAACTGCATGAATAGTTACCCTAATGGTACAAAAAAACTGCCCTTTAGCTTCACATTTCACATTATATATGTATTTTAAAATGTTTCTATATGCCCCATTGCAACAATAGAAGCCACTATTGTAGATAATGATCTTTGCTTATTGGTTATTTTGATTTCTATGAAAGACCTCCGAATTTGGCGGGACTGGTGTATTGTTGGTTTACACCTGTTCTGTTCCTCCGACAAACTCTGCTGCGGTTCCTCTTAACTCTTAATAAGACCCTTACAGACACATGCATCAAAAGAAAAACCGGTCGCAAACGGGCAGATTCTCAGAATCTACCCCTTTGCGACCAGTATTTTTGCATTTGGGATGCATCATCCCAAATGCAAAAATCGCAATTTAAGTAATCTGTGAATTGCGATTACTTAAATTGGGATTGCATTTAAGGAATCGCAAATTGAGATTCCTTAAATGCAATGCATTAAAGTAATAAAATGTGCGATTTCGCTAATAGGGGGCGCAAATTACCATGAAGTTAAACTTCATGGTAATTTGCAGAACCTTTGAAAAACGCACCTTTGTGTATTTTCCAAAGTTTAATGTTATAGTTATAGTTATATAAAATTTAACGCAACATATGTGCACAGGTCAATTCCAGGGGTGCAAAAGGGTGTCCTTTTGACACCTTGCACCCTGAAATTGCATGCGCAATTTGCGAGTACCTATTGGCACTTGCAAATTGCTCTTGCAATTTCTCATTCATTCCTATGGGACTGTAGGCCCACCCATAGGAATGAATGGCAAGCTATTCCTTATTTGCGACTCGCAATTTGCGAGTCGCAAATAAGGAATGTGTAGGAATCGCTATTAATATAGCGATTCCTATATGCATAGGATTTTGCAAGTCCTTATTTGTGAATCCTTAATATTCGCAATTAAGGACTCGCAAAATCCTAGCTTGATGCATGTGCCAGCAAGTCTTTTGAAATCACACAGCGTTGTGTATTATATTTTGATAAAACAGTGGGGAATTTTTACAAGCGCCCATAGCCACAGGATGGTCACTTTTAACAACATTCCTGTGGCAATAGGGGTGTTAGCTTATTTACAAGGTGATGTTAAACACTTGACATGGTTTAACATCGCCTTGTAAATAAGGCACCCTTTCACTGTATACTTAGCGTGAAAGGGGTGGGCAATGGGTGTTGCAGTAGGTGTTCGGCCGCGGACACCCATTTATTTTGATGCTGCCCCATATTTACAAGAGTGGCATAAATATGGGGCAGCGCCAAAATTAACACCAGGGAAAATCTGTTCTTAACATGGCGAAACAATGAGTAAAGCTTTATTTCTCCTCGTTTTTGCTGTTTCAATGTGTGAAGTATTGTGCAGCACATATAGAAACAACAACATGCCATGAATGATTGTTTATGTGCAGGAAGGTGCCCTTTACCGCACATAAATAATAATTAAAATAATGACGAATTGCAACTTCTATGTGTGCTGCACAATGCTGCACACATAGGAGTTACAAATCGCCATTTGTGAATCTTTATGTGCAGGAAGAGACACCCTACTGCACATGAACAATCCTTCCCCCAACACAGGCACCCTTGCACTATGGTTAGCGCTAGGGAGCTTAATTTAGCACCAGCTCTAGGGGAATGCAGGGGTGTGCCTTATCTTCGTAAATACAGCCCATCCCTGCATTTTCAGAAAGGCAGAACGTGGCGTCAGCAAGTTTAGCTTAACACCATGCTCAGTCAATCTGTTATACATATGCCGCAGTGTGCTGTGTGTTTTCTTGCAACAATGCCTCCTATGGCAGGTTATCATGTCAAATGATTTTCAACACTGCATCTTTATCAGGGGCTAAGCTAGAAAATCTGTTAATGTAAATAATATTTATACACTAACTCCATTTGTCTATCTAGCTATATTCACGTGAATGAGTTGATAACCTATGTCCTTCATACAGGGTTAAAGGTTATTTAGTTGTTATTCAATTCTTACCCACCCTTTAAAACTCTGCATCAGTTACTTTTCACAAGCTAAAGCTATGCCAATAATATTGTTTCAAGTTCCTAATTAGATGACTAAAAGCTGAGGTGTTATCTATCTTTCTAGCATGCAATCAAGATTGTGGAATAAAATATCCACAACAAACAGACAAAGGATGTTTTCCCTGTAGGCCTGCTGCTAACCTTCGACAATACACGTCTTGTGCTCATACACTGAGGTACAATTCCAGAGAGAGTAAATAATGAACGCAACAGTCAGGAGCTGATTGGCCCACAGGGAAATCCACCAATGTCCTGGGCAGTCTGCATGTGAAAGGAAAAAACACGGAAGATTATTTTGAGCCTTCATTGATGGCAAGTGGAGAAGTGTGGCTCAATGGTTAGAGCGGCAGACCCTGATGCAGAAGTCTAACCCGGGACCAGGGTTCAATTCCCCGCCTCGGCGGGTCTTGGGCTCAAAAATTCCACGGACCTGATAATTCTCGCCTCGGTGCCTATTCCAATCATGGAGTCCCACTCTGCAACTCTGGGCAATAGCTTGCTTAATCTCCACAACGGCCCCCACAACGCTAAGGATGCCTGGCCTCCACCTTGGGGGTGCCCAGGAGTGGACACCTCACAGGGAAAGCCAGGATGGGTTCCACAGCGGTATTCGTACAAGCGCCTTGAGACCCTTGCGGGTGAGTAGTGCGCTATACAAGTATCAATTTACATTTTACAATACAACAGACACATTCATAAACATATACTACAATTGACTGCAGAGTTTTCATAGTTTGTCAAAATATATAAAGAAAACAGAAAGAGAGCCGAGGCAAAGGCAGAAAAACCGTACCTGTCAACAAGATCAGGAAAATTATGGTTGGTGCAGTAAAAACTGGGAGTGCACACCTCTCCACTCCCTACTTGGACAACCCAACACTAAATTGACAAAGATATGGATTCCGCACACAAAAAGTTATATGTCCATCTAAAGTCAGTTTAACACAAATTAATGGTGATGGTCCGAAGAAATATCCAAGTCGTTGTGTGCTTTTTTTCTCATGAAATGTATTCTTTATTGAGAATGGCGAAAAGACATCAATTTGATGAAATCCACAATTCATAATCCATTAGCCGAGGCGTTTCATACCCATAGGGACTTCTTCAAGGCTATGGAAACATATATACAAAGACATTTAAAATATACACATATGTACAGACGCAAGAACAAGAGTTAACCATTTTATAATGACAGTCTCCTCCATGTGAGGCTAATACATTAATTTTATCAAAAACATCCTCTCATATGATCACAGAATTGTTTGTGTCTTAAGGGGACACTACCTACGCTTTGGTAAATTTAACACCATATTCATATGATCCCGAAATTCAAATACTAAAGGTTCCACAACTATACATTTTCAATGTTTACAACATTTCATCATAATAACATACCTCCAAATTAAGATCAAGGTGATTGTTCCTTTAAGAAGCTTTATGTCAGCAGTTATGCTCTTGAGTTGAAACACAATCCATAAAAATAACAGTGTTGTCACCTAAAGAGGCAAGTATATACGTTTATTGTAGTCTATATTTAGTTCACGTATTCGTATTTATAATTAACGAATACTGCCATAAAAAACAAAATATGATAGCCCTTAAATGCATATTGTGAGAAAAACAAAATAAGCGTAGACATCGCGGTATATGTATGAAAGTACCGTACTTAGCTTGCAGCTTCGAGATTCCATATAGGAATTAATGCGTCTCTGACACGATATAGATATTCGAGCAGAGTCTGCTTTTTGTATAAATAGTCCACATATGCCTGACTTGCCGTGCAGGCTTCTGCGTAGCTGCCTCGAGTTATCCAAAGTGACATCATGCTTTAGAACAGAACATATTAATGTAATGTGCACCCATCCAAGATATCGTCTCGTTTTTTAGATACGAAACCTCACCTAGCTTGTTGCTATGAGATTCTTTACAGGAATCAATGTGCTATGAATATATGTAATTCTTCGAGATATATTCACATACTTATGTAATTGAGTTTCTGTGTGTTGCTCGTGTAGGCTTAATATAAATGCTTGATGTTTACACCGTTAAGTCACAAAATTAGTGGGTCATAAACATATAGATGCACCCGTTTAGTATGGCGATGTGATTGCTTAAGATGGCGCTTGCCTTTTTAACTATGGTCAGGCTTTAACTGAATTATGCATAGCCAGTGCTTTTCATAATATGTAAGAATAGTGGCTTCTACAAAACTGATACTATCATTTATCTGTTCATTTACGTTATCATTTTTGGTCACAAACATATTTGTTTGTATACAGACTGAACATTAGAGCGAAGGAACAATGTACATATATACTTTTTTGTTTTAGGTGACAACACTGTTATTTTATGGATTGTGTTTCAAGAGCGTAACTGCCGACATAAAGCTTCTTAAAGGAACAATCACCTTGATCTAAATTTGGAGGTATGTTATTATGACGACATCTTGTAAACATTGAAAATGTATAGTTGTGGAACCTTTAGTATTTGAGTTTCGGGATAATATTAATATGGTGTTATATTTACCAAAGCGTAGGTAGTGGCCTCTTAAGATACAAAAAATTCTGTGACCACATGAGAGGATGTTTTTGATAAAATGAACTTATTAGCCTCACATGGAAGAGACTAACTGTCATTTTAAAATGGCTAACTGTTGCGCAACTTATCACTCTTGTAAATAGTTCAGTAATTCATGTTCTTGCGTCTGCATCTGTACATATGTATATATTTTAAATGTCTTTGTATATATGTTTTTCTATAGCCTTGAAGAAGTCCCTATGGGGACGAAACACGTCGGCTAATGGATTATGAATTTTGGATTTTATCAATTTGATGTATTCTCGCCATTCTCAATAAAGAATATATTTCATAAGAAAAACAAAACACAACGACTTGGATATTTCTTCGGAACATCACCATTAATTTGTGTTAAACTGACTTTGAATGGACATATAACTTTTTGTGTGCGGAATCCATATCTTTTGTCAAATTATTAAATATGGTGCTAATCACAGAATAGATACAATTTCTTCTTTTAATCTTCAACAAAGGATTAAATATGGTTTATTATGGTTACCTCTTACAAAGTCTGTTGTTCACACTCAATTCGAGTTTCTCCTTTATCTTCATCTCAGGTCTATTATTGTTCTGTTTTTCTTTTTCTCTCCTTTCTTTCTTTAGTTGTTCAAACAAAATTTGGGTGGAGTAAAGAGAACTAAAGGTTTGCTGTTAGTTTGGGTACGTTTTACTCTGTGTAAAGAAAGAAAATAGTTTGAGTTGCTGTAATCTCTGAACGGTTTTAGTTGTGTAAACGGCTGCTGAACACAAGAGTTAACATAAGAATTAACAAAAATAAAAAGTTGTTACCGGACTTCATATTCTACAAATAGGGAACCCTAAGCAACTTCAATAAAAAAAACACTGGCTTATTGCTCGCTTTATCAATTACTGTCACACTGGAGGATTTGAAAACTGAGTCCTTTCACCTTCACGCCTCACAACCCAGTGGTTTCAAAATGACTGTCACCTTTCAATAAAGGACTCTCGTTAACTCGACACTCACCCGAAAAGCAAAAATGCTCTATCTATGCGCTGTGCTGCATTTGCATCAAATCATTGGGGAGTATGCCAGAGTGCTAGGCTTCGCCTCGTCCTGGAGAAGCAAATGAAACTGCAATCACAAATAAAATCACACTAGGTGTAGCTTCAGGAGGGGGGGTGCTGCACCCCCATAAGAAATGTATTTTGTGATGAATAGTTGGGTTCAGGTGCTTTCAGTGGGGTACGGTGAGGTGTCTATGAGATTTCACCTGGGATTTTTCCATGCACCTTCTAACAAAAACACACACACACACAAACACTCTCTCTCATCTCTGTTTTCTAAGGCCTAAAAAATGTTGCTAATTCTTCAATATATCGTCCTTTTCTCACTTAGGGGTCAATTAGGATGGCGGACGGATCGCCACCGCCATGCAGGGGGTGGCGATCCATCCCCCATCCCTGTCCGTCCGCCACCTTTCTTCCCCCACCATATTACGATGGCGGGGGGACCGTGGCGGAGGGGAAGACCGTCCGCCGCTTTTCCGCTGCGGTCGCCTTGCGACCGCGGCGGAAAAACTCTAATATGGTAGCGGTGTCTATCAGACACTGCCAGCCATATTAGGATGTGCTGGGGATATGGCATACGGTTCCTGCTTTGGGGGCCCGTTGCGGGCCCCCAGGTTGAAGGGAGGGTTGGGGGGTGCACATGGAGGGTACCTATGGTACCCTCCTGCAGGTGCATGCACAATGCGGCAGGCACCATGCGGTGCCTGCCGCTTTGTGCATGCAAATGCATAGCGTGCATTTTCAACTTTGGGGCGGGTGCTGCTTAAAGCAGCACCCGCCGCAATGTTAAATATACGGGATGTGACCGCCAGGGTGGCTGTCACATCCTAATTCCTACGGAGGGACCGCCACTGCCCCTGCGGGCGGTCCCTCCACCTCGGGGGTGGCGGACGGACGCAGGTCCGTCCGCCATCGTAATCGACCCCTATGTACTCATACCAATCCGCATTCCTATCCCTTTCCACTGCCCCGTAAGCTCCTATCATGTGGCCTGCTTCTCCTATAATGTATTTTAACATCATATACGAGTGTGATTGTCAAGAAATATGAAGCTCATACTTCCTAAATCTTACTGACGGAGGATGCACCCCTGAAAATCTCTGGCTAAGGTAGCACAACATCAGCTGAAGCTCTTCTGAGGCATTACCCTTCAGACTCTTCACTCGGGATTCCCATTCTCTATAGCCCAGAAACTGACCATTTCAGATCATCAACCCCAACGTTAGAGCAGATATGCAGATGTGGGCCAAATAATTCCAAAAGTCACAGAAACTAAAGCAGTCCTCCTGAAGTGCCCAAAGGTGTGTCAGGCAATCAGTGCAGTGCCTTCTTTTTATGATTTCTTTAAAAGGAATTTAAATGTCTGTTGTTTAAAACACCTCACATCCTAAAAGACCTGTGTGATGCTATAACAAAGTGGTATACACCCACAGGATTATGTTTTTTGTGGACAGTAAACTGTGCCACACATACCCGGTGCATGTAATCAATCAATCAATCAATCAATCAAGGACATTTATAGAGCGCACTACTTACCCGGAGGGTCTCAAGGCGCTTGGGGGGGGGGGGGGGTGCTGCTACTGCTCGAACAGCCAGGTCTTGAGCTTCTTCCTGAAGGAGAGGTGGTCTTGGGTCAGGCGCAGGTCGGACGGGAGGGAGTTCCAGGTCTTGGCGGCCAGGTAGGAGAAGGACCTTCCTCCTGTTGTCGTTCTTCGGATGCGGGGGACGGCGGCGAGGGCGTGACTGGCTGATCGTAGATGGCGTTTGGGAGCGTAGAAGTTGATGCGGTTGTTGAGGTAGCTCGGGCCTTGATCGTGTAGGGCTTTGTGTGCGTGGGTGAGGAGGCGGAAGGTGATTCTTTTGTTGACGGGGAGCCAATGCAGGTCTCTCAGATGTCCGGAGATGTGGCTGTGTCGTGGGATGTCGAGGATGAGTCTGGCTGAGGTGTTCTGGATCCGCTGGAGTCTCTTCTGGAGCTTGGCGGTGGTTCCGGCGTAGAGGGCGTTGCCGTAGTCCAGTCGGCTGGTGACGAGGGCCTGGGTGACCGTCTTCCTGGTCTCGGTGGGGATCCACCGAAAGATCTTCCGTAGCATGCGCAGGATGTTGAAGCATGACGAGGAGACGGCGTTGACTTGTCTGGTCATGGAGAGGGAGGAGTCCAGGATGAAGCCCAGGTTGCGTGCGTGGTCTGTCGGTTTGGGTGTGGTGCCCAGGGCGGGGGGCCACCAGGAGTCGTCCCAGGCGGAGGGTGAGGCGCCCAGGATGAGGACTTCCGTCTTGTCTGAGTTCAGTTTCAGGCGGCTGGTCGTCATCCACTCGGCTACGTCTTTCATCCCTTCGTGAAGGTTGGCTCTGGCGGCGGCGGGGTCGTTGGTCAGGGAAAGGATCAGCTGGGTGTCGTCAGCGTAGGAGATGATGTTGAGGTTGTGTTGGCGTGCGATGGCCGCGAGGGGGCTCATGTAGACGTTGAAGAGGGTGGGGCTCAGCGAGGATCCTTGAGGGACGCCGCAGATGACTTCGGTGGCCTTTGACTTGTACGGTGGTAGCCGGACTCTCTGTGTTCTTCCGTCGAGGAAGGAGATGATCCATTCCAGTGCCTTCTCCTGGATTCCGACGTTGCTGAGGCGCTGCACTAGGGTGCGGTGGCAGACAGTGTCGAATGCCGCGGAGAGGTCTAGAAGGATGAGGGCCGCTGTTTCTCCGTTGTCCATTAGGGCTCGGATGTCATCGGTGGCAGCGATGAGGGCGGTCTCGGTGCTGTGGTTGGCTCGGAAGCCAGACTGTGAAGGGTCGAGGGATCCATTCGTCTCGAGGAAGGCGGCCAGCTGCTTGTTGACGGTCTTCTCGATGACTTTGGCTGGAAACGGGAGGAGCGAGATGGGGCGGTAATTCTTGAGTTCGGTGGGGTCCGCTGTTGGTTTCTTTAGTAGGGCGCTGAGTTCGGCGTGCTTCCAGCTCTCCGGGAAGGTGGCGGTGTCGAAGGAGGTGTTGATGATGTCCCGCAGGTGGGGTGCGATGACAGCGTCGGCCTTGTTGAAGACGTGGTGAGGGCAGGGGTCGGTCGGAGATCCGGAGTGGATGGAGTTCATCATGCGGACGGTGTCTTCGGTGCTGATCGGAGTCCAGGCGCGGAGGGTGGTGGGGGGCGGTGGTTCGGTCGTGGCGTGCGTCGGTTGAGGGCTGAAGCTGTTGTGTATGTCCGCGATCTTGTTGTGGAAGTAGGAGGCGAGGGAGTTGCAGAGGTCTTGCGATGGGGTGATGTCGTTGTTTTCGGCGTTGGGGTTGGAGAGCTCTTTCACGATGTTGAAGAGTTCCTTGCAGTTGTGTGCGTTGTTGTCCAGCCGGTCTTTGAATGCAGTTTTCTTGGTGGCGCGGATCAGTCGGTGGTGCTTTCGGGTGGCAAGCTTGAGGGTGGTCATGTTGTCCGGTGTTGGCTCCCTTCTCCAGGCTTTCTCGAGGGCTCGGCAGTTCTTCTTGGAGCTCTTGAGTTTGTCGGTGAACCATGGGGCCTTCTTGCTGCCGGGTCTGCTGGGCGGGGTCCTCAGTGGGGCTAGTTCGTCCGCGCAGTTGCTGATCCACTTTGTGAGGTTGTCGGCGGCCTGGCTGGGGTTCGCTGAGCTGGCGGGAGGGTGCTGGCTCAGGGAAGCGGCGAGCTGGTCGGCTGTGATCTTGTTCCAGCTTCTTCGAGCAACCTGTTGCTGGTGGTGGTGGATAGTCGTTTTTCTGAAGGTGAAGTGGACGCAGCTGTGGTCCGTCCAGTGTAATCCAATGGCGTGGCTGAAGTCGATGTCTTTGGTGGATGAGAAGACGGCGTCGAGTGTGTGTCCGGCGAGGTGGGTGGGGGTGGTCACCAGCTGCTTGAGTCCGAGGTTGGCGAGGTTGTCGAGCAGGGTGATGGTGTTGCGGTCGTTGTTGTTCTCCAGGTGGAAGTTGATATCCCCCAGGAGGATGTAGTCAGCGGAGGTGAGGGCATGCGGGCTGACGAAGTCGGCGATGTCCTCGCTGAATTGTGTGCGTGGTCCCGGGGGTCGGTAGATCAGGGTGCCTCTGAGGGTGGTCTTCGGGTCGGTGCGGATCTGGAAGTGTAGGTGTTCGGCGGTAGTCAGGGTGTCGTCGGTGTTGGTCGTGATGTGGATGGTGTCCCTGTGGATGATGGCGATGCCTCCTCCCATCTGGTTGGCGGTGCGGTCTCTCCAAAAGCCTACTTGGGTAACCTTTAACTCGTACATATTGCCTGTTGTTTAATCCCCCCGCAAAGCCTTGGATATTTTTTTTTACTATTTAATTAAGCATTTCCTTTGTAACACATAACATGTGACATGGCATCTTGTGAAGTGCACTGTCATCCACTGGGTCTGGTCTGCCCCATATAAAGCTGAAAATAAATAAATAAAGAAACAATAGTTGGGGATCTGGCAACATCAAAATGTGTTTCGGTTACAGGCAAAGGTGGAAGGGCCCTCAGCAGGAGGCGTTGGTAAGGCGAGCGAGCCTGGGACAGTTTCTGGATTTGTCGGTCCTGCTGCGATGCAGTTGGCATGTAATGGGATAATTTGACAGGCAGGTTAGGTTTGTACCCTATGCCAGTATTCAGAGTATTGGTAGTTTTCAAAGTAGGGGAACCTATATTCATCCTATTTGAGTAGTGTTATCATATTATAATGTGGTGTTATTATGCATCTGTCGGTGGTTGGGTTTAAGGTGTGTAGGAGTTGTGGGGGTTGCTATATAATATATGATATGGTGGTACCTGTGCAGATTGTGGAACTTTACTTGAATATAGATCATAATATGTCCCAGGTGGACGTGTTATGAAATTGAAGATGAAAGTAAAGATTATTAAATGATTGATGGTAAATGTGGGGGTATGTGGCATGTTGTTGTGGTATGTATGAAGTGTACTATCTATGCTGAGGGCAATCTACTTCATATGTGTGGATTGCGCATGCTGGTGTGTATGTCTGCTTGCGTGTGTTCATTGAGTATGTTGAGTGCAAGCAATATCTTCAAAGTGGAGGACCCCAAAAAGCTGTTAAGCATTCTCCCAACGTCGTCATTTTAGGAGAGGAATTCAGGGAGACAGATTACCTTTCTCAGTGCACGTGTCAAGGTATCAACTCACTTTAAGGCCATGAGCGACAGGCTGTGCTCCCGCAATAGACTGGCTGCTTTTACAAAATATTTGGCAAATCTTGCTAGCTCCATTGCATCCTCACACATGTAGACATAAGTCACTGCATCATTTCAGGTTCTGAGGCCATGCTGCAAAAATATTGATCTTAATAATAGATGCCTTTGGTACTAGAGTGCTGGGTAACAACATAGTAAGTGGTTCACAGATTCTGAAGCATAAGCACAAAGTCTTCACTGCTGCTGTCCTGGAGTTTTAGATCTTCAATGCATTCTAAATTCCCATATTCTCAGTGCCAGGAGTCTTGTAAATAGAATGTTCTTTAGGGCATGCCTCCCCCTTGGAGCCTTCAAGTATGGCTGGCAGATGACATCCTCAGGTGATTGGCAGAGACACAAGGTACCCAGGAAGTGCCTGATTATGTTCAAGTCTAGGTCTTTTGAGAGTTGCTTTCGTTGTTTTTTGAGGATGCTCTTTAGATGGAAATGTGTCAGGGTCTTCTCCTTCAAATTTTCTGTGATAAGGTTTGTGTAGTGGAAGAATTATAGAGATATCTTGCCCAAGGGCCTCTTGCATCATTGAAAATCACCTGCAAAGCACCTTTCATGGAGCCTTCTTTGGCCGTGATAACTTGACCATAATATTTTATTAGGGTCATTTTGCATTCAATGTCCATGCTCACCAACCCGCATGTCAAAATAAATAATGTCTGACTTATAGTTTTAGGACTCTCAAACGTTTCATGTAGGCTGCAGTGTGACATTGTTCTAGAGTATTTGTAAGCCTTCCTGGGTAGGCAAGGTGCCCATAGTTTACGGTTGGTACAGTTTAGTCTGAATTGCTATTCGTATCTCTTCGGCTATTGGACTCTGTAGGTTATGGTGAAGCTTTGCTAGAGCAAATGATATCTTAGCTGCCTTTTCCTCGATTGCTCTTGCCTGTAGAACGGATTTACCACTGTCTGACAGCCAGACACCCAGTTAATTATATTTACAGTTTGTGGATATGTTTAGGGGGACCAAATTCCATTTCAACTGATATTTATTTCCTCGCTTGATTATTGCAGCTTTGCTTTTAAGTAATTTATGGTGTTATAATCGTGTAGTATGCCTTGTGCTCTCTGCATGCAATGCAAGTGTGATCTAATATTACCAAGTTGCCTGCATACTACTTAATTGGAAATTTGAGGGACCCGACTCACGGAGGGAAAAGATTCCCTTTCGACAAAGTCAGCCTTAGGCCTGCAGTATACTAGTTGCACAGTATTGGAGTGATGACACATCCCTATTTTAGACCTTTATTCGGTTTTTTTTGTTAGGGAGTGGTATGAGTTTGAGTTTACTTGATTTGGACCCAGGTATGTGTGTACACGGCTGTTATTGTCGCCAGTAGATTTCCTTGGGATCCCCCATGAGGCAATCTTAGCCGGTAGGATTCTCCAATCAATGCCATCAAAGCTGCACTGTAGTCTACAAAGCATACAGAGAGCAGGCTCAAACTCTTTTTTACTGCATTATCCAACAAATATGAAAGGGTTATCTCGTTATCCATTATTGACGCCTTTGGCTGAAAACCCATTTGATAATATGGGATGATGTTATTGTCTGTGACCCAGGCCTCTGATTCGCGCAGCAGTTTCTTAAAAAACCTTTCCCCTCCAGATCCAATAAGGTGATTAATCTGCAATTCAAAGGAATTGTATTATTGCATTTTTTGTGGATTGGATGCAACTAAGAGGGAGCCACTCCACGAGGCCAGGATGTTGGATGACATGGGGCATTCTTGGAAGAGGATGTGTATAAAGGGTGCCCAAAGATCCATGCCTTCCCTGAAGATGCTTACCGGTGAGCCATTTGGCCCAGGAGCACCGTCCTTGCAGATTCAGTAAAGTATTTTTTTTTTCATCCTTGGTTAAGTCGATTGGTTTCTCTTTATGTCCATCAATCAGAAAGGGATACGAGGGAGAAAAAGGCTATCCAGGGCAGTCCCCCACTCAACAAATCTGAAACAAGAAGCCCTATTCAGCCTGCATGTTGTGAATCTCAGACTCCGTAACTTCAGGGGCCAAACCTCCTATTGGCTCACCAAGCGGCCAGGTCAGGCCAGTGCTGCGTTACAGGTCCGGACATGCCTTCAAACATACAAACAACACTGTGCACAAGGTACAACACATAAAGAAAATATGTGTGGGAGCAAGGAAAGTACCTCACGGACGTGACACCCGAGGGGGTTCCCGGTCTGTGAATGACCGGTCTACCCACTTCTCATCATCGGTTACTTTCCTTGCAGGGAGGATGAAAAGAGTGCAAAAAGATGTGCACCAAACAGGATAGAGAGACAGAAAGGAAGTGTACAAATACACTACCTAGTAGGGTAGAGACAGGTGTTCAGAAAAAGATTTAACAAGTACCTACACCCAACACCAACAAAACATAAAATATATAAAATAGTGAGGTTTGGCTGGCTGAATCACTTTTATTCTGGTGCTGCCAAACTGCACTGTTTAAAATATGGTTAAATTGATACCATTCGATGTTGTAATTGGACCAACATGTTTCATTGCCTTGTCATTGGCAATTTCACCAAAGCCCTTTGGAATACAGAGGCTGCCGACATCAACCCAAAGGGCAGCCTTATGAATCTGAAGGTTCCAAATGGCGTTAAAAACACAGTGTAGTCTTTGGAGTATTAATCCAACTTTATCAGATGTTACGCGGATTTAAGATCTATGGTGGAAAAAACTTTAGCTCCTTGCAAGAGCATGAGCATATCAGAGATTTTAGGAAGCGGATACTTAAGCACCACACCTTGTTTGTTGAGCTCCCTCAAGTCCATGCATAAACGGAGGCTTCCGTCAGATTTTTGGGCGGTAACCACTGGCGCCAACCATTGATTCCCTTCAACCTCCTCAATTATTCCTTCTGACTTAAGCTTTTCTAATTTTAGTCTCATCTCATCCCTCACTGCAAGGGTAACACCACCAACTTTACCTGCTACTGGCACAGCTCCAGACACCAGTCGAATTTTGTGCACATAGTCACGCAGGCATCCCAACTCATTCCTAAACACACTGGGAAATGTCTTCTTCAAGGTTGAGGTATATACATCCATACTGTCTTGTGTGGTAAGTTCACTCACCTGAAAAGTTTCCTTCAATATTATTGGCGGATCATTATTAGGATCTAAAATCACACATAAATCCCTCTGGTGGAACCAGCTTAGGATGCTATCACCTTTATGTGATACATAAACTTTACCAGAAATATACCTACCTTTGTACTCAATTAGACCATGAAAATATCCCATGAGTTTTATGGGTTCTCCACCATAGGCATGGGGTTTGATGTCAGCTCTTAAACTTTTAACCTTATCTTTCAAGTTGTGATGTAACATTGTCTAGAGACAATGGTAATTTTCAACTCCGAATCACACAACACACTAGTACCTTTACCTTCAACAAACACTTCATCAATGGGGCCCTTATTATTATTGTTTGTTACTTGGGAAACAATTTGACCACGGTCAAGGTCAGGACAGGTATCACTATCACTATTGGGATCATGTGAAATTACATTAATTTTCGCCTTATTTTTCTTAGCTTTACAGACCGCAGTAAAATACCCAACTTTTTTGCAATTCAAACAAGTAGCTTTCAATGCTGGACACTTCTTGTCATTTGCAAAATGTCCTGCATTGCCCCATCTGTAACACTTAGGTTGGAAGCTGTGAGAAACCCTCATATCAGGCTTAACATTATATCCATTTTTTATATGTTTTGCTTTAGAGGATGTTTTCACCTCACATCATTTTTATTTTCATGTTTGGTAATGATCTCCACACACTTTTTTTTAATGTTCTATTTGTTTAGCAATGGTTTTCACTTCCTCTAACAAGGGATCATCCTTTTGCCAAATATCATCCCTGACTTTCTGAACATTGCATCCCAGCATAAACTGATCTCTTATTCTCTCTTCTAATAATACTCCAAACTTACAAGAGGACCCTAACTTCCTCAAAGCAGTTATGCCGTTTTCAACACATTCACCATTATTTTGAGTCCTGTGACCGAAATGGTAACGTTCCAAGATCGTACTTACTTTGGGCAGATAATGCCTCTCTAGTTTCAACATGCAAATTTCAAACGCGGGGTGCCGCGCGCTGCTGAGCCTTCTTGTGTGTTCCCTGGAGGTGTGTGGAGAACATCGATATCAGCTGCTTTCTTTAGTGGCCCCTGTGCTGGGTTGTGAATTGTGACTTACCAACTTTGCTGCTGGAGAGACACGGGTGCAGGGGACTGCGAGGACCAGCATTCCTTGTTGCTGCCAGCTGGTGCCTCTTCCCCTAATTAGCCTGCCTGCCGCTCGCAGCCTATATTACATCTTGCGGCCCCCACTTCGCGGGTGCCGCGTGCTGCTGAGCCTTCTTGTGTGTTCCCTGGAGGTGTGTGGAGAACATCGATATCAGCTGCCTTTCTTTAGTGGCCCCTGTGCTGGGTTGTGAATCGTGACTTACCAACTTTGCTGCTGGAGAGACGCGGTGCAGGGGACTGCGAGGACCAGCATTCCTTGTTGCTGCCAGCTGGTGCCTCTTCCCCTAATTACGTGAAAGAAGTGAAGCTAGAGGATCTCTAGTTTCATCCCTTGACAGGCACACATATTATTGTCTTTTTTGGTGAAAAAAGACTTCCATTCAATAAGTTTTTCTTTAAATGTCTTTATGTTTCATTGCATTTTTAGCTTCGATATTTCAAAATTGCTTCATATATCATCAAAATCATTGTGGACAATGTTCACTTCAGGCAATGTCTTTAAAACGTGTCCAATGCATTTCGGGCATTAACATCATGCCCTTCATCAGGGAATCGACACTGCGAAACAATAATATGAATGGCCATTAGTGTGGCTTCTACCTGTATCAATGTGTATGAAAATAACCAAACAAACATATTCATAAACATGATCATATTCACTCCTGTTTCACACTATGCACATGTTGATGAAAATGAACAGATAAAAACGACATAATTAAACGGTGGTACATATGGTGAGCAGGGTCCTACGTATTTGGGGGCAGTTGTGGGCTAACAAAATATAAATGTAAGGGCGGCGTGTCACTTACATGCCTGTCCAGGGAAGTTAGTCAGTTCTGTGAAGAAACAATACAAATGTGGTCAGCGCATATTGGTTGGGTGCTTCGGTGAAGCACTCGGAAGTTAAATCTGTCGGGTGTCGGTGACTGACCTGAAGTGGGGTTGGAAAGTGTTGCGGTCCGTTTGGTCGTCTCCAGGAACGCCGGCACAGGGGATTTTTGCCGTGTTTAGATATTTTGAGGTCTGCCGGTCATGTGATGCGTCACGTGTCAGACATGGTGGAAAGACTATGAAAGTCTATCGTGTGGTCGAGTGTGGTTTGAACGATCATGGGAAAAGGATAAAAGTTGCGGACTTATCTTTGGGGTGGACTGTTTGCAAATTAATAAAGTGTGAAAAAATGACAGCTGGTAGAAAAGTGGACGGACAACATTTTGGAAAAAATGTTGAAAATGTGCACGAGTCTAGGATCGAACTGTGGGTATCTGGGGTTAGAAGGTGTTGTTGTTAACACTATGGCTAATGATGATTATGTAGAAACTAAATGAAAGGTACGGGGTAAGATGCTGGTAAACAATAAGAGTGTCAATATTAATGATGAACAAACACAGTAATCACAAGGTGAGGTCAATAGAGCAAATGTTTACAGGTAACAGGACAGTTCAATTCTTTCATTCAAACCCATCGGTTTTTGGGTCGACAATTTCTGAATCCAGAAGTTCTCTCTTCTTAGGAGGTGTTTGTTGTTATCTGTCCCCTCCATTTTTTGAACAGTTTCAAGAATGATGTATTTTCACACTTTATTAGTTTGCAAACAGTCCACCCCAAAGATAAGTCCGCAACTTTTATCCTTTTCCCATGATCGTTCAAACCACACTCGACCACACAATAGACTTTCATAGTCTTTCCACCATGTCTGACACGTGACGCATCACATGACCGGCAGACCTCAAAATATCTAAACGCGGCCAGAATCCCCTGTGCCGGCGTTCCTGGAGACGACCAAACGGACCGCAACACTTTCCAACCCCACTTCAGGTCAGTCACCGACACCCGACAGATTTAACTTCCGAGTGCTTCACCGAAGCACCCAACCAATATGCGCTGACCACATTTGTATTGTTTCTTCACAGAACTGACTAACTTCCCTGGACAGGCATGTAAGTGACACGCCGCCCTTACATTTATATTTTGTTAGCCCACAACTGCCCCCAAATACGTAGGACCCTGCTCACCATATGTACCACCGTTTAATTATGTCATTTTTATCTGTTCATTTTCATCAACATGTGCATAGTGTGAAACAGGAGTGAATATGATCATGTTTATGAATATGTTTGTTTGTTTATTTTCATACACATTGATACAGGTAGAAGCCACACTAATGGCCATTCATATTATTGTTTCGCAGTGTCGATTCCCTGATGAAGGGCATGATGTTAATGCCCGAAATGCATTGGACACGTTTTAAAGACATTGCCTGAAGTGAACATTGTCCACAATGATTTTGATGATATATGAAGCAATTTTGAAATATCGAAGCTAAAAATGCAATGAAACATAAAGACATTTAAAGAAAAACTTATTGAATGGAAGTCTTTTTTCACCAAAAAAGACAATAATATGTGTGCCTGTCAAGGGATGAAACTAGAGATCCTCTAGCTTCACTTCTTTCACGTATATTGACCGACGCCGTTGGGCACTCGACGTCACCTTGCGGAGCACCATAAAATCACCATAACATCACTGAAACAGGGTGATCACCTTTCAAATCGCTGTGCATCCATCCGATTTTATTTACATCTTCCCCTAATTAGCCAGCCTACCCGCCCTTTTTAACCAGGCCCCTCCTGCGTATCGCGGGACTCGCCCGGGCAAAGTTCGGGCCAAGGGCGAGCCCGTTTAAGCCCGTTAAAGACCGGGTGAGACCGGACCGGGCCCTCCCTCTTTCGCCTCTTTCGCCTACAACAGAGTAAATTGTATGTATGCCTGTGTGACATCATTTAATTATATTTGAACTGCGGATACACATTATGTTAACTAATAATCATGTCTACTCGAGGTAGCAGGAGCAAAACTGCTGCAGAGGGAGCTAAATTAACAGGCACCGTAGATAACTTCATAACACGGGCAAATTCAGTAATTGATCAGGGTATCAGCCTAATGGAACGCAGGGTGTCCCAAGACTTAGCATTTGCAAAAAGGTCATCTATGGGGCACCTTGCGGCGGCTCGCACCCCTGAACCGGTAAAGGGAGCAGCCCTCTTAGAGGTTAATGCGGAGGTGCATAGTATGCCGCCTGAGGGAGATCAATCAACCTCGCTTTCCCTATTAGACTCATCGTTGAATCCAGATTCAGACTTGGAAAAATCCTGTCACTCATTTTGGAGTGCTCACAAGAAGAAATAAGTACCAGCTTATCCAGGGAGAGGAGGAAGGGTGCAATTCCTAAAAAGAAAAGCATTAATTTTAACATGACTATCCCAGGGGCAAAAAAATCCAAAGTAGCTAAACCTAAGGGCACTTGTAATACACCCAATAAAAAGGGAATGGGCCAAGAACAGTCTAGTAAGAAAGGGCATGAACGATTGTCAATAGAAGTAGTAAATATGGTTTTGGACCCCAGTAGAGCCGAGGTTTTAATAAGCACGAATGTGGAAATTAAGGAGGATTCGAGGGTCAACTTTTAGCCAATATGGGGAAACTATTTAAAAACCTCCTCGCACCACTAGAAATTAGATTAGTAAACATTGAAAAACAGCTTAATGAATTGCATAACCTGACCAAGAACCCAGTGAACCCTGGGGCAAAAAAGATACCTAATATTAAACCCCCCAAGGCTGGTCAAGCAGGACTACCAACAAAAAAGCCCTTAACACCAGTGAAAAAAGTAATCTCTAACCCTGCAACTGTAACTGAGAAGAAAGTAGCTGATAGACCCCCTGGCCCGTTTCAGCAACTTGGGAGGGAGGAGAATCCATCCATTACCCCCGCCGTTCACCCTAAAAAACATGGGGGAAGGGGGGATACAGAGGGCAGATTTGCTGTGAACTTGCCCCCAGAGGCGAGTCCTTACGTAGTAGTCCTGACAGGGATACCGGAACTGGAAGAGTTTGTCGAGGAACCAAGTTGGTCTTTAAAAAATAAAGTTTCCCATTGGCTCAACATAAATCGCCCCCAACCACCAAATATGTCAAGCAAGATTTTATTGGTGCGTAGGGTGCCATGGGTAGGACATGAGAGGAAATCAATAAAAGGGGACTGCGTGCTGGTCAATTTTGAGGACCGGCGCACGGTTGATTATATTTGCACATGGAGAACACAAACTAGTGATGTAGGGATAGAAACTAGACGGCTTTCATACTTCTACCCACTTAGGAATTATCAAGGCTTTGATTACGGAGGGCATTGGGATAATGCGGGGAATGTAGGATACCAAGAGTGGGGAGGATATCCAAATAGGAATCCTTTACATATGGAAAACTGGAGGGGGATTCCCACCACTAATAGGTACAGCTGCCTCGAGATGGTGGACTGACTGGAAACGGGGTCAGGGAGCATAGATGAGTGCAGGAGGGGGCTAACTAACACAAACACACCTTTAAGTAGGGCCGCCCATCCTATAAATAATCCATCATTTGAGCAAAAGCTGGATAATGGGGTAGATAACCTCACTATCGATTGTCCTTTAGTAAAGGGGAAGGTACTCAATGATTGTACTGGAACTATCTTTGCCCATGAAGACCTGGCCAGTAGGGCTCACTGCCCAACGGTCTTAAGTGACCGGTTGGGGGATTACGGACAACTTCCAGAACCTAAATCTCAGGATAACGGTAGTCCCATTCAGGTGGAGTCAGGGGGAAATGTAACCCTCCTGTCTTGGAATATAGCGGGACTATCAAGTAAAGTTAATAACCCCACATTCCTGTCATTTGTAGATAATTTTAACGTCATTTGTTTACAGGAATGTTTGGAAAAAAAGTAGATACATATAAATGGCTATCGCACATTTTTCACAGCAGCAAAACAGACTAGTAGGGGCAGGAGTTCAGGTGGTCTTTTTATTTTCATATCAAATATGTTGAACATGGTGGTAAAAACTCTAAGTACAGGGGGAGACTACTACCAGCTACTCCTACTTAAGGTAGGAGGAAAACAACAGGTCCTCCTGATTAACTTATATAACAACATCCCAAAGGATGATGCAGATAAGGTCCTCAGGACCTAAATAGCATCCTCCATACTCAACAGGATTCCGGGCAACAAGAGATGTGTGTCATTCTGACTGGTAATTTTAATTGCCACCTATGCCCTCACAGTGAGTTTGGCACATGTGGGCTGATCAATCTTATGGGAGATCCCTGTACCCATTTTGAGCACTCTAAGATTTGGAATATTTTTATTAACTTGATTTATGAATGGGATTTAGGATGCGCAAATGAGTTTTGTAGCCATCAGGTGGCTTTTCAACCTACCTTTAATGTACGGGGCCTCAGGTCAATGATCGACTTCACACTAGTAACAACAAGTTACCACCGCTGTGTTCTGAGTTTTAAAACGGAGGACAACGCAGTGAGCGATCATTTTCCAATTTCCTCATCTTTTAGCTTTGGGACGGACAATCCCCAGAACACAGACGTGGCTGGAAACATTTACCGCCATGGGATTGCACTGTCTAGAATTAAATTATTCCATAAAATGGAATAAGGTGGATCCAGTCACTTTCCTGCATACTCTAATATCAGGCAATTTAAATGATTTTATGATCTGTCTTGCGGAAGAGGTTAGCCCAGCACTGGTTGTACCTGCCTTTCAAAAAATAACAGGTCAAATCTGTAATCAATTAACACACAGGTCAAGGGAAGGCGAGAGACTTAAGATTGAAGGCTGGTTTGATTCAGAGTGTAGCAAAGCACACGCTTTTTTAATGTCAATTCTTAAAAAAATACCCCAAAACATTCCAGATATAAGGTCAGCTAGATTATGTTATAAAGCTGCAGTAAAGAAGAGGAAACTAGAACTATAGGAGGATGCCTGGGAAGCCCTCCATAAGGCGTGTGCATTGAGAGACAATACCGCCTTCTGGAAGACCGTAAATGCCCCCTTTTTTGTAGAAAGGAAAACGGATACAATCGAGATAGCTATAGAGGAGGCCATATGGGTAAACCATTTCTCTAAACTATACAAGAAAGATGAATTAGTTAGCTCAGAATGTCTTGGCCACCAGACAACTGAGGAGCATGATACCCAGGGACTATTCCCTCTGGAAATAGCCTTCTCCTTAATGGAAGTAGAATTAGCTATTACAGAAAGCTCCTCAAATAAAGCTCCAGGACCAGATGGAGTACCGATAGACATTTATTAGGCCAATATCTCCCTTTGGGCACCCCTCCTGACAAATGTACTAAATAGCTGCAATAAAAATGGATTTCCATCGACCTGGCAGGAGGCGATTGTAGTGCCAATTTTTAAAAAGTGGTCCTAAGTGTTATAGGCCAATATCACTACTAGACTCCTTAATGAAAGTGGCCGGCAGAATCGTACTGAATAGATTACATGCATGGGCCAAGGAAGTAAATGCCCTTTCTAAATTCCAGTATGGTTTTACGTCTGGCTGAGGCACTGTCGAACAAGGTCTTAATTTAGCCATGATCACGGGAAAGTATGTAGTGGCCAAAAAGGGAAATTTATTTATGACCTTCGTTGATCTGAGTTCAGCGTTCGACTGTCTGAGTCATGAAGTGATGTGGGACACTCTAAAAGATATCGGCATTGACCCTAATATCCTTAAATTCATAAAAGAATTGTATAGAGGGGCAGGGGCGAAGGTGCGTTTCAGCAAAAACGGTGAATGCACAGCCAAATTTCAAATAATGAAAGGGCTGCATTTTGGCACCCTTTTTATTTAATTTGTATGTAAATAGTGTGGCAACTTTCTTAATTGACCAAGATCTGGACTACCCCCGCATTGAAGGTGTTGCGGTACCTATACTTTTGTACGCAGATGATGCGGTTATAATGGCGAGGACCCAAGTAAGCCTCCAGAAGGCGCTAACTAGTTTTTAAGAATACATGGGCGTAGGAGGTTTAAAGATTAACATTGGGAAAACCTTTACCATGTGCTGCTCATCTAAAACGAATGTACCTTGTAACACTTTCTTAAAACAGTCAAAGTTAGGTCTTACCAATACCTTTTCATATTTAGGGATTGTTTTTAATTAAAAAAAGCCCGTGGTCTACAGCTGTAGCTTAAAGGAAATTGGCTTTTTTCCTGGCCATTGGAGCTGTAAAACAGTTTGCTAACAAACTGGGGGGAAGGCCGGTACGCATCCTGCTGGATATATATAAGGCTAAATGCGTGTTGATTGCCATATATGGGGCAGGTATCTGGGGGGTTGCAGACTGCTCAGAAATTCAAACATGTGAAAGTGGTTTTCTGAGAGACCTGTTAGCCGTCCCAAAATGTACCTCCACTTATGTATGTCACAAGGAGCTTGCCTTGGCCCATATATCAGACTTGGTAAAGACTTCCCCAGTTTTGTTGTGGCACAAAGTATGGTCATCCACTGAAACTGAGTTTAATAGGGCCATTATTCAGGACTGTGTTAAACACCACGGCGCAAAACATATCCAGTGGTAAAGATATGTAAAAGCTTTCTTAACAGACATAGGCCACCTTGAGCTCTACAATGATCCGTCTACCTTATCCTCTATCTCCAGAAAAGCACTGAAGGAGGCCTGCTTTGAGTATCTGGAAGATAAACGCTGGCAGGCAGAGGGGAAGAAGGTGTCTGTTATCCAACACCAATATCTATTGCAGGGCCCGGGCATTCAGTTGTACTTATCACCTAAGTGGTCCAGTTATAGTAGAATGCTGTTAACACGATTAAGAATTGGTACTTTCTTTAGACTGGCCACTTTTCCAGACATAAATGACTGGTCAAAAAACTTAATACCATGCCCTTGTGATGATTCCTCTTTACAATCACCCATACACTGTATCCTATTTTGTAAATTTTACTCACATAGTAGGAAGAGATACTTGTTACCCTTGCTAAAAGTATGGGGACTGAGACAATGCAGACCTGCCTTTTTTAGGATTCAACTATTACAAGATGAAATGTCCATAACTGCGGTCTCTATGTTTTTAAAAAGTATTATTAGATGCAGATCCTCAATGTGTTAACAAATTTCCTTGAAAAAGAATTTAATTGAACTGTATAGAGGATTGCTTTGTTGATTGATCAATTCATTACTGAATTTTATTGTATATACATGTAATTTTATGTGCTTTTATGATTTTTTTAATAGAAACGAATAAAGCTATCTTTGACTTTGACTTGACATACTCATTCAAGTTCAGGTCAAGCGTCTCAGGTAGGTGATCAAATACTTTTTGCCCTTCCGAGCCAAGTCAATGCAAATGAAGTGCAGTTCTCCTTTCCACACTAAGGTTAGTCCCACACACCTTGGAGTACCTTTCAAACACTTTATTTCATTTCTGCCACCTGATAGGTGGATCACCAGGTGACAATAGGAAAAATGGTGGAGCTGTCACATTTTGCATGGCTGCACACACAAATCAAGGCAAGTCCAAAAGTGGGATATGAATGGAACAATTACTAAACTAACGCTGTTAACACTAAATTGGTAAGTATGGCAGTTATATGTGAGAGTAAAAGATAAATGTGTAAAATGCCAAAACAAGAAAGTATACCGCAGTGATAAAATAAGTAACAATGCAAACAAGCTACTCCAAATGAAACTGACAATAATTTGCCAACAAATGAAAGTCAACATGGATACAAGTTAGATATGGATCAGAGGTAACCAAATCAAGTAAAGTACAGCGCAGCAATAAAATAAAGTAAAAAGTTAACTGCACTACTCCAAATGGAACTGTCAACAATAATGTGTCCATAAACTAAAGTCAAAGAGTGCACAAGTTAGTTACCGATCAGAGGTAACTGCTTCATAGTCCGGGTAACTCCTTCATGCTCCGGTCAGACAGAGCAAATTCAAGTGCTGTTTGAATGAGAATGGCCACCACGTCACGCACGCAAGACGTAGAGCGTAGTGTGGCATTATGATGTCAGGATTCAGAAGAGCAAGCGCGGGCCAAGCACACAGCGAGACACGTTCCAAGCAGCCGAAAAGGCGGACGTTAAGAAAATTGGAGACCCATCCAAGACATACAATGGCAGGCAAGTACGTGCCCACAGCATGGTAGTTGGGACAAGCGGCACTAGCAACGCTAGAATTCAAAAGTCAGCGGAGCTACCGTTTTGCGCCGTTGAGAGCCCAAAAGCCAGCAAAGTCACAGTTTTACACCACTGCACACTGTACATCAAAGTCAGCAGAGCCACAGTTTAACTCCATAGGGAGTTCACAGGGTTAAAGAATACAGGGAGCCATTGACTTCTCAATACAAAATGAGCAAGGAATCTTGTGATGGTTCGATTCTCTAGCTGTGATTCATTCACTCAAATACCCAAAATTGCACATGGTCAGCGACTAGCTGCCGCCTCCCCCCCAATCCGGCACCCAATACCCAGGAACGTGGACACGAGACGTCTTTACTTTTTGGAAGGCGGGCGCTAGTCGCCCGGCCGTATTTATTAAAGTATGAAATTAAAAAAGGTTTTTAATTGCATAATCAACAATTTATACAAAAATTCAGCAGGACATTTAGGTACATAATTCTTAGCAACAAGTTTGAGAGCCTGACTTTAACAAAAACTCTAATACATGTTGTTTCCTAACTTAGACTAAACATCCTCATCTAGAATTTTTGTACATTTCTGGCCATATGGCAGGGTCACTACCGGTGTCAGGTCCTACAAGCTGCGCCTCCCCTCTGGATGTGCGCATGCGCAGTGTTACCCCGGGAATTGCCCGGTCTACGCCCTGAACTCCATTTACCCACTAAAGGAGGGCCCTTACTCTGCGCCGGTGGCGTCATGAGTCCACGCGCGCGGGGTGGCTACCAGCCTAAGGAAAGCGTGAACTACTCCTACCCGCGCTCCTTTGCTTTGCAGCATCCATTACCTTGCCCCTGGAGTTCTGGGAGTGGCCCGCAGGCCCCTCCCCCTGGGCGGGAACCTCCATAGGATGATGCCCGCCCCCTCAGACCTCAAATATGTGCTCACCGATAATGACCTTACCGCCACAGGCCAGCATTGTTAACCGACGATCTGGCCTCCCCCTGCCTAGACCTACCCTAGAAAGTTCTCACTCTAGCAAAACCTTCCAACCAGGCCCAGACCACAGGCCCCTTCCTTCCTCCGTCAAATGGACTCCCCTTACCAGGTAGGACAAATACACCCATGTTGGATCATCTGGAACCGAGGGGGGCTTGAAATAATTTGTCCCACTGTGTGTTGATCCTCTTTATCGAGTGATTCAACGCCCTGACCGGGTCCTTGCCACCACGGGATCAGTTGAGACCCTACCACTGTGCCACCCGGGCAAGTCCTGAAGACCCACCCACAGTGGAGATGAACCCATCAATGAGTATTCGCCTCCCCAGTTTGGCCAATTCAGTCCCCCCTAGGTGAAGTATCACCACTGACAGGGGGTCGGGCTGCTGAGCTAAAAGTCCCTGAAAGCAGTTCCTGAACTGACCATGGCACAGACCCTCAAACCAACTCTTCCCTGTCCTGCGTCCGGCCCGTTGTTTGTGCTGGCACATTTTAGCTCCTCAACTTCTGGTGAGGAGTTCCTCCCCTGCGTGGCAGGTTTGAGAAACTGCAAGAACCAGAAAAAGACCAAGAAAACCTGGGTAACCATTCCCACTTCCACCTTAGGGAATGGGTAACACTTACACCTGCCAGCAATACTTGGGCCCTTGGTGTCCTCTTTCTCGACGTATGCTTTCCTTTTGACGTCCACCCACTGATGATGTTGCGGTGTGGAGCACTCCTCAGATATCCGCCATGGACCCAGCCGTGACTGACGTAAGCATCCCTTGAGCTGTCCACCTGTTGCAGCTGTTGTGATGTGGAGCACTCCAGATGTCCACCATGGACCCGGCCATACATAAATGAAAAAGATAAACACAAACCATTAGTGTTTCTGGCGATAACTGCTGTACACGTGCTAGTCTTACATTGCCATCACTTGCTAAGCTTTAGATAAGAGTAGCGCCAGCTGCATACTCATTGACACTTCCGACTGTAAGTGTTAAGCATAGCCTCAGTTTGTGTCCCATGTAGTGTGACTGAATTAGTGTTACGGAGAGTGCCCTGTAGAAAGACCTTTATTAGGAATAATATCCCGTGCGCAGTACAGTGATCAAGTGGCAGTGCCACAATATCCCGTATGCAGTACAGTGACCCAATGGCTATGCCATGGCACATGTATGGCTACTAAAAAATTCCGCTGTAGACCAGGACATCACCTCCTATTCCTTATTTTCCACCCACGCCTTTAGGCCATAGGGTCTATGTTAGAAAAGGCCAGACTTTTTTGCCAGTGCAGCATCTAGGGCTAACAGGATTAGCACAGCCCTAACTATGCCAGGCTGGAAGCTGACCCAAAGGGGCTTTTACGCTCGCCACCTTGGCCTCTGGTCAATATCATCCACGGCAACCGTACATGATCCCACACATCTCCAGAACTATGTGATGTCGCCACTAGGTTCTTGGGCACTTTTTGGTGTGACATCAGGGTGTGTACCATTATCCGGACCCCGAGTAGTTTTTCTACAGGCTCCAGGCCCTGTCTCTATGCCATTCGTGGTTCCCCCACCATATTTTTCAATATATGGCTTTGGTACACCCCTAGAGCTCAACGTATATGGTGCTAAATTACTGTGTGCCATATAGGTTTTCACACTGTAATTATTCGCCTCAAATCTCATTATAGGCTCACGTATATTGTGCCAACTTACTTGTGTGTTAAATAAGTTTACTGACTGCAATTTCTTGCTTTTAGCCTCGGAAAGCAACTAAAGGGGTGTGTTTAGAAAAAGTACATATATTTGCTGTTATACTCCTGTTCTTCCTTCATTTACTCATTCATGATATTAAAGACTGGTAAAACAAGCTGCTCTATATTCCCTCAAGACTTAACCTGAAAGCTGCACGCAATACAGCTAACCCTAGGATAGCTTACTAATGATGTTGACTTTAACCTATCATCCCTGAAAGGTCGTTTGGACAGGTGCCATGTTTGGACTGGTGCAACTTCCCCCCTAGAATAGTGAACAGCACCTCACATGGTAATTACCTCCCCAATGAAATCGGTCCATTGTTTGGCTTACTGTTTTGGCTAGGAAAGGGAAGTGGGACCTGGGAAATTGGCTCTCAGTCTCGTCAAGCCCTACCCCTAGATGTCGTTAATCCCCAGGATGACCCCGGGCGAAGGTGGTATACCCTATTCGTGAATGGTTCCATGACTGTTCTAACTATCACCTAGCTGATACCAATGATAGTCGTTCTAGAGTGTCAGAATTCGACTTATGTCAATGGCTGTCCCTTGCGTGAGAGACATAAGCAGCAACCATGGCTTATTTATTTATTTATTTTGCAATTTATAACGCGCAGACTAAACCCGAAGGTATCAAGGCATGGCTCAGATAAAGTATTGCAAGTGCTTAGAGGACATCAATAAAGCAGCCCGGGAAAGTCAACATCCATCCTATTCTCCAGGTGAGATTTAATGTCCCATGTAGCGTCAGCTCTGATTTTGACAATGAGTTTTCCAAAACTGAATTCTGAAGCAGCATTTTCCACTGTTTCTGACAATACTATGCACTCTGCGAAAACAATTTGCCCCTGGTTGGCAAAAAGCCATTAATAATCAATTTAAAGGCAATGAATTGCCGTTTACATCACCACTCCTTAAACAAATGCTCTTTTTAGGTTAAGCCTATATGCAACAGCTAATGCAGTTACTAGGCAGCATTTTATTTAACTCTACATGTAAATCGAATGCAGGATTTCATACCACACTCCCCGGGGTGATGTATATGGAGTTTTACCCAGATGGCAGAAGAGTTAATCACAACTTGAATTTTTACAGACCTATTGCTTTCTGAAGTTCGAGCTCACCTTCTTGTCGGGCTCCCCCCTGCCAACCCGGGCACCAACAATGTGAATTGAAGACCTACACGATGCCTCAGACCAGGGGTGCATTGGTAATTAGGAAGCTATTAACCTCTCTCTATAGGCCCCACATCAACATACTCATGCCGCAGAAGACTCACATGGACAACGGAATAAGCCACCCCGTGGCGGGAACCTATGCACCCAACTGCAATAGTGTAAAGACCGGTGTGTACAAATGATTTGGAACAGAGATGCGAATTAATATCGTACCCATCCAATAGGAGGCCTAGAGTGTCTGCCTTATTTCTCACACCCAGGTGGACAGAACCTAAACATTCTAACGGCAACCATAGCCCCTTGTTAGCTGTAGATCATATAAACAGTAGGCAAATCATTATGGTACAACAACAAATGTAGGTTTAGTTAGATCATTTTAGCTAGTGGCCCGTTTACTAGGGTACAGGTGAAAGGAAGAGGCCACAGTATTCTAGAAATGTTCTAACGCACGCATAGGGAAAAACCTGTTAACTGTACAAAGCAGATTAAAAAACATCTCTAATTATATATATCAGCGGCATGGAAAGCACAATCAAGGTACTTAAGTCAGGTGATGTCGATAGCTGGCACCTCTGCACTGAACATTGACAGCATCATGTGCAAGCGCAGCTGCTCATGCTAGGATTGGCTGGGAAATTGGCCACCCCCCAATCTTGGGCCACAATGGTACCTTCCATCATGGAGGAGTGCCGGCCCACACATAAGGACATGACAAAGTAAACTTGCAAAATAGACCTTATTTTAAATATGCCGGGTTGCATTTTTACATATTTTGCAACCACGTTGCTTAAATATGGAATTTCCTACGCTTCCGAATGCCCTAAAGTTCGGCTGCCCTGTTCCTCGGAGCAATAAAATGCAAATGGTATTGCGTTTGTATTTGGCGTCTGTATAATTTCAGCACTCAGGGGGGGAAGTGTTTATAAATGCATTGATCCTGCGGAAAGCCGGGCACATTACATCAACTTATAAAGTCACCGAGTGCGAGCGAAGTCTCAGCCGCCGTATCACTTAAAGAGGCTCCACGTCCTCATCCTGTTTAGAAAATAGTTTCACTCTTATTCAGCTGCTCGCAGCACGAGCTCTGCCAGAGCTAGCAGGGGAGGGGACAGTTCCCTTCATAAAAGAACACTGGCTTTGAACAATTTTGAGAATTTTGAGAATTGTTGGACAGTTTGTCACCTGGAAGGATTGAAGATGCTTGCGAGCGAGGGCACACATGACTGACACAATTGCAGACGACTGAGTGTTATGGGCTGTGAGTATAAAGTGTCCTTTAGTTTCGTGTGAAACATGTAAAGCCTTTGTAACTAATGGTGCATGCTACCAGGAAAGGGGCATTTCCTTTTCTTAGGCAGAAGTTATTTTCTGTGAACGTTAGGTCCCAGTCACTCTTTCCCGTTTCCACCCGTCTGCGCGCTAGAGAAGCGGAAGCGCTGAAGCAGCGAGGGACCAGACAGATAAATATAAAGTGCATTATTTCTGGACTCTTTTGGCTCTGTGTTTGACTGGGTATTCCTAAGGCATGCATTTCCTTTAAGTCTAAAAGACTATAATATCAAGTGGTACTATTATACTGCTCATTTTATTGGCTTCAGAAGAATGAAAAGCTGAGAGGACAGACAGGCATTTTTACTTCTGGCCTCCTACCTCTGGGGTCGATTTAATAAGGCATATGTTGTTGTCTGTACATTGTTGTAGTCAGGCAAACGAGAACCGACATTCTGTAGGGCAAAAACTAAGTTGAACGCTTAAAATGCATATTTTGATGTACATTACCTAGTTTGAAACTTTTAGTTTGGGATTGTTAACTGTCTACGGGCTCGTGAGAGGCAAGGATATGGTTTACACCAGAATCGTGATTCTAATTAATGTACACAAAGCACACGCTGCCACATTTTTACCGGTATGAAATGTCGGACCGTGTAGGCAAACTGCACAATTACAAAGGCGCGCATCATTGCACAAGTACTGAGCGTGCGCACCTCAAACGGGAGAAAACTCAAGCTATTAATTTCTCCACCCAGCCTTGTAGTGTAAAATGTTGTGGAGGCCACTACGTACGTGTGAGCCCCCCAGCAATAGACCGTCACCCTGCACTGCATACATTTATCCTACACTCTACCCGGCTTCTGCTGAGATGCAGTGTTTCCCTAGACACCCGACACATGACTCAAAATGAAAAAGTCTGATTCACAGCTACAATCCACCCCACCACAGCGTTTCGTGTTCAAAGCTCACCCAAACACGAAGGGGGAGGAGGGAGAACGCGGGCCGGACAAAAGAACCAACAGTGAGACCAGGGAGCAGCGAGCGTCCACTGCTTGAACAGCGGAAGAAAGACCAGCCAGCCTCTGGACTGCCCCCGCCCCGGGCAACAGCACTCGCACACCGAAACCCGTCCCAACACTCGACGGCCCGTCTTGTGACAAACCCAGGATGGCGCCGCATCCACCAAGCCACAGTCTCGGCTCCGCACATTGTGCAGAAAAATTACACGTGGCACGGCCACTCCGCCTCCGATCCGACCTAGGATCCCGCACAACCCACACCCACTGCACACAACTGCTCCGCCCCTATGAAGGGGCTCCCTCACCGTGCTCCGTGTCTGTCACATGTCGCGACATCCCCGTCCATGGCTCCGTGGGATTGTCCGGCTGATGACTCGGGACCAGGAAAACAAGAAGACCGTCGGAGCTGGAACCCTCGTCGATCCATCGTCGCTCCGGCTCTGTCCGTCCCAGCGTCGTCCCGCCAAAACTGACCTGCAAAGAGGGGACAAAGAGAAAAACAAAGCGGCCCCTAGCGCGGGGCACACCGTTACGGCGAGGGAGCGTCCAGGGACAAGGGGGTTTCCTGGGCGCTCCCTATCTCTTTATTCCCGAGGGGCCAGGTGGCCCCTCCCATAGCCCGCCCCCCCTGACCCGGACCCACTTCCCAGGATCCGGGTCAGGGAGGCCGCCAGCCAATCGGCGGTGGGCCGCGCCCCCCAGGGCACGCCCCCACCGCCGAATGGCGACAAGGGAGACAGTGGGGGCGACGGTCGCCGCGCCGCCATGCGTGCGGGGGGGCCGAGGGCCCCCCCTTTTCAAATGAGCTTCAAAATGTCAATGTTATTATTCACGAAATCAAATTCCCAAGCTTGCAAGTGAGCCCGCACCGAACCTCCCAACCCATGGAGTCAAAGGGTGAGGAATGCGGCGAACGCTCCTAATATGCAAGAAGGCAGCAAATTGAGTGAGACTACACCGAAGCCTCCCAACCCAAGAAGTATAAGGGTGAGACATGCGGTGAACGCTCCCAAATCCCAAGAAAGGTTCAAATAGTAACTCATGTTGCACCTGAGAAACGCCAGAATATAGAGCTGTTCCTTGATGAAGATCTTGAAAAAAAATATTTTTTTTTAATTTAAAAAATGTAAAGACCATAATCATTCCCCCAAAAACGTAGTTAAAAGTTGAGGTAGACATAGATACACAGGGGTAGGTTTCCTTCGCTCGTCGCCAGTGTAAAATCAGGATAATCAGGCACAAGGAGAATTCGAAATAAAGTTGAAGTAAGTTTATTCCAAGAAGAATAAGGTCTCATCCATGTGGGAGAGGTGTGGCGCCGCGGCCAGGGCGACTGACGCTGGAATCTGCGGATCAGGGTTCGATCCCCGGCTCCGGCGGCAGGTTAGCCCAGCACCATGCGACTCTGGGCAATAGCTTGCTTAATCTTCCCGACGGCCGCCTAGAGACCCTAACGGGTGATTGTGCGCTATACAAATGTGGATTATTATTTTTATTATTATCCATCCAGCAGGCTAAGTCAGATGCAACTGACCTCTACATCTAGTATTCTCTACCACCAGGTTCTATCACCATGGTGTTACTCAATGAATACAAAGTGAGACAGGTCTATGTGATACAGGGAAATGAAAGCACATTATCACAAGTTATATGTTGCGCCTTCCACATCTGATACTTATATTTGTTACCAGACCCCCACTTTATCCTTTTTAATAGAAGCTTAGCTTCAACAGTCAGAGGCTGGCCAGATGGATTTTCTTGTGGTTGGATTTTTAGAGTTCAGGTTGATTTTAATTGTCAGGGGTGGTGATCACTTTCGGCTCTACTTATGACCTTGTATTAAATGCATCTGGTTTGCAGGTAATTGCTTAAAAACACACAATCCAGTGCAGAGATGTGTCATCTGAAGGAGACGGGTTCCACATTCTAGATTTACTCTGGAACCCTAGGCCTATGTCTCTTTTTGTCTGCATGAAAGTCTGGAGGGGAGGAAAATCATTAGCCAATCAACCATTACTGTTCCAAATTATTATGACTCCTAAGAATCACAGACCCCTAATCAAATTTAGATAGTTTATTACAAAGCCAAAAACAACTGGACATACAAGCACCTCAAGACAAGGGTGTAGAAATACATTGGAACTAATACAGAGCCAAACCTACAAGCGAAGTTGTTGAGAGTCCCCTTCATTGAAGGTTCGCAGGTAAAAGCATTAGTCTGTCCCTACACTACCACTAACGTGACATTCCTACTTAGCATTTCCCCAAGATGAAGGATTACAAAGAAGTCCACTCACATTGAATGGGACAAGTAGCATAAAGCAACAGAGCTTGTTCTAAGATGCTCTCGTGTCAAGGCAGAAGTTTCCCCGGACACTGTCCCTACTAGATTCAAGAACCTCTAAGTAACAATCCCATAATGCACTTCAACATCCCCCCATCCAGGAAAGCCACATCCTTGTAGGTAGCTTTCCAAGCAGCAGTGATGGTCCCAGGCCTTGGCTTGATGATCCTGATTCCCCGGCTCTCACCGGTGAGAAAGAACACTGTCCCTCATTATCAGCATCGCCGTGCAATGTATCTTCTCCTACCTAAGCCTAACTCCTAAAACAAAGACAGTATTCTAACCCAAAAAGATTCATTTCTCCACCTGCAAAAGAAACATAAGAAAGAACAAATTCCACATGCACATGAAATTCACTAGTGAATCTAATACGAGAGCTTCCTGGGGAAAATACCATTTTTGGCCTACAGAAATCGGCCAACATAAGAAATGGCACATAATTTCATAAAGAACACTTTTGAAAATATTCGCTAACTACACATATGAACCCTACACGTTAAAGTTTTTAATTGCAACGTTGATTTCTTCACGTTTACTCTGAAATATACCTACCACTTCACTTTTCGCATTATTACAATGCACAATCTAATGCCCCCATGATAGCACAATCAAGGATTATATGAGGAGCGAACTAACCATAAGTATAAGGCACCCCCTACAAACAACAGAGCAATCTGCACTCTAGCACAGCCCTCTGGGTTTCCCTATTGATCGCATGTACACAGGCCAAATTATTTGATGCAGGTCTCTAGGCTGCTTTGATCAGCATCCGCCTGCTAGACCTGAGTTTCGTAAATTAAAGTTTCCTACCAAATTGACTTTTTGACCTGGATACTGCTAAAGGAGCACCCGAATCTGGGCTCAGATATCTGTTATAGCGTTCTTTCTCCCTTCTTTTCGAGGATTCATGTAAATATTTAAGAGGCTCATAGATTTAAGTTGTTCATCCAACGCTAAACGTGATAGTTTGAGTGCCTGCAGATCATCATTAGATGTTTTTATTCTTTTTATCAAAGCTTTACAAAGGTAGAGAGGTTACCAGAGGATCTTCCAAAGAGGTTCTTCCTCTGTGCTGTTGTATGTATTGCCTGGTAGCCTGGGACTGATAAGGGTACAGTAGCCCACTATTCCTGCTGACACAGCAGATCCCCAGTGCTCAAGAAGTCAAGAGCCTTTTTTTCTCCCAAACAGTAGCCAGTTCTGTTATATCCCAGCTCATTATGCTTATGGTGTGCCTGGCCTGGTTTTTTAATTTCCCCGATGTACTAGGAGCTCAATGGGTCCTTAAATGTTAAAGTGGCCGATAGCCATCCCCAGCTTGCTTGTTGATCATAGACAGCATTGACAGTGGTCGGCCCCTTTGTTTTTTGTTGCCCTGTTTATTTGATACCTGCACTGCTATTTTTTCCTCCCTCAACAGGGCGTTAATATATTCTGTGCCTTTCAATATACTTCTGGCCCTTTGGGGTTCTGTTGGTGTAGCACTGTGTTTATTGGTTAACACACCAGGGTATTTTTCACGCACGGGCTCACTAATGAAGATTCACCACTCCTCAAATCGCTTACGTTCCTTCATTATGTTTTTGATGTCACCAATGTTCGTCCACTCAGTTACTGTTGATTCCTTATGGCTGATCTATGGAATTTTTTTAAGTGTATTGCCCTAAGGTGTTCAGAGGACAGGTTTGCTAGCAATGGTATATTTTTTAGGAGTAGAATGTTTCGACCTGTTTAGAATTTCTCACACTCCTCTCAAGTTAAACTTGGTGTTAAAATAAGTGTTCTAGGCATAGGTGTTAAGCAATGGCTCTCCTCCTTTAACCTCACAGTGGACCGAACCTATGCGCAGCGTAGTTGGCGTTCCACCGTCCATGCTGTATGACTCCTGTGATGTTCTGGCTCGCTTCCTTAGTCGGGTTCTACTTCTTTTCCCCTCATTGTTGTGTGCAACTCACATTCTGCTTCTCTTCCCCTCATAGTTGTTTGCAACTCACATTCTGCTTCTCTTCCCCTCATAGTTGTGAGCAATTATTTGCCTTTAGACTCCTCATTTAGGGCCATGCAGTGGTTGGAGCTTGAGGGATCTGGTTGATCATTTTCACTTCTTGAGGCATTGGTATTGACTTCTTCAATAAACTGGGGGTATGTTAGTAAATCCTCAGGACTATCTAGTGTATTGCTCCTCTTTGCAGGTGCCTTCACATGAAAACCTTGGTATATATCTGTTTTTATCTGGATGCTATTTTGACCCTGCTCCTCAACAACTGCTATCACATGTAGCCCTAAAGGAGAAAATGCCTGATAATGAAGCATGACACCCACAAGGGTGTGTGAGGGCAACATTTCCAAATAAGGAAGATCCCCTGGAACCATATATTCCAACCACACCTATTCTTTAAAGTTTTCTATACCCTCTCCACATAGGAACAAGTACCCACACTGAATAGACGCCCCTGGGTTATAGTCAGGTCTGGTGGCTGAGTGGGTTTTTGTTTCCACTTTAGGGGCCTGTGTTACAGGTTCAAATCCCGGTAGGTCCATTCAGCCATTCATCCTTCTGAGGTTGATAAAATGAGTACCTTTGAGTTGGGTAACAATAACCATCTGATATTCAGAGCCCAAATACCTTTGGGTGAATGTGCGCTTTGCAAATACACATGTTATACTACTCATTGTTTTCCAATAACTTTTTTTATGTTTTTGATTTCTAATATTTATTTTTATGATTTTCCGCAGCCTCTCTTTTCCCGTCGTGATACTGGCCTTCACATGTTTTCCGTCTCTTTGGGGGGTGTCAATTTTCAATGTTTCTAATGGTTTTACATTTGCATGATCGTTTACTTTTGAAGTGCCTAATGATCCTAGGATGGGGATTACTCCATTTTCTTCAGCCTCACGATTGGCCTCTTGCAGTTCATTCTCTTATTTTCCTCTCTTAATGGTTTCTCCTCTGCCTCAAACTTTAAGCTTCTTTGCTCACCTGATCTTTGATTAATGTGTCTCCTTATTGTTTCTCCAATGGGGTCATTTTCTACCTGTTCCTGGGCAAGCTCTTTTGTTTGGTTACTTTTAAACCTGGAATCTGGCCCAGACATTAAAGATTTTATACGGCTCACTAAAGTTGTTAAGAGATCGGGTAGAGTAGATAGTTTATCTACTATGGCATCACAGCCACATTTGGCAGTCATCCTGGATTCCTTTTTCCTGTTTTGTCCTTTTTCTTTCTGTGTTGTCTGCCTTATTAAGAGCCATGTGTTCACACGCAAAAGTATCTATCTTCTGGTCAAACTTATCCATTTTCTTGTCAAGCATTAGAATTCTATGGGCTAGTGTTTGGATAAGATCCACTTGTACCTCTAATTTATGCAACTGCCATGATAAGGCCCTAATCGCTACCAACAGAGTGGAGTTTATAGTGTTGGGAATTGGATCATGAGCGATGGTGTTTCCTTTCTGTTTACTTCTGATTGTGCAGGGCTGTCACCCGATGTACTGGCCCCTATCTCTCCTCTTGTCAAGTTGATCGCACATTCTTCTGCTCCTGTAGCATTGCCATTTTTGATTTGGACACTGGTCAACTGGTCCTTCTATGAGCTTATCTAGGCTCCTGGGCTTAATGACTGAAAAACCCCTTTGAGGGTCTGGTCATTGTAGTTATATGTTGTCCATTGTGTCTCCTTAAATTTGTCTTAAGGAATTTAGCTACCCAGAATATTATTGCCCATGACCATGAACCAAGATCGCTCATGTTCGGTTTGGTGGATTTGGGCCATTTTTTTCCATTTCTTCTCAGGCCTGACAGACAGCACTGTTTCGCTTGTTACATGTTCTTCCTGGTAGGGTTTGGTATTAGTTTCCATTTGGCCCATGTCCCCAAAGATTGTTGAAGAAAGTTAAAAAATCTTGGTGGTCTCATGGTCAAAACTCAGCTTTGGGCAGATCTTGTGCATCTCTAATTTGAGCATTCAAGATTATTCACTTTCTCCCTAGTTAAAGTTCCTTTGGATGCCAACCTAAATGTTGGAATAGCTGATGAACTGTCTTGTTTTAGCTGACATATACTATTATTTGATGTAGTTTGGTGACTTGCCCCTGTAAAGTACTTATGTAGGGTGTATCTTGGGGAAGTAGTAGGTTGACTTTGTTTACCAGTTGCTAGACCAGGGCTATTTCCTCCCCCGCCACTTGTGCTGTCTCTTGTGCTTTGAATGACTGCTGCATCGTGGCCGTGTTGTGTACAGTACATTTGCCAAATTATGTGGGCAGCAGATGCCCGATCGCTGTTTCCTCCTTCAATGGTCCTTAATTTTAGCTTGCTCTTCTTTCCTCTGATCATGGTGTTACGTTTGCAGGTCTTAAAGACTCTGTGGAAGACCTTCCAATTCAAGGCAAATACTGATGGCCGATCTCACTGGTGCAACCCCTGTTGTGGGGTTTCACCTTTGCTACTACCGTTGTTTCCTTTGTTCTTTCTTCTACCCTCTGGGGGATATTCTCAAGAACGTGTGATAACCATCGCCAAATTAACTTAACACAACTCTTCACATCGCAGTCTATCGTGACAAAACAACACCGTGAGAAATTGGAATTCCCAACCGGGCGGCACCATGCGGTAGTAACAGGATAACGTGCCAAATGACTGCCTAAACAGTAACGTGACCCTGAAAAAATGTGAAACATGAACCCGAAAAAGATGCGATGCCCCATATCGCGATACAAAAATCAGCGACAACCAGCGACAGGCCTGCAATTCCTGCGCATCATGCGGGGAAAATGCACTATAAAAGCAACAAAAAAAACACACCAAAACCAAAGCTAACCGCGCAGTATAATGGATGCACCTGGACCGAGTGCAGAGGACGACCCGAACCCCACAAGCCCCACGGAGGACCAGCCAGGAACCCCATGTACGGGGAAGGGCAAGGAGAAGAGGAGGCGGAAGACAGGGTTCAGGCCGCAGGAAGACCAAATCATCGACACGGAGGTGATAGAACACAACCAACAACTATTTGTCACCTCCACTGCGTCATTGGCAACACAAACAGAAATATGGCAGTCCATCATCAACAATGTTAATGCAGTCGGAGTGTCGAGGAGGTCAATGGAGGAGGTCAAGAGGTGCTGGCGTAATGTGCAAAGCCAGACCAAACAGAAACTCGCCGCCAACTGGAAGGCAGCAAAGCCGACTGGAGGTGGGAAACCTGCGCCAAAGGAGGAGCTGGTTGAGCTGGAGGAAATGATGTCCACAGTCATCAATGTGAAGACGGTGCAAGGAGTTGGGGGCCTGGACACAGCTCGAAATGACCTGACCCAACAGCAACAGTGTAAGTAATCACCAGAGACTGGGTGGTCGGAGGGAGATGGGCACAATGGCACACATGCACAATCATGTGTAGCTCACTGCACATGCACAGTGATAGTGAAACATGTCCTGATATCCTTGGCATACTGCAGCACACATAGAAACACCGAGTAGGCCCACGTCCACAATGTGCACAAATGGGTCCCCTCTATATCACCAATGCCACAACCTACCCATGCACATGTGCAGAATCTAGAAAAGCAGTGGCTTCATGAGCCACACTGACTATGCAAGTGACACAGCATGACCGATAGCATGGCTGCAGTCAAAATAATTGACATGGTGCACAAGTCAACAAAGAGGTGGCCCAGTGTGGATCACATCTGTAAATTAGCAGGTCACACTCTGACACATCCACGTGCATCTACAACCCATGACATCAATAACACATCTGCAGACAAACAATGCACAAGAGCAAAAAATCTGTCCAAGAGCACAAATGACCCAAGTCGCAAACATCCCAGCACCCGAAAAGCATACAAGTCAAAGGCACCCCGCCTCAAAGGGATAAGGGGATGCTAAATCAGAGCTGCAGGGGCTAATCTCCCACAACGCAGCACACACACATAGCAATCACAGCACATCATCATTGATGGCAATCTGGTAGAAAGTGCAACACTTACACCACAGGACAGAGGACACAACTTGTGTCGCTTGTGCATTGAAACTGGCCATTCACATCTGGCATTGCATGACACTGTGAGATCATAATGTATGAGTACAACCACACATCCATAATGTAGTCGAAATGTCCACTGTCTCCCATCAAATAGCCAGCTCCACCAAAACAGTCACAATGAACATTGTCATGCAGTCTGTATGTAAACATCTACAAAGCGTCAACATACATGGGACACTCTGTTAACCTGCATCTCCCCTTTACATTGCAGAGGGACAACACCTCCTGCAGAGCAAACCACACATCTCATCAGTGATGAAGTAGAGGACACCCTGCACATATGCTCAGACACCCTCCAACGGTTAATGGACAGCCTCCCCACCCCACCCTCAAGAGCAGGGCAGCCCAGTTGCCTTGAGGTGACCCCAACCCCTGCACAGACCACACAGCAGGAAGCACACACCACCACGGCTGTCCTATGCATCATGCCCTGGGACAACAACTCCCACTGTCCCCCGGAACACTCTGCGACATTCACCTGGACCCCGACATGTACTGCCATATCTGCTCTGGTTACCAATGACAAAGCAATCCGGCTGCAGACTGAACTCTTCCTCTTCCAATTCACTTTTCATTCCCAAAGACTCTGGTTGGCCCACCACTGGGCAACCATGTAATGTGGGCTTGGCATGGCCATGTACTGCTCCAGCTCTGGAATTCCCCGGAATGTGAATTAAACATTCAAAATCACACAGATGTGTTATGTCTATGTTCACTCAAGTATTAAAGTATGGATGAATGTAGGGACATTAATTGCACTGAAAGGTACACCCTGTTAAAGGAAATCAATGCGCATGTTTGACCCTGAGCCACATGGCCAATTAGATTACTGTGAAGGTGTGAACTAGCTGTGGCCTCATTGTACATGAACAACAATCTTGCAACCCCCCAACGTAGCCCCATGACCATATATTAATTAGGGCAGTGTATAGAAATGACAAAATAGGTAGCAGGCCAGAAGTGGTGTCCCCCATCACATGTGCAACAGAACATCTCTTCGCATACCTACTCACACACATCTTTATGGACACAGTCTGTTTTGATGGATAACATTGCTCTACATGGCCACGAGTTGGACAAATACTCACATTGCTTTAGACACGTAAGTGCACAGGTCTGCCAGCAACCATCCCAAACACAATGTCTGGCTCACAGAGGTGGAGTTGTCAAAAGGGACCCATCCCCATTGTACAGGTGTCAGTCAGTTCCTCCCTGTGAACGGACAATGCTCATTGAGGCACTTGATTTGTCATTCTAATCAACACTCATCACAGTTGAACACTAGTGAAGTTGCGCAGACTTTATTAGCATGTGCGTGTCAGTACGGGCAAGGCAAGGGCCACAACCTGCAGAGAAATGCTTTAGACACTAACAGGCAGCATAGGAACATGTCGAGGTGCAAGAAATGGGGAGGCAAAAATGAACACAAATCATTACGGATGGCAATGGTCTCTGCCCACCTTGCCTTGCTGTACGAGTCATGTGCTGTTTGGCGTATGCTCAGTGCCTCATGTCAAGGGACACGACTCACAGCCCATGGGATCTGCATGGTGCTGTACCACCGGACTGTGCTGACTGTCTGCTCTGCTGACAGTGAGCAGGTGAAAGGGTCCTACAAGGTCACTTGTCGTACTACATTGCCATGTGTCTACTCTCCCCCCCAGCTGTATGTCCGCATTGGGAACGTTGCCAAATGACGCTGTACAGCTCTGCCCATGGGATTGTATCACCTTGACCAGGTGTGTGTACACACGCGTAGTTCCATGCACATGCATTCTAAGTCCAGGCGAAGCCAAACATGTCCACTGCTGTTGTGGGTTATGTGAGCATTCCCCGACATGCAACAAGGTATGGGGACCTGTGCTGTGGGTGACAATCAGATGTGGCTGCAGGAACGTAGTTACTTGTCCATGAATGTGAGTGCAGCTTCATACGCAATCTTGTCAGGTTCAAGGAACACGAATGGGAGCCAATCCATTAACTGGTCCGGGCAGATGTGTTCCTTCCACGCCGTTTCACCAATGCGCAACACAGACCAATAGGAGAGCACCTCTATGAGGTCACTGCACGAGAGGAGTTATGCAATCTCCCATGCACAACTGCCAGCACATACGCCAAAGATCAAGGCATCCCATGCACGGGTATCCCGGTGATACTCCTGTTCATGGGCCAACAGGGGGCGCGCAGTCAAGTCATAATCCAATTCAGCTACCGTTGCTGTTGAACTTGGCCCTTTTCCCCAAAATGTTTTGCTTTTCGCCCCCCTAATTTAGGATGTCTCCCCCATGGTAAAGGTTGCTGTATAGGCCATGTGTGGTGTGAGACACCATGTTAATGTGATAATGTGATGCAATGGTGTGCAGTTATTAACCCCCCATTATAGAAATGTACCCTGATGGAATGCTGTATTTAAAGTGGATGCCATGGCTGTGCGTTGTGCCACCTGACTGCAGTAGGTTAGCGGTCTAGATGTTAGGTACTCAGCCACCCTAGCATTTGGAGGGAAAGCCTGGCACCCAGGATGCTCTACTCCTCCCCCTGAGCCAGTTTAAACCAGTTCCCCAGAGAATTACAGAAGCTGCTGGCACTGTCTGGTAGGTAGGCTGAGGGGGATATAAATAAGGGAATGTGCCACCATGTGCTGAGACAGAGCTGGTACAGGAACGTGAGGGGACCTGCTGTCAAGGGATACCGCCACTTGGGCCTGTGTGCTGGACCCTGCACCCATCTATCACCTCTCTGCTGTCCCCAGGGCTAGTGGAAGCCCCACTTCAGGAGTTCAGGCGGCTATTCAGGAGGAGGGCCACGCTGCAGTGGAGGATGGTGTCAGCCTACTGCCCTGTTTTGATGAAGCCCCCACTGACTGTTGACCTGGCTCAGTAGTGCCTGCTGCTCTGTCCCCCGGCTACCTGAAGAAGGAGGGCCCTCCTAGGTCCTTGAAGCTGCCGGGACCCTGTGACACACAAGCACTGCGCCCAGAAGCGCCTGGAAGGGAAGGAGCACCTTGGACTGGACCCCCATCACCCAGGGGGTGAGAAGAGTTACCCTGGGGCCTGCTGCTGGGACTGTCCGCCCCCTGCGCTGTGCTTCAGAAGCGCTGCCTGGCCTGAAGGAGCTGTTTTACTGCGAAGCGCTGCTTCACCTAAGCGCTGTGTGGCCCAGAGGAACTGTCTTAGGCCAGAACTGCTGTCCCCTACAGTGCTGCCTACAAAGCGTTGCATATATAACCTGCGCTGTGCCTCTAAGCGCTAAAGTGCAAGATGCTGCCCCTGGCGCTAATTTGAATAGAAGCGAGTGCCTACCTCGCAGGTGCGCTTCTATCGAGAGGGAGCGAACCCCTCACTGTCCCTGGAAATCATCGCCGCAGTCCAGGAGCGAGGATGAGGCGAGGCCGCACTTCAGTGTGAATAATTAATCAGCGGGTGCCTACCCTGCGTGTGCGCCGCGGCGTGGTGCTGGATGAAGTAAGAGGGAGCCTACCCCTCATGGCCGCCGGAGTCACCGCCGCTGCATGGGGGAATCGCTGATGTCGGACGCAGAGCGGGTGCCCACCCCGCATACCACTGCCGGAATCACCGCCGTGGCCCGGGTAGAATACGCAACGCCGACGCGACACGGAAGTCAGGCTGCCCGGCCGAGACAGGGGCGGAGCTTCGACGAGGCCCGGTTGGGCCTGGAGACCCGCGCAGCGATTGGGCGCTGGCCGCAGCGAGGTCGGACGTCCCGCCTTGTGAGGGCGGGGGCAGGAGGACGCCAGAAGAGAGAGATGATGTTGGTTGGCCCCCGTAGTGTCGAGGGAGCCCCGTGGAGAGCGACCGGAGCGGGAGCCCACCCCGCCGGTCCGTGCCGGCAAAAGGAAACCACCGGAAGCAAGCCGGAGTGCTGTCGGGGCCCCCGCGGTGGAAGGGGAGCCCGCGTGCTGCCGCGAGTGAGGTCAGCCGCCAGGAGGCCGCGGTTGAAGACAGGAGAGCCCCGCGACCTCCGATAAAAGAGACGGGGAGCCCGGAAGATTGAACACGCTCTGTGCGGGGCTCCCGTGTGGTGAGGAGAGCCCAGCGAGTCAAGCGCTGTGCGGCAGGGTCCTCGAGGCACATACCGGTGCCTGCCCCCTGCCTGAAGGAGGCTGCTCGAAGGAGTCCCCGGTGAGTGTGGGCCTCTGTGAGGAACTGCTGGCGTGTTGGGGGGGGTGTCGGGCACAGGGTCGGTGCCCATCCCCCAGTGGCATTGCTGCAATTACAGGTGCCCCGTCTGGCAGCGGGCACCTGCGACGCTAGGCCAGGTGAAGTCCCAGAGAAGGGGCTCCCCACGGGCCAGGACTGACTCTACCCGACTGCCCCGCTGGACAGAGGGCAGTCGGGGGCCACTGTTTTGAGGGGGCATTTGATCTGGAGACCCCCCCCTCCCCTTTGTGACTGCGCAGTGGCGCCAGCAGTGACTCTGCTAGGGTTATCTACTGGTTAGGTATTAATGCCTGGTTTTGCGCCTAATGTAGAGGGCCCCAGTTATATCGATCAGGATACTGTCCCCTGTATGAGCCTATACAGAAGGTAACCTAGACTCATGGCTGAGGCCCGGTATCTAAGCCCCCAGAATTCTCCAAAGAGTTATTGATGCCCCATGTTGAAGGTGATTTAGGCCTGATATATGTTAGGTGTACCTCCTGTTGCCACCCTGCTGATAATTTTGGGCCCGGGTGAAATGTGGTCATGCTGATGGCCTATGCCATTTCTTCTTTTATATCAGCACCGCGACTCCTGCCCCATGATTTAGGCCTATGCCTGATGTTAATGCTAGGTGCTGGAATGTTTCTTCTTGCAGGAGACGCTGATGCAGGCCATACTGTGTGCTATGCCTACTGTTGACGCCTAAGGTTAATGCAGTGTCTTTATTTCAGCCCTGGAAACTAATGGACTTACTTATCTTTTTTTTGTTCTTTTCCTATTACCCCTGTAAATATTCCCCCTGGTATACTTTGCCCTGGCGCCAGTTGGCGCCCCATTGTGCTTACTGTATTTTACTTTTACAGGTTGGACCTAATACAAAAGTTATTCTTTTTCCAACCAGAAGCGGTGTTGTGTCTCTTTTGTGGTGTGCCTGGTGTGTCGTCTGTGGGTACTGCGTGGATGCTTCACACATGTCCTCAGGAGTTTTGCCTTCCCGATCTGCTTCATGCTATCCCCTGTAGAATTGGCAACCCCATTTCTAACATTGTTGGCGAGCGGTGGGACAGGACTTGTGTTTGCGCAGTACCACAGCAGCCACAGGTTACACTGCAAATAGAGCTTTGAAGAGTAATCACAGTCTTTTTGTGGGGATTATTATTTTGCTGTTTATTGATTTTCTTATTATTGCTTCCTCCTGAAAAGTGTTTTTGAATTGCGTCCCCTTGTTGTACTGTGGATGGTGTCCAGGGTGTACCTTGTCAGGATGGGGTTGGTTTATAATGAGGACAACCTCATGGATTACGCCGACCAGGAAGTTTTGTGTTTCTGCAAGGAGAGAGGGATACCCCTAGTAGGCAACATTAGAAGGAAGTTGTTCCTTTATGAAGCTCTCAAGAGGGGGGAACCTTTAGAGCCCTGGGGAGACCTGTCTGATTACCCCTCCGCGTATTTGAAGGGCGGATTTGGTAGAGATAAGAGGGAGGGCTCCCAGTCCATAACCTCGGAGGGTGGTTACACTGATGAAGAGGAGGAAGAAATTGATAGGGCGGAGACGCCAGTAGCTGATGAGGACACCATAGATCGGGAGTCCCACACTGGGTCCATTACCGGGGGCACTGCCCCATCCCTTTCCCTGTCCCCAGAAGAGTGGGTAGATAGAAGGCAAGAAAGGGAACATCGGCTGGCGCTGGAGAAGCTCAGGCATACCAAGGAGTTAGCGCAGCTGAGGGTGGAAGAAAAGAGGCTAGAGACGGAGATGGTCCTAGCGCAGGAGAGGCTGGCAAAGGCAGAGAGGGCCTTCGCCAGGGAGAGACTAGCTCAGGTGGGTAGGTTGTCCCCTGAGATTGGTTTTTGTGGTCTAGATTTGCCAGTGAGGGTGGGATCCAGTGTGGCAGCGAGAGTGGTTCCAGTGCAGGGAGTCCCACTCCCAGAGCCCAGGAGACGGTGCCTGATTCCCAGGAAGAGAGGGACGGGTTAGTGCTTAGGGGCAGGGGAAAACTGTCCCACCAGTCCTGGGAGGAGTTTGCAGAGGAGTGTGGGACTGCATTGGAGGATTGGGTGGTGAGTAGAGCAGTGGAGGATTGGGAAGTGCTGTGCTATGCAGTCATCAGGGAGCACATGCTAAAGAATTGTTTTCCAAAGCTGCGTCACCATCTGTTGCAGTGTGGGTTCTCAGACCCCAGAGAACTTGCACAGGAGTCATACCTTTGGGTAAGTGCCAGAGAGTCTGAGAGGACATTGGGGAGTGATACAGAAGAGAATGGTGCAGGGATATTCTGACCAAGCGAGGCGGGAGGGTGAGGAATAGCCCAGCTAGGTCCCAGGATAGTGAGAGGGTTTTAGGGCCTCCCATCCTATCTACAGGAGGGAGTGAGACGGGGAAGTCTCCCGAGGTGCCCCAACCACAGTCACAGGGCCTGGAGAGTTTTGGAAGGGAACCCCAGGTTGGGAGCCTATGCTGTCCGGATGTGCCTTCTAGTGTCAGGGATCCCCTCGTGTCAGGAGAACCCGGAGTATCTGTAATCGGAGCTCCAGGGGTTCGGGGGTCTGACCAGTCGCAGGGTTTAGATCCTGGACTGGGGTGCCAGGTTCAGGGGTTGCCTGACCTGGAGGGTGGGGCACTTGTAAACAAGGTCCCTACCGGTTTGACTTGCAGGGGTACTTCTCCCGGTGGCAGGGTGCGGAACTCTGGGAGAGGGTACAGAGGGAGGAAGGACTCTCCTCTGGCCCCGGCTCAGCTACAGGGCGTAGATCCCAGGTTGTGTGGCCAGGTTTGGGGGTTGCCGAACCTGGCGGCTGGGACATCTGTAATCAGTGTCCCCCCAGAATTGACTCTCAGGGGTACTTCTCCGGTTAGGAGGGTGCGGAACTCTGGGAGGGGGTGAAGGGGGATTGAGGACTCGCCCCTGTCACCGGTTCAACCTGAGGGTTTCGACTCCAGGTTGGAGAGAGAGTGGTGTCCTGAGGGTGTCCTGCGTAGAAGGAGAGGGTGGAACCCAAGAAGGAGAGGTAGGGGGAGGAGATCCTCGCCCCTGAGTGCTGGTCAGCCTGAGGTTTCGGACCCCAGATGGGAGGACCAGTGGCAGTTTGGTAGGAGGAGAGTGGTCAAAGGGTACTACGGGCCTGAGGGTAAAGCCTCCCACTCTGTGAGAGAGCAAGGGCCAGAGACTTCTGAATGGCCTAGAGGCCAGTCCTGGCCACATCCCACTAGAGAACACCAGTGGGGTGGTTTGGTTGGTGAAGGGAGGGTTGAGAGAGGGAACCATCGGGTTCCAGAATGGCGAAGAACCTGCAGATGCCCCTGCAGTTGTGGGCCTGCATCCACCTTTTTCCGCCCCAAGCAGGGAAGCCCATCAAGGCAATGATTGGTCTACCCTGGCTTTTGGCAGTGGGGGAGTTGTTTTGGACTTGGCCCTTTTCCCCAAAATGTTTCGCTTTTCGCCCCCCTAATTTAGGATGTCTCCCCCATGGTAAAGGTTACGGTATAGGCCATGTGTGCTGTGAGACGCCATGTTAATGTGATAATGTGATGCAATGGTGTGCAGTTATTAACCCCCCATTATAGAAATGTACCCTGATGGAATGCTGTATTTAATGGATGCCACGGCTGTGCGTTGTGCCACCTGACTGCAGTAGGTTAGCAGTCTAGATGTTAGGTACCCAGCCACCCCAGAATTTGGAGGGAAAGCCTGGCACCCAGGGTGCTCTACTCCTCCCCCTGAGCCAGTTTAAACCAGTTCCCCAGAGAATTCCAGAAGCTGCTGGCACTGTCTGGTAGGTGGGGTGAGGGGGTTATAAATAAGGGGGATGTGCCACCATGTGCTGAGACAGAGCTGGGACAGGAACGTGAGGGGACCTGCTGTCAGGGGATACCGCCACTTGGGCCTGTGTGCTGGACCCTGCACCCATCTATCACCCCTCTACTGTCCCCAGGGCTAGTGGGAGCCCCACTTCAGGAGTTCAGGCGGCTGTTCAGGAAGAGGGCCATGCTGCAGTGGAGGATGGTGTCAGCCTATCACCCTGTTTTGATGAAGCCCCCACTGACTGTTGACCTGGCCCAGAAGTGACTGCTGCTCTGTCCCCCGGCTCCCTGAAGAAGGAGGGCCCTCCTAGGTCCCTGAAGCTGCCGGGACCCTGCGACACGCAAGCGCTGCGCCCAGAAGCGCCTGGAAGGGAAGGAGCGCCTTGGACTGGACCCCCACCACCCAGGAGGTGAGAAGAGTTACCCTGGGGCCTGCTGTTGGGACTGTCCGCCGCCCTGCGCTGTGCTGCAGAAGAGCTGCCTGGCCTGAAGGAGCTGTTTTACTGCAAAACGCCGCTTCACCTAAGCGCTGTGTGGCCCAGAGGAACTGTCTTGGGCCAGGACTACTGTCCCCTACAGCGCTGCCTACAAAGCGCTGCACTTATGACCTGTGCTGTGCCTCTAAGCGCTAAAGTGCAAGATGCTGCCCCTGGCGCTAATTTGAATAAAAGCGAGTGCCTACCTCGCAGGTGCGCTTCTATCGAGAAGGAGCCTACCCCTCATTGTCCCTGGAAATCATCGCCGCAGCCCAGGAGCGAGGAGGAGTCGAGGCCGCACTTCGTCATGAAAAATTAATCAGCGGGTGCCTACCCCGTGTGTACGCCGCGACGTGGTGCTGGATGAAGAAAGAGGGAGCCTACCCACGTGGCCGCCGGAGTCACCGCCGCTGCCCGGGGGAATCGCTGATGTCGGACGCGGAGCGCGTGCCCACCCCGCATACCACTGCCGGAATCACCGCCGTGGCCCGGGAAGAGTCCACGCCGCCGAAGTCAGGCTGCCCTGCCGGGACAGGGGCGGAGCTTCGCCGAGACCCGCGCAACGATTGAGCGCCGGCCACAGCGAGGCCGGAAGTCCCCCCCTGTGAGGGCGGGGGCAGGAGGACGCCGAAAGAGAGAGGCGATGTTGCGGGCCCCCCATAGTGTCGAGCCTCGTGGTGAGCGACCG